>NC_090929.1:602749697-603374697 GCF_040938575.1 Ambystoma mexicanum | reverse complement strand
AGAGGGAGCAATTCTCCCTAGTGAACAAGGAAGGGAAGGACTTTCAGAGACAGTAAAGAGAGTCTTTTGCCCAGGATTCCTAATGCTCACAAGACAAAAGAGGAGAGGCCTAACCAGAAAGCAAGTAGGGAAAAGAGAGACTGTGAAAAGTCCCATACAGGAACTGCATCCGTTACTTAAAGACATTGCTCAACAATATCTGAGATTTTCATACTAAAAACCAAGTAAGAACATCTAGGATAAGGGAGTCATTCACCTAGACTTCTGTTGTCCAGAAGCTGAAGAAGACTTTCCAGGAGAAGAGGTCATTCTCTTGCCTTTCTGTTGTTATTGCATAGTGGTAGGGACAGAATAGCTTAGAGTTGGACGGAGGTCAGACTTTTGCACTTTATGACAGACTATGAGCACCTTATTTAGTTCTATTAGGTAGTGGACCCCATGGGGTAGGGATGGGAATGCATTTTGTCTTATTATTTAAATAAAGAAGGGTAAAACGACAAAGATTGGTCTGCCTCCTATTTCTGACTTACCACAGTAGCCAGTGGAGGGTACAAGTATTCTTGCCACTGCATTTTGGACTCTCAAGTTTCCTCATTAGGTAATTTGGGTGTCTGAGATAGAGGCTGTTTGCATAGTCTGGTTTCGATAGTATTTGAGAGGTTGTGGTCAAGGCCCTATGGGTGTATGTTAAGGAAGGTAAGATGCGGTGTAGCATGAGCCGCTGGGAGAAACATCTTCTGATGATGGCTTTGAACTGTGGATCAAGAGCGAGGATGTTGCCCATTTTCATTCAAAGATTTCCTTCCACGGTTGAGAGGTTTGGGAGGTCCCATCTCATCAGGTCACAGGACTTTGGCTGAGATAAAACCTGTAGGATTTACAGAGCATCAGCGATGTTTTGCTACGGTTTTGTTATGTCCGTTTGCTACCATCCATGTGTCCACTTGTGCAAGGATGAGGCATTGGGCATTTATAATGTGCACTGTACAACAAGATACCATGTATGCCTTAGTTTTAATGCAATTTACTTGCATTTAGACTTCAAGCATGTAAAGGGTAAGGTGCAGGGGAAATCGAAAAACGCGTTACCCTCAGAAGTATATACTTAGTTTATTTACAAATAGGAAGTAGTGGGGATAAAGACCGGCGGGGTCTAGGGTTTATCTACAGCATAACAGTTATTCCCATCTTGCATTGGTCTAACACAACAGTGTTACGATATAAAGGGTCAGACATTTCTCCCACAGTTTTGCAAAAATGCCACACAGTCTATGGAACATGAACATGAAGCCCAGCCACTTAAAATGTATGGTTAAAGTCACAGGCATAGATCGCCCGGCTGCTTGTTTGCCACAAGTACTATTCACAAGGATGTAGCGTGAAGGTTGGTATTTGTAATCCATACCAGGAGGATAGTGCCTGGCCCACTCCTTCATGATCAGGGGGTGTAGTGTCCCAGTCCACTATAATGGATATGGTGCTCTTTTCTCCCTATAATTAAGGGAGTCACAACCTCCTCATTCCAGCCAGCATTATAGTCCTAGTCAAAGATCAAGGGTTTCAACTTCTGGGTCTCTCCTTGAGGGTGCTCCGACAAAGACTTGCCCTTGCCTCATCCATCAAAAGACCCTTGCTAGGTATCTGTCCATTCTCTGGCAAAGTCCCACGCTCCGTGTACAGTACCTTGACTGCTACTCCTTAGCTTGTGCTGGATTTCCCATTGTTTTGTCTCCCCTGGTTTTCATCTCAACTACTTAGCTCTCATATGGCTCCACGTTTAGCTCTCCTAGAATACCAACCCTTTCTGGCTCATTTGTCTGGGGTATATCGGCCACTCCTGCAACCACTCTTTCTTTCCCTTTTGTGTGGTCCTCTGGACAACCAACCAGACCATTGTTTTTTCAGCCAGCCATGCCAATACAGGAGGGGAAAGACCATACGCAAATCAGGCTTGGTTATGTTACCCCAAGTGGGACTGGTATACCCAAATGTTGGTGCCTGCTTTGAACCAATCTACACATAATCCATAGTCCCAAACTACCTCACAGACTATGTGCAATGTGAATTAAACATGTCTGGGTTGCTTGTGCTCTCATGCACAAGGGACGTGACCAAGCATTTCGGCCTGATTGCCCATTTTGGGGTGGGACCCAGCCAATTTTGTAATGGCATGGCAGCCTGAAAAATTAAGGTCTGGAGTGTTCCCCAGAGCATTTCCGGCAGTTACGATTAATTTAAAAGCCATCATTCATCAACATTTTGTTCCACATCCACATTATTGGGACCGTGTGTCATTCTTATTTTCCCCATCTAACTGTATGTTCAAGTATAATTACAAAAGGCCTGGAGGACATTTAAGTAATTAGAAGGGAGTGGTGTGGAGTCCGGGTGGGGGGTCGTCTCCCCGCCCTCCCTTACCCCCCACTCCCTCTTGCCAGTCCTGGACTCGGCGCCTCGAGTTTGGGTCCCCTTCCAAGGGCGACTCGTGACCACCTGTTCTTTAAATCTGCACGGGCCTCCTGGCTTGCAGATGGATCCACACTTGTGCTATTTTCAGCATCCCACTTCTAGGCTGTCCGCTTGTAGTGAGTGCTGGATCCCTCTCATTCCATGGCACCTTTTCCAGTCTATTACTATGGTAACAGGGGTGTAGAGGAGCACACCTTTTCTTGGTTTTGTCCTTATTGTATTCAAATGATCTTTTATCAAGTTTTAACGATATCTTCTGGACATTATTCAGTTGCTGACAGAGACATATTCTGGGCTACAGAATCCAACTTCAAAAGAACAATTTTACAGGATCACTTTACAGCAAAAGTGACCTTGTCTCAGTGCACACTTTTGAGCATATAGCTATGCAAAATGATTTTCTATCACAACTCAGTTACAACATTTTCGGGTTTTTAATATTCTAAAATAAACTTATATAAGTATCACATTAGTTAATGTCTCTACTTGACTTTACAATGTTCAACATACATGTTATATACACAATTCAACAATTTCGCATTTCCTCATGCTTGATAGTGCTTGATTCTGTTTTAGAAAAAAGATAATAAAATGTAATGGTAAGGAAAAACACTTAGATCATTTCCATATAACTCATATGAAGGAATGTCCCGCATTGCTGATCTGTGGGTTCATTTCCTATTCTTTCAAGATAATATTGGTCCATATGTGTCACAGTCTTTTCTGTAACTTTAGGCAAATTGCCTCATGTGTAGTTCTCTAATGCATGATGCGTCTCGGGCAATTCATGCCCTTCATCAGGTGCGGACAAACATCTTGTTTCAATAATTTGATTTCTGAAATTGTAGACAAATATTCTAATCAGTACAATTTTTTACTGAATGTTCAATAATATTTTAAGTGTTTAGTGTTTTTCTAGATCTGTATGTTTAAATTTCCTCGGTACTTAGATATCTCTGACTCTGGAGATCTTGTCTTCTTTATAACATGTGCCATATGTCATATTGATTTGTAGACACTACGTGTACTTCATTTCTTTCAGTGCAACGGGAGGCCTTTTTGCTCAATCTGTTGGAAAAACGATCGATATTTGTTTTATGGGGGACCATTTTTTAAAAATTTTATATAAAGGTGCAGGTTTTGCACTGGGACCAGTCGCTAACAAATAGCGCTGTGTCCCATCCACAAAACCCTAGTTCATGACATTTAAATCAAGTTCCGTGTATGCACACTTTAAGTTCTCATGCTCATCTCTGTCTGACGACTTGTATGTCACCCGTCCTCCAATCTTTAAGGCGTCTACGCCACGGTATGTTCCGATCTCGGAATATTCCACTGGATGGATTCTTGACACTGCCAGAAGTGCGTTTTCTCCTCTCTTGGTCTCCTCGTCCTTCTTCGTGTGATAGTCTGTGATTCCTGGCTGTGTATCTTTTCCAGAATGTAGAGCTCAGTACGCTCGCACCGTTTTGCTGTGGCTTCGCGTATTTGATTCTCGCTGGTTGTTATGGTAAGCTAGTTGTGTAGCGTTTAGAAAAGGTGACTTACTGCTTACATTCAATGGGCGCCATCTTGTAGTGTCTCAGGATGTTTGTGGTATCTATATTCCGATACAGCTGACTCAATGTGTGCAGACGGCTATGTATCGCGTACATTTGGTTAACACAATCTTATGATGGTTTAGTTAGAAAGACTTTACATATTGCTCCAATGTTTCTTCATGTTAAACAGAACTTAATACTTGCTTACCTACAATGCACGCCTTCATGCAATTAACTTAGTGAGTTCTATTGTGGTCACTCAGAGAGTTAACCCCATATCGTTTGCCACTTTCTTGACAGAGATCGGGAAAAAGTCTTTTTTCCTGGATTTTGCATAACAAATCCCTCGCTAATTTCTGTTAAATGCCAACTCCCACTTAGTTGGGGTTGATTTTTGAATGAAAACCTATCACTGGTCCTTTCTTTATTGTCAGCCTCCTCTGTGATTTACTTTTTCTGGCAAGTTGATACTCTTGAGGTCTTAGTTTCAGACTTCAAATTCCTTAACATATTTTCTATTGGCCTTCTGCCATTTAGGTGACTCATTATTTATAGGAAACAACTTAAATCCTAGTCTGCATTCATGCCATTGGGCAGCATGGAGTTCAGTTTTTCTATCCAGTAGGTTTCCTTCTGTAGCAACATTTTATTGAGATTTCCACCCCCTTCTTGGTGCTTTCACTTGTTCAAGAATAATAAATCTTATCTGGGAAATATTGTGTCTCTCTTTCTTGAAATGTTCTGTAACTGGAGATTTTAAGGCACCTGTCCTTATGTTTGACTTGTGTTCTGCCCATCTCGTTTTTGCCTTTTTAGTTGTCATTCCTACATAGCATATTCCGCACAGGCATCTTATGCTGTATATTACATTTTTGGAAAAACACGTGGAGGAGTGATAAAGATTTATCTTGTATCCTTTACAGGGATGGGTGATGGTATTTCCCTTAATTAGATTATTGCAGTTGTTGCAATCATGGCAGGGTATCGTTCCCTTGTAGTTTCCCTGGGTTTGTCTTTCTGCCGAGAAGTCTGCTTTGATCAATCTGCTTTTGTTGTAGGCAAAAGGTGGAGGTTCAGGAAAAAGTATTTTCATCGTGAGATCAAGGGTGAGTGTTGTCCAGTTCTTTTTGATGATCTTTTTAATTTTGGGACTCTGTTGGCAGAAGGTGGTAACATAGACCAATGTGTCCACTACTTCCTTAGTTTTAGGTTTCAGTGCATCTTCTCTGCTGATTTTACTGACTTTTTCAGTGCTCGTTCTTATGTTGGTTGGCTGGTATCCTCTTTTTTCAAATTTCTTCTTCAGTTCTTCCGTTCTCTTGTTGTATTCCTCTTCTTTAGAAATAATTTGTCTGTACCTTAAAAATTGACTGAAGGGTATGCTTTCTATTGTTTTTCTCGGGTGAAAACTATTGGCATGTAGTACGCTATTCCTGTCTGTCTGTTTTGTGTATATCGTGGTTTCCAATGTGCCTTTTCTTATATATTTGCACATCCAAAAATTCAATTGACGAATTATTTCTGAAGAAGAGGAATAGTCAGTAAAATCAGCAAAGAAGATGCACTGAAACCTAAAACTAAGGAAATAGCGGACACATTGGTCTATGTTACCACCTTCTCCCAACAGAGTCCCCAAATTAAAAAGATAATCAAAAAGAACTGGACACACCTCGCCCTTGATCCCACAATGAAAAGACTTTTTCCTTAACCTCCACCTTTTGCCTACAACAAAAGCAGATCGATCAAAGAACAGTTGATCAAAGCAGACTTCTCAACAGAAAGACAAACCCAGAGAAACTACAAGGGAACAATATACTGCATAATTGCAACAACTGCAATAATCTAATTAAGGGAAATACCATCACCCATCCCCCTAAAGGATACAAGATAAATCTTTATCACTCCTCCACGTGTGACCGAAAAATGTAATATACGGCATAAGATGCCCGTGCAGAATATACTATGTAGGAATGACAACTAGAGAGGCAAAAACATTTTGCGCATGAATCAACGTGGACACATCTTTATCTCTATTTATTATTGTTTGTTCTGAAATGTGATGCATAAGTGATTTACATGTCTAGATTGATTACAGATTGCAAGCCACACTTGACAACATTGTGCGGCTCCACATAAACTCCGCCCATTCCATGACATCACTTCTGCGAAAATCTAGGCGTTTGCTCGCTGTTCCGTTTACCCTGCAGCTTACGTGCAATTAGCGCGCACTACGCTTACCTTACTTCACACAGTATTTTCGCTCCTAGAAGAGGCATCCAGCGAGTCCGCCCCCTCGAGCCCCCGTGGCTGTGTACAATTGGCTACTGGACGGATGTGCCTCCTCGCCTAGCCCAGACGAACACATTAAAGTACGAATGCAAGCTAAATCCTATGTGCTCTGATTCTAGGCCACGCAACAAGGCCCAATACAGGACTTTGCCCTCACTATACCTGCAGACCTATATTTTGCTCGCAGATAAGTTCCCTTAACTCATGCGCGTTTTTCATACACAGATACTGTCAAGTTTGGACAATCTGGGATAGGAACCATGATTTACAGTGGGTGTCTCCACCATTTTGAAACAAGAAGACACATCTTACCATTTGAGGTAAGATTGTACCCAATTTTCTCTCACTCATATATGACACCACGATCTGTAAAGAACTCTTACAGATCTTTATATGTCGTTACAGGTAAACATTTGTTCCCTCAACGACGCATTGAATGCCCCAAAGATAGCTATACCCATGATGGATTATCTTACTTACCCTTACACTGGATAGGTTTTCGGTAAGATCTAGGCTCCTCTACTAGGGAGTCTCCTGTTTTTAATGAAGCATCCTATGGGAGCTTTGTGAATTATCATTTTACTTGAGGTCATTGTTCCACTTACCCCTTCCGATTTGTTGTTCATAGATAGAGACCCCGGGACTACCATCCATTCCCTCACACGTCCAGATGAAGGCCTGCCCATAAAGCTGTATTATACAGTTCCTCGAGGCCGAAACACCTTTGTTTCGACGATATCACCATTTGAACAGTGCACATTTGAAGCATTGGTAATGTGCTTTTTGTATATATGTCCATTGATGTGGGTTTATGTTTATTCTTGTGACTGCACAATTGAAATGATCAACCAATAGCAGCAGTTATCTGTTGTTGTTATTGCATTGAGATCCAGCCTGTTTTACTGGATCATACCTATATTTATTGTTTTTTCTAAACATCTCTGGGTGCTCTATCCCCACCAACATTATCCAGATGTCATTAAATACATGTTGTGAAGGATAATGCAGTAAGAAGTGACTGCTACATTTGCTATAATGTTGGAACTATGTGACCTCTCACCCTGAAGTTTTTGTTAATCAGAACACAAGTCAAACATAAGGACAGGTGCCTTAAAATCTCCAGTTACAGAACATTGCAAGTAAGAGAGACACAATATTGCCCAGATAAGATTTATTATTCTTGAACAAGTGAAAGCACCAAGAAGGGGGTGGAAATCTCAATAAAATGTTGCTACAGAAGGAAACCTACTGGATAGAAAAACTGAACTCCATGCAGCCCAATGGCATGAATGCAGACTGGGATTTAAGTTGCTTCCTATAAATAATGAGTCACCTAAATGGCAGAAGGCCAATAGAAAATATGTGAAGGAATTTTAAGACAGAAACTAAGACCTCAAGAGTATCAACTTGCCAGAAAAAGTACATCAGAGAGGAGGCTGAAAATAAAGAAAGGACCAGTGATAGGTTTTCATTCAAAAATCAACCCCAACTAAGTGGGAGTTGGCATTTAACAGAAATTAGCTAGGGATTTGTTATTCAAAATGCAAAATCCAGGAAAAAAGACTTTTTCCCGATCCCTGTCAAGAAAGTGGCAAACAATATGGGGTTAACTCACTGAGTGACCACAATAGCACGCACTAAGAAATTGCATGAAGGCGTGCATTGTAGGTAAGCAAGTATTAAGTTCTGTTTAACATGAAGAGAAATCGGGGAATGATGTAAACACAGTCTTTCTAACTAAACCATCACAAGATTTTGTTAACCAAACGTACGCGATACGTAGACGTCTGCACACATTGAGAGAGTCAACTGTATCGGAACATAGATACCATTAACATCCTAAGACACTACAAGATGGCGCCCACTGAACGTAAGCAGTAAGTCACCTTTTCTAAACACTACACAACTAGGTTACCATAACAACCAGCGAAAATCGAAAACAGCAAAACTGTGTGAGCGTACTGAGCTCTACATTCTGGAAAAGATGCACAGCCAGGAATCACGGACTATCACGCGAAAAAGGACGAGGAGACCAAGAGAGGAGAAAACGCACTTCTGGCAGTGTCAAGAATCCATCCAGTGGAATATTCTGAGATCGGAACATACCGTGGCGCTGACGCCTTAAAGATTGGAGGACGGGCGATATACAAGTCGTCAGACAGAGGTGAGCACGAGAACTTGAAGTGTGCATACACAGAACTTGATTTAAATGTCATGAACTAGGGTTTTGTGACTGGGACACAGCGCTATTTGTTAGCGACTGGTCCCGGTGCAAAACCTGCACCTTTATATAAAATTTAAAAAATGGTCCCCCATAAAACGAATATTGTTCGTTTTTCCAACAGATTGAGCAAAAAGACCTCCCATTGCACTGAAAGAAATGAAGTAAACAGAGTTTACAAACCAATATGACATATGGGCAATGTTATAAAGAAGACAAGATCTTCAGAGTCAGAGATATCTAAGTTCAGAGTAAATTTAAACATACAGATCTAGAAAAACACTAAACGCTTAAAATATTGAACATTCAGTAAAAAAAAATGGTACTGATTAGAATATTTGTCTACTTAAATTTCAGAAATCAATTTATTGAAACAAGATATTTGTCCGCACCTGATGAAGTGCATGAATTGCCCGAAACGCATCATGCATTAGAGAACTACACAAGAGGCAATTTGCCTAAAGTTACAGAAAAGACTGTGACACATATGGACCAATACTATCTTGAAAGAATAGGAAATGAACCCACAGATCAGCAATGCGGGACATTCCTTCATATGAGTTATATGAAAATGATGTAAGTGTTTTTCCTTAACATTTCATTGTATTATCTTTTGTCTAAAACAGAATTAAGCACTATCAAGCATGAAGAAATGCGAAATTTTGAATTGTGTATATACCATGTATGTGAACACTGTAAAGTCAAGTAGACACATTAACTAATGTGATACTTGTATATTTTTTGTTTAAAATATTAAAAACCCGAAAATTTTGTAACTGAGTTGTGATAGAAAATCATTTTGCATAGCTATATGCTCAAAAGTCTGCATGGAGACAAGGTCATTTTTGCTGTAAAGTGATCCTGTAAAATGTACCTTTTCCATTCTAGGCATCACCAGTGGCCCGACTGGCACAAAGGTGTAAATGGATGGCCTGATCATTGGGAAGAAGACAGGGCTTAATCCCCAACCTTCTCAAGGTCAAATCTTAGATACATCCATGGGTTTTGTGTGATGCTGCCATTGCCAAAGACAATATCAATGTATTGGGTGTCTGCATGTCCTTGAATGCACATACACGCACTATCATCTGGGTACTGGCCCCATAACATATGCGGTCACTCTCCTTATGAGCCTCAGATCATGTCACCCATCTTAGGACACAGCCCAGAGAATGGAAGGGTCTGTGTAGCACCGCCCTCCATACCGCCTCCAGGTAGCTCACCGCTTTGGATAGATAATCCGGGTAAAATGACTTCCTTGGGCTGTGGAGACCCCTCTGCGACTTGGGACACAGTCGGATGTCTAACTGCAATAAGTTGCAGTTTTACCACTGGAGTATAAAGTTCTATTTAGTTTTATAAACGTACCTGTTTTCTCTTTTCCCCCCCCATCTATCATTGTTCGTCCCCAGCAGAATATAACTGCTGGGTAATAAAAAAAGTGTGCCCTGATGCCTCTGGGCTTTGGCGCGATATAAATAAATAAACATTTTAAAAAGTCATTTGAAAATGTTACTTTTCTAGCTTCCAGAGGATGCCTTGCAGCTTTTAAGCAGAGGGCTTTCAAGGATGCATTCTGAATGGAACACCAAGCCTTCTCTCCAATCTTTGAAAAGCTAGGAAGGAGAGCCTGTGCCATTACTGGGCCCTTGCACAAGGGGAAACTCATGGCACGCCCTGCCTGCTTTCTTGTTCATGCAGGGCTGGAGCGGGGGAGGGGTCAGGGAGGGGGGGAGCAGAGAATTCTAATATGGGCAATACCTGGAGACAGTCCCACCAGCTCTCTTGTCTTTGGGAGTGATTGAGAAGGTGGGTGGCACACTTAGATTACAGAAGATCTTGTAGATACTAGGGCCTGATTCACAGAACGGTTTCCAATGGGATATGCACCATTATAAAACGCTTCTTTGAATCAGGCCCTAAATTCTTCCTGCCACAGGCCAGTCTCCCTTCCCTGCTAGACCATAGTTGCAAGTCGACCTGTAGAGCCAAGTCTGTTGCTGAAGCGTGGATGGAGACTTTTTTTCCTTTTCTAAACCCAAGATGCAAATAAGTCAATTCGATTTCGGTGAAGTGGTTTAAATGTCTTCTTCCACTTCCAATGTCTGAAGCATAGAAGTGCTATCTGCCGACGTGCTTGCACCATCAGGAGCCCGGGACACCCGCAGGTTGAGGCAGAGCCGCAGAATGCATCTCTACTGCAGTAAAGCATACACCTGCAACCACCCATATCCAAACAGTCCCGTTGCCCCACATCCCATTCCCAGCACATCATAGCGGATAGCAGGCACTTTTTCGCACTTTAATCCCACCTCAGCCTTTTGCCCCGATGTTGGGCTAACCTCATATACAGCCTTGTGCCTATTTAGCTGGCTGTCAGGAAAATATGAGTTTTACCCCTAAAAACTCTGCACCTTCAAATGGAGAACCTGGCAAAAACCTCAGATGTTGCCAGATGCGTAGCCACAATTGTCTAACAAGTGGGTCCTGAAGCTAATGTAGCTGGGCCCACTGCAAGGGCATTAACATCTGTAAATGCCCACTCAGCGATGTTCCCAATTATAAACGACGGTTGCAGAACACTAACACCGTTTGCAGTGTGGCTTCATCCTAAAAAGTGACTTTGTTTTATTATGATTTTTCTTCACCAAGAATCTCTCTCAAAAACGAGTCACTATTCATTCCAATTGATAGTCGCGCTACCTGGTCAATTAGATCCAATATCCAATGTAAGTTCACTGGGGAATACATTTCGAAAGGTCTTGTCTTCATTAGGCCCAGATCATCAAGTTTTAGTTTTCTCTCATTGTAAAGCAGGGTTACCCAACCTTTCTCTCTCCATATATTATGGACTACGACTCCCAGGATCCATCAACGTTGACTATGGTGGGAGATGGAGTCCACAATATCTAGAAAGCAAAGTGTTGCAGACCTCTGACAAACTGTCTTCACTCTGTCCAGGAAGTAGGAGTGACTTGTTTTTGTGCGTGTTATCCTTACTTTCAGTTTCCAGTAAAATCGCAGGGACGTAACTTAACTATGGAGAGGACACGTTTGACTGGGTCTACCATTATGCTGTGATCTAGTCTGTCTGCTGTAAAGAGGTGAAGAAGCCCCCCACTCCCCACATCACACGAGGTCAATGTTGCACATTGCTGCAATACAGACCTGTACCATTTAAGCAGTAGTAGTTATTTATTTATTATTTGTAAGGCACTTATACAACAAGGTGTTTCTAAGCGCTGCAAGCCAAAAGGAGAAGGGAACATGACAAGAAGTGCTAGGGGAAAAGGGGGGGGGGGTGAAGGGGGAGTGCCGGTTTGAAGAAGTGCTTAAGTGGGAAGGAAGTGGGAAGGAAATGGGTGAGGTTCAAATCAGTGCCAGGAGGGGAGCCTGGAGTCCTGTGGTACTCTGAGGGAGGCACAGAGAGAAGGTAGTTAGCAGGGGAGGAGAGTGAAGGAGGAGGAGGAGAAAAGGAAGGTCTTGAGGAGCATACGGAACTTAAGGTGATCCGGCTCAAGCCTGAGACGGGCAGGGAGACCATTCCAGAGGAAGGCTCCTGCAGAAGAGAGAGAGATCTACCACCCACTCTTTGCGTAGAGAGAGTTGGATGGACTGAAGGGGGGGGGCTGTCAACCCAGGGATTGGCTCACAATACATAACCTGAACTTATTTTCCTATTTCTGGGATCTGCAACCTTTGGTTCCCCAGATGTTTTGGAATACAACTCCCATCAGCCCTAGTGAGCATATCAATGGTGAGCGATCCTGGGAGTTGCAGTCCAACACAACTGAAGAGCCACAAGTGGTATGCGTTCATTCAAACAATGGCTACACGTGGGATGCCTGGTCTCGTAGATGTGTATATCTGTTCTGCTGATCGTTGCATTTAAAGTTATTTTACTCGCCGTGACTTTTGGGCGGTTTACAGTGTTTACACCCACGTAAACCGTCCAGATGCTAAATCCAAGCACGTACCACCCGTCCCATCAACCCAGGTACCCTGACATCCCCAATCTCTCATGACAGGCAGAGCCGTCTGTGGTACTTTACAAGTGAGAAGATAGGATGCGTTAGTCGGTACATATTGAACCGACTGGGGTGTTGCTGCCTTACTGCCTTCGTTCATCCTTCACTCACGTCCTCGCGCAAGGACGCAAGTCTCCCCCCTCCCCCAAACATCTTAATAGAGAAACGATCCGCTATGTGTACCTGCAGTACTGGAGCCATTTTCCGGGGACCAGGGGGTGAGGGTGGGTGACGGCGCCCTGCTCGGCTGATCACCCTAGACTGCTGCCGTTGCAACCAGTAGCTCGTCTGCCCATCCCCCTCCCCTCTCCGGCCCCACTCCTAGCCTGGCAGCGAGATGCTCTGCAGGGAGGAGGGGACTCTGTCCAGTGCACGCAGGCCGCCTAGACTGACAGCAGCCGAGCGGCACAGCACCAGTCTGCAACGGCAGTCCAAGCACGTCCAGGGGCAGAACGGCCAAAGTTGAAGTCTCCGTTTTCGACCCGTGGGCGCTACCTGCAGCCCTGTTTTCCATGAGGGAGATGCGGCGTGATTACATCTACGCCGAGTACGTTTGAGTTTGAAAAAACATCAACATGGTGATTACTAAGCATCTCCAGAGAGCGGCTCGGCAGTTAGGGGAAAGGGATAGTGACAGTCGCGCGGCCAGTAAATGGCGGATTTCTATCTCACTAATTAAGACTTCGAAGTTCCCATGGACTGCGCCCCTTCACTGTTAGTCACTGGCCGGATGTTAGGAGCCCACTCCCGCCAATGGTTTCTGCGTAGCTCGGGTAGAAGGCACGAGGACATTAGCATTTCAGACGGCGCTTTACTTAAACATGTTTAACCTCGGGGGAAGGGCAAAACGGCGTTTAAAAAAAATAAGAGGGGGAGCGGTCTGGTAACTATGCGGAATGCACAGAAACACAGGAAGTGACAGAGCAGCAAGGCAACGCTAGCCCCTTTTAGAAAAGGGGAGAGGCGTTTCTGCCCATTGGGATATATTATGTTACTTGGCAGCGAAATTCGATTTCTCTCATTTTACAAATAGTAAATTGGAAGAAAATTAACTGCTAAATTGCAATATACCTAGCTGGGATGACAGCCAACTGCCCACCTTTCTCCCCCAACACCACTCTTCTATAATGTACAACTACTTTTTTGAAAATATCAAGAATGCAAAAGCAATTTTCTGCATATCTTAGCTTTGCATCATCTAATTTTGCATTGATGTGTAATGTACTTGCAGATATATTTTCCATTTAAAACCTTTGGGCTACTAGTGCCAGAATGCAAAGGGACGTGATCTCAAAAGTCAGGAGTGGAACAGCAGCTTTCACTGGACAAGGGATACTTGGTCTCAAAACTCGGCGACTACTTTAAAGAAACACACAGAAAGATCATGTGCCAAAAGTAATTCTTTCACAAAAGGCATGCAGCCTGTTATTCAGCACGATTAGAGTAAATCGACAAGTCAACAGAAAAAGTATGTTTGTTTTAAATATCATACAAGCAGACCTAGTGGAAATGGAATTCACAGATTTTAACAGCTTACTATCTCTTACTTTTTAGAGTAAAATTGGGTTTGCATTACAACAGTTAAATATTAAGCAGCCAAATGGGGTGGGCTTTGTGGGATTTTGTCTTTGTGGACAAGGGTGAAAAACCCAAGTGATTTTCACTGTACTGAACCTCGGGGAGCAGGGTAGGGCCACCTGATAAAATACAGTATACCCTTGCCTTTCCGACCTCTTCTGCCTTCTATTATACAGAAGTTACTGACTTGCCAACTCCCCCCCCTCCTTTTCCGTCAAACACTGTGACGAGGAGGAGAGAGATTGGGAGGATGAAGATTACCAACAGGGAAAAACAGATATGGAAAAAAGACTCCCCCCTTTCTGAATAGGCGTTCATCACACCCCTGCAAAAGTTCAATAAACACCCTTGAAATGTGGTCCCTTGTGTCCGTCTTACTATTGCCACCATGCATTCCTTACAGGCAGATACAAGTAGTTTCAGCCCAGCAAGGGGGGCTACTGGGGCTCTGGCTCCTCCTGCTAACAATTAAATGGAGCACCAATCCTCCTCGACTATCCTAAAGGGAACAGAATCCATCCTCTAAGTGGGGAGGGGTCCCCGACCACTCGTGTGGACGAAGCTCCAGGTATAGCTTTGTTGCCCAAAGACAGAGCCTCTAATATTTGCATGCCACATATCAGGCAAAACGATTAGGAGTTTTATTTTGTCAACTCAAAATGTGTATATAATAGTGCGACAGTCTCTGCACTGTAGTTAAGCTGTTTCCCTAGTTGCATAGGAAACCTGAAAATGTAATTGCTAATAACGTTTAACTTGCCAGACAGATTTGGCTGATAATATGCAAACAAAAAGTTTTCCACAGGCACCCCAGACTGGAAATTGTAGGACGATTTGTTAAAGAAAGTTATTAAGAAAGCAAAAAAACTCTATTTCGGCCTAATACCATTCATGTTCCCATAGAGAAAAAGTCAAAATTTCTGTGCAGGGCAAAAACCAGTGGACGGAATTGGACAAGATAAGAAACAACTTGGGCATGAAGCGTTGACTCGATTTCCTTGGTATCTGCCCACTACCCTGGGCCTTGTTTCCACCCAGGTGATCCTCCAGCAGTACACCCCCCCAGGGTTGGGCTCAGGAAGCGTCTGCCTGCCCCTGTCCACCTGGGAGGAGATTTTTAGGCAGGGTTTCAGTGAGGGATATGCAGGATTCTTCACATTTCCTTCAGCCTGAAATCAGAGCCCCGGGTATTTGCAAAGCTGTTAGCACACCTTGTGCATCCCGGCACAAGGAAGCCATCCAGGTCTGCCCCTCCATAGTCGACTGGCTGGTCAGGGTCTGGGACAGATGAGTTGTGCTAATTCACCTGAGCAAGGTTTGCAAAGCTCAGATCAGATGGGTCTTCCTTTTAAACCACCCGAAATCCCAATTGCTGCCATCCCAGAACTTGCTATTTATTGGGGCTCAATTTGCACAAAGGCAGGTACAATACGTCCATCAAGGGTCAGAGCTTGCATACTTCAGGAATTGACAAACATTCTCCTCTACAGGAATTGTGGGAAAGACAGAGACTTGTTGACTCTTTGGGCCACATGACCTCTTGTTGTTTCATGGTTCCATGTTCAAAGTTGCATTTGAGACCTTTGATGCAATACGTTCTTTCTCATTTAAACCCAGAATCCTGGAATCTTGATTCTAATCCAAGAAACCCATATAAAGGATCATCCATGTTGGAACCCCCGTTCTCTCATTGGTAGGGGGGCGAGCATGTCCCCATGAAATGGATTGTACTTACCACAGATAACAGCACCCAGGGCTGGGGAGGGGGTGGCTGTCTCTGCTGGGACAGTTTTGTCAGGAAGGGTGGACTCAGGAGGAGCTCAGTCGCTTCTCAACTTAGAAGGTGCTGGGAGCTTGCAGAAGGGCCTTGGTGTTTGTCGGGAACTGTTCCAAGATCAGGCAGTCATAGTGAGAACAGACAATATCACTGCCCTCTCCTATGTGAATCTTCAAAGGGGATCAAGATATTTGTCCTTGGGGAACATGACAATATTTGCTGACCTCTATGTGGAGTCCTGCCTGATTTTCTTACAGGCAGTCTATATCAGGAGAACAGACAATGGGCCAGCTGACAGACTATGCAGTGTGTTCCCAATGGCAGGGGAAATGGCCCTGTGACACTTAGGGTTCCAGAAGATTTAAGGAGCCTTGGCTAGACCTCTATGTCCCTTCCCTGCCACCCCCGGAATTCCAGAGTCCCCAGGTTTTACATCCGGAGACATGATAAATAGAGCCTGGGGGGGGGGTTGTTATGCTTGTGTACAGACCAAATACCCTGGTCTTTTCCTCCCCTGCCTTGGACACCTATCATCCTGAGGGTGATCGGGAAAATCCAGGAGGGCCTTGTCACAACAATTCTGTTTGCCCCATGTTGGCCCAGGAAAGGGTGGTTCCCAGTACTTCTAGAGCCCCATTGGATACTGGGTGTGTGGCCATCCCCTCTGCAGGAGGGGAGGTTCCCTTCCCCTTCCTCTCAATTCCATAGGGGGGTTTGGAAATTGAGAGGCAGGGCTGCAGGGTCTTGGTCTTTCAGAGCAAGTAGCAGATGCTCATCATTATTCCACACTTCGCTCCTATGACCGCCACAGTGCGAATCTTACTGCCTAGTGTGGCAGAAGGAATCCCGGCCCTGCAATTTGGGCTTTCTGAGTTATTTGGTCTCCTCTTCAAGGAAGTGGGGCATTAGTCAACAGACTCCTTAGGACTGAATTTGTTTCCAGACAAGTGGAACCGGCTAGTAACCCTCCAATTGATTTGCCACTAATAGTGGTAATGTTACTATGGCCCCCTTTGAACCCATTGAAACAGTTGTTCTGAAATGGTTGACACTGAACATTACCTTCTGGTCCAGTTCATAAGAAGATTGATGATTTTCTGGTCACTTTTAGAGCCGGGGTGTGGTTAGAAGGCCTTCTTGGCTCACCTCTTGGCACCCATTGGTGGATGTATAAAATCTCTGCTTCCAACGGCTTCCAAAAACTTAAACCGGAGTCCTTGGGGCCTAGTACAGGCATGGTCCACGAGAGAGGTGGGCAACTAATTGACAAATGTGCAAGGGGTTCCACTGTTGGGCATCTGCAGAGCTGCAACCTGGGCCAGCCACAAAACACTTATTAGACACGTCCAATTGTATGTAGAAAGGCCCATATCAACATCCTTTGGGGAGGGGGTGTTGAGATCTTTGTCACATTGAGTTCTGCGTTGACAGATTTTCCTTTACGGACTTCACTGTAAAATGGTGATGGGGGGGGGCTGAGCATTGGACACATAGTTTGTTTGGTTATTTCCACATGAGTCCCTTCCCCATTGGCCTAAGCTTTGGTACATCTCAAAAGTAAGTACTGGGACGAGGAAGAGGGATATGGAGGTAATCTTCGTTACTCCTAATCCGACTCTTCTTCGCCCCAGTATAGACGTTCCTACTCTCCTTCCATGCAGGGGAAGTGCCCTATGACTTCCCTTGTACATGAAATCGAGGTATCATGGATAGGGAGGACATTATACCTCCCAGGGAGGGGCATAGCCAGTGAAGAAAAGGCTTGAAAAAAAGGTTCACGGGAGGGCAGACCCTTTCAAAGACAACTACTGAGATGAGGAAGAGTAGGACTAGGAGTAATGACATTTACTGTTAAGTAAATGAGGCATATATGGGATATGAAGAGGGTGGAGGCGGCGGGATTTATCTGGAAGGTGTAGAGATATCGCGAGAGTACCCTACTCTCGCGAGATCTCGCGTAGGCGGCTAGGACCGCCCCCGCGTGCTTCGCGCGCATTACGGGAGCACCAGAGGATGCGGCAAGACGCGTCCTGCCGGCTCCTCCGAGATTTGGGCCTGGGGCCTTTACTAATGTTGGACATTCCTGTCTCCCTGCCCAGGAACTGCTATTAGGCAACCCTGCCCAGCCCCAGGCCTTGCAATACTTATATGTTGATGGCAGTTTGTTAATTGTTGAATAAAGCCATCCAGCCAGCCACCACGCCTCCTGTCATCTGTGCAAGATTATACAACATAATTTGGCGACGAGGATCACCACTACAACCCACGTGGGAACATGCAAGGAGCGACGAGGCCACCCCCCTTCCTGCAAACTCCAGGTAAACCGGCAATTCCGTGGCCGCAATGGCAACCCCTGTTCACGACGTATGTAGAGGCTCTAGGAGGGGTAGGATTTTCAGCGGCACGGCGCAGGGCTATGTTACTTAATGCCTTGGGAGTGGAAGGACAGTGGGTGTTTGAGAGTCTTACCCCGATCCCGGTGGTTGGCGACAACGATGACGTCTTTAAGGAGGCGGTTAGGTGAATAGTGAAGAGATTTGCCAGTAAAGAGAACACGGTGTTGCATAGAATACGCTTTTACACTCGCAGACAAGAAATATCCGAACCGGTCGACGATTACGTCACCAAGCTGCGAGAACTGGCAGCGCTGTGCAGTTTCGGCAATAATGCAGAGAGCCTCATCTGTGACATGTTGACAGTCCACACCAACAGCAGAAAAGTTCAGGATAAATTCATCATGGAGAAAGAATTACAACTGGAGAAGGCGATCGAAATTGCCAGGGCGGTTGAAGAAACCGCGGGAAGACGAAAAGAACTCACGGGAACCCAGGGTTCTGCGGAAATCCAAGCTGTCACATTTCACTCAAAGAAAGAAAGACATACACCGGACACAAGAGAAGGGAGAGGAGGTAAGAAAGAACCTCTGAAATGCCACAGGTGCACCAGCACGAAACACCTGGCATTCGATAGGGAGTGCCCAGCTAGAGATAAGGAGTGCTCAATCTGCAAACGCATTGGCCATTTTTCGGTGGTATGTCGGTGGAGAAACAAGAAGGTCACCAGTGTTAACACCGATCACACCAGGGAGCAAGAATCGTCCTCAGAAGATGAGGGGAGACCCACAGTCATCATGGTAAACAGCACAAGGGCAAGAAGAGAAAAGCCCCATTGCACGATCAAAATTGACGGTTGCGAAACAAGAGTGATGGCGGACTCTGGATCGGATTTCACCATAATACCTCTACGAACATACAAGGAAATGGTCGGAAAAGAAAAGGTCCAAGTTCTCACCACACGCCACAAACCCACAGTATTTGGAGGGGCGTCAGTTGAACTGCTGGGATATATCAAAGGGAAGGTGGAGTTTAAAGGAAGAGAAACCACCACCAGAATTTATTTCAGCCACGAAGGCCCAGCAGTACTGGGATGGGACGACCAAGACAAGCTCAAAATCAAGTTGGACCCCAGCACAGAAGACCAGGTACTGTCTGTCTGCGCGAGGGATGGGCCCATAGTCAAGAGTGACTACCCAAAACTTTTCTCGGAGGAGCCGGGTCACATAAAGGGCTTTGTCCATAGAATAATGCTAAAAAAAAATGCCGTCCCGGTCAAACATCGCGTGCGGCCAGTGCCAGCAACCGCGAGAGACACGCTCAGGGACCAGTTGGACAAAATGAGAGCGAAGGGGGTCATTGAAGAAGTTGAAGCGTCAGAATGGCTGAGCCCAGTAGTGCTGATAAAGAAACCGAACTCGCAAGAGTTAAGGGTGTGTATAGACCTTCGCAGCTTAAACTTAGAAGTCATCACCGACAACTACCCGCTACCGAGCATAAATGAACTCATTTTGTTGATGAAGGAAGCCAAGATTTTCTCAAAACTGGATATGAGAAACGCATACCACCAAATACAATTGCATGAAGAGTCAAAACCCCTCACAGCGTTCATCACACCATTTGGCACCTATCAGTTCACCAAGATGCCATTCGGGTTATCGTCGGCAGCATCAGCGTTTCAACGCATGATGGATGTGTTGTTACGAAAGGTCAAAAATGTCGCATATTTCCAGGACGATATCTTTGTGTATGCAGGGGATGAACAAACGCATGACGCCACATTGAAAACGGTCCTGACCAAGTTGCAGGATGCAGGGGTGAGACTACGCTATGAAAAATGTGCATTTAAAGTGAAAGAGGTCGAATACTTGGGGTACAAAATCTCTGAAAAAGGGATAAGCCCGAAACAAAATCTGATGCATGCAATCATAGAAGCACCAGAACCGACCAGCAAAGATGAAGTAAGATCATTTTTGGGACTGGCAGAGTATTACGCTAAATTTATTCCCTTGTTCTCTGAAACCTCAGCACCACTCCGTGACATACTCAAAAAGGGTTCGGTATTCTCGTGGCAAGAACCCCAGAGGAAGGCGGTTGAAAGTATAAAACGGCACATCATGGAAGCGCCGTGTTTACAGCCATTTAACCCGGAGTGGGATACAGTCATCACTACGGATGCCAGTGCATACGGACTAGGAGCAGTTCTTACGCAGAAGAAGGGGGACACGGAGCATGTGGTAGCCTTTGCCTCGAAGGCCTTGTCCTCGGCGGAACAAAATTACTCCACCATAGAAAAGGAAATGTTGGCGTGCGCATGGGCAGTAGAACATTTTAGAACATATGTGTGGGGCACGAAATTCAAGTTGGTGACGGACCACAAACCCCTCATCCACATGCTCAGCCCAGGAGGTACCAAAGTGTCCACACCCAGATTGGCACGCATTGCAGCAAAACTGCAGGAGTACACGTTCGAAGTGCAGCACATATCGGGGTGGAAGAATTTGCAGGCTGACTGCATGTCTAGATTGCCCGATGGTAAAGACAAGGCCACCACGTTTCTAAGAGGAGAATGCATAGTAGCATCGATCACTGACATAAAAGCACCTGAGTATATGGAACTCAGCGAGAAACATTGGCTGGAAGAGGACAAGAAAGACCCGGCCATGGCGAAAATCCGTCAGTGGATCAAGGAAGGGTGGCCAGGGGAAAAAATGGTGCCGGAAGGTATGAGACCCTATTGGAAGGTAGCCGAAGAGATATCGGAAACAGACGGAATTATAATGAAGACGGACCAGATAATCCCACCCATAGGCATGAGGAGAACCATCCTATGCAGAGCCCACGCTGGTCACCTGGGAAACACGATGACCCGGCGCAGAGTCCGGGAGGCCTACTGGTGGCCGTCCATGGACCAAGAGATTCGCACCATGATAGAGCGTTGTCATGAGTGCCTCAATAGTGACAAAAGACTGAAACTCAGACAGGCACCCCTAATTCCCACAGAAATACCAGAGGCGGTATGGCCAAAAGTGGGCATAGACTTTATAGGACCTCTGGAAGCGATGGCACCAGAACATTGGTACGGCATAGTGCTGGTTGATTACCTATCCAAGTGGGTCGAGGCAGAGTTCGTCCCGAACATTACCACAGCGACGGTAATTGAAGTCCTCACAGAAATTTTTCAAAGAGAAGGCCTCCCCAAGGAAGTGGTAACTGACAATGGGGTGCAACTGATCTCACGGGACATGGAACAATTCCTAAGAAAGAACAATATAGGCCAAAGGAAGGCGGCCTTGTACCACCCCCAAGCAAATGGGCTTGTTGAAAGGGCCAACAGGTTCATTAAGGGAGCCATACAACTAGCCACGGCTTCGGGGATGGACCCCCTAAAAACTACCAAGGAGGCCATAGCGGCCCACAGACTCACCCCTAACGGAATAACGCAAATATCTCCGTTTCGGATGTTGAGAGGGAGGAGTGCAGCCTCCACGCTCATACCACCATGGTTATCCAAAGTGAGAGAAGATGAAGCCGTGGACATGTCAGAAGTGGTGTGGAGAATTGAAAACAGCAAGGCACGCATGAAAACATGGAGTGACCAAAGAAGAAGAACCCGACAAGCGTCAGACATTGGAGGGGGAGATTGGGTTAAAATAAGACTACCAAAAAAGGACCAAATCACGGGCTCTCGGTTCAGCAGACCCACCAAAGTGGTCCACAGGGGAACCAATCATGTCCGCACAGAGGACGGGCGCACATCGAATCTGGAAAGAGTAGCCTTATATCAGAAGAGACAAGAAAGAGCAAGAACCCCGGAGAGAACATCTGCCGAAGAAGGAATAGACAACGAGCGAAGGGAACCACGGGAGCCCGAGAGAAACGACAAAGAAAGGGAAGAAACAGAGATGGAACCGGGATCACCCTTGCCAGAACCCGAACAGGAGCAGCAACAGGCCTGACAGGCAGCAGTCACCACTGGGCCTAACCCACTTTCGGCCACTCTGACATTATGCTTTGCTAGGACCTGTGCCACATTACTCATTTGGAATCGTAACCAGGGACTCCAAATGTTAGCCCCACCCCCAATTGCCACCGTTATAAAAAGATTCACATTCTCTGTTATTACTGTTATGCACTTGTCCTGTGTGCATGGGTGTGTTCAAAGCTCTCACGTGTGTTTGAGAATTGTTTTGACCCTCAGTAAAACTCTTGACAAAACACATTCTCTGGTATTCATATGCTCCTGCCGGTTCTAATTGAAAGAACTCCACACGCCTCCAGCACAGTGTTGTTGGAGGCTAGTAAAGTGCAATGGTAGGCAAATCTGCAGGCCTGGCTTAAGATGAGTGTGTGGGGGGTGGGAGGGAGGGCAGTTAAACATGATGGTTGAGGCCCCCCCTTGCTTACAGAGGAAAGCAGTCCAAGGCATGGGAAGGGGGTTAGCATACATTATAATGGAGATAAAGAGAAGGTTAATAGCCGCCAATTATCACGAGCCAGCGAGCCAGCAGGGAGCTGAAGCCCTGAATGCCTGCTGAATAGCAACAAATCCTTCTTTGTAAGCAAGTGGCTGACGTGGAGGAGCCAGTGTTGAAAGACAATGAGGTGATAACACTTCTGTTTTCCCCAATGGAAGTGATGACCCGACGGGCTCTAGAAAACGCAGCTTCTAATTCGTGCACAGCAAGGCACACACTCTGTAAGCCCCAGAACGTAGGTAATATATTGCTGTGTTATTAGACTGCTGACTGGCAATATGGGGACAGTTGCTACACCCTCCTCCCCCCGAGGTTCGAGGCTCCTTTCATTTAAAATAGATGAAAGGCCCGGATGCTGTCCCTGCAAATTTGGGTCGCCTCTTCATCACTTTAAAACAAACTTCACCTGGCTACAATGATCACGGCAATTGCACGTGGCAATGGATTCTGATATTATAGATATTACTCTTCCAACTGTGACCGGCACCTCCGATGCAGCTATGATTCTACCAATTTCTCATAGCACATTTACTTTTAGTGCGTTTTACTATTAAAATGCGGTTACTCCATTGCAAGTTATTCAGAGTTGCCACCAAATACCAGGAGCATCATTATCCAGTTCTGGGTTTTTAGATCAATGACAATCTTGAAATTCGGAAATTGCAGGCAATGGCCCATAATATGTCTAATGGAGAAAAAAAACTGGCCCCAGTCCCCGAATACAAAGTGCTGCTGCGTACGATGCCAGAGCTAGGTAAATGTGGTCCTAACACCATGACGTCTGAATTCAAGTACAGGGGTAATGTTGAGGAATACTCACGCTTGCTCCAGAGAGAGCACGTTGCCAGTGTGATGCTTAAAGAGTTTGCATATTGGAGTGTCTGTAACCTAACTGAAATGGGGTCCCTGCCAGCTTAGATGGAAGTGAAGCACACCATGTCACTAGCTAATTTGGTGTCACAGTATCAGAGTGGGGAGCAGGGTATTTTGGAGGCAGGGACATAACTCTTAAGCTTTTTGACAGCAGTGGTATTAGCCGGGATGCCTTGCAAGGGTGGGCCTGCACATTAGACATGCGGGCCTAGGACACGGGACATTCGACTTAAGCACAGTATTTCTTTTACTGGGGTGTTTTCTTTGGCATGCTTCCACAGACCAGGCCAAGTGGTAAACTATTTCAGACCATTGACTATTTCTAACAAATTCAACCACATGTCATTTTCCATTTTCCTAGAACACAAAGTAGGGGGAGACAAAGAATATTGCCTGAGTTGTATGACTGTGATTTTAAGACACATAACAAAACAAATTGTGCAATAAGGGTACCTGCTTTTAGTCAGTATAAGTATTAACTAAAGGGTGCCTGGCAATTCCCTGATCTGTCCACGTGGAAGGGTAAATACTAAACAGAATATGATCAGGGCATGCCTGAATACATTAACACTCCAGAAAAAGAATTTTAAATTAGTTCTTTCTAGTAGATTACTAAATAGACATCACAATTTCATAGGTCTTAATGGTGTAAGGCATATATTGGCAATGGTGTAAACCAAATGTGTCGCAGGCCAATGGTAATTAATAATAAACAACAAAAATACATTGTGAACGTAGTACATTTAAACATGTAAAGGAAACATTATTGTTATAAACCTAGATTATTACAAAAATATGAGGGTCCCATTACATTTATTGTGAGACACAGGTCATTCTATTTGCTGAAAAAACAGTTTACTAAACATTATGAACATTCAATATTGTGTAGAAATGTCGCACGGTTGTGTTTTGGCCACAAAAATCAGTTGGAAGATGCTGCTAGTCGGGCGACCTTCATCAGGACCGGAAGAAATTGATAGATGTTCAATTAATGGGAAAATCCTGTGTATGTCTGCAAATGATCAGAAATAATTCTTTGAACGCCAAGAAGGAGTGTGTATTCGAGTGTGTTGAACAACATGATTTTTAAGATTTTACTACTATTGATATGTTAAAATGAAACCCAGTGGGGGCTTACCGTGCCCGTATGGCTAGGCAGAGCTGTAAGGGCTCTGCTACTGCTTGTTTTTAGAAGACCTGTGAATATGTATGAATGAATTCATGAATAAATCAACCACCACATGTGTGTCAGCACATACCTGAGTGTCTGTGTTTCAGGGGAGAGTAATAGATAAGGCAATAATACCTGGCTGAGCGGGTCTTCATACATACACCGCTATGCTTGCTGTGAACTGCCAGAGGGGAGAGAGAAGACCCGAACAGTTCGTGAGGTCTAAAGATCCACACGAGCAATGGTTGAGCATTAGTGTGGTCAATCATAAGGACTGCCTGGGCAAGAATAGGTGTATGTATAGTGGACACCCTGGCCATGCGTGCTGCGATCTAAGAGCAAGAAAGTAAAACTCATTTACAATTCTTTTTCTGGAGTCTTAATGTATTCGGGCACACCCCGATCATTTTCTTTTTAGTATGTAGTCACTACAAGAAAGGGAGATTCTTTGTGATCTAATGTGGTGTGGTTGTGTGTGTGTGACCATATTCCCTATTTTAGTGTGAATGACTCAAACATTCACCTTTGCTATTAAACATCGTCACCAGCAAATGAGTGAAATGCAATGCAACACGGAGAGTGCTAGAAGCTTCAGAACATTTTAAATACAATATGGTAATGTTACCCAACTAAAATGTAATCATTTAATGGACTGTGTAAAGATAAAGGCAAAAAAGTTGGTCTTGGCAAAATTCGAGGATATACATGGTTTCTGTTCTAGTGCAAGGCAGTATATGCATGAACTGCTGAATTTGAAAACTCTTAGGGCTGCTGAAGGTAGAAATGCTGAAGAAAACAGATACACTTTTCTCACCTCACATCATTTCTTCATGCACACTCCCTTTTCACAAATATGCCAAAGAGAACTCTCAATCATGTTCATTAAGTCTTGTCATTTGTATTGCTTAGCAACATTCATACCCGTACATATTATAAATGCAGGACTACATGTACCAGAAAGCAATATGAAGTGAACCTTAAGGCCCATACTAGTTTATTTCACACATCAGAACTTGAACATGTAAGAACACCTTGAGAGCTTTGCAAACTACCATAAGTATGGTTCTTTGCGACTTAAACACAACCCAGAAGAGTCTATGCAGTGCTCAACTACTTGTAGTAATTGTTTGACACATGCAAGTACCTTGGTATGATTTCTAACATGTATTACATTTGTAAATCCAGAATGAAAGGTGTTACATCCCTTGCAAAAATGGCCAATGAAAATGTCTTGTTTTGGTAGGAGCTGGAAGTATTGCAGATATCAATGGGCTTTATCTGTCTTTGCTTTAGAAACAGGGTCTTGCTGCATAGTCTACTAGAGCGTTCTTTTATTGGAAAGGACTCCAGGTGGGAAAGAGCTTTTATCATGGATGTGTAGCTCCTCTGCACACTTTTACATTTGAGCAAGAACATCCAGCAGACATAGAAGAGAAATACTTCCCAACAATATCTTTACTCCTGTGCCCAGGTTTCATTTGCATCCATTGGCGAGAGATTTAGGAGAGTAAACCAAACTGCAGACAAAGCCCTGGTGGTGAGGGCACTGTGTTGGTTTAATAATCTCCTCTGGCATCTTCGGTTTCCTGTGAGATATTTTCGGACCGTGTGAAATCTGGATGTTATCAGCCTGGGACCCGAGTTAAAAGCCTGAGTGAACACCTGGGTTACCAAAATGGCAACCTGGGGTGCTAAAAAAGGCTTTTCGCGCGTCCCATTGTAGGAAGGAAAATACTTTACCAACATGGCCGTCATGGAAAGGGAAGAGGGGCTCCTTCCCTTTCCATGGTGGCCGTTCTGAGCAGAGAGGAAAGTGTGGCTGTGGCGGTGAGTGCCGCCGCAATTAGGTACATTTGGGGGTCGGGGGTATTAAAACATTTAAAAAGGGGATGGGGTGGGAAGATGGCGGTGGGGGGAGTCGACCATCATGCAGCTTGGACCGTGGGCTTACAATGGCAGTTCAAGCCCGCGTTCCTAGCCACCCAATTAGCTGGCTCCCTTTGCCAGGTTCTAATGTATTTTGGGGCTCTGTACAAAGACACATATGGGGACGTCCAAACCAACAAAAAAGAATCTCTCCAAACTCTGGTCATTCCCACCCCTGCATCACCATCACAAGCCATAGCTTGACATGTTCATCTGGTAGAGATTAAAATAAGCACGGCAACTCCCTTTGACTCCTCTTTGCGCCTTCATCCATTCTGGAATGAGAATAATTAACAAGTGGCAATGAAAGGGCAACATTTAACAGTCCGGGTACTTGTGTTCTAGCACACAATCAGGACACAATTTTAAAAAAAAAACAGTAATAAGGAAAGTACATAGTGTGAGAAACCTGAAGGTGTCTCCCTGCCTAAACCTTGAGGATCTGTCATCCACGTGGCACGGCGATTGCTATTGGATCCAGTTCCTGGGGGTGGAACATTGAGGGAGGATCAACTGGATGGGGTGTCTTCAGGGAGTGGGACACCGAAGGGTGAGACGCGGCATCCCCCTTCCTTTGACACCTTTTCCCCATCCTCTCACGTAGAACATTCCAAACCACTGCCCCACCCCTTTCCACTGCACTTTTGCACAACACAACGGACTAACACTAAAGCTGTTAACCTGACATGTCCCAATACCAGGGTCAGGCAAAGTCAGGCAATTGATCAGTATCACATACACCTGGCGGTCCTTTCCCTTCCCCACAGGAATAAAAGGTGGAACCAGAGAGCACAGTACGAGCAAGACGGATACGACAGGCAGCACAAGGAGGCGGCTTATAGAAGGCGGCAGTTCAAGAGAAGGAAAAAGATGGCGGGAGGCGTGAGTGTGGGAAGGAGAGAAGAGAAGCGACCTTGACCTGTTCACCCCAGGTCCGCGAAACCTTCGTGGAGAGGAATCTGAGACTGCGTACAATAGAGCAAGTGTCCTGCTGCAGATGTCAACGGTACACAGAGAAAGCCTATGATGATAAGGTGGAGCAGAGGAGAGTCCCATGCCCATGGTACCGACCTTGACTCCAGAGACGCCGAAAGCCAAGTGGTTCATTACAGCCGATGAGTCAAAGGGAGAATCAATAAGCACCGGGCTGCGTTGAGTGAGAATTGCAAAGTGGCAAGTTTTGAACTAAAGCTAACACACTTTAAAAAAACAGTTGAAAATGTGAGGGGGGACCAGCTGCAGAGGAAAAGCGGCACCACGTGGGTGTTAACTCGAGACACTATGGTCGAGCCCCATATTGAGAAACAACAGAAACCAGAAGGCCACAGGAAGGCTGCCAGAGGAACTCAAAGTGGTCATACGTGAGTGTCGAGCAAAAACCTTTGATCCGTAATTTGGCTAAAAGCAAGGGAAGCGAGTCCCCAATTGTGAATGAACGAAGGGGACGTGAATCTCGCAAACATTTGAATCCAGTAGAAAGTGTTAAAAAGGTAATAGTGAACCCGGAGGAGAGATGCCGGAGGAGAGGGACGAAGTATAAAGATCCCGAGAAAACAGAGTGCTAAAGTGAACCCAAAAAAGGGAGATACACTGAACTGCTTGACAAATACATTAAGAAACTAAGAAAGGTCCGAGCCCAGATGAGGGATATCCGGTGTGTAGCTAATGCTCACAACACTGGCAGTCGAGAGAGGTCTGAGCCCGAAGGAGGGCGATCCAGGGGTGAAGTTATCACCCAAGTGCTGGCAGTCGAGAGAGGTCCTAACCAGAGCGAAGGAGTTCCAAGGAGTGAAGCTATCACCCAAACTGTAAGGAGAAAAGAATAAGAGATGCAGACAAAAATGAGTGAGAAAGGGTCAGGGGGACAGAGGGGTGAAGCCATCACCCTATCAAAACTTTGGATTATAAATAACGGGGGTCACCCAGCAAATATTGGGAACAAGCTTTTCATTTATTAAAGGAACCTTTGTTTTTGTTGTTTGAATACATCAAGCCCAGAAGGCAAGAGACTTTCAGAGGAAACAAGACTTGACCATCAACGGTCCTGAGACTGTCTGCCATTGGAACCGTCTTCTTGTGCTAGAGACCCAGAGTCTGTACTTTGCTCCAGCAATTCCGCCTTAACCTGTGCTCAAAACGTGGGGAATTCAGACCCAGGCAACAACATCCTCACATATTATTTGAGAACACTCCTCGTTCCCTAAAATATATCCCACACCACTTTTTGTATTAGTTGAGAGACTTAGCAATAGGTTTCTTAGTATAGGCCCTTTTTGCTTTGACATGACACCACTAGGACTGCCTTCTTTTTTCATTTTATGGTTAACATTTGCTCCCATCTTAGAGTTATGTTTAGATTAGGTGTTTTCCCAACCTGCAAATCGCATTTCATTCTTCAATAAACACCCATGAACTGTGATCACTTGTTTCTGTCTTACTTGTTGTCACCATTAGTTTCTCACAATAGACTATAGTGTAGATTCAGGATACCGATTAGTGGCTGTATGACAAAAGGTTCATATACCCCATCATAGAGACCTAACTCAGATTAGCTGCCTAAGATAATGTGCAACTACTGAAGTATGGCCAAAGGAGACAGTTTGGAAGCAACAAGTAAAGTACACATACCACAGCATAGATCGTTACCAGGGAGGAGCATGAACCCGAACATAAACTGCGTAACAAAAGAGCATATTTTTTAAAGCAATGTTGTCATGAGCTAGCTAAGAAACTAATAGTGGGGTGCAATTTACCAACGGTCACTTATTATAAAGGAACCACATGATATCCAATGTGATGGGGAGGGCTGACGCAAAGAACCACAATGACTCCCGGACAAATTCCGAGGGCGTTTATTTAAAATCTTTATAGGATGGCTGTATCTTCTGGGCAAAGGTATTTAGGGCCTAGCAGGGCCTGGAATTTGGGTGTAACCCTCCCTCTCCACCTGGTTCCCGCGGTTATAGGTCAAAGTTTCAAAAGCAAAAGGCACAAATGCCTTTTTTTCGACAGTAAAAGGACTGAAAAAAAGGATCGAAATGTATTCTTTTTTTTATGGGGGGTTCCACCTCAGCCCACTGTTTTCTCTTTATAAAAAAGTTTTTTATAAATGCTTAACAAAAAAAATATATAAATAAATAAATATTCAAAATTTGCGATCCTTTTTTTCGGTTCTTTTGTTTTCGATCAAAAGGTCATTCGATCCTTTGCAGTCGAACCTTTGACCGGACACCGTTCCCGCCTGGCTTCTCCCTCCGTAGCCCAGGTATCCCAAACAGGGATGTTAGTATTTCTCCAATGGTGACCCCCATCTGTCTGATGTTTCTAAGGTTGATGGTGTTTTCCATAACATGTTGGCTAATTAACTCTTTATGGTTGTTCTAATCTTTCCTAGACCCATCCCGCTTAGTACACTAGGAGGTTATGGATGGTACCTGCTTTTCGCCAGTGCCACTCCATCTTTCCCACCCAATATCCTCTGACTCTTCTCTGCTCTCGGTCCCAAGATTCTGTCCTCTCACTGTACTAAAAGTCTCTCCGATCTCTATCTCCACCTTTCCACCTCCAACCTTTGATCTTACTTCTTAACTGCTTCACTTACTATTATCACTACCTCCTCACCTCTCGCTATTCTCCAGTTGTAATATATGTCTCACTACGCTGATAGTTACTCCTGTTCTCCCACTCGCTGTTGTCTTACTAGTCTGTCTCTCCTATTTCTGCTCTGTGCTTGTCAGGGGCCAAAAGGTACAGAAGCACCATAGTGGGCAAGTCACACAGAGAGCCCCCACGTTGAGGAAAATAACACACGTAGGACACAGTATCTTGCAGCAGTAAGGATTGGAAATAAAAAGAAACATGAACTACATTACCCAGAAGCATACCACCCAAGAACTACAAAGGGAGAAGGCTTTTTTTTAATTAATTCAGCACGGCCACGCAGCACATCGCTGCTGGGCATGGCAAGATGTGCTTGCGCTCGAATCTTCGTCATGGAAGGACACATTGTGTCGAAGCCCTGCAAGGTCCTGGGCACAAGCGAAGGGCCACGCCCCACCCAAAACCTCACCGGCCCCTCCCAACTTCGATAGGTACAGGAGGGGGTGGGGGCAGGTTCTGAGACCTCCAACAGACTTGACGAGAACCCTCAAAGCTTTGAGTAGAAGGGAGTGTTGGGGGTCGGTCAGCACCCCCATGCGTGCCCGTGAGCCCCTCAACCCACAGACCTCACTCGGGACACGTCTGTGTAGTTCGGGCTCCCCTGTCGCTCTGCCGCGGCCGGGAACGCCCCGTTTATTTAAGCCGCACGCGGCGACGTGCAACGTCACGCCGCCGCGTGCGCATACCCTTACGGGGCAACGCCACACTCCTCCTTTTTCGGGAGGAACAACAATAACACACACTTCTAAATATTGCACTGCACACAAAACAACAATTGAAAGCTCAGAGCCCATGCCCCTTTAATATCAGCCACCCGGGTCCCCTCACTCCGGAACACACTCAATCGGTCCTAGTATATAGTCACCGAGGTAGGCAGGTTTCCCTCGCCCAGCCCTCTGGGGGTACCTCCCGCCTACCTCCACCGCAGGACTTCCCATGGTTCCAGTCCCTCGATCTGGCGACACCGGGATTCCCCCCCGGGGTGTGCCTTCATCCGGGAGGTCCACCTCATCCGGGTCTGGCGGGAGCTCAGCTCGAGAGTCACCCAGCTTCTTAAAGAAACTCACATTCCGAGTGACGGCCGATTTCCCATCCGAGGCCGTCACCATTGACCCTTTCACGGCAACCACATCCAGTGGATCCGGTTCATACGGGAGCGAGAGCTTGCCATGAGGATGTCGATTCCGGATCAGTACCTCGTCACCCGGCTCCAGCCGCTGCGGACGGAGACCCCGCCGGAGATTTTCCTGGTGTGTCCGTGTCTGTCGCTCAGCGTCCACCCGTTGATCGTCTATCACGCCTGGCTCCTTTTCTTGTACCTCCGGCAGGAGGCCTCGGGGGCATCGTCGGAATAAGACTTCCGCTGGGGCAACCCCAGTCGAGGCGTGTGGGGTGGTGCGGTATACCCTCAGGAACTGGTATAGTGCCCGCTGGAGGGGCTGGCCCTGCCCTTGGGCTATCCGGAATGTTTTATTCAGGGTTCTCATCAGCCGCTCCGCGTCCCTGTTCGCACGGGGCCACAGCGGGGATACCTTCCAGTGTATCACTCTGCAGCTCTCCAGGAACTCCGAGAACCGTGCACTCTCGAATGGGGACCCATTGTCCGAGCATAGAGTCATTGGAAAACCATGGGTGGCAAAGATCTTCTCCACTGCTCCCACCACGTGCTCAAACGCCACTGACTCAACAAACTCTACTTCGGGGTACCGGGAGTATTCGTCCACTATGGCCAGGAAGTGGGTGCCCACTGCTGTGGATCCAAAATCCGCATGTACGATCTCCCACGGCCGGGTCCCTCGTGGCATCACCTCGATCTCCGGTTCACGCTGCACCGGGGAGGCCGCCTGGCACCACACGCAGGCCGCCACGAAGTCGTCCACCTTCCTCTCTAGCTCGGGGAACCACACCTTCAGCCTCAGTCTCGCCTTCGTCTTGGCGGCTCCTTGGTGTCCCTGGTGTGCCAGATTGATGACCTCATTGACTTTGGAACCCGGCACCACCAGGCGATCACCCCGCAGCAGAAGGCCTGACTCGGAGAAGGACAGCTCGTCCTTCACTTTCCAGAGTTGCTCTAGGGTCACTTTGGCCTCTTGAGTGCGCCCCGCCACAACTCCAGCACGGACTTCCAGGATCCCGACCGCATCGAGTTCCTCAATATCCGGAAGCACTCGTCGTTGGCCGCGGCAGCCTCCAGTTCTGGTAGCGGCATCGCGTTGGGGGTGGCACCCTCTACCACCATTCTGATGTGGTCATCGGCTCCTTCGGCGCAGGAGTCTTGCACTGGTCCTCCACTACCTCCCGGGTGTCGGGACAGGTAGTCAGCCGCATTGTTGGCACCCGGCCGGTAGATTAGGGTGACGCCATACTCCAAGAGGGCCAGCATCCACCTCTCGATTCTGGCCGGCGGCTTCGATGATGATCCAGCCATGATCGGGAGCAGCGGCTTATGGTGAGTCACCACCGTTACAGGTCTTCCCAGCACATACAGACGAAAATGCCTACAGCCCCACAGGACGGCCAGGGCTTCGCGTTCTATCTGGGAATACCTCTGTTCGGTTTCTGAGAGGGCTTTGCTGGCATAGGCCACGTGTCTGATCCTTCCATCTCGGCCCACCTGAGTGAGCACAGCTCCCAGACCGAATGGACTTGCGTCCACAACAATTTCCGACTCAAGGGCCGGGTCGAAGAAGGCCATGGTATCCTCTGCCGTCAGGGCGCCCTTAATGTCCTCAAACGCCGACTGCTCCAACGGACCCCACTGCCAAGCTGTTTCCTTCTTTGTCAGGGCCCTGAGTGGCTCCGATCTCGAGGCCAGGCTCTGGATGAAACGCCCGCAGTATGTCACCATACCCAGGAAGCTTCGCACGTCCGATGCCGATTCAGGCGGTCGTGCCGTCTTGATGTCACGGACTTTCCTCGGGTCCGGCGACACACCGCCCTCCTTAAATATGAACCCACAGAACTCAATGGTTGGGCGGAGGAATTCGCATTTGTCCTTGTGGAGGGTGAGCCCCAGCGACTGCAGCCTCTCGAGGGTCTTGGCAAGGCGTTTCAGATGGTCCAGCTCAGTCTTGGCGAAGACCAGAATATCGTCACTAATGTTGAGGACGCCCTCCAGATCTGCGAGGGCGCCTCGAATTATGTTCTGAAACACTTCGGCTGCTGACGATACTCCGAAGCTCAGCCGCTTGTATCGATAGAGCCCCCTGTGGGTGGTGAAGGTCGTGATGTAGCGGGACTCTGGGTGGAGGACAACTTGATGGTATCCGGCTCGTAGGTCCAATTTGGAGAAGAAACTTGCCCCCTGCACTTCTGCAATTATGTCATCGATGGTCGGGGTCAGGTGCCGTTCCCTCCTGATGGCCTTGTTGGGCAACCTCATGTCCACACAGATACGGATAGAATCTGGCTGTTTCGGTTTCCTCGCAACCACGATGGGGGACACCCAGGGTGTTGGGCCCTCCACCTTCTCGATTATGTCCAGATTCACCAGGTTGTCTAGTTCCTTGTCAACCTGGTCCCTCAGGTGGAAAGGGATCCTCCTGTGCTTCAGAGCCACCGGCTGCACCGACTCATCAATGTGGAGCCTCACCGGGTCACCATTCATTCTCCCAATACCCTTAAAGATGGCAGCATACTTGTCCAACAGGTCGTTTATTTCTTCTAAGTAAACTGAGTATGCGAAACTCACGATGCCAAGAGCCTCCGCCGCCGCACAACTCAGCAGGGTGTTGCTGCTCACTGGAGTCACGTAGAAGCGGGCCTTGATCATGGACCCATCATGCTCCACCTTTGCAACAAATGCACCGTCCAGTGGTAAGGGCTCCCGCCCCCCAAATGCAAAGATGCGGGCCCTCGGCGTCGCCAGACTCGGTGGTGGTTTCAGCGCGGCATAGTGTCCTCTCGCCATTACGTTGACTGATGCCCCAGTGTCGACCAGCACCGGGACAGGCGAGCAGTTCACTTCCACGATGCATCTCGGCTGTCTCCTGCTCCTCCCTTTGAGGACTTCCATGATGGAGACGAAGAAAATGTTCTCCTCGTCCTCCTCCTCAGCGTCCTCCGCCGGCGCACCCTCTTCCATTTGCTCTACTTGAGCCACATTGGGCGGCCGATTCTGGCGAGGAGTCCAAGGTCGGGGTTGTCCTCTCGGAGTCAGTACCGGTAGGGCCGCCCTACACACCCTCGAGAAGTGGTCGGGTATCCCACAGCGGCCACAGATCTTCCCTATTGCCATACATTCCGATGAGTGGGGGAGGTCATAGCCGCACTTTTGGCATGACTCCACAGGCTTTCCTGCTCTGTCTCTGGCAGCTCCACCGGGCCTTCGCACCCCTCTGCTGCCCCGCCAGACGGCGCAGACCTCTTCAGGCCGCGCGGCGCGGGATCCGACTTCCATTTTGTTGGCACGGGCCTCGGCTACCTCATGACAACGCCCCAGCTCAAGAATGCGGGGTAGAGTGAGGCCGGGCTCTCTCAGGACCTGCCGCCTCAATTTGCCAGATGAACAAGCCTGGATTAACATGGTCCGCATCATGTCCTCCGCATCCCCCCACGCACACCCTTGGGAGAGGCGGCGCAGGCGACCATAGAAGGTGTCCAGAGTCTCATCCTCATTTTGCCTGGCCGACAGCATGACGAATCTCTCGTAGTCCACGTTGGCAAGGGGGATGAAGTGTGCGAGGAGAGCGGCTTTGGCTTGGTCATAGGAGTTGTCCACCGGAGTCAGCGATTCAAATATCTCCTGGACAGAGGCTCCCGCTGAATACAACATAGTGGCTACCATACTGTCATTGTCCGTCACCTGGGCGGCCCTGAAGTACATGTCCAGGCGTCCGATCCATCTTCTCCACCGGGGGCCCAGGCTGGACGGGGGACCCGTGGTATCAAATTCTGGAATGGGCTGCAGGGCTGCTTGCGCCCTGGCCTGGGCCATGGCCAGAGGAGGTGGTTGAGCGCCCTGCAAGACCCCAGGTCCTGGCTGATTCGGGGGAGCGGTGGCACCTACCGCGGGTCTCGGCAGTCCAGATGTTGCAGGTGGTGGTGGCTGCGGAGGATTCTGCCGAAATAGATCTGCCAAGCCTTCGTCCTGTGAATCCTCCGAGGTCGTGGCAGCTGCACCCTCCAGTGCGCCGATGTCACTCATAGGACCAAGCGCACAGGCACCCTCGTTCCAGTCCTGAGGGCCGCAACTCAGTCCTCTCCCCACACTGCCACCACCCTCGTGATGATGAAGGGGTTAAAGAAAAATGCGACAGAGAGACACTGCCGCATACCACCTTGAAATGGATGTTCCAAAAATTAAGCTCGAAAAATTGGAGTGGGCTGAGAAGGCCCAGCCACCTCAGTCCTTCTCCCAGCTATCACACGACGTCAGAGACCCAAAATTGGTCAAAACATCAAAACCCAGGCATGGGCCTGCAGGTTAGGCTGCCCGCAGTCAGCATGTCCAAAAATTTGGCTCGGATCACCTTCCGACTCCAAACCGGAGCTCTTGGAAGTTCCGCAACCACGTGTGCAAAATGGCCACCAGCCGCGTGTATGGTCCGCGGCCACGGCGTGAGACGAAACATCCGCGGATGTTCCGACGTATGGAGAAAAATTCCGGGATGGCTCTCACCGCCGGGCCCGGGCGTCCAGTACCACTCGTCGCCACTGTTGGGGGTCGGTCAGCACCCCCATGCGTGCCCGTGAGCCCCTCAACCCACAGACCTCACTCGGGACACGTCTGTGTAGTTCGGGCTCCCCGGTCGCTCTGCCGCGGCCGGGAACGCCCCGTTTATTTAAGCCGCACGCGGCGACGTGCAACGTCACGCCGCCGCGTGCGCATACCTTTACGGGGCAACGCCACAGGGAGCTGGATGAAACATTAAATGCTAATCGCGCACAATGTCTGATTGGCAAGGCTTCTTAGGAGCAGAGCGACACACTGAACGAACCCTGCAGTTTGATTGGCAAAACGGCCCGGGGGCGACACTCGTTGGAGTGTGCTGAATGTTTACGTGGTGCTGAATGTGGAATGCAACGCTCCATGACTCACAGGAGTGCGTGTGACAGCCCATACCGTGGCTATGCAGTTATAGTCCCTCTCTTTGCAGAACTGCTGGAGAACGACACTGAGCACGCAACTTGCCAAGAAGCAAGTTCTTGCTTTGCAACCTAAGGAGCAGGGGCAAGCTCAGAACTAAGTGTACATCCTCCTATTAACTTATGAGTTTAATGCGCTGCACAATGCTATAGCGTGAGCATTAACGCAACGGCGAATAACACGAAGGCTCCCGTGATGACATAGCGTGATGTGTGTAACTAGGAACCAGTACTGTTCAATGTATGCATGGTAACATTGGCTAGCCGTAGAAGTCAAGGCAGTCTTACCCTGTACTCCCCATACCCATCCACTTATCTGCCCTGACGCTCTGTCCTGTGACCCTACAAACCCCACCCCCCCCAACCCATCCAACCAATGAAACCCTAACCCCGTTTCCCTGTGGGTTTGCGGTGTCGTCTGTTACTACTAAGTGCAGGCCCCAAGACCCTAGAGGGGGGCGTGTGGTTCATGCTACCTCTGCGTAGAGCTGTGAAATCCTGAAGGAACTTCAGCTGTCAATACTTAACCCTTGCTATTGCCCTCTACTACCTACTACTATTCTATTGCTTCTTCTACTCACTAATGCCATCTACCTATTCCACTTCCAATATAATCCTTTACCCCCACTACCGCCACTACTACTTACTCCCTCTCCCTCATTCACTAGTCTGCTTCTCCCACTACCACTATCTCCACTCCCAACTACTACTACCTTTGCCAATCATGCCACTAACTCTCCACTACTCCTACTCTACCTTTACTCTTCACACTTTCTACTCTCAAACACTCCACAGGTCAACCCATGCAGCATCAAGCACTCTGCTCTCCTCGCGTCCCGTGGCTCTGGCGATGGGGCTGCCGGCGGGGCTGCCGGTCATCCTGGCTCTTGTGGAGGCCGCCCTCTCCGCAGGTAGGGGGGTGTACTGAGAGGGCGTACCCACAGCCGGGCACCATGGTCGGGTCGGGCTGGGGTGGGTGGCCTCCCTCCCTCCCCTTGACAAGGTCACAATGCTGACCCTGTGCAAGTGCGGATTTGTCGAAGTGTGCACGCTGAAAACTAAATTACTTTTAGGGGCCGACAATTTTGAAATATATTGGACTGGGAGTTTTGACAGGCTGCACACTTAGATTAAATTAATTGTATTTATTGAATTTCTAACGTGCTGTCGCCAAAGCGCCTTTACAAAAGAAAAGACGTACATTTAATAAAGCAATTTTTGACACAAAAACATCATGTGATTACGAAGCAGAAAGTAAAGACAGAAAATGCCTTCAGAGAGGTATGGAAAATATAATAGGTAGAAGGAGAATGGATAGTAAGAGGAAGGGAATTCCAGTGAAATGGAGCAAGAAGAAAGATGGAGCGAAAACAAGCACAGGGGGTTTAGGGACAGCGAGACGAAAATTAGAGTGGGAGTGTAGAGCTCGAGCAGGACAGTAGAAGGAAACAAGAGAAGCAAGATAGGAAGGGGCAAGACCATGGAGGCATTTAAAAACAATAGAGAGGAAATGAAACAAAAGGCAAGATTCAAATGACAGATTAGAGGCTGTTAAAAGTGTGAGGCAATGGAAGACCGAGGATATAGATCAAAAAGTAAGCGGAGAGCAGAGCTATAGAGCAAAGATGGGCAAGATGAGATTCAGGAACCCCAATCAAAAGAGAGGAACAAGATACAATATGGGAAAAAATTAAGGCAGAAAAAAGAGGTTTAGCGGCGTGAAAGGAAAGAAAAGGACAGGCAAAACGAAGACTGAAAAGAAGAAAGCGGCAGTTATGAGCAGTAAGAGAAATGTGAGAGGAGAAAGAAAGGGAGGAATCAAAAAGAACCCCTAGATTCCGAGCAGCTGAAGAGAACAACAGTTGAGAAGGAGGAAAGGAAAGAAAAGATGCAGTGGGCAGGAGAAGGAGGGGGAATAAGAACTTTGGTTTTAAATGGATTAAGGTGGAGAAAGCGATAGGCCATCCAGGATTGGATGGAAGATAGAGGGGCAGAACCTTGAGAGTGAAAAGAATCCGAGAACTCGGAAACGGAGAAAAATATTTGAGAGTCGTCAGTGTAAAAGAAGAGATTAAATGAAGAGATAAGGGCAGAGAGAGAAATAGTTTACAATGAAATCAGAAGGGGACCAAGGACACAGTCTTGGGGAACCCCATAAAGAAGCGAAAGTGGAGGAGGTACATGGCCGGCCTAGGATAGAGAGTAAGATTGTCCAGAGAGATAACATATAACCTAAGCAAGAGAGGAGCCAGAAATACATAAGGATGAGAGAGAGAATAGTAAAGTAGCTTGATCTACAGTATCAAAAGCTGTTGATAGATCAAGTAGAATCAAAATAGAAGAAAGTTTATTGGGCTGCGCAGAAAGAATAAAAGTAGAAACATGCAAGAGGGCAGTTTCTGTAGAGTGACAGGCCTAAAGCCGGATTGAATCAGGGGAAGAAGGGAGTGAAGATGAAGATAGGATGAGATTGAGTAGGTAATAGTCTCCGAGAGCTTAGACACAAAAGGGAGAAATAGGGCAGACATTTGCAGGAACAGAATGGGCAAGTGGATGTTTTTTAGGATAGGAATAACATCATATTTGAATGAGTTAGGAAAGATGGAAGAAGAAAGTGAGGGGTTGATACGAGTAGTAAGAAAGGAAACAATTTGAGGGTAAACCAGGGGGATGGGATTAGATGGAATAGAGTCAGAAGAGGAAACAGTAGAATGCAGTGGAGTAACTTTGCTGAAAATGTTGGGGGGGGCATGACATCTGAAGAAAAGGTGAATGAATAGGGACAAAATGGTGTGCCATGAAAGTTGGGGGGACAAACGACTCTGTCCCCCCTAAAATTACACCCATGGCAGAATGGGCACAAGCAAGTAAGAAAGCAGAATCAGTAAGAGGGGAGAAGACCAAAAAGGTAGGGAGGAGTGAAGGAAGAGAACAGGAGGGGGAAGCAACAAAAAGAAAAGTAAGCACAAAGGTCACAAACTTTAGAAGTAAAATAGTCAGCAAGATCAGTGGCAGAAAGTGAAGAGGAATGGGAGGGATCAGGCGGATGGGGAGAAAGAATGTTATTAAGAAGATGATAAAGACGACATGGGTGATGAGACAAGGATAAAGTCAGTGAAGAGAAATATTGCTTTTTGCTAGCAAGAAGAAGAGAGTCATATGGAGGAATGGGCAGATGAAAGAAGTTCCAGATCATGAGGAGACCGAGACCTTTTCCAACGGCGTTCAAGTTTTGAAGGGAAGAAAGGGAAAGAAAGAAGAGAAGGGGTAAGCCAAGGGTGCAGGGGTTTACGTGAAGGGGTGAAAGGATGAGCAGTATAGAGAGAAGAGCTGATTGAAGGGAAGTAGGTGCAGAATTAGCAGAAAGCAACGATAATGAATGAGGAGAGGGAAGAGAGGAATTAAGAGAAGACAAAAAAAAGGAAAAGTCAAAGGAATGGAGATCACACCGTAGGAAAGGGTTACCCGAGCGGGGAAGTAGAGGAGAAGAAGTAATAAGGAAGGTAAAAGTCAATAGGAAGTGGTTTGAAGAATAAATGGCATAGGAAGAAACTGAGGCATTACACAGAACAGAAGAAAAGATAAGGTCAAGAGAAGTTTCTGAAGAATGTGAAGGGGGACAGTCAAGAGCAAAGAGATGACAAGAATCCATAAGAGGAAAGAATGCAGAAGAAGAATGAGTGGAATCAAGATGAATGTTAAAATCTCCACATAGAAAAATGGGGGAGCTACAGGACAAACTAGCAGAAAGAAGAACATCAAGATCCGATGGAATTGTCCAGGAATACACATGTTTAGACCAATCTGCAATGTTACCACTTCACCGCATTGTTTTCCAATTCTTGGCACACACCAAGGTGCAATTATTTGTGAATGTATGGCTTTCATGAACTGAACATAATATTCTGTTTTGAAGTCCTGATTTGGAAATTATACAAATGACCCAATAAACCAAAATTAAAATATTCTTTTAAAAATCTGCGTACAACATGATATGCAAAAGGAGAATAAAAAGTACACGTTTTTCATGCACTCCACCCATAAAATGGACCAAGTCACTGTTTACCAGTGTGTATTCGGAATTACCAATGGCACTAGGGGTGGTGTCTAAGTCATCAACATGCCATCACTGATCCTGCATTGATGGTGTCCTCACTTCTTTTCCCAATATATCCTCCTCCCAGGTGGCCAGGGAAAGGCCGTCATTTTCAGATCTTGACCCTGGGGGTGCATATGTGAGCGAGAATCCCCTGAGTGGAGGAGACTTGGGGAGTGGGGATGAGGCACCCTTAGGTGAGACACAGTATCCCCCCATTTCCCTTTTATAAGGTGTCAAATGTCCCCCAGGCATTTATAGGGTATTACCAATCTCACACTGTCCTAAAACATACCAATCATGTACTGAGATGAGGAGGAGACAACCCAGAGTCATGCATCCTTCCTCAGACATACACAAACACCACTCTGGTACTGGGACGAGGAAGAGAGATGCCGAGTACCAAGAGCGTTATGCAGTCAAAGAACATTGCCTACACCTGGGGCCTGGAGGGTGGTATAAATGGCCCACTCAGGTAAGGCTAATGAGATCGCCTGTGGAATGCTTGTAGGAGAGGTCAGAGTGGAAGGCAGGGAGACACGTGCCTGAAGCACCAAGGTGCTGCAGAGTCCTTGCGGTGGAAGCGGATTGTAGAGGGAGATTTGGAAGGTCTCCCGTGGCAGGGCTGGTGTGCTATCTCCTGGAGTCAGGGAAACTAACTCTCCGTAAACCTGAGGTGGTAGAAACCATGGAAGAGAGACGTGCTGAGCCGGGAGCAGCGACAGCCACAGAGCGCCTGCAGCCGTGGAGAATAGCACCCAAAGACAGTTTACTCAGTGAGTCAAAGCAGGCTGAATGACTCCTGGACACTCTGGTGCGAATCGTGTGGTTTAAGCAGGTCAGATCACTCAAGAGTGAGTGAGGGACCGTGTAGGCAAGTCAATGCCGGTCTAATACAAAATACAGATGATTGATAACTATGATAATCTGAGTATTGAAATAAATGAATGAAAGGGATTTTGTGAATAGCAAACTGTGAATGCAATGAAACTAGCAAGGATTATTATTCAATGTGATAAATTGCAAGGACATGAACTACTTTTGAATACCGAACCGATTGAAAGCAAGTGTGTTGGAAATACCAACTGGTGTGAAAGCAGTTGGTGAAGCTCCCTGAAAAAAAGGAACAGTGAACTGTTTACAACTCAAGGAGAACAAGCATTGGCAAATGCCATAAGAATAAAAGGAACTATGTGATTTGAAAGAATAAGCAGTGGCAACAGCTTTGGGAAGATTTGATAATCTAACAAGTGAATATTGGCAAAATAAGTATTGAGGAAGCTGCAAGAGTATTAGTCCAGTACCACTGTGAAGCTCAAACAGTGGCAGTGTAATGGTGAAGAAGAAGCAAATGAGGTGTTTCGGTTGCGTGACCTGTAATGGGTGGACTGTGTGGTCCGACAACTGCGCCTAGACAGAGTACAGCATTCCAAAAGAAAAGCCACTTAACGTATCTGTACTTGTGTGATTGAATGTCCAGGAAAGCATGTATATTTTGAACTTTAAGAACTGAACTTAATGAGATTTGTGAAATTTGTCAATGACACAGAAGCATGAAAAGCTGGGAAATATCCCAAGGAATTGTGTTGGGTTTTGAACATTGAGGGACATGAAAGCTTGGGGAAGGGAACCCCCCTTTTTGGTAAAGTGAACTATTCTGAATCCTGGGGAAGGGAGAACCCCTTTCCAACCAAGAGCTGGAAGAAGCTCTGAACCTTTATTTGAACACTTCTCATTTTGACGCTGACATCCCTACACATTATGTACAAGTAGATGTGGGGGCAATTATAAGTTTAAGACACAGACAGACATTTACTTTGGACTTCCTAACACAGACTATCATTAGTTTGTTTCAGTTTGGTAGAGAAATCCCACCTTAGCATAGGGCAAGTTAGGCCTTTTCTCATCCTTTTTATTTTCTCATCCTTTTTATTTTAATACAAGTTTGTAGCCCAAACTTTACTCTGTTGTCTGTGTACCTTCTGAGGCATTCACACCACCAAAAGAACTCTCACCAGCCCCTTAGTATCAGTTATTCCCGGATGCTACACAGGACCACTATCTATGATTTGTCCCCCAAAATCTTTGGGTGGAATGAATTGCTCTCCTCTACTGAGTACTCCAACCTCCGTCGACAGTTCTTCGACACTATCAAACAGTTTCAAATCTTCCCTCCAATTCTGGGACAACAACCAAACTTATGTGGCATACCTTCCCACATCCTGCAATAGCACATCATTACACATACCCATTAAACAGCCCTCCTTACATATAGCATTTATTTATTTATTATTACATTTGTATTGCGCACCTAACCCTCAGGCATCTAGGTGCATACATTACGAATATGGTTGCAGGTTGCAGAAAGCTTAAGAAGATGGTTGCAGGTTGGTCTGGCTTACAAGTTGGTTACAGGTAGGTAAAGCTTACATTTGGTTATAAATTATGCAAAACACAGGTTAGTGCATACTTACAGCAAGAGATGCATTTTATGCTGGCTTAAGAATATGGTTACAGGTTATGCAGGTCATAAAATAATACATACTTATACACTTGGTTACCGGCAATGCAAGAAGGCAGATTATGTTAGGTTACAGGTAGAGTATACTTACAAGGTTAGTTACACGTTATGCAGTAGGTTAGGTTGCTGACATACGAGGGAGGGTCAACCTGGTGTCTTTTGTGAAGAGCATGCCAACACTGTGGTGAAGGGAATCAACACAGAGGTGAAGATAGAATTTTAGGAGGGCATACCCGCATCATAATTACTGATAATGGTATGCAATTAGTGCCCGCAAGGATGCTACAGTTTCTGAACGAGAAGGTATAAAGCATGGAACCACCCTATTGTATAAGCCCCAGGCAAATGGTCTACTACACTGTTTCAATAGGGTGGTAAAGAAGACTGTGCAAGAAAATAGCCTTTTTTTCTGCTGGCGGACAACCTCATTCCATCAATCGCTTTCAATTATGTGTAAGATTCTGCTTTCCATCTTCGCCGTGGTATTGGGGGCCAGCCAGGGCTCTGCAGGAACTTTCACAGAGGGTCTAAATGCTACATATTGCAGTTGATGTTGAACCCGTTTAATGTGCTTTGATGTGTCAAGTCCTTACAGTTTTTTAAAAGTTTTTTTTTTTAATTGACCCCTAATCATAGCTGATCCAAGTAATATTTATATTTTGGATATGGCAGTTACTTTTCTTTTTCTGTTTGTAGAATTTTCTTGTAGGGAATTATCACCAGAGTTTCTTGCGTGGAATAGTGTTACTCGCTTGCTTGATGGCACTGTGTCTATTCGAGGTCTCTAATGCCTAGCAACCGTAGACGCAATGCTTGTTCCAGGTTTTGCTGGCCAATGTACGACATAACTGGCGGACAGTAGAGGTTTTTCCGTAGTAAGTTATCACACGCTGTAGGGTGCTTTTTTCTACATTTAGACAAAGCGTCGTTATCGCAGTACACACAAGGGCAGTTTACTTGTTCCAGGAGTTTTGCCACTGTGGCCGTTTTGCTATACCACTATCAATTTCGCTTTTTCCTTTTGTATTCCGAGTCTATCTGTGAAAGTAAACGTTCCTTCTCGTATCAGGTGATGCTGGCACTCACTTTACTGCAAGTTCATTGGGGGCTCTCCTCAGGCAAATCGTTGTCCAGGCTGTGACAGTGTAGAAGGCCGAGCTTGTCAACAAATAATGGTATGGTTCTCTTAAAGGAACTCCATGACTCCGTTTAATGCATGTATTAGTTTGATTAATTATCTTCAGCAGCAATAGCCTGCTGCTCTCTAGACCTTCTCTTCCTCATGAATGCCTGACCTTCCGTGGACTGCCAGAGTCACACCATTTCAGATTCAACCCACGACAATCCACTTGTGTGGAGCATAACAATACAGCTAACTAATGACCTCTCCCAAGTAATGCATAATGCTAGTCATTGGGAGTGGCTACCCATTTCTTTTTACAAACCTGTACCATACTGATGCTAGATAACTAGCGTGTTCTCGTTCAGCAAGTTGTTTTGTAGCATAGGAGGTGTTATTGCACATGAGCCATATAATAATAGGATATTTATGCAGTGCATACCTTGTTTGGGAAACAATTGAGTGCTTTACAAGTCATGGGGGGATACTGTGAGGGAAGCAGACATAAATGGAGTGGGGAATAAACAACAAAGAGGGTGCTGTGACGAATCCCGTTGAAGCGTTCCTTCTCCCCTGAAGGGACCCACACCCTTTTGATGCTAGGGAGGTGAGCCAATGACTGAGGAATTCGACCATCCGCACGGTGGGTGTGCATTCGCCTGGGCTTTTTGGACATTTTAAATGAAATTGAATGATGGTAGATCAACCTCCGGAAAATGTGTCAGGCTAATGCGCATACATTTTCCTATGCTCACTGCACGACATACGCATAGACCCATGTACTCTGGTTGGACACAGCCTACAGGCGCAGTCCCCCTGTTATATTTAGTTGGGATCCGACAGGCGGCATACACGATGCATCTCCAGAAGGGGAAGGGCCGAATGTTCCCCCTGCCATGGCCAGCCTAAATAACTAACAAAGGCTCCATGGATCTGCCTGTCCTTTTCTTGATCCTTGTAGCCAAGGCCTGGCAGCAGAAATTAACAAAGCAGGCAGGAAACCCCAAAACCCTTTCATATGCACTGTGTCAACCTGAAGCCAGTATCGATTGACAGTGAAATGTCATGTGTGGTACTATGTGGGTTTACAGTATTCATGCACGTAGAGGGACCCCATTCAGAAGGTACAAGTCTGTGGTTTGATGGAGACAAAGTCTGCTGTCGCTGCAGTTTCAAGGGAGACCTGCCACTTTAATCGGGAACCACAGAGACTTCCATTAACCAGAGGCACCCTTTGAGCCACAACAGACAGGAAGATGGGTGGGACTTAGCATGACATGTTTTCACCCTTTTACCTTTTCTGTTGCAACGCACTCTGGTTATGACCTCACGCATACAGGAGATTTTCGGTGGTTAACCAGGATTGGTTCATTAAGGCAGACTTATCCTACACCAATCTGTGTGGTTCAATTGGCTTTAAAAGAGGGCTGAGCCCCTCTTTCGGCAGATCATCTGAAGGCTTCACTAGAAGCAGAAGGAAGAACTCGTCATTGGACCCTGGCTGCAAGTGCAGTCTGCCTTACATCGTTCACCAGTGAAGGAAGGCAAGGACCCCCAAGAAGGAAGCAAGATCCCTCCCCTAAACATCTCCCAGGGTACAGAGGGTGATACTTAATCCAGTGGACCCTCCAGTAGCTCCAGAACCGGTACCCAGCCAGCACACAGTGTGTCCTGCTAGGCTCTGCAGCAAGCTTCCTGGTGGAAAGTGCCAGAGAGTCTCTGAACCAAAATCAAAGACATGGCAGCTGCCTGCAACACTCTCCTCAGCTTTGGGCAGTCTGCCTTAAAGATTGACACAAGCCCGGAGGTGTGCATCAACAAGCATCTACTGATGTCCGTCTTAAAGGACATTTTCGAGCCACCTAAGCCACTCGAGCTGCAACCGACTGCACCGTTGACTGTTATGCCACAGTCACTAAAGCCGTCTGAGATTCTTCGACTAGCAGGGGTGGACTGGGAACTAAAAGAGGCCCTGGAAATAATGTTCAAAGTGGCCCCATATGACACATTTTCAGCAAGCCCAATGCTTTTCCTATGAGAACATTTGGAACTACCACACAAAAGAGGCCCAGGGTGCAGAGGCCTACTGGGAAATCTCCAGAGTTCCCTGTAAGCCAGTCCACCCCTCCTCGACTAGTGCTTCAGAACCACAGACCAGCACTAAGACAACGATTCCTGACCCTGAGCTACCGTGTAGGCCAGCCTGCAGCCACCCATCCAGCTTCAGTTGCCGAACTGCCTGAGGCCTAATACCCGCAGCTGTCTCCTATTTTGAAGAAGCTGCAAAGTGCCCTGAAACCAACTCGAACCTGTCAAGCACCAAGAACTCCCACAGCACGAGGTACATTGTGGTTCTGTCCTCCTAGTCATTTTCCAAAGGACCCTAGTGAAATTTTACATCCCATTGCTCCCTTTGTGTTGAAACCCAGTATCCTTTAACCACTGTGATACATTACTCTCCCGACTACCCTCCTGTCAGTAACCAGAGTGCATCCCTTTTCCTTCTTTGAAGCGGTCTGTACTGTGCATTGCTTTACAGGGTGGTTGGTATTTTGTAGTGGGCTAGAACTGTCTGTTTTGATAATATTAAAGGAGATATTTTTATACAACCTTGACTGGATCATTATTACCCTGAATGATTATCATTGGGTAATAATTGTATTTTCACTGTATTGCAATAAACAAACAATAACAACCTTTTCGGAGATAGGCCTGCCATTCTGTCCACGTTACCGAAATTGGACAAGGAGGTTTATAATTTGCTTGTGTTTCCAATCTGTTTGGATCCCTTCTGTTGTACTAGAGGTATGGGGTTGATTGACGATTTAGAAACCGCTATTCATCCCTGAAACGCTGGTGCCCCGGAAGTTGATTTGTCACAATGACACAAGATCCTCCCTGGGGGTCTGTACAAGTGGGACCTCACTGGGATTGAACCCCTCTTGGGTACAAGGACTCCCATTCCAGAATGGAACTCCCCACCCAAACCACCTTGTCTCCATATATGAATATGAAAAATACTTGTGTATCTGCTGCAACCACTGTATTTTCCAAAGATCGTTCTTTTCCTCTTTTGACTGCAGGCAATGCTGAACACAATCTGAATACCATGGTCAACAAAGAAGGATACTGTTTAAATTGTGTCTGTGACGTGTATAAGAAGAGGATGGATTATAAAGCAAAGAGAGACTGCTACGATGCAGTGGGACTGCTACGCAGAGGCGAGCCTCCGCAGTATTGATGTCCCTGAGGGGCGGAGCCACACTGGAGCATGGAACCAGCGGAAGCAAGGAGCCAGAGGAAAACGCTAACCAAACGCCTACAGGTTGGCTTTCTATCTGACTTAGAATCCTAGGTCGGAATGAGAGCGGAGATGGAAAGACAACCGTCCCATCTGGTGGCCTGAACAAGCAGGACTTGTGGTGGCCCGGGAGGCCAGTAACAGACGCAGAGACCATACCATTTGAGGGAGCTTTGATCCTGGAGCTCTTTGAAGGTTAGACTGTAGCTACAGAGATATGTAGCTATGAGGAAAGCCAACAAGGTTTCGGGATCCTGAGAAACGTGACGGAAAACATACCACCACAAGGTACGAACATTGCAAATTCTATCTGGAGAACACATCCAGATTCGGAGACCCTGAGAAAGCCAAGTGGGCAAACACCCTATAAAAGGGGGAGTGAGAGTAATACGAACATTGTGAAAAATCACTGGAAAAGCTATTTAGGTTACGGTAGCCTGATAAACCTGAGAGTAAGAAAAGCCTCTGAAACAAGGACTCAGAAAAGTACCAAAACTGTGAATAACAGCTGGGAAAAAAGCTATCAGGTTACGGGAGCCTGAAAAACCCAAGTATGCAACAAACACATGAAAGGAGGAAAGAAGGAGATATGAATAATTGAATTAAGGCTAAGAAAAGACAGAAAGATTGAAAAACTTTGAACAACCAGGGCGAGCCACCACACTATCCAAAATAACTTGTGTGAAGAAAAGAAAATAGTTGAAGACTACAGGATTCTGGGGAGTCTCAGCACCTTGAAGAAGGAAAGGAAAAACGTTGTTGTGTGTGTTCTCAAGCAATCCTAGAGGAATGGAATTGTTTGCATCAAGAAACTAGTTTCTTTATTAAAAGGAGAGATGCAAAACCTAATTTGGTATCAAGGCTGGAAATACAATTCTGCTAGGCAAAAAGGAACTTTGGGAGACTGAAAACTAGTCAAGTATAAACTGGTACATGCAGAAGCCTTGCTGAGGCCAATATACACAGCCTCCCCATTTCCTTCTTTTCGTTAGGTGTTTTCTATAGTGGTAGGGCAAGTTAGCTGGATAGGATTCAGATGAAAGAGTTGTAATTTGGACTTTAGAATCCACTCTTGCTTTTGTTTTGTTAGACCGGGTACTTCTCTCATATAAATAGGGCAAGTCAGGCGTTTGATTCCTTTTCAATTTAATAAAACCCTTGAAACATGACTCTTCCAATTGTCTGAGTCCTTCTTCTAGTTTGACACAGTGGGCACATTTGCAACAAGACATTTGCAACAAGGGATCTACAAGCAACTAGGGGACGAAACATTGGGGTGTAGATCTCTCAGTCTCAGGTTGGGTGGGGAGTGTGTGCACCTCGGTGTTGGGGAGGAGACATTCTTTGAAGTGGAGGGTCTTGCACTCCTTCCTCAAATGTAGAAGCAAAGGGGCAAGTCTTGTGTTGATGTGGACGAGGTTCCAGAGTTTCGGGGCATAGAGATAGAAGGCCTGTATTTTGTTTTTTTCCGTCCTGCATCAACAGAGTTCAAGTCTGCACATGTTGTTACCACTAGTAGATCGTAGGCTTCTGGAGATGTGGAGCTTGTCAGCGAGGTAGCAGGGGACTTGGGGGTGATGGTCTTGTAGAGGATGCAGCAGGATTTACAGGTGATAGCTGCTTGCACCGGATGCCAGTACAGTTCGATGAAGGTCGGGTGATGTGGTTGAATTTGCGTAGTCCTTTGATAAGTGTAGGAAACATATTACAGGTGCCTCAGTGTTCCTGGGAAGGTCTTCCAGAAGTTCACTGCACAATTCAGGTGGGAGAAAATGAAGGCATGGACTGCAGATCTGACGTAGTTTGCCATGGGAAGGGCTTGATTTTCTGTAGTATGGAATGTTGGTAACAAGCCGTTTAGGTCTTCCTTGCTATGTGCTCCTGGAAGGAGGGGTTTCTGTCGATGTAGAAATCAAGAGACCTGGCACAGGTGTTCAGCTGGTGTGGGAAACCCTCGAGGTTCATAGTGCAGAGCTAGGTCTGGATGTGAGGCAGTTTAGTGCTGACGGTCAGCAGTAGGAATTCAGTCTTCGAGCGTTACCCAAAGAAAGTTGATCTTGCAACATAAGTGGTCCTATGGTGAAAACACAAACTGTATGCACTACAGCAACTAAATAATGCATTGCATGATTATCAATCCAGAATTTAGTTAACAACAGACAGCACGCTCAATGCCGCAGCAGTGGACTATGCAATTTCATAACAAGTTATTTATTTTTTTATGACAAATGTGCACTAGTTTTAAGTGTGTTCACTCATCAGAATACCACAATCAGTATTCCAGTTCACTCATGAACAGGTCAACTTTGCACTCCATACTCTTGTCCCATGGATATTTAATGTCCGAGGTTGGGCCTGATGAATTGAGGGTGGGCCTTGCCCCAAAGGCCACACGCTGCCTACAGCACTGTTTGGCAGCATGCTTGAGTAGCTCATCCAGAAATGGTTTCATTCTTTGCATTCTAGTTCCTTTATTTTTTTATTGGCACCTGAGCAATGACACGCACTGTATCTCCTGGCACCGTATGCAAAATTCCTTACCAACATTTTTTGAAGTGGTTTCATTTCTACTGGCAATTTGCAATAAACATTTTTCTAGTGCAGCAGTGGTTCGCTGTGTCAGGTACAACTTTGCCACAAGCATTCCTTTCAAACTTCCCAGATCCCCTTCACCTCTATGTACCATTACCACTCTTAAAACAAAATCCCCCTCTTTAAATCTATCCTAAAGTATATCCTCAACTACCAAACACAATGCATACCACTGTACTCTCCCGCTCAAATGCTTTACTCCTCAATCCATCAGTCCCCTTCATTTCCAACTATTTGCTCCTTTGACTACCTGACCCACGGCTCTATTCCGTTGGCCACCAAAGCCATCACTTCACTGGAACTACAGCTCAAATGCCACCTCGTAGCGAATGGAAGGAGCCATCCAAACCCTGCAGCCCTCCCATCCAAACTAACCACCTACTAGCACTTCAGCATTCTGGCCTCAGCAACGCTCTATATAATGTCTACATGTGTAAATACTGGCCTTGGCTGTCAATATAAAAACCTGTTGGTATGACCCCCAGTCTGTCATTGCTATATTTACCACTCCCCCCAGCCCCCATCTACCAGGTGGTATAGGTCCCTCAAACAATGCTCTTATGTAAAAGTGCCTTACTCTAGGGCTTCCACCACTCTCTGTTGCTGCCTACTTTGTAATTCACTGTTGTTGTAAAGGGCACTCGGTTCTTCAATCAATGCAAACACTGCTTCAGTGGTGAGGCAAGAATATACATTTGTTTATTGTGTACCCAGTGGTTCTACTGGGCGCTTCTGATGGGCACAAAGGATGTGTTGTGTTGAAATGGTCGTGTGTACTGTAACAGACATGGCATCTGAACTATTCCCATCTCCCATATGTTCTCCTTCAGAACAGACTGTAAACCCCGAAGCTCTTTAAATCGAAATGCCTTTGAATGCTGAGCGGTAAAATGGCCTTTCTGCCCACTATGTAAAATCTGTTGGATGGGGGTGGGGAATGTACCAGGATTCGGGATGTTTAGTTACACCTTACTGATTTGAAAGTCAACCGGACACTTCTGATGAGAATAGTTTTGTAATCTGCCTCTGGCTAGACATGGACCAAAAGATGCTCTTAAAGAGGAGGGGTGGCAGCTTCTCAAGACTGTACCATGATGAAGAATCCCATCACTCCTGTGCACATAATGTGGACAGGGCAAATTCCAGTAACACAACGAATCTTGCAGATGAAATAATGCAACTCAACATAGTAACCAGAAGTCCCCGAAGCAAAGGATGAACCTCCTGCGAGATGGGACCTACGCGGGCAGCCTGGAAAGCATCACCCTTCCCAGTATGACAGACTCCTGGCATCAACGTGCCATTGCTTTTGCACGGGAATGAATCATTTATGAAGAAGGACATAGCCAGCCATGGGATTCAAAGCAATGCCCATAAACAGAGAATGACTTTCCTCATGAAAGCCGGGGATGTGCAGTGGTGGCGTGCCCATAACGGGCGAGGGGGCGCAGAGGGCCTTAATTACTGTTACAGGACATGCTGTTGTACGTTCAACGATCTGCATCAATGCTCAGTGACTCCTTTAGCCAACGTTCAACCTTGGCAATGCTCACTCCATTCTTCAATTTATTTTTTCCAACCGTTTTCTCATTTTTTACTTATTTTTGGGATTTCCCACATTATGTTGTTATGTTAAGGAAGAAACTGAAGACACTGTTGTTCAAATAAAGGACCTACATAATTACTAAAGACCATTTAAAGTAATCTACCCAGGACCAGTAATCCTGCTTTGCTGTCCCGTCACTTTCCTGTTGTCCTTGTCTTTATGTAATGCGCCCGATGCCTGCGGGCTTCGGCGCTATGGAAATAAATAAATAAATAATGGGCATTTGTATAGCGCCTTTCACCTTTGGTATGGTCTCAATGTGCTGTAGACGAGTCCAGGTCAGTGGAGATAATCAGAGCAGTAAATAGTGCTTTTGTGCACTCTGTATGTGTGCAGCTATACCGAATTTTACATTATAATGGCATCACAACCCTTGGGAGTGGAGGGGGCTGTGACAGATGTTTTTGTCCCGTACCCCATTATGTGTCCTAAGCTTTGGCTTTGTCCCAGGCCTCTGGTGTGGGCCGCCAGCATCTGTTACTAAAACCCCCAGGCAGCAATGCCTCATTATTAGAAGGTTCCGGGTTCTGCACAGGCATGTAAAAAGGTACAGCACGCCCAGCAGCAGTTCAGGCTGTATTCAACGCACACAGTGCTCATAGACTAGGGCAGCAGCTACTTACGGTTCTTGCTCACATGCAGAACAGTTACACAAATGATACAGGCGCAGCGCAAAACTCCAACACACCCAGAAGGCACGCAGCAAGTGCAACAGCACTGAAGGCTTTCCCTGCTTCATTGATAGTCTATGAAATCACAGTCTTTCAAATAATGCCATTTGCATGCCCTCGTGGTGCTTTGGGGCTGCAAGCAAAAAGGTGGTGTAAAAGGGAGCACAGCCGAGGTTGCTTTTAGATATATCATTGTGAGGCAAGCAGTGTTTTGTTGTTGCATGCATACCTGTGTGTGTTGCTAGCTGTTCAACAAGCCAGGCCCCATTGCACTAGTCTGTTTTGTGCTAGTATATGATGTTGTGGCATGGAAGAGTGATAGGGTTGGGGAGTTTAGCGAGTGCTCGATTTGCGTGATGCTTATTATCGGGTCGGCAGGGAGGCACGTGGAGAGTGCTCTTGTAGAGTGTTGGTTAGGGCAGGATTTTGATACAAAGCTCATATCATATATATTGGATAAAATAACATTCTCTCCCTTTGACAACCCAGACTGCCAATGGATTAGAATCACACACCAAGAGTCAGCAGAATAATGTCATATATCTAGGGCAGCACAATTAGTGTGGCAGCAATCACTGTCTATTCCACCACATTCCAAAAATGGAATAGCACCTTCAATGTATATCACATCACAATCAGCATTATTGCATCGCTAGCAGTAACAGTGCAAGACAAACCCATATTCATCACTTCTGTGACAAATCTGTCCATGTCATCTCTTGTCCCCTAGGGGGAGACTTTTCCCATGGGCCAGGGCAGTGCATCCACAGTACAATAGTCCCCCTGGGGGTGGTGCACAAGAGGAGGATCACAAGCGAGTGGTATAGCTCTGCTTTACTACAACCTCACTATTTCCCCTTACCAGACTCTCCTTCCCTCTTACCAACTAGTGCCAATGATATGACATGATAGGTTATTTGTAACGCGCTTAAAACCCAGAGGTTTCTAAGTCCGGACCCGGGGATCGAGCCTGTGTTGCTCTGTGTCGTCTTGCTTCCAAAGCGAGCATGTTGCCGCTAAGCTATCCTCCCGAGATCTGTTTTAGTAAAGTCAGCCAACCTAAAATGTTACACCGGCCTAAGGCACCAGAGAACACAATTCGATTTCCATATAAGTCCAATGCAAGTACTGTGACAAAGATGATGTCCAGGAGTATGAAGATCACTCCAGAGAATCAGAGTGAACGGTCTAGTCTCTCACGGCACTTGATTGGTCAAAGGCAATACAAAATGGCAGAGGGAAACCAAAATGGAGAGAGACATGCTCGGAGGAGGAAACCTGGGAGACGCCGACCCGGTGAACAGGGAGACGTGTCATGAGACGCAATGCATGGAAGCAGGAAGGAAGTTCAGGGTGAAGGGATTATGCTGACCACTGCCCAAGAATCCCTCCCGGCGTCCCAAACCCTGGGGAGCTGATGGAGACCCAAACGGCAGCTCGCGACAGAAGCAGTGACCAGCAGAGCCTCCGCCGAGAAGAGATACCCAAACGGGGCTGGAGATGGAAGCCACTGCCCGAGGAAGAAGTAACCGCCGAACCGAGGGAGCAACCGAATGCTACCACAGTCTCACAGTGGAGCACCGCCTCTCGGAGTTCACGAACAACACAAACAGGTACGCGGGCAGACCAAGAGGTGCCAGAGGTCTGGGAGGAATCAGGGAACGACTACACAGCACAAGATACAAGAGTCTGGGACCCAGAAGGAACAGAGAGAGATAAAGAAACCATTGTATGCTTGGCAGGAGAGTAAACCAAGCTATTGGGATACTGCACTGCAAGTCCGGGACTCACACTCATACGAGAGCCATAAGTAAGACCGTCTGGGACCGTGAAAGTAAAAGAGACAGACAAGAAAGAAATATAGGCTTGGCAAGAGAGTACACCAAGCTGGTATAACACCATTGCGAGTCTTGGACTCGCACCCATATGAAGGTCTAAGAATAAGGTAAAGCTCATGCAAGAAAGCACGGGTTCTAGGACACGAAGAGTTAAAAAGGTAGATACTTTTAGAGACCAACTGTTATAATTTCCTGGGGTATGTTTGGCAGAAGAGTGAATCAGAAACAAACCCTCTGTGAACAAAGAAGAAGTGTTCATGGGAAAGCTGGGAACTTTCATTGTGCAACTTTTGAGAAAAGCTTGGAAAATACACGGAAAGAAGCCAAACCCTGATCATTGGAACATAAAATTGTGGAATTGGAGACTGTTCCCCGTGTGGGACAAGAAACTGTTCATTCTCACTGCAGTCTAAGCGTGTGGTTTTGGACCTGAAGAAGAGAGTTAACTGCTTGTAACATTGAAGCTGCCCCAGAAGTCTCATTAGCATGCACAGAAAAGTTTGATGCCCGCACACATGCAAGTTTGCCACTCTCCCACGGGCTCTGAAGTTAGCCCCCCACCCAACATTTGAAAGGTTTGCCCCCCTCTCCCAACCCTCTTTGAAATGTTAGTCTAGTTGCACCCTTGGCGTCAACAGCTCTCAATTCTTACTTGAAACACAGATGCATTGCACTGGTTAGCACCAAGAGAATGTTTGCACTTGATTAATACATCTATCTTAAACTACAGAATGGGGCATCCGGGTAATGGGGCTCGTGAATTCTGCAGAAGGAGCCGAGGGATTCGGCTCCGTGCCTGGTTGGGATTGTATGACGTTATTAGCTCTATGAAATATTATAGAAAGTTTACAAAATTCCCACATGACCTTTGCCCTGCCTTGCTGGGAACAATGAAAATAAAAGACAAACATTGGGGTCACAGGATCTATAACGCTGGGGTGTGGGTGGAGAAAAAGTGCCCCTTTCAATCTAAATAAATAAAAAGGGGTTTGGAAATAAAATACGACCAGAGGAAGGAAGAAAAAAAAGAGACGAAGCCGTCACCAGCGGAGAAACACTTCAGAGAAAAGGGAATTCGGGGTGGACTATGGTAACGCAGTTGTAAATGCTATGGGATGTGGCCAGATAGACCTCCAGACCCTACACCACAGCTCTCACTAACTGAGGATGCAATACTGATGTGCCCAAGATCACACAAGGAGCGAAGCAGGTGATTTAGCAACTAGAATGCAGGTGTACTGACAGTCCAAACAATGCATCACCACGTGTGCATGTTATGTGACTCCTAGAATGGTTTGCCTGGGTCGCGGGTGGGAGATCCGGGACATTAAAAAGCAATCTGATAGGCTGGTCCAACAGCCCATCAGATACTCGAGGTTTGCGCGTCTACCCACACGTGGTGGCGTGCGACGAAGAACACTCGGTCTGAATACTGGAATGGCAATGCCCACGCCTGCTCTGCTTACCTCCGGGCAGGCCTTATCCCCGGGCGCCCGGCATGACACAGGAAGGCTGAATTCGGTGTCCGTTCTTCAGGAACACTCCGGGTGGCAGCGCCTTGATTTTCACCTGTACATGGCGAATGCGTCTAGCCTGCCGGAGGGAGGGGCCGCCCTGAGAAGCAGAAGCAGGAACAGAGGTCAGGCAGGTAACGCCACACCTGCTGAAGGCGGCCTCAGTGGCCCCGGACTGGCTTCGCTCACCCGAGAGCAGGACGGACCTGAAACGGAAAGGAGAGATTTCCGGATGGCCTGGAGACTACGGGCGGCTTGTCACGTCATTCTTGTTTGTTTTTATGTAATGTATTATATCGAGGAACAAAGTGGGTGGTCACATGATAGACTTTCAAATTGAAAGGCTGGTAGGGGAGGCAGAGCCAGCCAGAGGCAATGGCAGTCTGTGGGGTTGTCCAGTGTCTTGCAGGAAGCAGTGCCTGCCTCACTATTCCAAGAATATTGTTTGAAAGAGGTAATGGTGAGGCTTCCGTGTCCTCCACTGGCTCTCTAGAGGTTTATGAATCATGGCTCATTTAAGGGACCAATGTTTCTGTGTTAAGAAATGCAAATGGTCGTTTTCATTCTGAAAGCACAAGTTAGCTGCCTAAACCTACGCCCTTCTCCAGGCCAATTAAATGATATCACACAGAACAAGTTTTTAACTACATTTAGTAGAATGTAATATTTTCATCACATCATATATGAACCCTGCATTTGTGAAACACTGAAACACAAACGGGTAACGGTTCCACACATTACATTTTGATATAACTCTTGAAAGTACATTTTCAAAACCCTAAGGACGTTTTTTCCTTTTGCTGAATTGCATTCTGGTATTTGTAGTCTCCCAGCGAAGAAGGGGAAAATAATGACACACTTGTACACTTTTTGCCTAACAAATTTCTATAAGGATGTATATTTTTGAGCGAGTACCTTACTATGGTATATGTAGTTGAAAGCCAGACATGGGGGGTGGGGGTATGGAGCAAGGGGGCCGTACTCATCAACCGGTCAATACAACACATTTTACAGCACATGTTGCAGCAGGAATAGGGAAAAGGCCATAAAGGAAGGCATGTCTCGTTTTGTGCTGCCTTCCCCGTGCACATGTCTGTACATCTGCTGTCGGCCCTGTGTGGTGAGGCCCTTACTTTTAGTCTTGTTTTGGTGCGTGCATTAATTTGTCATCAAGCCCCAGTTCATGCCACAACTTCATCCCAGCTTTACTTGCAGTGATGAGTCTATGCAGGTATTCTTTCAGCGCTTCCCCAGCCAATGCCTTTACTTTTTGTCTTACCCCAGTGCATGTTTTTCCATTGAGTATTGCCCCTTCCCACGTGGTCTGCCCAACTCATGCCTTTCTGTGTAGCCCTTCCACACTGCATAACCTTAGTTAAGGCGTTCATGAGGGCAGCACTACAGCTTCTGTCCCTCTCTGTGCGTGCCTTTATTTGAAGTTGAGCAACTATTAATGCCTTCGTCTTGACCAATGCATGCCGTTAGTCCTAGTCATCTCCTTGTGCATGCCATTACTTGTATGCATGCTCCCGTACATGCCTTTACTTGTAAACTTACCCCATGCATACCTTTGCATATAGTTGGAGGGTGTATTTGGTATATTTGATTCAGCAGCATTGATGGACAACAGGTGCATTCAGACAGTCGTCTATGTCGGATGGATGTAAGACCCTAAACGGCCAATAGCTACCACGGCTGTCGACAAGCTCCAAATCCAGAGCATACTTTCTTTCCATGAGAATCGAGCAACTCTATACTGAACCTAAGATCAAAGCTGGAGCTTCACGTGCTACTGTTCACCAGTGGGTAGCGAGGCAGAACATTCAGGCTGACCTTTTAAGAATGTACAGTCTCGAGGTACAATATGACACTATAAAGCAGGGGTCTGCAACCTTTGGCTCTCCAGATGTTTTTGGATTGCAACCCCCATCAGCCATAACCAGCATAGTCAATGGTGAGAGATCTTAGCAGTTGTAGTCCAAAACCTCTGGAGAGATGCAGGTTGCAGACCCCAGTTGTAGAGATACACAGAAAATAAAACAATCTCGTGTTATCCACGTGATCCATAACTGATATGAAACTCATTACCAAAAACCACAAAAATTCAATATAATGAATAGGAAGTTCTGTACAAGCAGGCCTTTGCCTGCTGTAACTGTTAAGAGTCACGGTCTACTACAGTGTTTCTTGTAAGGGTTGCAGCCTCTTGTCATGGCCAGACAGTTCAATGGCAGTGGATCTTTGGCCTTCAGCTCTGCAAAGGGATGATGGACTGTGGGCTCGGACTTTGACCACACAGGACTATTACTGAGTGACCATGATAAATTCTGTGCAACCATGGATTGAAAAGGCTCAAATGGACCAGCTATTGCAGTACAGCAAGCAGGTTCGGACTGGCCAATAGGGCAACAGGGCCATGCCCGAAAGGCCGGCCCCACTTCCTGGTGTGGCACACTTTTGTGGGACGGCGTGGGCACGCTTGATGAGTTAATCCACTGTGCAGCAGATAATTATCATGGATATTACTGGTCCAAAGTGCTTTAAAATGCATATTTTAGCATATTTGCATAGCATATTTGACCAAAAATGTGACTCAGGACAGGTATTACTGAAATGTTATGTGATCAAGTGTTTCGCAATTTTGGACTACATTTTGATGGTTGTCCCTGGCCAACCTGGACAAAAAGGCTCACACTTCTGAAGGGAAGAGTGTCAGCGGTGCCACTGAACATGGCACTGAGCCTTTCCTTTAGTTATGGTCCAGTGACTATCCACGACCCAGCCTACAGTGTAGTGAGTAAGAGGGTGACAGTTGGACCTCCTGCCCGGCCTGAGATGTGGCGGCCTTGTTCTTCTGTGCAAGAAAGGAGACCCCCCAAGGCAGTGGGGCTGGGAAAGTAAGAAAATTATAGGTTTTGTCCTAGGGCACTACAGGAGTATCAGGGGTGTCATTTGGGACCAAAAACATTAAATTAAGCTCTATCGTAACGGAGGGAAGCCTAGAGACTTGCACCGGCTCTGGGCCTTACAGATTGACAACTAAGAAAATAATTCACATCACACTCTGCTAGTGCACCTCGATCCTACCCAACAGCACCCTGTTATTCTCCATTACTGGGTCAAATTCTCACATGCCGGTAAGATAGCTCAGCGGGTTGAGCGCTTGCTGCTGTGATCTATGTGTGATCTGTAGGTTGCAGGTTCCAATCTCGGTAAGGCCAACTCAGCCTTTCATCCTTCTGAGGTCGATAAATGAGTATCAACTTCGGTTAGGATGATTCATGGATGTAAATAGGTTATATGAACAGCGTTGATGTGTAAGCGCTATATAAATAACACATCATTATCATAACTGGGATGCCGTGCATCTAGGTCCTACTGAAGTGGGAGAATGGAAAACCAGACTCCCGTCCTTCACCTCTCGCGCTTGGCCTAGAGGGTCGCGGCCCAGACACCCGCCACGAGAAGAGTTTGCCCATTTACCAGATGACCAAATACCCTGGTACAGAAACATACGGATGTGTCCATCTGCCTGCCCAACAGCCCGCACTGGCCATGCCGACACCTGCGGCACGGACCAACTAGACTGAAATCTACACATCGTTAGAGATGCCATGACGACCTAGATAACGGGAAGCACCGCTGAACTATTATACACACTGAACATTTCCACACCAATCTACACGAAGAACATACTCAGTGCTCTGACGTAGGCGACAGGCTTATTCACGGACGTGCATCTTTATTATTTTTACATAGGCTTTCAGAATGCAGAAACGCAAGACGCACCATGAGCTCATTTATAACGCTTGCTCACGCTTCTCTTGAAACCCGTTACCATCATGAGAGATATACTGGAAACACGATACTGGCCATGAAACTGTATGCCACTATAACCTAAAGCATCCATGCACTAAATGGATTACTCGTGCACCAGGCCCAAGTAGGCCTCAAGCAAGAGTTCCCGTGGACATTAACAAAGCAAAAGTCAGGTTGCTGAGCCTGCAGAAAGAACCCAGTGGAGCAACTAGCCAAGGTCGTACTGTTGCAAACCCACAGTCAAGAAACAAATCTTCAAAGGCACGATGTTGCAACCTCGCACTCCACGTACCAATGTTAAAATCATATCTGCAAATTAAACCAGACATACAGTGGAAAAACAATATTAATTGTGCAGAATTATGCCTCAAACACGGTCCCTCCCCACGTGACCAAGCCGAACCTGACGAGATGCCAAAACCCAGGAAAGAAAAGGCGTCTGGGTACCTCGCTACGAGACGCAGGCCGACACACTTGAAAGGCTCAATGGACACCTGCTACAGTGGGAACGGTCAGTCTCCCACCTATGAATAAATCCTCACATTGCCTGCACGTACCCATACTGAAACACTGTTGCAACCACAGGTGCACCGTGTGCTGGGAACAACGGTGGTCCCAGGCTGGGGAGCTCACGGATGCACCAATCAGAACATGAGGTTCTTATCTCAGACGTCAGTAACGTTAGCCAATCCTCAGGGGTCTTCATGTAACAATTCTTATGTATCTAATTGTAGGGACAACCCAGATATACCACCTGACTACACCTTAACCACTAATATCATTCTCTATAGGCGTACTATACTAACCCCACCACTCGAGCAACCAATCAAGAGTGGCGATAGGTTCTTTTGGTAACTTTTTGGAATGACGCAAGTAGCGCGTCATAATGTAGTAAAAAGGGCCTGCGAGCCCCACTATTGTGTGTGTGTCAGGACGAACGCGTGCGCTCCTTGACCCATCCCTGCCGTTTGCATAATAAACGACAGAAGTTGCCTTGCTCCTTGTGTGTGCCTCATACTCTGTCTCGATCCGAGATATACACGGGAGGAGTTGGGGCCTCCCTGCCCGGAGGTCTGCGGACGGCCCGGCCGACCCCGGCAGAATCCCCCCCGACAAGTTGGAGGCACTGCTGAGATCTGTTTAAGATCGACTTTTATTTTTTATTTTTCCAGGCACTCCCGTTGCGGGGAGGCCCGGCGGCGCGGCCCCCTCTGCCGTTGCCCCCTTCTGAGGACTACAGGACCATCGCGGAGCTGCGAGAGGACCGGACAGCGCAATCCGGATATTGGCCCTCGGGAGCCGGTTGAGAAGTATCCCGCCCGCGGTCGGCGAGTGTCCAGACGTGGTCCAGACGAGGGGAGGTGGCGAGCCGCTTGGAGGGGTGCACGCAGTCGAGCGGCCCTGCATCGAGGGAACTTGGTGAGCATGACACGCACAACAAGCAATGCGAAATTGTGAGGGAGGGGGCGGAAGTAAATAAGGGAGGAGGGAGGTATTGTAAAAAGGTGGGGTGAAGGTTTAATTGAGTGATGATAATGGAATGAATGGTAGTGAATTGAGTGCGAGAAAAGGCGGCTAACGTTACGCGAAAGAGGGGGGCAGGGCACGAGAACAACACGTGCAGACGCTCGCAACAAAAAGCTAACGTTACGCGAAAGAGGGGGGCGGGGCACGAAAACATCACGTGCAGCCGCTCGAAAGACACTGATTGGCCTAAATCGCGACTACGTGTGAGGGTGGGTGTGTGTGGTTTCCTACGATTTGACATTTATCATTCAATGAGTAGATGAGGTTCCCTATTGTTCGAGCAAGAAACTCGATAGGTAGATGAGGTTCCCTATTGTTCGAGCAAGAAACTCGATAGGTAGATGACGTTTCCCTGTGGGCGGTGGCTAGTTACGTAGTTGCCCAAAACGGAAGATAATTGGCTGGTTAAGCCCTCCTGTTGAGGGGCGTATCACACGCGAGGCGACGCAGCGTGCGCAGTCCGGTTATAGTATTGATGAGATTACCTTGTTCCAGGAGAGACAGGAAGACAGCTGTAGGGTTAGCGGGGTAGATTGCAAGTGTATTTTGAATTTAAAGAACATAACACGAATATACCAGTAGTTCGAAGAAATAGGTGACGTCACCAGTAGGGATTTAGTAAGATATCGTGAACACAAGAAGCTTTGGGTTTGACACTGGTGGGGAAGAGAAACATGATAAAGGAGCGGACACGGAGATAAACGATAAACGAGTGGATCAAAGAGGAGAAGGGGAAGGGGGCGTGGCTGCGCACGGAGAACGCCGGCCACGGCAAGTGTAAAGGTGGGAGGAGAACGGGGAAAAAGGACGACTGTGTAAGATCGTCGTAAGGGGTACGCAGCTGCAGGGGGCTGCGTGCGCTTCGGCCGCAGGGGGCCGTAGGGGAAGGAATATAATATAACATCATAAATATATTTGTTTTATAATTTTTTTTTTTTTGTTTGTGATTATTATCATTGCATAAATTGTCAAAGGATTGTCGTAAGTCCCCACACTTGCGGGGCAAGGTAAGCAATAAAAGGTTGTATGTTGCAAACTGGTAGCAAGGGGAAGGGTAAGAAAGGGTGCGCTAGTATGTCATACGGGAGAGGGTTGGGAGGGTGGGGGAATACCCTCACTACCCCACTACAACATATATGCACCACACTGCCACCACATAGGGAGAAGTTAATTAAGTACAGCATAGAGTGGACCCAGGGGACGGACAACAAAATGTTGACACCATGGCCGCCTAATGGTAGCTTTGACCCATATGCCCAACATTCACTATTAAACCATCTGCACAATACATACAAGGGGAAGAAGTTGGCAAACCATGTGGAGGTGTTTAACTTATGGAGGATGTTCCAGGGGTCTAGACCAGGACCAAATGGAATGTTCACTATGGGGGAAACACCGGAAGAAAAGGAGATTAAGAAAGAAGGAACGGATGGGGAAAAGGAGAGTGAAGGAACAAAGAATATGGGGAATGAAAAATTGGGTGGAGGAAAGGTTGATAAATTAGCTGACATAAAACAGGAACCGAGCAATGAGATACCCTTAACACCGGGAGTGAAAACAGAGGGGGGAGGGTTGTACCCTTTAAGAGAATTAGGAGAAATAAAAGGACAGTTAAGGGCGGCTGAAGGATACTCAAACCCGGCATACAGCCCTCCACCATATGTGGCTCATGGAAAGATACCAATGGGGGACGGGAGGAGAGAAGAGCAGACTGTAGAGATAGGAAACGATGAGTGGGTAGCTGCACAGATATTGTTGAAATTACGAGGATCACTAACTGGAGAGGAAAGGGAGGCGGTAAAGAGAACAAACGAGGATAGTGAAAGAGAGAGTGAAATGAGGGGAGAGGAGCTGCTACGGCAGAAGGAAGAGATTTTGGAGGAAAGATTAGCTAAACTAAGGGATGAGCAGAATGAACTGATAAAACAACTTGAGGGGGAGGAAAGAGAGAGAGTGAGGAAAAGGAAAGAAGATAAGGACGAATTGGAAAAATTAAGGGAGCAAAGTGAGGAGAGAAAGAGGGAAGCTGTAAGGGTAAAAGCAGCAGCAGAAAGGGTATCAAGAGTAGTGATGAGGGAGAAGAAGAAGGAAGAAGAAGAAAATGAAAAGGAAATGGAAATATGGAGGAGGAGGATAATATCAGAGACAGCTAAAAAATATGAAGAGGGGAAGGTAATAGAGAGTATAGTAGAAAGAGAAAGGGTGAAATGGGAAAGGAGGAGAGAGGATGAAAGGATATTGGAACAGATGAGCAACGAAGTAATGGAGGAATTAAAAAGGAAAAGAGAGGAAAATAGTAGGGAGATGGAGGAGAGGAGTGAAGGGGAGAGAGAAGAGAGTAAGAGGGAGAGTGAAAGATGGGGAGAAGTATATAAAAATAGAGAGGTAGCAACAACGTCAGCACTAAGGGGAACAGGTGGTAACAACGGAAAGGAAGAGGGAGACCTAATAGACTTAAAAACTGTAACAATAAAAGGAAAAAAGGCAGAGTGGGGGGCGCAATTTATGAATGATTTTTGTAGTGAGGATGGAAGGAAGAGTGAAAGGGAAAGCTTAGATAAGCTATACCTCACTAGAACAAACATAGATTCGCCATGGGTGAGTAGAAGATGGGAGGAGCTGGAGAGAAGTAAGGAGGAAGTGAAAAGAATGGGAGAAACACAAACTAACGAACACACGCCACCGACGCTCACCAACCAACACACGCCACCCACATCACCATCACGCTCTCTAACGCCACACCCCACATGTTCAACAACTGCACGCTCTCTGCACAGAATAAAGCTCGCACCCTTCATGGACGAAGTTACACCTTATGCATGTCGGCTTAGGGACCTCCCTAGTCGCAGGCAAGACAGGCAAACAGACGTGACAATATTGAACACAGGAAAGGATGAAAAAAGGGGAAAGGAAGAAGAGGGAGGTAGGAGAAGAGGTAGTAAGGAAGGATTTGAAGTAGTAAAAGGAATGGGGGAAGAGGAGGGGTGTGAAGAGTTAACATCATGGAGCATAAAGGATGACACAAGACAGAATGTAATGCCACTGCTGGAGAGAGGAGGGGTTAGACCACAATATGTACCTTGGAAACATACGGATAAGGAAAACATAAAATGTAGGCTCCCATCATTAAGTGGAGGTGCGGGTAAATGGATATATGAAATGGAAAAACACACCGCAGGACAGAAACTAGCAGTGGGAGATGTTAAGGGCCTGTTAATATCAATATTAGGGGATAGAGCGGATGACATTTGGAAAAGAGCGGGATTCCATGGGGTAACAATAACAAACACATCGCATGATGGGGCACCATTTGCAAACTGCAGACATGCGCTATGGCAGGCACTAAGAGTGCAGTACCCAGACACATCAGACATAGGAGCCATTACTTCCCGTAAGATGGGTGAGAACGAGGATCCTGTTGATTATATCCAGGATATTCAAGAGAAGTGGCGCATGGAAACTAGAGAACAATGGGACAAAACACCAGCCATATTTTATCATATACTAGTACAAGGGCTCCCAGAAGGAGTTCAGAGACGATTAAAGAAAGTAGTGGGGATGGAAGCAAAACCATGGCCGGAAATACAACTGACTATAGTACATCACTGTAGAACATGGCAAGGAAAAATGAAACAAAAGGAAGAGGACAGGAAAACAGAAGAGGCCAAATTAGTACAGAAAAAACTTACTAAATATACCATGGAAGGGGCGCTAATAACTGCGCCAACACCAATGGCCCAAAGCCCAACGCAAGTAGTGGCTGCACAAAATCCAGCTCAAATAGCGCCTCCACAAGAGGTAATAGAGCAAGTGCTGCCTCTGCAATCACACGCACAGAACATGGGAGGAGGGTACCCAATGCAAGGAGCTGGGTATTATAATTATAATAGAGGGAGAGGAGGGTTTATGAGGGGAAGAGGATACGGATATAATACCCAACAACAGGCTGGGGGACTCAGAAATAACTACCAGACAGGGCAACCAGTATACCAGGACAACACAGGGAACTTCCCATGGCAAAACAGGGAACCACCCGTGTGTTGGAGCTGCGGACTATTAGGACACATGTCACGTACATGCAGGGTCAGGCCAGGAACACCAGCATGGAACGAACAAGCACAACATAGGACATCACAAGAACAGCAGGGCATACAACCACAGCAGATGTCACCACAAGGGAGTGACCAACACTATTCCCTACCACAACAACAAATAAAACAATACCTGCCACAAGTAACTGGTGCAGCGTTAATACAACCACCACCACAACCTGAACGAACGCAATTGGGTGGGGTGACGGTGTTGGGGCACAACCCTTACACAGGGAATGGCCAGTCATTGTACCCCCAATAGGACAGCCCACAGACGGCCTTGGTGTGTCCCATCCTGTCAGTAACACCTAATAGTGCGGAGGAGCCACGCATAGAGGTAACGATAGGTGACAAAAAATTATCATTCCTTGTTGACACCGGGGCAACCCGGTCTTGCATAAGGGAAGGTAAGTTTAAGATGTCAGGCGAAGCCATGAACACACAAGGGTTTTCTGGGGCTAAAGGGTTGGTTCCATTTACTGATAACGTCCCGCTATCTATTGGAGATTACGATCTGTCAGTACCACTTTTGTATTATAGTGCCTCACCAGTAAACATACTGGGGAGGGACATAATGAACAGATTAAATATGACGATCTCCTTTACAGAGGATGGCATAATTTGCTCTACTCCAGGGATTAACATGCTTGCAGCACGACAGATTTTGCAAGCATACTATGGACAGATAGCGATCAGGGCGGAGCCGGTAGACGGCGAGCTATTCCAGTACGGAACAGACATGGCATTTGCATGGATGCCAGGGATAGGAGGGAAAATATGGAGGAGACCAGCAGCCTATCTATTCCGACCAGAAACACCAGCTAATGAACTGGAAGGGAAGGTCATTGCAGTGGACATTGAGAGCATTATTGCAACAGCTGATTATGTTGCTGTGCACGCCCAAGATAAAGAAGGGAGAGCATGGAGGGCGGTGATAGCACTAGCAGAAGGATGTAGGCTGACCCAGGTGTCAGATGAAGAGTTGTTTTCAGAAGAAAAGGAGGAAAATGAAATGGTGTTCATGATGAGTGTAGAAATGTGGCTAACAGTGGCTCACAAACAAGTGGCACAGAAAATTGCAATGGCACTTGAGGCACCCGCTGGCACACCAGTCCCATTTTTTAAAGAAGATATGTCAAAGGTGCCAAAATCATTATGGACTATTAGCCCTTATGATGTAGGATGCATTAAAAGCATAGGGGGTGTAAGGATAAAATTAAAAAAGGGTGCCATACTACCAAGAGTGAAACAATACCCATTGTCAAGAGAGGCAGATGAGGGCATATACGAAACCATAACAGCCCTTATAAACAATGGCATATTGGTCCCCTCAGAATCCCCATGCAACACAGCTGTGTACCCGGTGCGCAAGGCTAAAGGAGGGTCTTGGCGGTTCATACAGGACCTCAGACCGTTGAACAACATAGTAGAAGCAGAGTATCCAGTAACAGCAAACCCGGCCACAATTTTGTGTGGCATTCCAGCAGAAGCATCACGGTTTACAGTGATTGACCTTAAAAATGCTTTTTTCTCAATACCATTACACCCAGACTCACAAGACTTGACAAGCTTCACTTACCGAAATAGGAAGTGGAAACATACCAGATTACCACAGGGATATTGTGAATCACCTTCAATTTTCAATAGGGTAATACAGATGGATTTGGGTAACGTTGAGTTGGAAAGCACAGTGTTACAGTATGTGGATGACATAATAATTTGCAGTACAAATGAAGATAAATGTAGAGAGGACTCATTAAAAATGTTGACGATATTGGCTGAAAAGGGGTACAAGGTAGACATGGAAAAGATACAATACTGTCAGGAACAGGTACTTTACATTGGCCAACTGATATCACAATATGGAAGAAGAATTGCACCACAAAGAGCACAGGCAATATCAGGCACTCCCGTGCCACAGACTGTAAGAGAACTGCAGCAATTTCTGGGACTGTGCAACTACTGTAGAGCATGGGTATTTGATTACAGCTCTTACATAGGACCCCTGCTTGAGGGTTTGAAGGAAGCAAATAAAGGGGAGAAAAAGTTGGGATGGACTATGGAAATGAAGGAGGCATTTGATGAATTAAAAGAAGCAATATCAACTGCTCCAGTACTAGCATCCCCAGACTATGAGCGACGATTTTTTATATTTTCACATTGCGACTCAGCAGTAATGAAAGCAGTATTGGCCCAAAAGACTAGCATGGGCTATAAACCAGTAGCATTTTACAGCGGTCACTTAGATCCAATAATGTTAGGACAATTCTCTTGCGAACAAGGTCTTGCTGCAGCTGCATTTGCAGTAGAAAAAGCATCATCAATAACTATGGGGTGTCCAACTACACTATTTGTAGAACATGCACTATTTGCGATATTGAATAAACCTAAGTCCACACTGACGACACAGAGGGCAACAGGTTATGAGATTATTTTGTCCAAAGCTGAACTGGCAATTGTTAGATGTAGCACGGTTAACCCTGCAAGGTTCCTAGCAGAAGTAATTGAAGAGGGAGATTACGCCCACGACTGCACCCAAGTAACTGAGATGTACTCATGTACTAGGAAAGTTGAAGAAAACGCACTAGAGGGAGGTGAGCTTTTGTTTATTGATGGGTCATCAACTATTGATCAAGGAGACGGGATAAGGAGGACTGGGGCAGCAGTAGTACAAATGATGGAAGCGCCAGTGTGTGTGGCTATTAAGTGTGTACAATTACCACAGCATTACTCTGCTCAAGCGGCGGAACTGGTTGCACTCATATTGGCACTAAAGGAAAGTTTTAATAAAAAAGTTACTATATATTCCGACAGTGCATATGTTACATCCACTGTCCACTCAGGGCTATCAAAGTGGAGAAGAAGAGGGTTTAGGAGAGCTGACGGCACTCCAGTACAACATGCCCTCTTGTTGGCTGAACTAATTGAAGTAATAAACGATCCCCAAGAACTAGCCCTAGTAAAATGCACAGCACACACCAATGGAGAAGACTATATATCAAAAGGAAATGCAGCAGCAGACGCACATGCAAAATATGCTGCATATTTTGGTGAGATATGGAACCCCACAGACTCACAGAGAGGGAGAGGGAGGGGAATAGCGAGGGAGATGTTAATAAAAGAAGGGTACACCCATCTCCCAGCCACCCAGATTATGGAGTTACAAGCGGCTGCACCAATGGCCGAAAAAGAAGTATGGGTGAAAAGAGGATGCACAATGTCACCAACCGACGCACTATGGCGCCAGGGTGGCACTGGGAAAGTTGTAATACCATTGGCGTTGTTAAATACCGCCTTGAACCAATTACATCACCCTGCCCATACAGGCAAAGAAATAATAGCAGCACGAATTAGAGAAGATTGGTTCTGTCCCGAGTTAACATCCCATGTGTCAAATTTTATCAGCAATTGCCTTACATGTCAACAGTTCACGGCCGGTCATACTTTAAAGGTGATAAGAGGTACCATACCCCGACCAGAAGGACCTTTTCGGCACCTCCACATTGACTATGTTGATATGATCAACATTTGTCAAGGCAATAGATACATGATAGTAGTAGTATGCCCATTTTCTAGGTGGATCGAAGCAGGGCCCTGTTCACACCCTGATGCGTTTAGAGCAGCCAAATTTATAGTAAGGGAGGTATTCCCCAGGTGGGGAGTGTGCGAGGTGTTAAGATCAGACAACGGACCCCATTTCGCAAATGAAATGTTCCAGCATATCACATCCCTACTGAACATTAAACACAAATTTGCATGTGCGTACCACCCACAGGCCAATGGTGTATGTGAACGCCTGAATGGCCTATTGAAGGAGGCAATTGCTAAAATACAGCAAACAACAAAGAAAAGTTGGTTGTATTGCCTTCCGTTAGCACTGTTCGAACTTAGAAACAGGCCAGGGTCCGACCACCACCTCACCCCACACGAGGTGGTTACTGGACGCCAAATGCGCCTTCCCCTAACACCAACGTCAAGGGCATTCACCGCCCAAGAAAGTTCTGCGAATGTGTTAGGTGATGAAATGTATCAATATGTGTCTTCTTTGATTACTAGCGTTGTGTTTGTGTCTCAACAGCTCGAGCGCACACGGGGCGGGTCCACCAGCAACCAAGAAATAGAAGAAAATACAGAATTGGGAAAGGAGAACTTGTGCCAACTTGCCAAAGGTGACCACGTACTACTTCGAAATTTTAATAGAAGGTGGAACCAGCAGAGGTTCACTGGCCCCCATTTAGTAGAGGACGTATCAACAAGAGCAGTAAAACTAAAGGATAAGCGTGCGTGGAACCACCTGCATGATGTAAAAATCTACAAACTGCAGACCCGCCCCAGCGCCAACGACAGGTCCATTGGAAAAACGCCAACAACATCCCCGGCAGCGGAAGAAAACACAACCACAGACAACGACCCAATTGTCCCCTCGGAGAGAATAACGGACGAAGAAGGGGGTGATCCCCACACTGCCCACCCCATGGTCACACGTTCAAAGAGTAAAACTGCTCCCGCCATCTGAGCAAACCCCCCCCCCATTGACTACTAAATACAATTGTAATAAAAACTAAGGACTTCGCTTGCACCAATACACATGTAAACACGTGAATGTTCTCTTTTTCTCTCGCACATACAGGAGCTGCGTAATATTGTATTGTTAAGAAAAGTTATCTAACAAATTCAGTGTGCAGGCGTAGATGGTGCTGCCAGACGATAGTTACCCAGAAGAATTGTCACACCAATTTGTATACGAAATAAAAAGGCCAACATACTTAAAAAAGAAAAGGGTACGTGTATACTACACGGCCTTCCTCCTGGCCATAGAAAATTACATGCCCCACCTCCGCCCATACTTGCCGGTCTTGAGAGACCGATCACTTAGAGTAGCGTGGGAGCAACTCTTCACCTGGGCACTGAATGACTATTTGATAGGGAGAGCTTAATGAAACAAAACTAACATTTAATAACAAGCACTTTTTGAGAATTTTTAGGCGGGCAACTTTAACGTCGCAAGAATACGCTGCCAGGACTGCAGCAAGGTAAGAGCAAAAATGTCGGTGAGGTTAGCATATGTAATAAAAATAATAGGGATTTTTATGATCACCGGAGTTTTGGCTGCCTCTGTATGGCAGTACAGCTATGCTATGAGTTTTTTTGCTGCACCCAAACCTAATGTACCCCACCTCCCTGCTGCAACAGGTGTTACGTCAGGTGGTAACAGTAACAATGAACAAAAGCGAAATAAAGTTAAACGCAGCACATACTCAGACAATAAAGGTATTGATAATTATGTACAAGATTCAGCACACGTCACAAACAACATATGGTACCAGCACATGACCCGCATTGGTAAGCAGACAACTGAGGATAGCTGTTACGTTTGCTCATTAATACCATACGCCATGAGCGCTTCACGAACATTTGTTGCCACAGAAATAGATGAAAAAACAGCACAGTGCATAATATATTTGGCCCTGTTCCAAACGAAAGGAAGATTCCAAGGAACAGTAGTGCACATGACATGGAAAACACGAGACTCATACCCATATGAAAACAACTTCCTCAAGACCTATCTGAGTTATCACAAGACCAGTTTACATGCTGAAGCATTCAGATACATAACAAGTGGCCCTGAAAAAGGAGAAACAAAGAAGGTAACACTGCAGTATCTACCATGTGATTGGTACGCCACGGAAGTTCCGGGTAAACAAGGATGCTGGGAGAGGCCATTACTGACGATAACAGGAAAGGTGTTCCTGGGTACCAGCTGGGAGATAGGAGTGGTTGGCAGCAACATGGTAACAAAAGAAACTATCTCAACCATCGAGACACACAATCATCGATGTTGGACGACATGGATCAAGTATGTACCAATGCTCACGTGGGTAGAAGAAGATGAAGACCCGATAACTATATTACCATTGACTGCGCCCAAAGTATGTTACCAGCATAAAGGAGAGGTGGACGTGGGATATAACACCAATTGTGCAAGTGTGATGGAGTTACCTGAGGGGGGAGCGGGAACAGCAGTAATAATGGACCATTATTGGGCCTGCGGAGAAAAGGCATATCATACACTGCCTCCCCTGTGGAGTGGTGTGTGCACAATGGTACACGTCAATGTACCATCACTAGTGGTACCTAAGAAGCATGTCGATGTGGCGAAATTTCCGAAAATGGATGAAGGAGACAGGAGAAGAAAGAGATCTGCACCACTCCAGAAGGAGCAAGAAAACAGGACCAACAGCAATGATACTGTCCTAAACAGGAGAAAAAGACAAGGAGAGCCATTAACAGGAAATTATCTGTGGGGAAGGTCGGAAACGGAACTAACCTCAATACCGCCAGAACACAGACTATTCAGCAGAGCAGCAATGTTCTTCTCCTCAATAATACATCCGGGACTGCAGGCATACGCAAACGCAAAATGGCTGCAAATAACCAGATGGGAACTAATGATGACCATAAATTCGACAGTAAATGGGTTTAACGCAATTAAAGAGGAGCTGCGAGCTGTAAGGATGGTAGCACTACAGAACAGATATGTATTGGACCTTCTCACAGCAATGGAAGGAGGAGTTTGTGCAAAGATAGGACAATCATGCTGCACGTTCATACCTGCCAACGATGCCGACAATGGTACACTAACAGAAGCAGTTTCACAATTGGCCCAGATGCACTCCAAAATGATGGACGAAAGTAACGGCGTAAACAAGGATAAAAGCTGGTTTTCACTATTATGGTCATGGATGCCATCTTGGCTGTCAGATGGACTGAAAATAATAGTGGGATGTGCTATTTTGGCTGGAGCTGCACTGATAATAATTAGATTTTGGAAAGCCCGGAAGGCGCGCTCAACTGATGAGTTGCTGGAAATGGTGGGAATGCACCCCTTGATGCCAGCGGATGACGGCCAGCACACAGGTGTGATAATACACGAAAGGGAGAAGTTGCGCACCCAAATCATCGCTAATCATCTAGACCCACCATCAGTGAAGATCGAGAACCCAAGGAACCCTAGGAGCTACATAGGAAGATGGGTGTACTGTACTCCTGGAGGAACATGCGAATACATGTATTGGTCATTTGAAGATCACGTAAACCATTATGGACATCTCGGAGGGATAACCAAGATATGGAGAGTAAGAGGAGATAACGAGAAGGATATGTTTGTGGTCGACAAGTCGACCAGAGGGGGGACTGAAGTGGGAGAATGGAAAACCAGACTCCCGTCCTTCACCTCTCGCGCTTGGCCTAGAGGGTCGCGGCCCAGACACCCGCCACGAGAAGAGTTTGCCCATTTACCAGATGACCAAATACCCTGGTACAGAAACATACGGATGTGTCCATCTGCCTGCCCAACAGCCCGCACTGGCCATGCCGACACCTGCGGCACGGACCAACTAGACTGAAATCTACACATCGTTAGAGATGCCATGACGACCTAGATAACGGGAAGCACCGCTGAACTATTATACACGCTGAACATTTCCACACCAATCTACACGAAGAACATACTCAGTGCTCTGACGTAGGCGACAGGCTTATTCACGGACGTGCATCTTTATTATTTTTACATAGGCTTTCAGAATGCAGAAACGCAAGACGCACCATGAGCTCATTTATAACGCTTGCTCACGCTTCTCTTGAAACCCGTTACCATCATGAGAGATATAATGGAAACACGATACTGGCCATGAAACTGTATGCCACTATAACCTAAAGCATCCATGCACTAAATGGATTACTCGTGCACCAGGCCCAAGTAGGCCCCAAGCAAGAGTTCCCGTGGACATTAACAAAGCAAAAGTCAGGTTGCTGAGCCTGCAGAAAGAACCCAGTGGAGCAACCAGCCAAGGTCGTAATGTTGCAAACCCACAGTCAAGAAACAAATCTTCAAAGGCACGATGTTGCAACCTCGCACTCCACGTACCAATGTTAAAATCATATCTGCAAATTAAACCAGACATACAGTGGAAAAACAATATTAATTGTGCAGAATTATGCCTCAAACACGGTCCCTCCCCACGTGACCAAGCCGAACCTGACGAGATGCCAAAACCCAGGAGAGAAAAGGCGTCTGGGTACCTCGCTACGAGACGCAGGCCGACACACTTGAAAGGCTCAATGGACACCTGCTACAGTGGGAACGGTCAGTCTCCCACCTATGAATAAATCCTCACATTGCCTGCACGTACCCATACTGAAACACTGTTGCAACCACAGGTGCACCGTGTGCTGGGAACAACGGTGGTCCCAGGCTGGGGAGCTCACGGATGCACCAATCAGAACATGAGGTTCTTATCTCAGACGTCAGTAACGTTAGCCAATCCTCAGGGGTCTTCATGTAACAATTCTTATGTATCTAATTGTAGGGACAACCCAGATATACCACCTGACTACACCTTAACCACTAATATCATTCTCTATAGGCGTACTATACTAACCCCACCACTCGAGCAACCAATCAAGAGTGGCGATAGGTTCTTTTGGTAACTTTTTGGAATGACGCAAGTAGCGCGTCATAATGTAGTAAAAAGGGCCTGCGAGCCCCACTATTGTGTGTGTGTCAGGACGAACGCGTGCGCTCCTTGACCCATCCCTGCCGTTTGCATAATAAACGACAGAAGTTGCCTTGCTCCTTGTGTGTGCCTCATACTCTGTCTCGATCCGAGATATACACGGGAGGAGTTGGGGCCTCCCTGCCCGGAGGTCTGCGGACGGCCCGGCCGACCCCGGCAGAATCCCCCCCGACACTACGTTGCAACACCAGGGCTATCGCAAAACAAGCTCTACCAAAGCACCTCAATCCTGCACCCAGGCCTGTTTCTTGGCCCGGGCGAGGCGGGCAGCTGCCCGGGGCGAAATTGCCCTGGTCCCTGCCCCTGGCTGGAAGGCTTCACATGTCTGGGTTTGTGGCAGCGATTGCCGAGGGCAGAGAGTTCGCAGAGCCGTAGCAGGTGCTGGCGCTGCCTCTTCTGACTGTAATGTCACGTAGTACGCAAGTACCACGTGACATTACGGAAGTCAGAGCAGGCTCCCAGCGCACCCCCTCCCTTGACTTTCGCGCCACTTGGTGTGGGGGTGGGCTGGGGTGGGGGCATTAAAGGCACCTTTCCTGATGGCTGCCCACCTTTGTTGCTGGCTGTATCGAGACAGCTGCTGTTCTTTCTGTGTTCTTGGACCCTGCACTTCGAAGACTTCAATGCTTTCCTTGCAGCGTTCCTGGAAGAAACATTTCTTTGCAGCTCGGACTTGTTTGCGTGCACGGTGCACCACTTCATCAGAAATAAGGTAGGTGCCATGTTTATTTTATTATGCTTTGTTCTTCTAAGTCCTTGACCCCTTTGTTTATGTTTTCCCTGTCGAAGCCGTACTATGCATGATTGTTCTCGTGTGCGTGTACTGAGTGTGTGTTTTGTGTCAGCGTGAAAGTATGAGAGTGTGTGTTTTCACTGGTCCCCTTTTCCCACTGTGTGCCCCCACTGTGTACTAATGTGTGCCCCCATTGGTCCTCTGCCCCACTGGTCCCCTTTTCACACTGTGTGCCCCCTCTGATCCCTGTGTCTCAATGTGTGCCCCAACTGGTCCCCATGTCTCACTGTGTGCCTCCCCGTGTCCCACTGTGTGCCCCCACTGGTCCCTGTGACCCACTGTGTGCCCCCACTGGTCCCCGTGTCCCACTGTGTCCCAATGTTTGCCCCCACTGGTCCCTGTGTCCCAATGTGTGCCTCCACTGTGTCCCAATGTGTGCCCCCACTGGTCCTCTGCCCCACTGGTCCCAGTGTCCCAATGTGTGCCCCCACTGGTCCCCGTGTCCCAATGTGTGCCACCATTGGTCCCCTACCCCCACTGGTCCTGTGTCCCAATGTTGTACCCCCACTGGTCCCTGTGTCCCAATGTTGTGCCCCCACTGGTCCCCGTGTCCCACTGTGTGCCCCAACTGGTCCCCATGTCCCCGTGTCCCAATGTGTGTTCCCGTGTCCTACTGTGTCCCAATGTGTGCCCCAACTGGACCCCATGTCCCAATGTGTGCCCCAACTGGTCCCCATGTCCCCGTGTCCCAATGCGTGCCCTCACTGTTCCCCGTGTCCTAATGTGTGCCCCAACTGGTCCCCATGTCCCAATGTGTGCCCCAACTGGTCCCATGTCCCCATGTCCCAATGTGTGCCCCCACTGGTCCCCGTGTCCTACTGTGTCCCACTGTGTGCCCCCACTGGTCCCTGTGTCCCAATGTGTGCCCCCACTGGTCCCCACGTACCCATGTCCCAATGTTTGCCCCCACTGGTCCCTGTGTCCTACTGTGTCCCATTGTGTGCCCCCACTGGTCCCCGTGTCCCACTGTGTGCCCCCACTGGTCCCTGTGTCCCAATGTGTGCCCCCACGGTTCCCCGTGAGACGCTTTGGCTATAGCATCAGGACTAGCAAAATCCTTTACCACCTGAAAGAGCTCCCTTTCTGCTGGCATGTTCATTAATACAGGGGAAAAACATATGTATTGCTCTTTTTTGTGGAAGGGAGTCTGACAGTTATTGTAAAAAATGTGTCCTCCGCTAGATAATTTTTGCACCAGTTAGTATCCAGAGCACGGGTCCTAGATTTCAGTGTGAGAGTACCAAGGCGAGGACCTTTTCTTGGTCTTACAAATCTTCTCAGAGGATACAACATGGTAGGCATATCCAACTGTCCTATTGTATAGGTCAGTTATATTCGCGATCTCATTTTTGTTACTCGTCTCATGGCACACTGGAGGTCTTGAGTAACACCTGGAGATGGAGCTTTTCCTGTGGCCTGTCTTCTAAGAGAGCCCCAGAGCTTCTGGTCCTTTCCGTTCTAGCCTCCTAACTTTGACGAAGGCAGAACCGTACTGCTGATCTCTTGCTCCAGATTGGTGAAGACTTTTCAAGATAAATTTTTGATTACCACACACTACCGCCTAGAAACCTTTGTTTGTAGGTGTGGTAAAAAACGGGGCCCAGGTATGGACAGAGCCCCCACCCTAACTATCCCTCTTTATGCAAAACCAGCAATAATTTAGAAATCTTTCTTTGTATTTCTCGGTCGTGGGGGACATGCATCTTAATGCTCAGTGGACATGTACTTACTCCTGACAAGGTTAACTCTGAATATTCTCCTCCAAGGCCTTATTAAGCAGCACACACTGCTGACTTACTTGTGAAAAATCCACATATAAACACAAAAAGCGAAGCTTAGAACACTGTAGAGAGGCGTGAGAGACACACCAGCCAGGCCTGGACATGGTACCTGACATGCAGCAGATGTGGAAAGCCAGGCTTAAAGAAGAGAACGTTTCATCACATCCAAATATGGGGTCCGATGAGAGATTTATATGGACAAACTGTTGTATGCATAATGAGAGTACGTACCTTACGAATGTGCGTCTATACACACATGTAGCGAGAGCCAGCCACATGGGAGAAATTAATGCGTGGTCGTTTATTATGAAACCCTTAAGGAGTTCTGGTGAAATGATTATGAACCGAGAGGGCAATAGGTGATATTTAAAGCAGGTGAAATGTGCTATACACTTATGTTTGTGGATTCAGTGATATTTGCAAGTCACTCACTCAGCCTTGACCCTAGTGATTGATAATGTCAAGTGAGACGGACTCCTTGATGGCGTGTTGGACCACAGGTGATGGTTAAAAGCAATCCTTTGCGATCTCCATGGACTGCAGATTTGGAAACCATTTTAAACATGAGTAGTGGTAATTAGGAGGCACTGGAAGATAAGGTGTTATACCTGGGATTGCACAGTTCGGGCAGGTGGGCAGTCATAACTCAGTTCTACAAGATCATCAGTGGAGAGATTAACCATTAGACCCCCAAAGTAGGCAAGAGGAGGAGAAGGTGTGCACGTTGGTTGGTCATGGCCAAAGGGCTGTGGCTCATTCCCTGTGTTCCACTGTTGCAACACACCCCGCACTCGCAGCTCAGTGCCCCGGAAGTGGCCTCTGTAAGCCAGGCTTGGGACTGCTATGCGCTGCTGTAACATGAGCTCGTGTGCAGGTGGCAGCACCTGTCGGCGCAGCCCCGTGCAACCTCACACGCATATTTTCAAATATCAGGCTTACATTGCGTGTCTGTAATTCTTTCAAAAGACACCATACAGTGAATCGTAGAACGTGTACACGAGCATCTCAGAACCAGGCACGAGCAGCTGTTGCACTGGAACACTTTCCTTTCCCAGGTGCAAAGCACTGTGACAATTCCCCAGATACACAACAGAACACGTTCACGCTACTCATCAAGCAAGTTGGCAAAAGTCCAGCCAACCAAGTTGCTTGGCAATCGATGCATCATTTAAACTGAAAACCCTTTTTAAAAACGAAAGAAAGAATATTGCAACATGTTATAATTGGGCCATATTTTCTGGCTATTTCTTTTACTTCAGGCATTTGAACGTACTGGCAATGTCGAAGCCAATTAGACCTTTGGGAGCACAGAACCGGCAGAGAAAAAAACATGAAGTGGCGCAAGGTATCAGAAGTGCCAAAGTACTGTCTTAATTTTTCTGGAGGGAAGAGACTACTTCAAAAGAAGTAGATAAGCGCCCTCCCCAAGGCCAGGCAACAGGCATTACTGAGGAAACGGTACTGCCTGTGGTCATGCCACAAGTTTCAAGAGATAAGGCAAGAACCCAAGCACTAGAAGGCAATATTGACCAACAGGAACAAGGCACTAAAACATGTTGGTTTGAAGACATTTCCTTATGGCCTAAATCAATGCCTGGACATGTGCGTGACCAAATTGTAATGGAAGGGCCACAGGCTTTGCCACCTCCTAGTTATGCATACCCAAAGGATGACAAAAATAGGCACTTTTCTAATTCATATGTGCTCAGGGTGTTACCTAACAAACAGTCTCCAGGCCATGGTTGCAATATTCTATTTTGACTGATCGAGTCTACTGTTTTTGCTGTATGCTTTTTGACTCTATGCTGAAATCAAAACTTGGTAGTGATGGCATTACTAACTGGAAGCATATTGGTGACTATTTGAAAATGCACGAAGGGTCTCCTGAACATGCCAAATCCAGTGGCAAGTGGGTGGATGCTGAAAAGTGCCTCACCGGACATGTTGGTATTGATTCTTGCATGCAAGATCAAATACAGGCAGAGACCAAGCATTGGCGGGCTGTGCTTGAAAGAATTATGTCAGTTGTTGTCTTTCTGTCAAAAAATATTTTGGCATTTCGTGGCTCTTCAAACATGTTACTTACTGCAAACAATGGACATTTCTTAGGCCTTGTTGAACTACTAGGGAAATTTGATCCGATCATGATGGATCATTTGCATCGAGTGACCTCACAAGAGATCCACAGTCACTATTGCGGAAATGTCATTCAGAATGAACTTATTAGTCTAATGGGGTCGCAAGTAAAGAATGCAATTTTACAAAGGGTGAAGTCTGCAAAATATTTCTCTCTTATTTTGGATTGTACTCCAGATATCAACCACACCAAGCAACTGTCGTACACTGTAAGAATTTTGGATATTACAGGCACAGACATTTCTGCGAAAGAATATTTTATAGGGTATTGCCCCGCACAAGACACATCTGGTGAAGGACTTGCAAACCTTCTGTATTCTGAAATGTCAGAATGCGGTCTAGAGATGGACAACTGCCATGGTCAGGGGTATGATAATGGTGCATACATGATTGGGGTAAACAAAGGAGTCCAAGCACGAGTTCCTGAGCAGTACCCCCGTGCATTGTTTAACCCATGTGGCTGCCACAGTTAAAATTTGGTGGTTGGAGATGCTTCCAAATCCTCTGTGAAATCTGTTTCTCTTTTTGGTGTTCTTCAGAGACTCTATAATTTGTTTGCAGCTTCAACCAAACGCTGGAGCATTCTCAGTGATCATGTAAAAAATCTTTCCTTGAAAAAGGTCTGTGAAACATGATGGGAATGTAGAATTGAAAGCTTGAGAGCTGTGTGGTATCAATATTTCGATATACACACAGCACTCATGAGCATTGAGGAAAAAGTCAGTGACCCAACATTGTCATCGGAGGCTAAGTCCCTTGCTTTACACTTGGAAGATTTCAGTTTTATTTGTACTTTTGTTGTGTGGTATGACCTTCTATTTCAGGTGAACATTGTAAGCAAATCCATGCAGTCCAAACAAATTGTTTTGCCGGGCTGCAATGGCCTGCTTAAGAACTGCATTGCCTTTGTCAAAGGTTATAGGAGTAATGGTTTGGAGTCTGCTGTAACAACAGCAAAAGAGAGAGCCTTACTTTTAGATGCTGACCCTACTTAGGCAACTAAACGGCATAGGAAAAAAAAGAAAAGTTTGCATATGAGACTCGGGACGAGACCCCTGCGAATGAAGAAGAACTTTTTAGTAACCGTATTTTATACCCTGATTGATGCCATAACTACTTCCCTTGAAAGGCACTTTTCCCAGCTGTCTGTGCACAATACAAACTGGGGTTTCCTGTACAACATAAAGCTCTTGCCTGGAAAAGAAGAACTGATACACCTGTGCAAGCACCTGGAGCAATTGTTAGCAAAGGGTGGTGATAGTGCACCAGAATCTGATCTAGATGGTTTCCAGTTGGCTGAGGAACTGAGACATATCCAACCATCGCTTCAGAAGAGTTCTATTACGCCCCTTGGGGTTTTGCAGCACATTCATCGTTCAAAAACACATTGGTTGTTTCCAAATGTGTGGGTTGCCATAAGGATCTTACTAACAATTCCAATTACACTGGCAAGTGGTGAGAGGAGCTTTAGTAAATTGAAACTTGTAAAGACATACTTGCGCTCCACAATGGCAGAGGAAAGACTATCGGCTCTTGCAATGCTTTCAAATGAGAGTGAACTTGTTGAAAACATTGATTATGCAGCAGCAATAAATGCTTTCGCAGCAGCAAAGTCGAGGAGAGTGCCCTTAGCATAGACTAAAAATGGACACAAAACTTTAAAAGTAGTATATACTGTTTCTGTACTCTGCTTTGTCCAAGGAGTTACTTCAAAGTTATTGAATCATGATGTAATAAAACCGATTTCATTTGTTTGGGAGTGGCGCGCGGTGGGAGTGGGGTTGGGGCGGAGGGGGCGCATTCCTAGTGTTTCGCGCTGGGCACCAAATGGGCTAGAAACTGCCCTGCCTGCACCTTAGCTACTCTCGCAATGTTGGTGCACATAGGTATATCAATGCACCATTCGAGTACTGCAGCATCACAGACCTTTCAGTACCGTGACCACTAACACCACTTTGCTAATATACTTACATTCTACCAATCGCACCCCTACCTCCCCACTGCCCAAATGAAAATAGGTCCGCCAAAGCATCTCTATGCTGACCTCTAGCAGCTCTTGCTGTTACATTACTGGGATAAGTGCCAAAGTACCTCGCTCCTGATCTGCAGCAGCCTCCCTGCTTTTCCAGTAATGACTCACAATCAGATTTGAAATGCGCCCCTGTTCTGCATTGCACACACTGTCTAGTCTACACGCCGCACAGCTCTGCCAAAGCCTACTCTGAACTCAATCCTGTCCTGGGACAGCAGCACCTGACACTTTAGTACACACGCACACCCCTCCAATGTGACTCATTCCTGCCCAGCAGCACCCCTTATTTTCCAATACTCTGACACACACACACACACGTCTTGCAGTGCACATCTGTGCCGCCTGCAGCTGCCCTTGCAATCATAGGGCTCCAGTTCTCACATAGCGGGCATGGGTGTAATTTTAGGGGTGGGGTGGGGGGAGGGCAAGGGTGTTTGTCCCCCCCACGCCCCAACCTTTGTAGCACACCATTTTGTCGCACTCATTTGGCAGTGACCCCTTTCATTTAGATGTCTTTTCCCCCCAAAACGTTCAGCACAGTTACTCCACTGGCATGCAGTAGGCGTCTGTGTCTATTTTAGAACGTGCACTGGTAACCAATACGTCAGAAAGAAAGACGGCTGCTTAAGGTGATGTGACACAGAAGGGGCGTGACACAGAAGGGGCGTAGCTCCAAGGGAGAGGTCACCTAACTATAGGTCATGACCTAAAATCTGGGCAATGCAGCTTTCTTTACATCCCTCAACGCCGCGCGGTGGCGCCTCTGAGTAAACACTACTTAGCAGGACTACAAGTAAAGCAATGCACTGGGAGCTTGCTTAACGGGCAGGAATGGTCTAAAAAAGACTTGCCAATACGCACTTCAAAATTATTTAATGACACGCCGTGGTCTCTGGGAGACTGTTCGCTTTGGGTCGGGGCCAGACGCATATTAGAAGAGCGAGGCGGACTTGAATGAAAATGAAACCGCCTCTGTGACCGTCCTCAACATCTAGAAGCAAGAAAGGAGGGGCCTTCGGGCTGTGCCTGTTGTGGAATGCATGTGATAAAACTCAAAGATACAGCAGCCGCTCACCACTACCAAATGTATTGGGCCAGGGATGAGAACAATGAGACTATGGTGGTGTTAAAAGCACATAGGCCTTTCTGCAAAAGCATTTCTTCTCCTCCCATCCTGTGGCACAAACATAACAACATGTGATGCTGGATTACATTATTTTGGTCGACTCAGCCTCCGGGGACATGCAGGCCCTGCACAGTTATGTGTGAAGGTCACGAGAGAATCAAAGGATAAAGTGTGAGCCTTCGGAATGTGCTGTCTCTGCCACCCATGCCCCTTGAGTGACCCTGAGTTTATACGATCCAGGAACAAGCCTAAATAGGAACTCTGGCCCACTGTATTTTGTTGCACCACTGAATTAATTGTTTGCCCTACTTTCATTGTTGCCCCATTGTATTTTGCTCCTCAGCATAGATGCTCTCCTCTTCGCTATATCGGCGCCGGCCAACTATGCCTAACTGAACTTAGCAATTTAATATACCTCCCTGCAGTTATCAAACAGAACTCTACCCCAATACAGCTCCCAGCCAATGCACCCTGTGTTGTCACGTGTCCTGACGGACGAAGTCACGTGACACAGTGCGTGGGTAAGAGAAATAAAGGTATCACCGGAACTGGCGGGGTTACGCCAGTCCGGGTTTAAGCAGCCAAGCGAGTGGTCGTGTCCTTTGTCCCGTGCCGGCCCCGCACATCGCGTGCCAGCGTAAGCCTCAGCCCGAGGCCCTCCCTCTGCCTCCTACCGCCGCCCACGTCCTGGCGGCTGTAGACATCACACTGGCGACGAGACGGTGAGTGGTCTGCGAGCCCCGACATCAAAGGGAGCCATCGCATCCACGGACCCGCGTTCTAAAAGCATCACGAGTGCTGGTAAGCACCGACACCGGCCCCGCCCACTTTCATCGGCATCCACCCGCATCAGCTGCACACGGAGCAGCATTCCAAAGCTCCGGCAGCTGAAACAGGCAATAGCAGCACCCACGCCACATGTGAGCTGCAAGCCCACACATCATACGCGACCCGCCCTGCCGACAACACCCCACGTGGGATCACGCGCCCTTGCAGCACACAAGGCCCAACTGCGGCAACAAGGCCAACGGCAGCACAGCCTCCAAAGACACTGCGCGGCATAACATGTCAGACCCGACCTCTAGCCCAACAGGGGCCGGCATTTGGTCTTCGTCAAGGAGGAGCCTCACTGACGAGCGCACTGACCCCGCGCTAACAACCTTCATGCCGCCATTCGACCCTTTCACCAATGGAGCTGCCATCAGGTGGGAAATATGGTTACAGCAGTTTGAGATGCACCTAGATGCAAGAGATATCACCGCACCCAAAAAGATGCGCACCTTTCTCCTACTCAATGTAGGATCTGCTGCCCTGCGCTTATTCAACGCCACGCCAAACCGCGGAAGCGACGCCAACTACGCCGCAGCAAAAACCGCACTCACCAACATGTTCAAACCTGACCTCAACCCGGACTACGAGCGCTTCCATTTCTGCATGGCGAGACAACGGGAGAAAGAGACAGTGGACAAATTTCACGCTCGCCTTCGCGAAATGGCCGTAGGCTGTGAATTCCCAGACGAGGAATTCGCCATCTGCCTCCAAATCATCAATGGAATTTCCTCTCAGAAACTGAGGAGGGCGATCCTCTCAGAGAAAAATGTACGCTTATCCCGCATCCTCGAGATGGCGCGACTCCGCGAACAAACGGAAGACCAGGTGGCCGTAATGGAAGCAGCCATCCAGAAACTACCGCTAGACAACCCCGGACCCGCGGAAGAAGTGGCAGCCATCTCCCGACAACAAAGCACTCGCCCAAAACAGAACCAGAGACCTCACCCATCACAAGGACGAGATCAAGCCTGCAAATGGTGCGGAGGTCCATGGCACAAAGGCGAATCCTGCCCTGCGTGGGGGTCCACGTGCAGGAAATGTAACCGTTTGAATCACTATGCCGCAGTCTGCCTGAACCCGCCGAACAGGAATGACAAGGACCCAGACCCGCGGCCAACACAGGAACCGCGAAGGAGATTCGCGCCCAGAGGATCCTCCCGCCAACACACGCGGAAAGACAAAGCCAGAGCAGTCGATGAACCCCAAAGGTCCCCAGCCACGAGCGACAGCGACGACAGTGACAGCGACTCCTCTCCCGAAAGGCAAGGCAAGGAGAGGAAGAAAAAAGGAAAAAAGCGAGTGCACCGAGTACACCTAATGTCGGCAGTTGACCCAAGCAAATCACGCCGGAAGAGGAGGCCATCATGCACTGTCCTCTCCAACGGAGACCCACTGAAAGTAATCATTGACACTGGCGCAACAGTAAACGTCATGCCCGTGACAGCGTTCAACAGACTCAACCCAAGACCAGAACTCCTCAAGAGGAAAGTCAGGCTGTACGCCTATGGATCCAAGAAACCACTACCAGTGCAAGGGTCGTTTAAATCGGACTTTGCTCACAATAACGCCAACTGCCGTGCACGGATATACGTGGTAGATGCCGGTTGCGAGACCCTACTGAGCTGCAAAACGGCCGAAAAGTTGAAGCTGATACACTTCGCATTCAGTGTGCAACACGATGAACTACACAACCTCTTAGGACGACATAAGAAGCTGTTCCAGGGCATCGGACGCCTCAAAGGGAGAACCATCAAGCTCCACATAGACCCCACTATTGAACCTAAGGCAGTACGACATAGACGAATCCCATTCCACCTGAGGGATGCCGTAGAAAAGGAACTACTCAAGCTCGAAAACGCAGGGATCATCGAGAGGACGTCTGGACCAACCCCGTGGGTCTCACCGATGGTAGTAGCCCAGAAACCGAAACAACCAGACGCGGTAAGAATATGCATCGACATGAGGCTCCCCAACATAGCCATCGGCCGTGAACATCACGTCACTCCCACAATTGACGAACTCATCGTAGACCTCACGGGAGCGACGATCTTCAGCAAACTCGACCTCCGGTCTGGCTACCACCAGCTGAGATTATCCAAAGAATCCAGGTACATTACAACATTTTCGTCCCACCTTGGCCTGATGAGGTACAAGAGACTCAACTTTGGTATATCGTCTGCTGCGGAAGTATTCCAGCACGAAATCCGCAAAGTCATCACAGGGCACGAAGGGACCACCAACATCAGCGACGATATCCTAGTATACGCATCGAACAAGGACGAACACCATCGACGCTTAGCAGCGGTTCTAAAGAGGCTCGAAGACGCAGGCCTGACCCTCAACGCAGAAAAATGCGAGTTCAACAAAAAGGAACTATGTTTTTTTGGATACATATTCAGCGCAGCAGGTGTGTCCCCTGACCCTTCCAAGGTACAAGACATAAAAGAATTTGAACCACCACAATCTGCTTCCGAAGTGAGAAGTTTCATGGGGATGGCCACCTACTGTTCACGGTTCATTCCCGATCTCGCCAGCATCGCAAGCCCACTCAGGGAACTAACCAAGAAAGACCAAAAATGGGAGTGGACGGAGGCACACCAACAGGCATTCCAACTAATCAAAGACTCCCTGTCCGCCTCCACCACCATGGCATTCTTTAACATAGATCGACAGACCGAGCTTCTTGTCGACGCCAGCCCGGTTGGCCTGGGAGCAGTGCTGACCCAAACAGACAGAGATGGCAGAGTATTCCCAATCGCATTTGCCAGCAGAGCTCTCACAAAGCCCGAACAGAACTACGCGCACATCGAAAAGGAAGCCCTGGCCATTCTGTGGGGGTGTTGCCATTTCAAGGTATACCTGCTAGGAAAACAGGCAAAGGTCTTCTCCGACCATAAGCCCCTAGTCCCGATATTCCGGGGCTCCGCCCCGCATCCTCCAGCCCGCATAGAGAAGTGGATGCTGCAACTGCAACCGTATAACATCGAGGTAGAATATCGCCCAGGATCGGACAACCCGGCAGACTACCTGTCCCGCCATCCGCGGCCGGCCACAGACAAAGAGCAACACCATGCGGAAGAAACAGATGAGCATGTCTGTCATGTGGTAGCTTGTGCCCGACCGCGGGCCCTGACACTGCAGGAAGTAGTGCAGGAAACAGAAGAAGACACCGTCCTGCAACACACGACCGCTGCCATCCAATCGGGAAATTGGAAAAACTATCTCATGTCAATGACTCACCGAACAGCAACAGCCCAAGCCAAACTCAGGGCCCTGTTCGGCATCAGACACGAACTCTCAGTAGCCCCAGAAGGAGTAATATTGAAAGGACACAGAATCATACTGCCCGAATCCCTCGAAGAGAGAGCGCTCAAGCTGGCCCACAGTGGACATCAGGGGATCGTCAAGTCAACAGCCTACCTAAAATCCCGAATGTGGATGCCAAACATGCACCAGAGGATAACCGAGCTCGTAGAGTCCTGCACAGCTTGCCAATTGTCACGGAGACCAGCAAACCCAGAACCAATCAGCAGCGCCCCACGAAGCCGAAAATGGTGGGACGCCGTCAGCATGGACCACTGCACCATTGCAGGGGAAGGGTACCTGCTAGTAGTGATTGATGAATTTAGCAGATACCCCGAAGTGGAACATGTAGCTTCGACCAACGCCGAAACCACCATCCTCACACTGGAGAAAATGTTCGCCACACATGGCATCCCGAGGAAAGTAAAAAGTGACAACGGGCCATCGTTCACCAGTCAAGAGCTGCGTGAGTTTTTCAAAGAAGTAAACGTCAAGCATCAACGAATTACCCCAAGAAGGCCTCAAGCAAATGGTGACGCTGAACGCTTCATGGGGTCACTGAACAAAATTATCAGGATTGCCAAAGAACAAGGACACCCCTGGTTGAAGACGGTGTATCTGTTTCTGAGAACACACCGGCAAACCCCACACTCAGCCACTGGAGTCAGCCCGGCTGCCCTCATGTTTGGAGTACCAATACAGGCAGAACTCCCTGTGCACCCCAACTGGACAGCGCCAGATCCGGACATCCTCGAAATGGATGCAAAGCGGGAAAGACACAATGAGCGAGAAAGCATAGCCAGACGGGCCTGCCACAGAGAACTGAACCCGGGTGACACAGTCCTCGTCAGGAACCGGGCACCGCCGAAGAAGATGTCCCTCAACTTCGAGGTTCGCCCATGGACCGTCAAGACCACCAACCATAGCATGGTCACCGCAACCCGAGGAGATGAAACCGTAACCAGGAACGTGTCCCACTTCAGGAAAGTGCCCCACGAAATGTGGGAAGAGTACCGGTCACCCCAGAGAGGAGAAGTGACACGCACACCCCAAAGACCCACACCACAACGGAGCACAGAAGCGCCGCAAGAAGAAGAGGTTGAAGCGGAGGCCGCCACCGAAGATCCGCCCCGGGAAAGGAACACCCGATACAGTCTGAGAAAAAAACCCAAGCCGTCATCCCGCCTCCAGGGATATGTTGTGGACGGAATACATCGTCAAAGACTGAAGCAGAGACACCTGCCTGTTCAGAAGTAAGACCTAGTCTAAGTGTTGTTGTTAGCCACTGTGAATTTGCCTCCAAGTTGAGGAGGAATGTGGTGTCACGTGTCCTGACGGACGAAGTCACGTGACACAGTGCGTGGGTAAGAGAAATAAAGGTATCACCGGAACTGGCGGGGTTACGCAGCCAAGCGAGTGGTCGTGTCCTTTGTCCCGCGCCGGCCCCGTGCATCGCGTGCCAGCGTAAGCCTCAGCCCGAGGCCCTCCCTCTGCCTCCTACCGCCGCCCACGACCTGGCGGCTGTAGACATCACACACCCTATCCCTGGGGGGAAAACGAGGCTCCCATCCGGGCACAAGTCACATAGAAACTGACCTGCACACAGTGCCCAGTTTGCATGTATCAGCACAGCGACAAAGTTATCTTGCATTTTCAGTCTCTCCCCTCTGCTGTTTTGGAAGCAGGTGGGGTCACTGGGAGGGAGAGAGAGGAAAGCGGCTGAGGAGTTAGAGTGAGGGACACGTTACAATAAAGACGTTTGTTTGTACCCTCTGCTGGTGTCCGCTCCTCATTGTGTCCTTATCATGAATAAAGGGTTGGGTGGCTAACTCTGAAGGGAAATGGCATATATCCTGAAGGATAACAAAGTGGCGACGAGACGGTCCACCTGTGCGTGTTTGGAGACCCGCATCAGAAGATCTGCAGCAGGTGCATATGGCATCAGAATGTGCTGTTTCGGCAGGCAGAGGAGCCCGAAAGTCATTGCTCTGCGAAGGAAGGAGCCAGATAGGTATCGGGCACCAGAGGTGGCGTTTCGGCACGCGTTTTGGCCGAAAATCATTACTGCGCGAAGGAAGGAGCCGAGCGGTGATCTGGGCAGGGCGCAGTAGGTGACGTACATAACTGGCAGAGCGAGGCGTGAGCCGCCTACACAATTCATGTTTCTCTTTCTTCGTGCGTGTGATTGTAAATGCACGCGGAAGGCTCATTGGCCCCTGAGGACTCTCTCTGCTTCATCGCAGTGAAATAAAAAAAAATATACAACAAAAAGGTCAGTGCACAGTGGGCATTGTTACACTGCTATAGCTTGGGGAAGTCACTGAGCAAAGCCCATGTGGTTGTTTCATCTGCCATCACAACATGTCAAAATACTTCCAGGCAAATATTAAAGGCACAAGTCGGGTGGTCATGACTGTGGTAAGTTCCCTGACGCAAAAGCCAGGAAAGGGCGATACTACACTTCCCCACTGCCAGGCACAGAATTACCATGTCAGAAGAGGAGGAGCTGATGGTGCCTGTCATGCCACCAGCAGCTCTGCTGCCCTCAAGGCTGCAGGACAATTTGATCACACAATTGCCCACCCACTTTGACCTATCAGAAACCAGCAGTTTGGTTCCCAGATGGAGAAGATGGATGAGGGATTTTGAGGTCTACATCAAGGCCATTGAACCTTTGGAAGAAGACAAAAAGCACAGCCTACTAACCCTGTCCATAGGCCCAAATGTGTGCTACATTGTGGACGAACTGCCAACTGGACCCATGGACACCTACACTAACCTCAAGACAGCTCTCACCGATTACTTCACGCCCCACACCAAAGTGCACTATGAACAGCGTGTGTTCCACATGACGAAGCAACAAAAAGGGGAGTTGATGGACACATACGTGATGTGTCTACGCATTTGACTTAAACACTGCAATGTCAACAAATGCTACGATCCCAGATCATTGCAGGGTGAGAATGTGCTGATTTTAGAAAGAGGTTGCTACAGAAACCTCGATCCCTGGATGTGATCCTACGCCTGGCAAGGTCAGTCGTGGCCCTAGCTCTTCTAATGGAGGGTCTGAGTGACATCAAGATCTCTCATAGTAAAATGGAAAGGGTCCACAAACTGGAGACAATACCACCAATTGTGGTATTGGTGGTACAGAGAACCATTCTACTATCGATGGTGATATTAATTTCCTTACAAAGGTGCCTGCCTAGCCACAGGACAACAATGCTCAGCTTGTGGGGGGGGGGCAACCACTTCAAAGCTGTGTCGCATGTACCGCAGTCAAGCACGAGGCAAAGGAAATGGTGGGAGACCAACGCAAAGCAGGGATAGACGGATGCAGAGTCCCCCAGGAACAGCGAGCCAACCCTATGAGTCACCTCATCGAAGGCAGAGGGACAGAAGGGAAGAAGGAAAGCCACAGGAGTGAGCACCAGTAGAGTGGCAGTCGAACAAGACAACAGTATCCAGGTCCAGGAGAAAACCCAAAAGATATGTTTGCTATCTAGTTGAACAGTCACAGACAGCAGATCCAGTGCATTGTCGGAAGAAGACTCGAGAAGAAGAGAACCCCCTAGTGAAGAACCACAGAAAAGAGGCTACCTCTACGCACTAGGAATCCTGACGGCTAAAGAGCAAAGTCTAACACTGCTCCTCCAAGTAAATGACATGGTGGCTGAATTCCTAATAGACACAGGAGCTACTGTAAATGTCATAAGCAAAGAGTTTTACAACAATCTCTCGCATGCTCCATGACTACGACCAGCAATAAAGACGTGTGGTTTGTACCTTCTGCTTGTGTTCGCTCCTCATTGTGTCGTTATCATGAATGAGTGGTTGTGTGGGTAACTCTGATGGTGAATGGCATATATCCTGAAGGATATCAAATCCCCTCCAACCTAACCCACTCCCTCAGCGTTCATATCCACCAGAGCGCCTAAAGATCACGTAAATGGTAACAGTGAGCAGTATAAACCCCAGTAAAAAAACATGACATTTCTTTTCACCAACATTCCCTCAGTCTTGTTTAGGCCTCACAGAAATCGAATGAATCCAATGTAATATGACTACCAATGAATAGATGGAAAGATGCTGTGTACTCACCCTGCATTTAGCGTTGATCCTGCCAGATCTACAAGGGAAACACAAAAGAGGAAAGCTGTCAGTACTAGAGCCAATCTCTTAGACGCTACCATTTAGAATTTGCATTCAGAGGGATTCAAACTTTTTGATGGTGTGCCTCCCCCTCCCTTATTTGAATATTTTTTCTATTGAAAGCAGTCATTGCTCTCCCTTTTTGAAGTGCCTCCTAGAGTGCCTCTCAACCCCCTGGCCATTCCTAGCCCCCCCCCCCCACCAACCCGGAGGCATCCAGTCCCACTGTTTGAAGACCACCGTAGAGGGATGCTGCCAAACAGGCCGTGGGATCCATGAATGCTGGGATGGTGACTGACGGAGCAGCCAACTGCACTGAGCTGATTGGTCAGGGAATCGCAGAAAACAATCCATAGCACGCCTAAGGGGGCACCCACCCCACCTTAAGGCACTATTCACCATTGCTGAGTTAAATTATAAGCAGCGGGTTAAAAAAAAGGCAGTCAGAAGCTTGCCCTCTAACTGAAGACTGAAAAGAGAATAATTCTAAACCTGAGGGAGGGATTATGGAACAATTCCATACCATGAATGCTTTTGTGCAGACGCAAAGTCCTTTTGTGGATACAGAATCACAAAATTGGCACACTGTACCTGCACTGGAGCAAATGGAGATGTCATGTTTGCACAGATACAATTGTACCATTATCCCGCCCAGGTATTAAAAGACGGAAACAAATTCTATCCGTACACATTTTTACATATGGGGCATAATTGCAAAGAAAGACATTTCTGGAAACTGTTTGGACATTGTTGCATATTCTCATATATTTCTTTATGGGGATTAGAGAAATCTTCGAGCACCTGACAGTTACCAGACCGCATGTGCAAGAGACTGAACTGGGAGGAAAAGTGGACGAGTGGCAAAATCATTGTCTGGCTCTGGCTGAGCCCCCACCAGGTCCTAGACGTTTGCAAACAGAGGGAATGCAACTATTCTTTGACTCGCCTGTGGTAACGCAGACCATGCTCAAAATGCATAAGGGTGTGCTTTCTACCACAAGTACAGGGGGAAGCAGGCTTTACCAGTTAAAATTGCATAACATGTAAGTGTTGATGTTCAAAATATACCCACCAAGTGGCAGATTTAAGATAAAGGGCTCTGTAAGGGAAAATGACAAAAATGGTTGGGTTAGCCCATTGCCAATGTGGGACACAGAAAGGAGCATTACTTTCAGTTGGCAAAGACTAAACAGTCTTGGGTGTGGTAATGGCGAATTGTAGCTGTATGCATTATAATTTGCCCAGGTTTAAGTTCTTGTTTACAACTGTTGAAATTGAGTGTTGGAAGGCCTGATTTATTATTTTTATTTGTTTTTAAAGCCACTTTGCTTTAAGCCACTTTGTCTTCTAAAGGCTTGTTGAAATTGCATCATAGAATGCGCATTTATCCAGGCTGAAAACAATGATGTTGAGATGGGATCTAAGGCTTATTATACCTTATGTCATGAAAAAATAATTGGTCATGTAGCCGATGACTTCAATTAAGCAATAAGCCTGATCAGGGGGAGCATTACCACTTTAGTTAATGGCATTACCTGAAGCGGCAATGCCCCTTCCGGCTCAGGGATTATTGCTATTAGTACTCTGGCCTGTAAAACCGGAGTACTAATAGTCTTTTTTTCAGTTGTGAGACACAGACTGCGTTTCACAGCTGAAAAAAATAAAATAAAATGGCTTCCATGGAACTGGGAGAAGGGACCAGATGTAGCCCCTTCTTCACCTTCCATGGCGGCTACTAGAAAAAAATATCATAACAAAGAAAATGGACGAAATGGAAAGAGAGGAGGAACATGTTGTCCCTTCTACCTTTCCATTGTGGCTACTCCCGGAACAAACCCCTAGGCCGCAGAGTCTTGTCGGGCAGGTAAGACCTGGCGAGGGCCAATCAGATCGTTTGAAACAATCTGATTGCCCCTCGCTGGGTACTAATGAATTATAAAAACTGAAAACAATTGAATGTAAAAACTGAAACCAAATGACTTAAATTAGTAAGACAGTTATTAAACTGTGACTGACTAGGTTCCACCATCTAAAATAATTCCCTATTTGAGAAGATAGTTGAAAAATGCCTTCTCCTTTCTGCTTTGAAGTGTACATTTCAGCCTTTTATGATGAAACATGTCAATCAGTTTTAAAGTTACTATTTTTCCACGTTATGATTTGGGGGACAGGACAGGTCCTTATGTTTACTATCATACCTAATATCTTTTAATAGGTACACTCACACTGGTGGCCATGCTTTACATGCAGCTGGATGGGCATTTGAAGTCTGAAACGCAAAAGTGTGCTTCGTGTAAATAGGGCTGGCACTGAAATTAGTGTAAAAAGCAAAAATAAACAAAGCAATCCAAGTGTGACCCAGAATGTTGGTTGGACGCTAACAGAGCTATTGGTGGAGGGGATGCAGACAAACTTGAGTATGTCAATTGTGAGGGGTCAGAAATTAGGGGCGGACAAAAAGGTGTAATATCTTTATTGTCAGGCATTTTATTGAACAGAAATGGGTTGGAAAAATGCCTCTCTAGCCCTATCCTAAAGAAGGAGGTTCCCTACCTAAGAAACTAGAATCCGTCTGTGTCAAGTAGTTAGTAACTTAGAAACCATCCTTGTGTCCAAAACATGGTGCAAGGAAATGTCTTTCACTTAAGTTTAGTGAAAAATGTTCATAACAAAAACATAAAGATAAATCCAAAAAGTGTTTCCCAAGGAGAAATTCTTGAAACCAGAGGATGGTTCCTTCCCCTAGAATTTTAGAAGGATGGTAAAAGTGTTTCTTTTAAGCAACAATTATTTGAGGCTATCACACTGGATTCAGAAAGTTCCAGTTAACACAATATTTTCCAGGGACGTCATTTGGGTCTCACAAGGGTTTTGCAGCCGTGACCCCTGCAGTCTTCCTCGTGACCCCTGTATTAAAATTAAACATTTAAAAATAACTTTTGGAAATTTTTTTTTTAAAAAAAATGGCAGCTCCTGGGATGTGATGGCAGTGGTGTCAGCGCCCACCGCCCCAGCCTCCTGCCTTGCACATTGCTGCAGGATTGTCGAGTAGGGGAGCCTTTCACTGAATATGGCCCACCAATCCAAGATGGCCTCCGGAGAGCAGTAGCTACTGTGGTCCGCACGTGGCATAACGTGGGGGGTAGTCTCCCTGCACACAGACTGTGCATGGAGGACACATCACTGTGCACAGTCTGTGTTGCAATTGCTGGACGTGTTCCCTCACCTGACCCAGTGTGTTCAGTAGGGAAGTGTGTCTTTGAACATCACCCTCTGCCTCCTGGAAGAGCTGCAGACGCAGGCATAGAAAGTCTTCCTGGCAGGTCAATGTGGTCCAGGCATAGACTTGCACGAGACATTTGCGATTTAAGGCTGAACCCTAGGATTGTGCAGCTGCTTTGGGGACCGCCGAGCTGCTGCAGAATTGCCAGACTGCTCTGAGGATTTTCCAACAGCTTCTGGGATTGGCCTAATTAATGCGCCAGGATTGTCGGGCAGAGTTCATACCATCTTAGTGCTTCACTCCTCTGGTGTTTGCCTCACCAGATCTTGGGTCTGACACATAAAGCCAACTAGCGGAGGTGCAGCTGAGGCTCCTGGCAACAGAGTGTGAGAGCGATGAACAGGGGGAAGAAAGTGCCCAGAATGTGAGGTAGGAACTGGAGTTCAGCTATGAACAGTTCAAAACAGCATTGTTGCATTATAGACCAGCATAGTCCTGGTATTTTGACCAGCGGTGTATCCAATTCATGTTATCGTCACTTGCTAGCATTAATATTCTAGGCCGGCACTGCACCCTGTGCAGGGTGAACAACATATGCTAACATTGCACAGGCTTTGTGTTAACATTAATATCATAGGCTAGTACTGCACCCTGTGTATGTGAACAACATGTGTTAATAGTTCACAGGCTTTGTGTTAACATTAATATTATAGGTCAGTACTGAACCTGTGTATATGAACAACACATGTTAATAGTGCATGGGCTTTGTGTTGGGGATTTGAAGGATGGTACTGAATACTTAATTTGCTAGTTTGCTTGAGTTTAATGCTGTTGGAGAGTGTTAAGTGACTTCAATTCAGCACTCCAACTAAGTCAATGCCTAGTCTGGGATGCCCAAGGGAAGCCCTTATTTATGTATTTTTATGACAAGTTCATAGACCTGGATGATAAACCCTTGTATAACACCCCTCTCCTTGAGCCCCCTGACCTCACTGAGCCAAGAAATAGGTTTGTTTTGCAAACTAAAAGATTTATTTGAAAATTAAACAATATAATATATATATATATATATATATATATCACACTTTTATGAATAAATTAATATTTGATAGCACACTTATGAATATAATGTTGATCAACAATGGGTAATGTTACAATTGCACACTCTTTTCAGTCAGTAAGAAGTTAGTATAGAAAGGATAAGGTAGCAGAGAATACTTTTATGGTTTCAAGGAAAAGCAATGATGGAAAGAATGCAGCACAGAAATAACTGAGATGGTTTCCACAAGAGATAATATGATCACTTTTTATTTTGACAATTCTCTCCCCCCCATGCAATATAAGGAGATGGAAGAAGAGCACACAATTTTCAGGAATACAATCAAATGCAATACCAATTCAGTTCCCCCTAGCAAGCTTAGAGCAACCGGTATGCTTTTAAACAGTCAAAAATACTTTTAAATGTGATTTGCAATGAAGTGAAAAATATGCTAAAAATGATTTTAATTCCCTATAGGAGATTCAGGTTAGGTAAAAGCTACTTTGAATTAGTTCAGGTCAACACTAGCAAAGATACACGAGTGATTATCAGGTTGAAAATGAAATTCAGCAGTTGCAAGTAAGACAGCTATTTTTGACAGGTGTATAAATTGAGTCAAATTGCAATTCGCGGCACTTTTTCCGAGTGCGTCGATCGTGATTACGGAAAAACTATAAGGAGTAGAAAGTCTGAACACACTGGGTCAGGTGAGGGAACACGTCTAGCAATTGCAACACAGACTGTGCACAGTTGTGGGTTTGTTGGGAAGCTTAGGTTCTTAGCTTTAAAATGAAATTTAAATCTCGCTCCTAGGACATGTGGTTCAAAAGATACGGACGATTTAGTGGAGGTAGTTTCTCAAATTAAAGTAAAGCTCACAAGGACAAATGACACTTTCACAGGTTTGAAATCACAGAATGGACACACAATTTCTATGCAGTTCTAAATAGGTGGAATGGTTTGAATTAGATTATTTTAAACTAAGAGATTGGTTTTGCACAGCTCTGGCTGGATACTCACTCATAGTTTTGGAAGGAATGGGCCTCGTCACAGATCTGGCCAACAGGTTTAACTGTGGTTCTCTCTGCTCGGCTGGTCTGGATCTCTGGTTCTGGCAAAAGTTCTTGGCAATGCACAGCGGTCTGGTCTGGGTCTGGTCTGCGGTTTGGATACAGCTCTGCTTTCTGGGTCTGGTACTGGCACCGCGGTCTGGTCTGTGTCTCTGGTTCCGGCAAAAGTTCTAGCCAGAAGCGAACAGCACAGCCCGGCTGTTTTATACTGATGTGCCCCTTGAAAGTCTGGGGTAAAATCAGTTTGCAAGATTGTAAGGCCAGCTGAGAATACTTTTAGCGTGCAGTAGGCCTTCTGCTTCAAAGTTCTGCAGTCTGGAGTCTGGAGTCTGGTTTTCTAAGTTCTGGTCTCTGGATATTGCCTGAATTTGGAAGTCGTCCGTCAAAGTGCTTCGCAAGAAAGTGGAAAGTGAATGTGTACCTGGGTCTCAGTGGCTCTTTTTATGTCTTTTGAAAATGGGTGGGAAGGCTGAATTTCTATGCCCAACCCTCTTAGGATCCTGATAGGCTAGAGGATTCTCTGTCGCCTGACTGGGGAACTGAGTTGTGAGTCATCCCGTGTCATGAGACCTCATTTTTATGGCATACAGAAAGAACACTCCCCTTGTCACTTTGCACACAAATCTATTTTTGACTTAAATGCATATTTATTTATGTGCAATTTTTCTAATATTATATGTCCAGTTAATATATTTTCTGTAGCGCCAAACCATCCGATCCCTGTCTTTGTAAGATGTTGTGTTAATTTCTGACAGAATTCTGCCCTTTTCATCCAGAACACAATCTCTAAACATTTCCAGAATTTACACAAATGTGCGCAAGGAATATGGGCATCAGATGATGAAGTGTCATATTTTTAACATACAGACATTTGGAGTAATACCCTATTTTCCACTACTACCCCCCAGAACATTCCACAGAGTCCTAACACCTCTTAAAATTTGCACAGAAAAATCACAGGAATAATGATATTATTGATATAATTCTGACAATGTTTGTACTATGAATTATCCCTCTTTTTTTAAATTATGCTCTGGCCCAGAGGGGTGTGGTTTCCCAAAGCACATGGGGAATTTCTGGTTTGTCCACTTCCTCCAAGCTCAGCTGGCTCACAGAGGCAGTACCCCTCCCATTTCCTTCCAAGAGGAAGCCATTTATGACCCCCTGATTTAGCAATTGCTTGGAGCAAAGGGAAGTTCATTGTTCTGTTTTCCTGCAGTCCCAAGTACCCCTCCCCTGATTCAATCAGAGAGGTGTGATCTCCTTTTGGTGGGGCAGCGAAAGGCAGGCCAGGCCTGTGAATACAGTTGCTGGGAAAGTTTCAACTCCTGTCGGGGGTAGTTGCCGGGCAGAATTCAATCTCCTTTAAGCCAGGCTTCAGCCAAAGGTCACTTTTGTTCCCATTTTTCTTCATTCAAATCAAACTTACAATTTTGACACATGCAGCTAGAAAGCTGATTCTAAGTTCAAAACTATGACATTTAAACAGTTGCAACCTATGTGACACTCAAAAGTAGGTCACTCATTTATTTTAAACATTTAGATTTTAGTGTCTTTAAATCCCATTTCACTTAAGCTGCTGACATCCGCAGCTCACCCAGTTTTGTTATGAACATTATTTTAGGCTCTTCGTCTTTCCAGATTTGGTATGCACACAAGACTTCATTCTACCACACGTCTGCTGGTGTTCAGTAAGATTTTTGAATATCTTGCAATGTTTGAAATAGGCATTTTGAGCTTGCATTCAGAGAAACAAAGGTGATTTCAAAGCGCTTTTTTGAGCTAACAGGCACTGCTGTTTTTCCTTTGGCACCACGTTTCACTCATGGCGCTTCTGGCCCATCACGCTCGCACTGGTGGGTGGCGGGTCAGGCGACCATTTTGGTGTGCGCAAAAACTGCGTGGTTTTCCTGGATTCTGGCGCAAATGTGGGCTTTTCAGCCATCTTGGATTTTCTAAACCCACAGCACCAAATGTTGCAGCCTAATAACTTGAACGTGGGTCGATACACCTGACAAGAGTGCTGGAGACTAAGTTGCTGTAGAGTGGCAATGTGTAAACATTAAGGTGTTGGAGCAGGGCATTGGAGGTTTAAGGTGTTGAAGGCCAGGAGTGGGTGCTAGACATTTAAAGCTGTTGACGGAGGGCCCCATAGTGACTCACAGTGGATGGGGGGTGCTGGTGGTGAAAATGGTTGGGGGATATTCAGGCTCTGGGTGACTGGGGGGAGTGGGTTGCTGTACAATGGTTCAAAGTGCACTATTAACAAGAAAATCCCTGTGAGTATTGTCAAAGTGTAAAAGCATGAAGTGGTACAGCCGCAGATTGTCTTCTGTTTGGACTTGTGTTGGTCAGTTGCTGTTTCCAGTCTGTGGCAGGCACTGGATAGCTGCGCTTTTGAGTTTAGGGCCCTGCAAGATGCTCTGTTTACAGTTTAGCCCGAGTGATGCACAATAGTCCAGGTTGTTGTGGTGGACGTCTGCTTACATTCACAGCAATTTGGTAATATAGGCCTTTACAGACTGATATTTACGCTACATATGGTGATCCATTCTTGTATGAAATGTATACCATATTACAGTGATCTCGCAACTATATTTTTCTTAATGTACCGTGGAACAATGCTGTGGTATGCCATTTCCTGTTTTGTCAAGGGGTGAAAGGTGGTATTCAATCACTTCCTGTGATGCCACTTGGGTGTGGGTCAAATGACATCACTTCCTGTGATGTCATCCACGGTCAAAGGTCATGTGATGTCACTTATGCTACCCTGGCATTTTGGTGAAATGACGTCCCATATATTTCTCATAACATCCAACAATGCTTTTGTAGCAAAAGTATTTCTCATTAACAATAGTTTCTTTATATTGGATTCACAAGGTTTCTTGTTCTGTAAACTTAAAGATTTGACTGTTGTATTTACATATCAAGACTTCTTTAATGTACTTTTTCAGATTCCCTGGTAATATGTATTTATTATCACTGTTAAACTTTTCTTTACAACTCGGTAGATTGCCTGGTATATCTCTCTGCCAGGAATCCGCTTATGGGTTCTTTAGATCCCCTGGTACACTCCCATGCCAGGTATCTTTCCCCAAATGTAAGCTGCTTGGTGCCTTCTCTTTACCAGGACTTCTTTATTGGTTACATTTGTTATTTCCAATAAATCACTTTGTTCTGTCCAGTGTATTTACTTAGGGTATCACTTGTTTCAGCTCTTCCACACATTGACATTTCATGCATATGTATTTGTTCAGTTTTCGTTACTGCACTTTTTCTTGTTGGTATTCAAATCTTCTTCCTTTTAAACATTGATTTAATATTAGGTTCTGTCTGTGTTCAAATCGCCTTTGAGTATTATCCAAAATATCAATCTCACATAATTCGTTCACTTGCTTGCTTGTTCGTCGGTACTCCCCGAGGTGCCCAATCTGTCTGGGCTGACTTGCCAGTAGTTTGTGGTGTCTCCGACTTATGGCGTGTCTCTGCGGTGAAGCTTCCTCCCTGAATTGGCTTCTTACACGATGCAGACACCTCTTCAGCATTTCCTGCAGCTCTGCTGTCACTCACCGGCTTCCTTCTGTGGCCTGGACCAGAGAATGCTGTTTCCTGACACAGGCATACCTGCAGGAGCTTTGCTGTGCCTCCTGGTGCTCCCACGGTCCTTCAGGTATGTCTGCAGTGCCTCTCCTTCCTTCACACCATGCTGGTGTCTGTAACTTGTGTTCGCAAACTGCTGCATGAATGTGGCCATCTTCTCTTCCACGGTTCTCTCCCATACTGCTTTGCTGGATACTGTGGTTGTCATTTTTAAATGTCACAGGTGCTTTAGTTTGAACGAAACAACTAGTCTGCACATTTTTGGACTTTGCTTAGTTTGCATCAACTCTTCCCTCCTCCTCTTCGTCTCAGTACTTGAGGCGTTATGGGAGCTGAAGTCCATGGATGCAATTGGGTTTCCATTATGATGCTGTTCAAAAACTTCACATAAAGAAATGTCAAAAACAGAAGATATTTTATATGGGTTGTGAATGTTTGAGGTATACCTGGAGTTTTGTCTAGGGTGATCTAAAGGAAGGAGTTTCTGATTTTCACAATTAGGGGAAATTGTGGGGTGAGAACAAGCAATCAAGAACTTCGTTATTATAGGGTCATCAACAGGGAAAAGGGAGGAATACTGCGGGCCTCATTACGACCCAGGCGGTCCGGAAATAACGATGGCGGTAAACTCGCCGCCACCGTTGTTTCTGGACCGCCTGAGTCCGACCCCTGCAGGCGGGAGGTGATGTTCCCGCCAGGTCTGACCTGGCGGATTTAACACCTCCCGCATGCAGGCGGACAAGGAAACACCGGCAGCATTACGAGATGCTGCCGGTGTTTCCATGATCCCCATTTCCATCGAGTCCCGTAGGACTCAATGGGAATGGGGATTTACACCATTCCGCCTCCGTGATTCCTGGAAAACCGGGGTTGTAATGCCCTGGTAATTCCGGGAATCATGGAGGCGGAATGGTAATACTAGTCCGGCATTAACCAGGTGGTTTTACCGCCTCGGTTAACGCCGGACTCGTAATGAGGCCCTGTGTCTCATCCAATGGAAGCACCGCTAGGGTCAGCATCAGGTAGCGGCTGCTGTCCCCTGGCCACATGGGAAGAGGTCACCGCCAGGGAATCCTGAGTATGGGCCCGCCCTCTTCCCCTCTAATGCTTGAACTGTGGCCCTCTTATGCAAGAGACCTTCTCTTCCCCTCTAATGCTTGAACTGTGGCCCTCTTATGCAAGAGACCTTCCAGTTGTTGATATGTATATGTAGAGGAACCAAATTAAAATCCTCAGCATTGCCCAAAATCCTTCATGGAAACAAGGCCAAGAAGTAACCTTGCAGAGGTTTATCCCATATGTCCGAGGCAGAATGCTATGCTGTAACGAGGCAGTCTGGGGGAGAGGTCCTCAGTATAACCAGAAACAGCAAGGAGGGACCCCCATTTTCTGTTATGCCCCCTTACCCCTGGAACATCGAGCCTAGACAATTCCATGCATAGTGGGTCCACCACACCTTCTGGAAAACTCTTTGCAACAAGGCTCTAGACTATGCTATTAAAAGAAACACTGTGGCAATACCAATAGTTGTGCGAGGCCAGGACAAATTCAGACTCGGGGCACACCCGATATCCTATGACGACTGGACTGGTCACAATGGATATCCCCATTTACCCATCATCACTGAACCGTGCTCTTAAGCACAGGGACATGTGCCAAATTTGCCATCTGGTTCCAAGTGCAAGCTGGCTTAAAATGAACCGGCTCTTTAAATCAGTGAGAAGTAAGCAAGAAAATGCCTCCCGTCAGTGGCATGCAGCACCAGCACATTAAATGGCCTCCGGTAGCGGCCATGTAGTTAAGGTTAAGTTGCTAAACTCATAGGAAGAGCACTTTTTGTATGGCTTATAACTTCGCTCCCCCTGGACAAATCCCCACCAAACTTTGCAAAAAAGGTTTATGGCCCACTCAAAGTTTGGTGAGGTTTGGTCCGGGGGGGGCAAAGTTATAGGGGGGGTCCTAAAATTTCTTTTTTTCCCATAGACATAATGAGAAAAAACTTTGCTCACGCCTACAGTCCAAACCTCTGGAGGGATTTTCACCAAATGTGCGGCAGGAGTGGCGGCTTGGTCCCGAAAGCGTGCTTTTGTTAATTTTGTTCAAATCTGTCCAGTAGTTTTATTTTTTTTTTAATGACCAAAACGTGAGGCAAAACTATAAGTGATATCTATGTGCGCTCCTCGGACTCACTTCCCTGTTCGGTCTGATTGGCTGTTCTGTCTGCGGACTGGCCTCCGATTGGCCAGAAAATTCACTGACTTTTGCGTGGTCTGTGGACATCGGACGCGGCCGCTGATTGGCTGGTGAGAAAACGTGAAATGCGTCGGTTTTCGTGAAGCGCCCTCCATCTTGGATTTGCGGACTTTTTTTAAATCCGCGGGCAGCGCGGTGAAAACATAAAAAGAAAAGCAGCATTTCCCTTGTCAAACTCAACAAACAATCTCTGGGGATGTGGGGGGTGTGAGGATTGGATGGGATATGGCTATAAGAAGCCAAAAAACGGGTTGTTTCTCCCCACGAAAGTCCGCGAACACTACAGATGTCCTGGTGCAGTCCTGTGGTGTTCGCGGACATTTTGGATGTCCTAGGACATCTGTACCTATTTCTGCATTACAGGGTTGGGGAAAAGCAGTTTTTGGATGGCTTATAACTTTTGCACCACTCAATGAAACTGCATGTAATTTTGGAATGTCATTCTAGATCTAATCCTGAATGGTTTTGCAAAGTTTTGTGGGATTCTGTCAAGAGGGGACAAAATTGGAGGGGGGATCCCAAAATATTGTAAAGGCATATAAATGTGGTGTCATTTGACGAATCTGCACAACATTTGGCAAAACGATTTTGGATCTAGACATAAATGGTTTTCTAAAGTTTGGTGGGATTTTCCCAAGAGAGGCACAATTAGAGGGGGGGGTCTTAACATTTTTAGATGGCTAATAACTTTGTTGCTATTTGACGATTGTGGACAAAAGTTTTGAGAAAGATTATAGACCCAACCTCCAATGTTTGTGTAAAGACCGAATGAATTTTGTCGAGTGGGGGCTAAGTTATATCACTATTGTATGTACATACATTTTGACACTTTTTTTAAAAAAAAACTGGCGGATTTCGAGCAAACTCGTGAGGAGCATTGGCAAGGACATTAAAGCATGGTTTTGCAAATGTGCCCTTGTTTTATTTTTTGACAAGTGTAATAATGTAGGTACAAAAAATAGTCATATACCTTTGGTGACTGCGGTATAGCCTGTGGCCGTGGGCAGTAGCCAGATTGTCTGGGTCATGGCATAAGGTCATGACGCGGACAATCTGGCTACTGGCCATGACCTCTAGGGACGAAAAATGGTGTTAAAGTGGCTATGTCTACCTGGGACCGGCTATGTGGTTAAGTTATTCGAAGGTAGGATAGGGTTGAAAGGGAAAAAAAAGTGCTTGTGGTAATATGTTCATAGGGTTTTGCAGGCTGCCATGGCAAGAAAAGAGGGGCTGTGTATGGAGCCCCGCCTTCTCTTTCTATGTTGGCTGTCTTGGTAAAGGATTTTGCTTCCTACAGCGGGATGCCTGCCGTGTTCCGCTGTAGGAAGAATAATCCTTCCTTCTTACAGCAGGATGCCACAGGCATCCCGCTATAGGAAGACAAATCTATGTTTTAGCACCCTGGGTTCCTGCTTTGGGAACCAGGGGTGCTAATGGCCTCTATCCAGCATTTCAGGTGCTGCAAATGGACGATAATGGTCCGTAGCCCTCCTTTATTTATTTAATTATGATGCACCAATGCCCACAGACATCAGGCTGTGTGGTTACAGTATTTGTTGAGGAAGATGAGGTGGAGGAAGACAGCTTACTACTTGCTGAGAAAGGAACAACCTTTCTGAGAGCATTGCAGTCATTGGATTTGGTGTGGCGGCACATGGAGGTGGTCCCGTAGGAGTACTGTCCAGGTAGTCTGCGACTGAGTACAAAATTGCACTTGGTGCATTTCACTTTGGTAGCTTTAGCCTTTGATACACTCCCAACAGTGGCAAAGAACTGGCACACCTATGATTTGATCCTGGTGCTAGAAGTAGGTACTTCCTCTACCTCATCTTCTTGGTTTTCTTCATTGTCTTTGAAAGTACTGCGCTTTTTTGTTGTGAAGGTCCTCCAGCTGGTGGTGGTGGTGGCTCTTGGGGAGGAGGGATGGCAATAACTGATGCCATTTTTAAGATAAATAGCAATTTTAATACAATTCTTCCAAGTATGTACTGTGTACTAGATTGGTAATGAATAATGAGTATGAAAAGGAGCAGGAGGTGTGCAAGCGAAATTTTGAAGTTGAAAGTTCCCAGATCAGTAGTAAATGCAGTTCTGAACTGTCAGCGAAGGATGGATCTTATTGTGAAGTGCGGACGGGTTCTCGGACACGTCATCATGCCCGTGCCTGCGTATGGTCATGTGGCACTGTCCGGAAGGTCCGCAATGAAGTTGGATGTTCGTAGACGTCTAACGGATGCAAAACTAGTTGAAATAGTTGCAAAAAGTGTACTGAAGTGTTACAAATTATTCTAGAAGGTAGGAAATGGCAGAGTTTTAAGGTGACACTGTAAATTGGACACAAATATTGTTATATTTGGTGAGTATGATATTAGTAAGTTGTAGGAAAATTGCATGCACTGGTAAAAACCCATGAAATTCACTGAAAAAACATTGTTAAAGGGGCGTTATGGTTAAGTTGGACTAATAAAAACCTATGAAATTCAATGAAAAAACTTTGTTAAGGGGATGTTATGGTTAAGTTGCACTAATAAAAACCTATGAAATTCACTGAAAAAATGTTGTTAAAAGTACGTTATGGTTACAAGTAAAATCGAAAACCCCCTGAAATTCGCTAGTTATGGTAAGATAAGCAACCATAACTTGCACCACCACCGTGAACTGCTAAGACTAACACCCAGGACATCAAAGATGACATCACAAATATCATTGATGACATGAATAAAAAAGATGCTGGGCTAGTTGGATGGGGAGATGGAGTTAGGCCCACCTCCTTTCACCTGGTTCTGGCCATACGTGCTGCTAAATGAACCAAATGTTCCAGACATGGCACAAGCATGCCAATCCACTGTAGAGGTCCGTATAACGAAAGATCTTATAGTTTGAAGACCAATTGAAAATCGTGTACTTAATGGTTTTGAAGATAACATGTTTTAGAGGAATATAATGTCATGACCTGGCAGCGGACAGCCAATCACAATCGCAGTTCCTATGTAATGCATACTTAGATGTTCCCCTTAAGCCTATCCCAATCCCTAGTAGGTTTCTTATTATTTGCTAAGTAGTATGACATCACCCCTGATGTATTTTTAATATAAAATCTATGTGAAAAGATCACTGAGAGAAATCAAGTGAACGTCCGTTGATGTCCGTTGTAACTCTCTGTTCTAGAAAATTGTTAATAAAACAGTACGTTGCCATCTTCGTGAGTTGGTTTGGTTATTTGGACAAAATTATTCTGTGAAACCATCCATTGCATTCACGTTCCTAAAGGGCCCTAACTCAGAAACGATTAATTATGAGGATAAACCCAATGATCAAAATAATAGGTAAGTATGGGATAGAATACCCCACCATAAATTCCGATGCCATTGCAAGTCATTGACTAGTCACCTTTTGTAGGGCAATAGAGCAACGAGAAAAACTGTATTACAATACAAATCTACTTTAAGGGATACTTTATCTCTTTATAATACAATGCTATTGTTGACTTGTGCTATGAAGATTGACTGGAAATTGGTAGAAGCATAAGCAACTAACAGCAATTTTAGTTTTTAGTTGTTTTTTCTTTCTTTAGAGTGTCTGGAAATTTGGCTTGCCAGATGGATGACTTGTGAGAGCAGAAGTGTATATTTTCGTCAGTAGCTTTTAGACAATGTTTTACATTTGCATTGTTTTTATACAGTAATTGCTACTGGAGGTGAAACAGCAGATCAAGCTTGAGCCTGGCCAGAGCCAAACCCTGGCGCTGGCTCGGATTGATTTCATTTATAAAAGAAGAGTCCAACTGCAGCAGTGACCATCATCGCCTCGTCCTCATTTACATTCAAAGATTAAATTAAAGTGGAACTGCCACCCAGTGAGAGTTCAAAGAACTGCATCCAATCATCTACTTGCACGTAGTGCTTTGTTTATCTCTCACCATGATTTTCATGTTGGTGCAAAACTAAAGATGCAATGGGAGCATTCATGGTCTGGAATCTGCATATTTGCAAACTGTTCAACAAGAAAACCTGGTTTAGTGTGAAAGCCAATCTTAGCAAATCACTCTAACTAAATGAGTTTGAGTTCTTTTGGCTGCCACAACTTGGATAACTTAGAAGGGATTTGATTAAATACTTGCAAAAAGTACCCATTCTCTGAACGGTTTCTGTGGACAGACATGACAACACTCTCAATTGTTGAAAGTCAATGATCAAGTAGGTCGCTGTTCAGATTCGCTTATGACTTGATTGATTCGCTTATGACTTGATTTGCTTTGCACTCTGAAGTAAACTGCACTGAGAATGGGCGTGTGTGGCTGGCTGACATACCCTGGAGCAGACGTGGGGGTGAGGCAAAATTGGTGTGCTGCTGCAAACTGGGACCTACTGTGCTCTCTGCCCACCTGTTGCCTCACCCTCGTTTGGTGCAGCTTGTTGTTGTGCAAATGTCCCAGAAACCGTGCATTCTAGGGTTGAAGACTGGTCCTTCTACGACCACATTGATGTTTTCGTTGATTTCAGGCAAGCATTTCATGTGTGAAGGTGCTGAAATCCATGGAAGGGGGTGGGGTATTCAAATGCCATGTAGCCAGTAATGTCTGCAGGGTCCTAACAGCTAACTATGCAAAATATGGGGCAGGTTAGGGAAACACTTCTGGAATTGTATAAGGAACACCGCTTTGCCAAGCCACACACCTAGCCACAAACCCACACATTTATACTTTTTATAAATATAGAAAGATGGACTTAATGAAAAAAAAACACACACTTACAAGTGGCCTTGGAGTAGGAGACGGCCGCTGTGGTTGGCTGGGAATGCAGCGCAGTGGCCCTGACAGCATCAGCGTGGTGGCCTGAGCTTGTGTAAGCAAGATACAGGCTCAGAGCATTCAGCGTAGAGAGCCACAGGAGGGGTCGAGTGAAGCCAGGTACGCCCCCATGAGGACCGGAGCATGATGGCAGTAACAGCCAGGGGTGCCTCCTGGGACACCCTGAATGAGGAGGATTGATGATGGGGGGCCACACTGGTTGTCTCGTGGCAGGAGTTCCTGTGGCGGTGCTAACGTTGCACGGGAAGGCAACACACTTCTGAGGGCACTCTTTGCACACATGGAGAGGGAGTCCAATGCACAGATAGTATTAGAAGACGGCTGGGGATGCCCCTGCACACCTGTGGCTGACGAGAGGTAGAAACTGTGTGTTCTTACCAGAGTGCACTGAGGGATTCTGGGCATGTAGCTCACTGGGGAGCAGTAGACGCATGGGACAGGCTTGGAGTATCATGTTTGCAGAGGTGTCATTTGCCCAGGAACTGTGCCACAGTGGTGGGCTATGCTGATTTGGTGGCTCATGTTGCACTGGATGCTACACTGGTGTCACTGTGCCCTATGGAAGGAGGCCTTTGTAAGCTGGATTCTGCAATGTGATCAATATAAAGGGGTCCCAGCGGGGCCTGCTCGCCATGCAGACGAGATCTGGTGGATATCTCAGGAGCCCAGCTACAAGTGGAGTGATGCTTGTATTCAGATTACATAAGGAGCCCAGCTACAACGGGAGTGCTGCCTGCACACAGATGACATTAGGAGTCTGAAATAACGTAGTACCAGAAGTAACACCCGGACCAGCAGTTAAGTTATCTGTAGGTTTATTAGTAAGTATATGCAAGGAAGACACCGACATGTCCCTTCATGCCAGCTTAGATCTCCAACTGTAACTGTTGGAACAGTACTTCAGAACATAACACCTCAGCACTCCACACTTACTGACATCACCACATTCCACCATCAGTGATGTCACCCACAAAGAGAGACACACTACAACACTTCTCCCTCCTTACATTTCTTGAACAAGAAGGATCTTCCAACTAAAACTTTCAACAAAAACAATCCCCACAAGTATGTGTGGCCAGCACGTAAATGCACCAACAAACCAGACTCCACAAAAGCTGACAACCAGGAGCTCACTCACAACTACAACACCATACATTAAATGACAAGATGCCAACCAAACTGAAACCAGCAATAACGGAAACTACTCCTCAAATAGCACTAAAACCACGGCACAACCATAATCTATGTGGCACCCTAAGAATATAAGAATATGCACCCTAACTGTACCTAACAAATGGACAACAAAGAACCATAACCGTGCCAGAAAATCCATAAATTTGGCTAACTACACTGAAGAATCCTTCCAACGCCACTCCATCCCCACAAAACACAAACAATGAGGACCCCACAGAAGTAGAATAAGGGCTAACTCCTCCCTTAAAACCTGAACTGGAAGACACACGAGGAACAAAAGCAATAAACTACGCACTCCACCTGTTTCAAGCTGCCCCATGAAACCTAGAGCCTGCACGCTACAGCGTTCCCAAAAGGTACATTACCTGAGATGCCAAACCTTCAGTGCACCAAACAACCTTCCACCCTAGTCTGCACCTTAGGGCACCAGGGCTGCCAGCCCCGGGCACAATCTCAGCTCACCAAGAGAAACAACAAGCACACCATCCTAACATCCGTCCACAACAGCACCCATACAAAGCACAGCTAACACACAAGAACACCATAAGAAAACACAGTCCAACTAAACTGCACCAAAACACACTCCTTAAGCCACCACGCTATGAGACCCCAAGTCCCAGCCGACTGCCCATGACGGTACACCAAACACACACCTAGGACCCCTAGTCCAGCCAACTGCACCACCGCAGCACACCATCACTACAACCCAGGACCCCTAGTCCATGCCAAAATGCGATTGATGCAGCACACCACTGCCACACTCCAGGACCCCTAGTCCAAGCCAACTGCACCGATGCAACACACCATCACTACAACCCAGGACCACTAGTCCTTGCCAAACTACACCACCACAGCACACCATCACTACAACCCAGGACCCCTAGTCCTTGCCAAACTGCACCACTGCAGCACACCAACACTACAACTCTGGACCCCAAGTTCTAGCCAAACTGCACTTGCAGCACCACATCGCTAACCTATGGGACCCTTAGACCAAAGTAGGCTACCATTAGGACACCCATTCTGGAACACACCAATTCACGGAACACACCCTTTACACACACATCACAGTGCAGGACCACGTTGTCCCCTGAAATCATAGCCCAATTCCTTGACTCACCCGCCACAGCCTCACACATAAGACGGGGAGCACAATGCAGGAATAATTAATTACAATGATGATGTAAATAAACGTCATTACTGGGCGACGAAAGTTTCAGTTCCCATGTTGGAAGTCAATTATTTGCAATGTTGAACATCACCCCAAAGTCCAAACCTTCCCACGAGTCTTTTGAGTGGACAACCAACACACTGGACAAAACCCACCCGCGGGTCCATGTTAAAACAAATTCAGTCCCTCCTGCAACCTGAAAAATCAAATCATGTTACCATGAGAACCAAACAACCTCAACATTACAACACTGCAATGTTAGAATCCGGCACCCACGAGTCCGCAAACCAAATTTTAAGTCCACCTGCAAGAAAACAAGTTACACAGCAAATCGCAGGCGTTTTCATAGCACGTATCCGATTTAAGTTAACATATGAGTGAAATAACATCCGGGACACAACAGAAACACTCACACCCATTCTGGCAAATAACATCATATTGAAGCCCACACACTCTCACCAATCCCACCACACGGAAGGCCACAACACAAAGACAAAACATCACACACACTGGCCTGACACTATTAACATACTACAGATTTGAACAGAAACATGTTGTCCTCTTCGTGTAGACCCTCACTCGGGCATAGGACTCCGATACATCCATGTTTCTAAGCAGCACCCAGCACTCATGTTAAAAAACCAGGACAGAACGCACAACAGGCACTCCGATGAGACATGCTGTCCACAATGCGGTTCTCGACACATGTTCTGTCACCTCCCGCTCCGAAACTCCACTGATAAATCCAAGAGGAAATGTCCTCCACGTCCTGATACTGGACGGTGCACTAATAAATCCAAAAGGAAATATCCTCCACGTCCTGGTCCTGGACGCAACGTTGCACCTCATCCATAACATCACCGCCACCAACGTTCCATGAACGTGTGCTGTACACGCAGCACGCCCAAATTCTCTTCCAGGTTCCAGCTCCAAAGGCTGGAACGCATCATGATGACCCCTCGACGTCATCATTCTGCTGTGGGCGCCACAGGGGACGCATATCCACTCCCCATTCCTCACAGCAAATTCACCCTCGTCCACTGTGCCGGGAACCCTCACCCCGGGCATTCTCTGCCCCCACTGCCACCCGTCGAAGAAAGGCCTGGGGCAACACGTACTCCGCCTTGGAATAGCACGGAGCAACTTCATGGTGGAGCTCCAATACACCGGATCTCCACCAACCAGCAGTGTACTGGGCTCTGTTCTGCACTGCCTGGGGGAACGCAACTGCACCTCTTCCCCCCCCTTCAATCAGGCTCAACATGGAGTGACCAGGATGCGCCTTCTCGCTCCAGCAGCTTCCAAACACCGCCCAGCCTCCTTAGGCACATGCTGCTGGAGCGCAGCACACTTCATGGGCACCTTCTGCGGCACCTTCCCAAAGGGCACCTTCTCTGCACACCAAACTGCAGGGGAGGCACGATGAACGGTAGGGACTACAAAAAGGGCACCTTGTCCTGGTACTTTCCTCATCTGCACAGGGCTATGTGCAGACCAGTTAAGCTCCCAAACAAATGGACTCTAGTACTCAGCACCACCCAGCTAGCTGAGATGCTGTACCCAGCTCAGGAACAAAAGCAACATAACTAGCATCACCATGGGACGTGGGTATTTGGAGGGCGATGTACCTGGACTTCAACTCCTGCCCCCTCCTCGACAGGATCCCATCCTCATCGCCAGTGAAATAACATAGTACCAGAAGTAACACCCGGACCAGCAGGTAAGTTATCTGTAGTAGGTTTATTAGTAAGTATATGCCAGGAAGACACCGGCACGTCCCTTCATGCCGGCTTAGATCTCCAACTGTAACTGTTGGAACAGTACTGCAGAACATAACACCTCAGCACTCCACACTCACTGACATCACCACATTCAACCATCAGTGATGTCACCCACACTCAGAGACACACTACAGCCACAACTCCACACTGACTGTGCCCTTGCTAATTTCCACCTCTCTATCACCAACACCCTGGACATCCTTGCCACTGTCATGAGGATCCGTTTGAAGCCTGCCTCCAAGTGCCACACCTGGTATGACTCCGACCCAGCCTCTTGGAAACGCAAGTGCAGAATTGCAGAGCGGAAGTGGCAGGCTTCGGGCACATCCTCTGACAGGCTGGCCTGCCGCCTGCTCCAAAGGCAATACAGACTCTCCATCTGCTCGAAGAAGAGAGCCCATATCCATGCATGCATGTCTAGGGCCACTAACAACACAAGCAAACTGTTTAAAATATGCAAGGAACTCACCAATCTTGGTGCAGTCTCCACTTCTCCCCTGCCATCCCTGACCCTCTGTACTTCACTGGCCTCCCACTTCTTAACCAAAATTCAGAACATCCTATTATCACTCTCCTCTACATCCCTCCTACCTTCCTACCCAGTTCTCAGGCATCCCTTGTCCCCCCTCTCCCCATCCCTCCTACTCTCCTCTTTCTCACCCATAGAAACGGGTGAGGTCTCTAGACAAGTCTTCTCTATGAAAGTCCCCTGCCAACAGGTGCTCCCCTGCTCCTCCAGAACTATCAAGGACAACATTGCCTCCCTTGCGCCAGCCTTTCTGCAATCACTCCTATGCCACTGGCTCCTTCCTGCTACCCCTCAAGCACTCCCTTGTGCATCCTCTCCTAACTCCTGGAGAATCTGGTCATCTCCCAACTGGTCCAACACACTGAATCTGTTGGCTATCTCCACAGCCACCAGTCTGGCTTCAGAGCAGTCAGAGGCACGAAAACTACTCTACTGAACACCCGTGATGACTTGCTCTCAAATCTTGATTCCAGCTCTCCATCCGATCTTATCCTTCTGGATATTTCCTCTGCCTTTGACCCGGTTAATCATGCCACCCTGACAAATCGTCTCTGTGACACCCTTGGCATCACAGGTTGGCCTCATTCCTCTGCGACCGACCTTCCCACGTTCAATTAGACCCTTTTCTCTCCCCTATCACACTCTCCACCTGCAGCATCCCGCAAGGCTCTATCCTCTCGCTGCGGCTCTTCAACATCTACCGTGCCCCTAGGCTCACCTGATCTCCAACTTCTCTCATCACTTCCAGTGTTATGCAGACGACTTGCAGCTCTCCTTCAAGCTTCCCTCCACTGCCTGTTCTTTCTCCTCTCTCATCCCTGACTGTCTGACTGCTATTCAGGCATGGTGGGCTGCCAATGATCTCTGCCTTAGTGCCAGTAAGACTGAGATACTTCTCATTGGAACCCAAGCTCCATCCTTGCCTCCTACCCTCTGGCTGCCCTCTATGGGTCCCCCACCCTCTTGTGAGGCAAAAAACCTTGGTGTCATCTTTGACTCCTCTCTCTCCTTCTCTACTCACATTGTGGACCTTGCCAAGAAGGCCCACTATCAGCTGCACCTCCTCAGAGGCATTCTCCCTTTCCCCCCCTTCCCCCAGAAACTGTACTTTCTCCAGAACTCTGGTCCTCTCCAGGCTGGACTACTACAATGGCCTCTTCCTAATCTGCCTTTATTCTCATGTTGCCCCCTTCAACTAATCCAGAATAGGACTGAGAGACCTATCCTTTACCTCATCTCTCCAGCCCTAAAATCTCTCCACTGGCTCCCCGTTGCTGCTAGGTTCAAGTTCAAGACCCTCTGCATCATCCACAAGGTATTCTGGGGCCTGGGACCCCACTACATCCAACTCTCCCTCGCTAAATACCTCGCTGCTAGAGCCCTTCTGTCCTCTGGCTCCAACTCTCTGCGGATCAGATGCTTCTCGAAGCAGAGTTGGGGATAGATCTCTCTCCTCCGCAGGAGCCTCCCTCAGGAATGGTTACCCTGGCCCTCTCAGGGTTGTACCAGATCTCTTTAAGTTCCGGAAGTTCCTCAAGACCCTCCTTTTTGCTTCTTGCTTCCCTCTCCCCGTCGGTCTCCCCCTCTAACACTCCCGTCTGTCACAGTGAGGGGCTGCCTTGTCCCTTTGAGTGCTGCCGGGCACCAGGCCCCACTGCCCAATCCACCCCCTTCCTCGCACTTAGCATGTGGACCCTCACCCCTGGCACTTGCCCACTTAGCCTCCCCATAGCACTCGCCTAGACCCTGTGGCCCTCTTACCCCCCTCCTCCATTCCCCCTTTCACTTCACGCTCTCCTCTTACCCTGCACTCCCCTTCCCACCTTAGCACTTTGCATTTTGCGCAAACTGGCACCCCCCCTCTCCCTTGCACTTCCTGTTACTGCACTTGCACGATCCAAATGTCACAAGACCTAGTAGGACCGTATTGTTATCTTGCTTCTTGTTCAACCCCCTTTTTGTCTTGTGGCACCTTGAAATACCTTACAAACATCCAATCAAATTAAATAGTGTTTTAATTTACAGTGTTTTCTCCCAATGTAATACAAATGTTTTAATCATGTATAATATGTACACCACAGGCCGAACCATATCTCAACATCCACATTGATCTTTCTCTTATGAACAGAAAAACGAATAAACTCTCATAACGAAAACAAATTGATTATATACTGCACTGTTTTGTGGGCAAGATGGTTTGCCTGTGGCAGGGGTCTACAACCTATGGCTCTCCAGATGTTGTGTACTACGTCTCCCATTAGACCTCACTATTCACTGAGCTGGCTAGAACTAATGGGAGTTGTAGCCCAAAACATCTGGCGATCCAAAGGTTGTAGCCCATTGGCCTGGTGCATTTTCTTTCACCCTAAGACAATTTATTTTACTCCCTCCTGCCACCCCGAAGAGCTATGTGCAGTGGCCACGGGGTCTCCGTGTAGTAACCAGTTGGTGATTGAGATGGTGATACGCCCCATTGTATCTCGGCAAGATGGGGGCCAGCTTACACATGACGCTTTTCACCTGCCACACAGCCCTTTAGTCTGTCTCCACAATCTCTCACCATCCAGGACATGTGGGTGCTGCCTGTCGCTCAAACTTGTGCCTGCTTAAGTACTGTGCATATCTCTCCTAGGGTGGAAGTCTGTTAGAAGCTGTGCACAGTAACCATTTTCAAGTCTGTGTGAAACAATGACTGCACGCATCTGAACTTTTCACGCAGTGTTGCTGTTGTGTGTCTAACTCTTGACAGTACTGTTGCAAAACACAGGTGATTATTTAGGCCAACATTATTTTGCATTCATTTCCATGCAGAGTTCCATGCAGGATGCTGAAAATAAAGCTACAATCACTCTTTTTAATTAACACGAACTTTTATATATTGGCCAGGTTCATTTGTGTCCTCATAAGATATTTTTATGAAACTGAACAGCTCCTTAAAACCGTACATTAACACGCAATGATATCATCTAGAGATGGCAAAATATGTGGTCAAGTGTCTAAAGAGCAGATTGATTTCAAATCCTATCTTACTGAAAGTGTATGGTCCTGGACAAATCATTACATTTCACTCTACCATGTCTTCCAAAATTGGGGTGCCAGGCATAGGGGCAGGGAGGCAGGACATCAAGTATGGGATTGTTTCGAGGGAAGGAGAGAGGAGGATGCCAGGTATTATGGTTTTGTTGTGGGGTTTGAGGAGGCAGGAGGACAGGTATACCTTTTCTATTTGAGGGTGGGGAGGCAGACGGCAAACTGGGCATCTTTTGTGGGCTTCGTTCACATTTGGCTCCTACAGCCAAGCCAGACCCCATCGCTCGGCTTTACCCATGAATCCCCTGGCTCCCTGACTCTACTTGCCGCTGCAGTGATGCCCTTAACAGCATTCTAATAACAGCTGCTAAGTTATCCATTTAAATCGTATTCAATACATAACTTCAGCAGAATGAAGGGATATCATAGAATGATTCATTTAGTGAGCTTTCTGACTCGTGAGGAGTGGTCACAACTCACTCCTTGGGCTCTTTCATCAATGCCATTTCATGTATGGTTCAGGAAAGCCATTGAAATGCCTCTCTGTATGGAGTCATTGTGCAATGTTCTGTCACTTCTGTCCGTAGAAACACTTTTGACAGCGCCTCTGTCTGGAGGTGTCACTATGCAGCGTTCTTCCACCATGGGTGGAGGCATGACGTGGCCGGCAGCATGAGAGATGATGGGTATGCACGTCTTCTGCGTAGGAAGGCATCCCGGGATGTCACAACCCGCCATCAATATTACAGGCCACCAGTCATGTTCTTTTATCATTGGAAGTGAGTTCTGCAATCAGGTATTTGAATAATAATAATAATATTTGGTGGCTGCCATGAGTCTATCTGATGTGTCAGGGAATACCCAGATGTCAGTCCCTTGCTTGCTGAGTTTAGGAAGTCCAGCTGCAAAAACTCGTGAAGCCTAATAAGGTTGAAACATGTCTGAGGTCACTTGTATTCCATGTACCGGGCAGAGCTGGACTGCCCCCATTGGTGGCAGGGCCAAGACTGAGTTGAATATGCCTGGTGCCCTTCTGTAACGGCACAGAGGGGGATTTCAAACACAAACGGTAAAATAGAAGCTGAGCAAAGCAATGCCACTGTTCATTGTTTATTTTATTTCATGGGCATTTGTAAGGCGCTTATACATCAAGAAATTGGGCCTCATTATGATTTTGCCAGGCTGGAAAGAAGGGTGCCGGTAAGGTCACTGGCACCCTTGTTTCCTGCCCGCCAAACTACGAGTTTGCCTGCCGGGGCTGCTGCCCCCAACAGGTCTAACCCCGACAGGTAGGCAGACTTTTCACGGAAGCGCCGGCACCGTTACCCATTCCGTGAACCTCTGGGACTCCACAGGAATGGGGAACAACATTTACCAACACCTAGCTTGCCTTGCCGGTACACCGGGACTTGTAATGTCCCGGTGCCACCGGCAAGCTAGGTGCCGGTAAAATGGCATGAGTCTGGCGGTTACCCTGCCGGTGATAGCACCGGCAGGGTTACCGCCGGACTCGTAATGAGGCCCATTCTGTTTCAAAGCGCCTGCATGGCAAGGGGAAGGGAAAAAGGGAAGAGCAATGACAATGGAGTATAATAACAGTGAAGAGCAAAATACAAAAGAGGAGCGTTCAAGTTTCCCTATTTGGTGTCTCTTATAATACACAGAGGTCTGCAATGTTTGCGCATAACAATCTTCATACAGTCTTGTCCTGTAAAAAGAAAAGGACATCATTACTGCTATTATAGATGAATTGTTCCATGATCACAATGCCTGCGGTCAGGACTAGGAAACGCTGCGAAGGCAGCTCTCATCAGAATTCCATCTGCCACTAAAACACCTAATGAAAGGCATGATTTGCTTTTCAGATTCCTTTCTTTTGAACTCATTTTCTTTGTCAATTCTCTGTTATAAATACGGACACATTCATGGCCTGAAGAATGTGCTCAGGGCTTCAACCACGGCAACCGAGCTGTACCAGCACACCACAGTCTCTACACGCAAGTGTGCATCGCAGCTAATCCGCTATTTTCTGAGCCAAAAAAATGCACAGCGTGACCATTCCCAACATCGTCGCAGGAGGATAGCTCAGGGGCAACCTGCTCACCTTGGAAGCAAAACGACAGGGAGCAACACAGTTTCGATCCCCGGGTTCGCGCTTAGAAACCTTTGGGTATTAAGTGCGTTATAAATAACCTATCATATCATAGCACAGCAAAGGTGCAACCACATCTTGATTGTCCGTCATGCAGCTCAGTGAGCACTCACTGTTGACATCGGCTGGAAACAACAAGCTCTCGGGTTTGAATGCTACATTACTTTGGCCAATTGAAACCCTGGTGTTCACAATACCACAAAATGCCAAAAATACAGTAGCACACGCTACATACACTTTAAGAAACCCGGAAAAACGTAGCCTACCACCCGTCATTCACCACGGTTCCATGTGATATTTTCGCCGCAAAAAGATCGCGATGCAAAAATATCGCCCTATTTTTGCAGCGAAAATAACACATGGACCCTGTGGGGGACACCCCCGCAACCCCTGCATCATTTTTTTATGTGCGGGGGACACCCCCGCAACCCCCGCACCTAATATTTTCGCCACCAAAAATATCGCCTATGGCCGTTCCTGACGACCATATGTTCGGCGATATTTTTGCTGGCGAATATATTACCTGATGCCATTCACCACATCAGAAGCTACAGGCAGAAAACACCAACCTATTCTGAGCCATGTTAGGGGACTAAAAGTCACCATGGAGTTCTGTGACATTTTAAAAGGAGTCGGCCTGCAGTAATGTGACGCCATACAGTGCTTAATTTCCCCTCCCCCTCTTCGAGGCCTCTTTGGCACCACACACTTAGGGGACCCTTTCCTCGTAATTCATAAACATTGAATGAAAAATGGTGGCATACATACATTTATATATTTTAAATATTCATAGAACATCTTTGTTTTCCTGTTGTATTGCGTATTCTACTAGCCAAAGCACATCTTAGCACATCTATAGAATGTCTTAGCTGCTCACACTGGATTCTGTTTTTTTTTTAATTTGTTTTGTAAAGATGATCCTTTGTGACTACTTGTTTTTGTGTTATCGCAATGCTGCAGTGTGCACAGGCTTCAGAAAGAAGCCTTTCAAGGTTTATTGTACAGCAGGCAGCACTTGATCTCGAATAGTGTCTTAACAAGTAGCCTTCACCAAGTAACATTCTTCCATGATTTTGTCCACTAACATTCGCTTGATGTGTGTTCCTTTCATTTTGTGATTTTAAGCCAATATAGGCTCGCCAGTTACTACGATCTTTTTTTAAAATCATGTCTTCATGAGATCAATGGCATACATTAAGATAATTCAGAATATGCTGGGAGAAAAATGGTATCACAAAATACAGACGAACAGAACATTTCTTTAAAACCCCTGAGGCCTGAGCGGTGCTACGCATGCGCAGTTAAATGGACGTAGTGGATGTTTCCGCGCGCCAATGGGACATGGCGCGCGTAAACATCCACAAGATGTGAAATCCACAAGATGCACGAAAAGAGGGCGACAACATGTCTTCCCTGCCCTGTATCTACAAACATAGATGGTGTGTGAAGCGCATGAGCGACAAGAAAAATGGATGCCACGCTTCATGCAAGGTTTTAATGCAGTGTGTGATTTTTGGTTGATTTGTGAGACAAAGCAGGCACACATCGGGAAGGTCAATTCCGCCAGCCACATCACCTCTGTGTCGCGCATCCGATTTTGATTGGGATCATTGTGCAGTGGATTTCCGTGGAATCTGCATGTTTTCGCAGAGGCACAGCCGGCAAAGAAAGGATATATTAAAAAGATGCCTCCCGCCAGGCACGGAGCTCTGGAGTGCAGCGTGTAGGACTGTTTGCAAGTGGTGGTGTCATCCTGTATGGAAGCGCATCACTGCCCAGATTCGGGTGCATTTTATCATATCAAAGTGCAAACCATCATTATTAGATGGAAAGGACGGCTTATACCCAAATCCATTCATAAACAGCCTTCCCTGTGCACTAGACAGGACTGAACAAAATGACCCCCATGCGTCTAGTTTTTGGTTTTGCCTAATAAATAGTTTAGGAAGTTCTGCATCCTTCCACGATGACAACACGTCCGTGAAATATGCAAGTCACATGCCATTGCTGTGGCATCACATACTGCTTTTTCACTGCCTTCCTGGGTCTGCTTCGATCTTAGCAGAGACCACACACTGCTCTTCTCTCCTTCTCACAGAATGGCTCCTGGTCACAGTGGCGTGTCCAGACTCTTTTGACTGGGGTGGCCCAAGTGGGGCACTGACTTATGCAGGGGTGGCATGAAGTACGAGCGCACACACACATAATGGTCATAGTTTAGGATAATGGGGTTGCACCTGGGATGGCCAATGAGGTTACAGCGTTAGCACGTGCCACTCCCTGTACACGCCTATGCCTAGACCGTGTGAGCGCCACAAGCCTGCCAATTTTAAAGGGTGGTAGCTCCCGTGCAGCTGGGCACTAGCTCTTTGAAAGCGCCAGAGGATGTGTGCTCCTGCACTCTCTGCTTACTGTGTTGGCAGAAAGGGATATGGAGAAGTGGCACGGTGCTAAGTATTGCTTTCAATTAGGGGGCAAAGATGGGGGCGGTGGGGTCAAGTGGCAGTTTCACAGATGTTGTTTTTGGTTGGAGGGGCAGGCAAACACGAGCTAGGTGGGGAATGTTGGCAGAAGACTAAGCAGTTGTTGGTGCTTAAAAAGAGATGGGCATGGGGATTTGCCCATCCATGTTGTGTATGTCCCCCTTATACCCAGAGGTTAAGTCCTAAAAATAATTGTGGGGGGACTCGTTAACATTCGCAGTTGGGTGGGACGTCACCAGAAATGAGCATATCCCACCTGTATCAAGGTGACATATGCGCATTTCATCAAATTGGCTTTGAATATCCACCCAAATTGCACAGGTTGAATGGCATTTGCCTTTCATAAAATCAACACCCAACAAAAACGAAGAGAGGATATTTTCTTCTAATTGTGTTTGAAAATGTTAAAAGGTGTGTTTTTTTAACTCCAAGAATCAATACCAATGTTTGCCCTGGAACATGGAGTCCCAAAATACGTCATTCCAATTTTAGTTGTATTGCACTTTTCGTCTGGTTATAGGGTGCAATGGTGAAGTGCCTGGCCTGCGACTCTGGCAACTGTGGTTTGAATCCCCAGGCCGGCATAAATTCAAAGAAGTCGGTTAAATGTTTTCATTTTACAAACAACCTGTAAAGTACCCAGGGGGGACTGCGTCCACCCTCTGAAAAAAGTGGGTGGACTCCGTCCCCCCGTATATTCCCTCGACTTGATCCCTGCTTATACCTCCTCTCTGCACACCAATGTAATGCTGGTCCATTGGGGCAGCACAGATGATAGAAAATGTATTTTTGGTTGGGTCTATGGTGGCACACACAACGTAAATTAGTAAATGGAAAACTATCAACAATGGACATCTTAGAGAAACTGAGCTTCACTTTGTCTTTCAGATGTCACTCGGAACCCCTTAATTGAACATATTCCCCATTCTTGAAAGTTACTCGTTAGAACGTGCAAGAAGGTCAGTGACCTGACCCTGTCAAGAGCAGATGGGGGCCTCTCTTAGCCTGGGGTTTGAAGCCTACAACGGATTCCCAGAGCCAGTCTGACCCCAGAGATAGGGTGTACGATTTTGGAGGGCCCCAGTCCTTAACCCTTCTTTTTGTGCCTGCATGCATGAAATGAGTACCACCTTACTTGCCCCGTGCCTGCACTACCCAATGCTGGGCAGTCTGTGTTACGCCTAGGAAACTACAGTTCCCAGAACACTTGGCAGTGGAACAGCGAGCAAGCAGCCAGTCTAGGAAAGAAACCGCAAGAAAGCTTCAAACTGCAGAACGACCCACACAACAATCGGACAATCCTAGCTCCCCACATGAACCAGTCCCTACCGCATCTAGCAGAGCGCTCTGTCCAGCCTTTCAATGTGCTCGCTCAAAAGGGCAATGTATTTAACTGCTACAGAGTATACCACACATGCCAAAAAGCCAGCGCAGGAACTGAGACGTATTGACTGATTCTTACTGCAGAGGACCGCCATTACCTAAAGCTGGCAAACCTGCGTCCATTAAAGAGGCGGGCTTAAGACCCCTTTTGTACTTTTGCTCTCTTGTAATAGCCCCTGTGGGGAAAGGAAAACCAGTGGTTAACACGGAAAACAAGGCGAAAGAGAGAGCCAATAGACAGGAAAGGGGGATGAGAAGTAGACAGAAGTAGATAAGAAGTAGACAAGAAACAGCCAGATGTGGTTTATTCGGAGGAGGTGATGGGAGGAGATGGGGCACCGAGAGACCAGGCGGAGGAATGATGGCATGGAGGGGAATTGCTGAAGGAGTGTGCAAGGTGAGGTATTGGTTAGTGAGAGAAAGCGGTACTTAGTAACAAGTGTGTATGAAAGGGGTGAGAGTGAAACTGGTAGAGTAGTGAGTGAATGGTCAGGTGATTAGAAAAATGAAGTGTGACTGTGAGAGACTTGGTGGAAAGTAGTCTGTAGAGGGGAGTAGTAGTAAAGTGGAGAGGAGAGTAGTAGTAGTGTGCAGAGGGGAGTGGTGGCATGGGAAGGAGACTTAATAGCATGGAGAGGGGGTAATAGTAGTTTGGGGGAGAGAGCAGTAGTGGTATGGCGAGGGGAGCTTAGTATGAGAGATTAAGGTTGGATGATGGTGGTAGATAGTAGAGAGGAAAAGAGGAACATTGGAGGGATAAAATCGGAAGTGTGAGGGGGAGACAGTTGGTAGAGTAGTAGGGAGGGAGTGTAGGAAGAGGAAAAGGAGAGAGAGAGAAACACATAGGCAGAGGAACAGGAGGGCGTGGAAGAAAGAGACAAAGTGTGGCCTGTCTGGAAGCCACCTATCCTTACATTATATATTTATTTATATGTAATTGGTTATTTATAACATCCTTAATACCCAGAGGTTTCTAAGCACGGACCCGGGGATCGAACCTGTGTTCCTCTGTGTCGTCTTGCTTCCAAGGTGAGCACATTGCCCCTGAGCTATCTTCCCGAGACAACCACCTTTGGGGACTTTAAATCAGGGACCACCTATTTTGTTGCCAGAGAGATAACGGTTTTGCCTCGGGCAATCACGCTCAGTCAGACAGTATTTAGACAGTAGTGATACCAAACTGTAGATTCAAGCCTGGAGTTGTGTGACTCCTGGGCTAAGGAGGGAACGCAAACCACTAGGTGAGAAAGTGAGCCCCTTTACAAATCTGAAAATAAAATCCCTTGCACTCTCTTGAGATTAGGTGTGTTCTCAAGGCCATCTGTGACACAAGTCTATAGATATATATTGATCAAACCTAAAACCAGTGGAATGTAATTATGGGTGAACTTGTCAATTTGAAAATGCATATGTGCCTAGTTTGACCCCAATTAATAACTTTACACAAGCAAATAATTAAGGGCAGGCAGCACTTGACATTCTGTTTGGGTCATTTTAGGTCATAACGCATTCTGATTTATTTCTGATCAGTGTTTACACATCCACAAAACGTATACAACAAAAATATAGAATTGATATTAATAAAACCCTAAAACATATTCCTAAATTCATACAAATACATGTCATTAACAATATTCGACCCTCTTTTTCCTACTTCCGTTCGGTCCTTTGTAATAAAGTGCACATTCTATAAAGTACCTGTAACAGCCTGTCAATCATTTATACTGACCTGAGTAAATTATAATCCATAAAACACATGTGCAAATAATCAGATCAGCGGCTCTAATATTATGACTAGTGGCCTAAAACATGGATACAATTTGATATGAATCATGATATCTGGTCACTTCCCTAACAAGAAATTCTTCAGTTTCTTAACTTTATAATCCATTGAAAACAATTAGCCTAACTTTCATCTTAAAATGGCTTCCATCTGGTTGCAGGTTTGTTAAAAGGCCTAATCGAGAACACTGTTTTTGGAAACATGTTCTGCCAGAGCTTTCCTTATAACTGCTGGAGATCTTTTCATCAAAAGCAATAAGGGCCCAAGTGTAACGTTTACTCAAAGTAAATGAACGCAGTGAGACTTTGCCTAAAATGCCTTTCTCTAAGAATAGGGAAAATCAGCCGTCTCCTAAATTTGCAATACCATCTACAAAGGATAACCACATGAAATGCTGTTTCTAGTGCAAAAGGAAAGATCGAGCAGAAGAATGCTCCAATACCACTATGGCATTGCTTTCTAAACAGTTAAAGCACATCCTGGTTATCAACCCCAATCTGTGATGCAGGAGTCAGCAACATTTGGCTCTCCAGATGTTTTGGACTAGAACACCCATGACCCCTCAACATTGACTATGGTGGTTAGGCCTGATGGATATTGTAGTCGAAAACATCTATAGATAGAAAGGTTGCAGACCACTGCTCTAATGTCAGGAGACCATGTCTGAAACACTGTACATCACTTTAAACCGAAATAGAAGCAATTGACACATTACAAATCAAAAATTGACCAAATTATTCGAATGAAGTGCACATTGGATTGCAGGTTAAATGAGCAAATGGAAATTTGAACAATCGGAATACAAGATTTGGGCCCCTGATTTTACATTGGGATTCCTGAGTGGCTATTCAAGGTCCTGATGTGTCATTGGTCTGTCTGATTAGTCATTCAGAATCTTTTTTTGTTCATGCAGGGTTCTGGTTGGGTAGTGAGAATCCCATCTGTCATTCAGAATCCTGATTGGATATTCAAAACTTTGATTGGATCAGGATTGAAGGGGTCAATACGTAGCCCCATTTTGGGCCCTGTGCAAGGGGCCTATCACACTGATAATCCTAATGAGGATAATCCATATAATTAGATCAAGCGGGCCATATTGAAACACCTAGATTCTGTCATGGTTTATTACACGGCACACGCAAGTCAGGGATCTCCTTCCCCTGCCCTGAAGGTGGCGCCCAATAAAACATTTTTTATTTATATAATTTGGGTCCTTTTTCGCACACACCCCCAATGAATACCCAGTGTCACAATGAACTAGAAACCAGGCCGGTGTGTATCAGTAAGATATTTATTAATATATTTATTAATGTCAAATTAGAACATGCAGATTACATCAGCCACCAATGTTGTGGCAACACAAAGACAAAATATCCTTTTTGGTCAAGTACAACCACAGAGTTGACATCAGACTATGCAGTGACAAAAGCTACCTATTATGTAACCCGCCCCACCCTCCAATACAAGCAAAGAACAGTTCAAAACACACCAAGAAAATCAATGCAAACAAAATGATTCACAGAAACACTTTGGGGAGCAGGAAAGCAAATGGGAAAATGTGTTTTTAGAGCATAAGGGTAATACCAGTTTGAATGGTTTAGCACACCTGCTATGGGGAAGAAAGGACAGGAAGGGGGAATTCGTTTTTCTTAAAAAGAAAAGGACCGGCAGGGCTGTGGGGAATCTTAGCACACAATGGGAAAATCGGATTTTGGGGGGACTTGATCTCAAAAGAAATAAAGAGGAGACAGAGGTGCAATGGGAAACATTAGTTTTGCCACACCTGACATAACACACAGGGCTTTAGGTTTATTATCAGAACATGAAGGGTGGAAAATCGCTTTTGGGATGTTCAGCACATGGGCAATGTGAAAGAAAATGCAAATGGGAATTCGTTTTTTACCTTACAATGGAGAATGAGGAAGAGAATGGGAAAATCAATTTTTGGGAGGTTTAGCATAATATCAATGGGACAGAAAATGTAAATGGCAATTCGTGTTTACCTTACAATGGGGGAATAGGAACAATGTTGTTTTACACCTTACAATGAGACACACATGGAAACAGGGCTTTTTAAATGTAATTTGTTTGGCAAATCTTTAGGACTATACCAGCTCACAAAACACTGGGAAAAGATTGTTGGTTTCAAATTCCACCAATACAGATCCCCTGAATTTCAATGGGTGAATTAATTGATTTACTTTGATAACTATGCTAAGGATCTACACAGGTGAATGGGGGATTTTTCAAGGGGACAACAACTAAATACACAGGCAGACAGGGGATGGGATTTTTCAATAGGGAAATATCTAAGGCAATGCTGAAAGAATATAGGGCTTATACAATCTATAGCTTGGGGTATTTCTACTTACAGGAGAGGTCTGGACTGGTCGTCGGAGCATCAGGACACTGCTGGGACAGCAAAAGGGGGTAAGTCAAGGTCCTCCAAGGGGTCCCAAGTCAGCCTCTAATCTCCTGGCTCCTCTGCAAGATTTAGGCCTCTCCCTGCCGGGATGTTTCTCCAGATTTCAACAGCAGATCACCTCATGGGATTAGTGAAACCAGTCCTGCTCTGAGGCAAGCTGACGTAGTTATAGTGCACATGACATCACTAAATTGTCATACTTACCACAGAAGGGATTGGTCAAAGCTCAATACCCTACACCTGTCTGTGTGCTGATAGGTCCAGGGAATGCGGGAGTGCTTTGGGACACCAGGGGAGGAGAGTCCTTCATCATCTCATTTTGACAGTTGGGCTTGGTCGTGTTTTTGCACTTAAAATCTCACTACCCTGCAAGGACCCTTAACTTTCACAGCTTTACATGTATGAATACATTTTTAACACCTATATCTTACATGGAATTAGATGAAACTAATCTGGACTCAGCACGTCCCTTCTGTGCAGAGATACAGTTTTTCTTCATTTACTCTGGAATCATATCAGTGATATGTGACGTCAACAGGGGGGTCTGTGTTTAGATTAACCTACCCATTCTACGGGCTCATGCATTTTATTTTTGCGGCTTGTGTGACCCGGAGGTCAAAAATGTGGCAGATCAGACGTCCTTATCTTGTCTTTCACCACAAATTTGATCTCAAAACTATTTAGGATTGTATTTTTAAGGGAGGGCACTGAGGTTTGAAGTTGCAGGCCCAGATCCCCAGGACAACAGGGACCATGGAATGCAGTTTCACATCTGAGAAAAAAAATGGCAAGCAGCACAAAACCTTTCAAACTCAGCCGTAAATTGCCTTTTAACTCACATTTCACTTTGAAATAAACTCTTAGAAGGCACACCGTTTCAGCATATATGTGTCACTAAATGTAAGCATCATAATCACACTTTTAGTGGCTTTGGTGAACATTTTGCTTTGCAGATTGTCACTTTGGAGAAAAACGAAATTATATTTTATTTAATTAACACATGGAAGAAACACCATTTCACTGTAGCTGCTTGAAATACCATCCTTTGATATACTGTGGTTCTGTGCACTGTGGTTTCATGGAATATCAGTCCAGCTCTTTGTGGATTAGTCAAAATATCCTTGACATGTGTCTTTTGCTTCCTTTGTGAAAGGCAGTTGGCATCTCTCCATATTTTCCAATTTAGTACATTTCCTTTCCTTTTTGATTGGAATGCACAAGGCCTTATGATCCACATTACCCTGCGCAGGCCTTTTAATTTTGGGGGGCCCCCATAACTGACACTGGCTTTTTATTTAGGGCATCCTGGGCTATTTCACCCCACAGTTTGGACAAAGAAGAGAGGAGACCATGTACTACAAAAAGGCATGAAGAAAGATTCTGGAAAGGGCTGTGAGGGTGGGCCACAGTGGTTTGGCATCCTCACGGTCCCCTTTGTGAGCAAATGCGAAAAAAGGAATTTAGGAATTAGAATCACCTCCAAATAAAGTTTAGGTACAAAAATGGGATTAGTGTTGCACGCTTGCACCGGGTGAAACACTGTGTGCCCACCCGAATCAGGAGCTAATATCACCGATGAACAAGCGTGTTGAGCATACTTATTGGATCCAGGAAGAGGGCAGGAACTGGTGCAGAGAGGTGGCAGTTTTGTGATCAGAAGATTCTCCCTCTTCCACAGAACTCCAAATAGGGCTCAATCTCCAGATCGTGAGAAACTTTGAAAGGCTGCTAGTACGTGTGACCTCTGAAATAAAGCTAGAGCAGCGGGCAGTCACCACAGTTAACGACTAGACCGCTCATTGTGCCAGCAAGCTGCAATCTTGAGTGTCTTGCAGTATAAATAGTTAGGTAAAAAATCGGAATTTCCCCACCACAATAATCTGCTTCCCAAAATGTCCATCAGCAACCAGAAATAGAACTACGGTAGACATAACCACCTTTCACTTAATACCCAGTCTGTGCTCTGCCTTTGCACTCGCACTTCCTGGCAGCCCTGCAGGAAAATCGTGCCTGCCTTTCCCGGATACTGAGGACTTCAGCCCCACCAACCTCGTGCAGTGAGGCCCTCCACACGAACCCCCTCCCACCATCACTAGTAGGCCTGTGCTATGGGCAGAGTATGTAAGTGTCAAGCTTTTGAATAGTGATGGCTCACTGGAGTAACCACCGTTTCTAAAAAGACCCTAACAAGTCTGAACCTTTGGGTGATAAGGACAGTGGTAGGTGCATCTCTGTCATGAAAACGCATGTGCTTCCTTTTAAGATAATTATGCTGTGCCACACAAAATTGTCTCCCTTATTTTAATATGTGCTTGTTTAACACACACAAGGTTTTGCTTAACAAGATCACATTTTCTTAAGATCATTTATTTAAAAAAAGCTGCAAGGAAAGGTGTGAAAACATGACTACAAGAAGATGACCTGACAACACAGTATCTTTTTTTGTATTTTTAAGTCTCAAAAATACATTTGAAAAACCCTGAGGAATTGCTATAGCCTCACGCTGCTTTACCATCTAGTACTTGCCGAATTCCATTTAAGGTGGGGAAAATAATGCTACAATCCTACTCTGTTTACCTATAATTTCTAGACTATGTTACTTTTAAATTTGTTTTAATGTATTCTTAGTGTGTCATGGCTTATACCATTGGCAAGTTGATTTATCATGCTCTGCATACTTTTGGAGTTATTTCTATAAATCCGAGCAATCCTAAATTTCAAACAAGACCGGTATCTGCCAGTCGAAGCCGAGAAAATATATGGTCCACTGCCTAAGTTTGAGACTGGTATCAATTCCCAGCTTCAGCACTTAAGTAAATCACGTGATCCTGATCAAATCCTTTGATGTCAGTGTGTTTTAGCTGCCTAAATCAGAAGATCTTAGTAGTGATTCAGTTCTAACCGTAAGCTATTCAGATAAACGATTCCTATGGTTCTGCTCCTTGTGCAGCAATAACAGTGGCCATATATATATATATATATATACATATATATATATATTGTGCATCTCAAAGTGAATTTCTTTCAGCATATTCCTGGCAACTTGTAGCTTGCCATGATATCAAAGGCTTCTATCACTTCTTGTAATGTCCGGACCTGAACCGGGTAACGAGGCACCTGGTTACCCTCGGATTTTCGGGCCCAGGTCCCTGCCCTCCCAGCCACACATCTGCACTGCCTCCTGGCAACCCTTGCACTTGGGTCTATTTCTGTAACACTACAGTACCCGTACCTGCACTTACCAGACACCCCTTGTCTGCGCTTTAATCTTGCACTTGCCAACTTGCTGGCTGCATTACGAGTTGTTGTGTTATTCCTTGCTCAGCACTTTCCACTCCTTTCCTCTCCCTTGCACTTTCCCCCTTCCCTATCCCCTGCACTTGTACTTTCTCAATGTAACTGGGTCTTGTAAAATCGTTGTTTTGTCCTCCCTTGTTTCCCTCCCTTGCCTCGTCGCGCTCTGAAACACTTGTGTATGAGCGTGATACAAATAAAATATCATAGCATTTGATACATAAATCAGAATGCCCTACGCCCACGTGAATGTTGCTGCATGGGGTCCTCACAAATCCTGCAACGGGAGCTGAGTAAAAGGATGAAATCTGTAGCACCGTTCTCCTGCTACAAATGACCCCACGTGTTAAGCCATTTACAATTATACAGAGTCAACCAAGCAGCGTGTCACTCATGCGGAAGATTAGCCACTTGAAAGGACCTGTGCAGGGTGCGTGCTGTTCCATGGTCTAGAATAATTATCTTTCTTTTTTTATAGCTTTGTACTCTGGATAGCAAAGCGCTGTTAGAACGATAGATAGTAATAACTTTTTCTGCGGTGCACATTTTAGCAACCTCAGAATGTTGAAATGAGTAGTCCCCAGAGCTGATCAATTGTACAATTAAGACAGATCTCTGCAGCCATCCCATTACAACTCGTGCCTATGCAGTAGTACAAGCAAAATAGAAGGCTGTTGCCGAGTATAAGGCCGCGTGAGGCTTTTTGCAGAGTGCCCATCGCCGTGGGGTTAAGAGGGGTTAAGAGGGGGTCCCTCAATAGCGTCTGTAGGAGTTCTAGAACTTTTGAGCTTGGTTGGTTTTAGGATGTGTGAGTCCTGTGTGGCAAAAGATGCATTGGCCACTGTCATTTGCACATGTATTGCCACCACATAAAGTGACAACACAGAAAAAGACACCGCAGGGAGTGACATCAGCCTTTTATAGTCTAGGCCTCACAAGAAGTTACCATGAGTTTGCCAAGAAACAAATAACAGATATGCAATATACGAATACACACTATTATTTTCCATGTTGCAACACTACAGAGTATTAAGCCATGATTGAGTTATTTTTTTATAACATAGACTGTGACCAAATCACCATTGGCTTCTACCAATTTTGACAGATAAAACGCAGAGATAACATGATTTTCCCAGGATCACACAAGCTAGTTAAGCGATAAAGTTGGAATAGGAGCCAGTCTGCAATTTAGACACTTTATTACGTATCTTGTGCGCTTAAGTTCGTACACACAGGTGATCATTTTTGGCTTTCAATGGATACAATGTATATTATGTTCATAGAGATGACTTAAAAAGTAAGCACCTTATAATAATTCCTCCCAGAAAGGTGTTCAGCAAAAAAGGTACACATGTAGTTTTACTTTTGTCATCCTGAAGGGAAGACTACCAGCTGAAGCATTCGAAGTAATGTGAGCTTAAAAACTCTCCCACGAGTTTTGCAATTGTGCTTTCCATACTTGAATGCAGGTTTATTTGTAGAGCAATTGTTGCATAGCATAGTTGCTTATTGGTGCTTAAAGATCAAAGATAAGCTGCTTGTAGTCATGGTTTGGCACAAACATGCAGCTTGTTATTATGCATGATGTTAAGAAAAGTTTAAGTAGCACAAAAATATTTTGCGTATGCCAAAATAGTCTGCACCATGAAAGTAAACTGGCCATTTTAAAAATCCAGGCTTTATTTTTGTGACTGTTTTGAAAGAAAGCATACCATTTGCACAGCTAACTAGAGATGTGCAGGGGCTCTCAGATGAAAACATTCCAAATGCAGGTCGTCTCATAAACATTCACACTAACTATGTATATTTGTAACAGACAATGGTCACACCAACAGTCTGTTCACGTTTCCAGGTACACTGATGTGTATCCCCCTGCAGGATGCTCTTGGCATCTTCTCATAATGACTCCTTTTAGCCATAGGATACACCTTCAAATCTGTGGATACACGCTTGTGCTATTAATTTAAACATTATGAGACTTGTTGACTTCAGATATCACCTGCATAGAAGTTAATAGCTATTGTTCTTTTGCATCCTTTTTTCTGTTTCTATACCTCCCCTCATCACTTCATCAGTTATTTTTTGAGAGGGTTGGAGAAATGCCAGTGTACCTCAGTGGTACCCCTTCCGCAGTTCTTCTAATTGGCAAGGTTAAAATATACATGTAACAAATTCTGCAAAATGGCTGCTGTGACAGACTTATTTTTATTGTCTTTCTTTTTTTTCTATTTTTGTCTTCTTTCTTATCTGAAATATTTCCTGTCTCAATTTTCTTTCTTTTTGTTCATCTCCTTTATTTTCATTCGACCATTTATTTTATTTTCCTTTATCTATAACTTTTCTTTCTATAATTTCTCCTGTTGCTGTGCTTTGGTCATGGTTTTTCTCACATTTTCTTTTCATTTTTTGCATTTATTTATACATTTAAAAACGTCAAGCCTTTTATAAAACAATATTTTTTAATTGTTAATAGCATTTTTGTGATTATTTATCACTGATACATTAGTTTATAACAGATTAAACTATAGGGCTCTGATTAAGCTGGGGAAAGGTAATGTTGTGGCTATACTTGTTATTCGGGCATAACAATGCATGCAACAGGTTCTGCCAAATGTATTATGCTTATTTTTTATTTTTCCCATCTTCATGTTTCCTTCTTTTCCTTTTTCGCTTTCCTGCATCTACCTTTTTGCTAAATAGTTACTTGTCTCGCCTATTTTTACCCGTTCCTTAGTTCCTTAGTTCTTTCATAGTCCTTTTGTACTTTTATTCATTGTTCCTTCCTTATTTGACTTATGCTTTCAACTTTTCTTTGTATGCACTGATTTCCTTAACTTTAATTCCTCTCTTTTTCTCTGCCTCTTCTTGAATTTCTGTATTTCCTGCCTTTTTGTCTTTGTGCCACTCTTTGGACCTTACATGCACAGCTGCTTTAAGGCAGGACTGTACGATTTGGATTATAGCACTACTGAATACAGAATTATTGCAACATCCCATTCGAACTGTTGCATGATTCAGTTTTACAGCCTTGCTGCCAAAATACTTATGCTCCAAAAGTATTAAGGCCAAGGGTATTAAGCATTCTAGCTCTGGACTAATCTGGACACTGCACGCAGAGCTCAAGAGAATCGTCAAAAGATCTGGAAAGACCAAATGCTACTTTTTAAGCAACTGTATTCCCTCACCTTCGCACATACCAGGCCTAGATGCCCACTTTCGTTTTTTAGTTTTATCCCTCTGATATATTTTTTTATATTCACCATTTTATTATATGGGTAGAAGCTTTACACATGTACGGGTGTCAGTACCACCTAACCTGTACTAACGGTCCATAACTTTTTGTACGGACAAACTAGCAATGCATGACGCCAGTAGTACGGGATGTGTCTCTTCGGCCCAGTCGATCAACCAGCAAGGTTAAACAATGCTGAGGTGTATTTGCTTCAACCGTAGTAGAAACTGGTTAGCTTAAAACCAACAGTTACCAGGAGATACTTTTGGTTCCCCAGGCCAACTGGTGTGTTGTGTGACATTAACACTGACTGATTGGGAATGTAAAAACAAATATGAACAATTAGAACATAGCTATGACACATTTAAGTAAAACGGTTCATGCATAACTGGCAAAATGTTCCTGTGCATTTTGTGTGCAAGTTAGATTTGTAGTGCGCAGTGTACTCGCTCCTGGTTCCCCAGTGGTAATTCCTGCCTGCTCAGTGATATAACACCCAGGAGCAGGTTTTAGCCCCGCTCAACGAATCTAAATTTTGAACACTGGAGCGATGATGGACGGAGAGAGCACACTGTAGAAACCGCTAGGTTGGAAGATGCCATTTACAAGATTCTTTAATCAATTACATGAAAATGTAAAGTTTGATATACAAAGGATTGTGCCAATTCATTTAAAGCAACCAAACGTCTAAGCACCAATCATCTGTATTGCTCTTATCTGCTGGGCTATTATGCATGTCTATGCAAATAGGGCGAGCATACTCGTCCTCAGCACTTAACAGATTTAAAAGTCTTCACAATGGAGTCACGGATATCAATAAATATTGCTGCTTGCCATCCAACTCTGTGATGCAACTCTGTGTACCCTCTACACGTGGAGGCTTAGGAGAACTTTTTCCATCCTGCTCCCACAAAGGTACTTTTATGCATAAGACAGCCTGCTACAGACAGGAAATATGTCAGCATTTAATATTTATCACAGAGGCATAGTTCTGCTTACAAATGCACTTTATCGCTTGCATACTGGTTTGGGAGAGTTGTCCTGTTCTGAAATCTAAGTTAAAAAATAAAAGGTCCCATGGTGACCATAGGTGAATTCGACCAGCATTTCTTATCCAAGGCAGTCTTGGCCATGGGCAGCATTTTGTGTTTCTGTCTCCTGTGAAAGGGTCCAAGTCTGGACCCCTGTCAGAGGCGAGCAAGAAACCCTCCCCGACCAAAGTTAAGGGACCTGGCACAGTGAAACAGTGAAAGTCAGAGTCAGCCCTGACCTAGGGACGGGGACTGGGAGCTGGCTGGCCACAGTCCTTGAAATGCCAGGTGTGCCTTGAACATAAATGCTGGTGCCACCTTCTGTCACATGATTCCTCCAAGTACACTTATTTGGCCAGAGTTCTTTCTCTTGTACGTTAGGACCACAAGTACCAGAATTTCCGGTGGAAAAACGTACCAAAAGTAGCAGCGAGAGATAGAGACAGGCACTGTGCATGGCATAACCTGCAAAACTCTACAAGAAAGCAATGTTCAACCAAGCAGAAAATCCAACAAACGACAGCAGTGAAGGAAAAGCACAATGCCACAACAACAAAATGCTAAACAAAGAAGCACAATGGCTATAAGTAGATACATGAAGAAAAAAGGGGAGTGGGATGGTCCGATAGCACAGCGAGTGGAGCGCTTGCTCGCTTTGACATCCGTGCAGAGCCTGCCATGCAGGTTTGACTCCCGGTAGGGCCAAACTCTGCCTTTCATCCTCCCGAGGTCGATAAATGAGCACCACACACCGTGGGTAACAATAAGCAGCGCTCAGATGCCTGAGGGTTCGTAGTGCTATATAAATGCTAAATTATTAATATTATAATTATTAAAAGCTTTGCACTCGGATGACCCGGCCCCTGTGAAAGAATAGCCACAGATTGGGCCAAAACGTCAGGTGAGCGGAGGAATACACATATGGGTGGGGGAGAATGAAACAGGAAAGGAGGATTATAAACGGGGAAGGGATGAGAGTCAGAGTGTGGGTTGTGTGAAGAGGTCAGAGGGAGTGGAGGCGGGCCAAGAGATCAGGCAGAGGACAGACGGTGGAGTGGAGCACTGAGAGTTGGTGGCAGAGTTGGTGCAGGTAAGGTATTAGTTGTGAGAGAGAGCGTGGTACCGTTTGTACGTTTGAAGCTGTGAATGTGAGAGTATGTGCCAGGACGATTGTAGTAGGGAGGGTGGGGAGAGGAGAGTCGAAAGTGGGAATTTTGGGTGGCAAGGAGAGTGGAAAGAGGCCAGGGGAGGGGGGAGGAGGGACTGAGAGGAACAGCAGGAGAGAGAGGGGAGGAAGATCAACAGAGGAAGTGGGAAACGGTGGAGAAGGGGTAAGTGGGACTAGAGGAGAGAGTACGGTGATAAGCAGCAGGAAAGAGAAAAAGGGAGCAAGCGATTGCGAGAACTGACCAGGGTGTCTCTTGCATGCACAAGCAAACCAGGGCAGCTAATCCCCAGGAGAGCCCCGAGGCAGACCGATGGATATGGCCACAGGCTTTAGATACTCACTTATAACCCGTGTTAGATAGGAGGGGTTACAGACGATCACTGAAAAAAAAACCTGGAGTATAGGGACACCGGGGATAAGGGTGGATAGGGTGGAGGGAGCCCATGGGAGGGGAAGCCCATTATTGTACCCTACCCACAACCTGACCAAAGCCATAGCCGTAACTCTTACTTTTTGTGAAATAAATACACTGAGCCATCCTTCCGAGTCTGAGAGTTTGTAACACCATCTGTGAATCCCCCCTCCCCCCCCCCGCCCCACATCTACCCCACCTCCTCCGTAGGTGCAGCCAGCGTTCATCAAACCTTTATCACAAAAGCACAATTCTGCATATAACTACACCCTGCGGGTAGGGGCCTGTAGTCACAATAGTCTGTGTTAAGGGTAGCCACATACACTGGGCACGCATTTCTCTTCTCAAATATATCTTTTGTGTAGAGGGATACAGCTGACATGTTTTATGTGACTCTCCCCAGTTAATGCAGGCAGTACAACGGATTCATAGCGTTTGCCCCACAACCACCCCAACGTCACCCAAGGGACCGACAGCCCTTGCAGCTATGAGAAGACTCTCCAGCTCGTGCCCTTCAAAGTTCATATAAAAAAAGAAAAAACATTGGTCGATCAGACAATCACAGTGGGCAATCAACACGAGGCCCACACTCCATTGTGACCCCACCTACAAGGTAGACAAGCGCTTAGAAGCGTTTAAAAGTGGCATTTAGCACTACATACCACAGTGCACATACGTATATGAACGGTACCATTCTGCTTTTGTCAGAGAGAAATGAATGGAATGTTGCTTTAAAAAAATGTATTCTGAACTAGTTCAAAATAAAAAGTGACGCTTATGCTTCCACTAAATGCGAATTTGTTTCTGAATCGCTGCTTTTGATTTTCGTGTCTATCTTTTTTGTCCGATTGACTCACTCCCAGTGAGAGAATTAATTTGACAGAGTAATATCACGAAGCAGCGTTTCCTCCTTGTTCGATGGCTGTGGTAACTGCAGGTAATGATGACACATGTGACACTGACCTTTTTCTAGTTAAACGCAATATTTTTTACTATCACAATTACGTTGAACAAGGAGGGTTGGAGAAACGCCTGTAGTATCTAGGGGAAGCATCTAGCCACATGGGGTTTTGTCCTAAAGTAAATAATGAACAGGGCATCTCAACACAAAGTGGGTCTCCTTCCAGGTTTCTGACACCTTAGGTCAGGGAAGCGCAACCCGTGCCTCTCCAGATGTTTTTTGACTATAACTCCCATGGTCCCTCACCATTGACTAATCTGGCAGTGGCTGGTGGGAGTTGTAGTCCAAAACATTTTGAGAGGAAAGGCTGCAGATCCCTTTAGGTGGTTCAGTCTCTAAGTATTTGTATTTGCATTTATTGATTGATAAAGTGCCTTACACCAAAGCACTGTACAATGGAACAACATAATACATAAAACAAACAATATAACGGTTGAAGCAATTACATTATGGATCAATCAACAACACCGTGGGAAGAGCAATTAACTGAAGGGGATAGGGAGGAAAGGGGAGTGGGAGTGGATAGGGGGGGAGTGGTGGAGAAGGGAAGGGGAAGGGTGAGAGGGCGGAGGCAGGAGGGGGGAGATAGTTGAGGGGAAAGAATATGGAGGGGGAAGCAGAAGGGCGAAGGAGTTTCAAGGAGGAGAATGGAGGGGGAGAGATTTAAGGGAAGTGCGGAATGAGGTGAAGGTGCGGGTAGAACGGATAGCAAGAGGAAGGGAGTTCCAGTGTAGAGGTGCTTTGAGTTGGAAGGAGCGGAAACGGGAGGAGGCACAAGGGGACGGAGGTACAGTGAGAAGGAAATGGTCAGCAGACCGAAGGGAACGGGAGGGGGAGTAGAAGGAGAGAAGGGAGGAGAAGGAAGGAGAGAAGAATAGGGTTCATAACCTAATTGTGTAAGCACTTGTCTCTCCTTCATACACCATATTCTACAAAACGAAGTACCAAAAATGGATGGCCTTCTAGCTAGCCTATGCTTTCAACAAAATTTTGCAAACGTTCTTAAATCTATTCTTCAAAATCCACATTTATTTGAATACAACACAACAGAAGAATTCCTCTGAGAAGGTTTCTCATTCTGGTCTCTCCTTCAGACTTCTATGCACTCATCTTGCTTCTGAAGCATCGCCCATTATTCAAGTTTTGCAATTCCCCCTGTGGCTTCCTTTAGCCTTACCACAATCCTTTCTGGGCCTTTTTGAGCTCTTAGATTTCCATGGTGTTTCTGCAGGTCTTTCATACATGCTACTTGATTCTATTTGCACATCAGGCCCATACTGGGCCTTGCTTTTCTCTCAAGGTTCACAAAAGGGTCCCCCCTCCACCCTGGCCTCATTAAGATTCACAATGGGCCATATCCTGGTCCATGGCATCATTCACGATTCAAAACCAGTGCCTCCTGGACCTTGTCTGTCTCTCCAGATTAACAACAGCAGCAATTAATATTTGTCCCTCTCATTAGGGCACCTATCAGGCAGCCAACATTATTTCAACCTACTGCCATAAGTTAACGTTCTCTCCCATTTCACCTCAAAGTCGCTGGTGAATGGCCTTTTGGCTTTGGCCTTCCCGTTCCCTCCAGGTCTAGGAGTTGCTCAACGCACATCCTGGATATCACCTAGCTCCAGGGTCTACAGACTTGGATTGCTTCCAGCCTCATTGTTTTCGAACTGCTCAACCACCGATGAGAATAAACTATCAGGGACAATATTAAAAGTCAATCTGTGCGAAGGCAATATATAGAAGTATAGTCTGTGGGAAGCACGGATACTGTGGAGAAGTTTGCTGACGACAAAGATGGACTGATACTGATAGAATATTTCCAGGAAAAACGAGATCAGAGCCAATTGAGGGAAGACCATTTGGTAGGAAAGCACTAAGACCACAAGTTTAACCATTTACCCTGAGGAAGACATTGTTAAGGTCAAAACATGTGTTGGTTGTATATAAATCTAGAAAACTTTAAAATGGTTATCCTTGAACATTACATTTTTAAAATAAATAATTATTTATGTAGATGGAGATAAGAAGTGTGTAGGTCTTAGCTATCCAGTAGAATTGTACTTGTGTGTGGCCTTGGGCTTAGGCCATTTGCTAAATATTGACTGTGCTTGCACTCTCCAAGAGTAACAACATTGTATGAAGAGTGAATTTAGCAATTACTAACAAACAGGTACCTAGCTCAACCAGATAGTACCCCCGAAGTACAGAATTCTGAAAGTTAATTGGTTATTCCCTCGATAACTCTTAATAGCCCTCTTTATGCTATTAAGAGTACGGTGTTCACTTGCTTGTATATCTGCAAGGTTTGCATTCTGTCTTTCTTAAGGTCAAGGCCCTGCGGGTTAGCGGTGTGCTGTTCCCTGCAATATGCTGATTGTTACATCAATTCCTGGCCTGCACTTGTATCTTGCAGTATTCTTGAGGAAATGTAGTCCTGTGTATTAGCACTCCATAATGGGACACTCGCTGACGTATTACCACATCTCTGAGGAGACAGCAAGCCAGAGGGACCTTCCTTATCCATCGACCAGGAGGCACGTCGGATAGGGGTCCAGACCACCGAAGTTCATGGTGACTAACTTCCACAGTATATGATGATGGGGAGTTCAGACACATCACCACAACCTATCAATCATTCCGTTCACAAAGAGTACCATGCATCACTGCCAAGAAGTCATGACTTTTAATCAAACCACACTTTGCATCCTAGGACTTTGTTTAGCTTTTCCAATTATAGCCACAGGGCATCAAGTCACAGATTGCAAACTGTTGCTAGCCAAAGGATCAGGAATGAATTGTGATGCTGCCAATGAACCGCTGTGTTGCTATTAATCGATGGTGAAGTTTTTTTGCTACAGCCAACACCAGAAAGGGTGAGTCCTTATCTGACATCTCATTGAAGCGAATGCTTAACGTTTACTTATTCTTCGGGTGTACATCGTTTTTTCCGAGACAGGGAGAATCGCATTAAGAAGTCTACCACGGCCTTGTTACTTCTCCCCATTCTAAGTAGAGCTGACAATGGTAGTGGATTAGGGCTCTGATTACTGTCTTTGCTCACCAGCCTCTGCCACTTTGCCCATTGCCACACCCCTCCTCCCCAGGGTGTAGCAACATGGGAAGACTGACCTGGATCAAATATACTGCAGCCAGGACTAATCAAGTGCAAAAAAGAGTGCATCACTAGTCAGTCCCCACCGCAGTGACTAGAATTTCCCCTCAGTCTCCTGCAAGCTCTAAAATCATATGTCCATGTAGTGTTGAATTGGTTATTTACCGCAGATCTGGGGAGCGAACCTGTGACACTCGATCAGTTGCTATCAATGAGTCCTCATGTTACAAGCGTTGTCTCGGCAACAGCATATTACGTTAAATTGCTTTATCACCTCAGGCCGCTCATTACACAGGCGAGCGCAGAAACAATTGCCGCAGCCATTATTGGGGCCAAGATGGATTACTGTGGTAGTCTATTGGTAGGTCTTAGCAAGCGAGACACTCATAGACTTCAGACCATTCAACACAGGGCAGTAAGAGTAGTGCTGGGCCTGACCCGCAGAGATCACGTAACAGAAGCTAGGCAGTCTCTTCACTGGCTTCCTGTTGAAGCACGTGTCAAGTATAGGATCTTAACCATCACATTCAAATGTAGACAAGGTATCATGCCTTCATATCTGCAGGATGCAATCACTGACAAAGTCAATAGCAGAGCGCTGAGGTCTTGTGGACAGAACTTGCTACTTCTCCCTAGGAGTAGAACTTCAAAGGCCAAGATGGGGGTTTTCCATTTGCTGGTCCCTAAACTTTGGAACTAGCTTCCGTCTACACTGAGACTTCATAGCTCCCTGCTGGCGTTTAAGAAAGATTTAAAAACACATCTGTTTGCATGATTCTAGCACTTCCAGCCAGCAACCAGCTTACTAGAGTCCCTAATCTTGGTGAGACAAAATATGTTGTGTAATCTGTTTTGTACTAATCGTCTGCGCCTTTATGCCCTAGGGTCCACAGTGCGCAATACAAATACTGTAATGTAATGTGTTGCCCCGCGTCATCTTGCTTTCAAGGCGAGCACGGTGCCCCTGAGCTATCCTCCCGGCCCTGTGATTGTAATTGTAATCGTATACTTGCCCATTCACTGGAGACACCCACGACTCCACCTGCCAGCTGACCCCACCAAACTCCCAATGACTGCTCCTATCGCTTAACTGTGCGTAACTCAGCCCGGATGCCCCTTTTCCCACATTAACATATTGTTGTACAGTGCTCCACTGCTCCTCAGAGCTAGTTCTGCAGTCAATAAAACCCCAAAATAAAATTAAATGACATAAAAATCATCTTGACTCAGAATCGAACCACTTCCATTGAGAGCCCTTCTTTTAAATACCCTTTTATTTTTTCAGAAACTAGACAGCGTCAACATACCTTCGGGTCCTGTTGCCAGAGAATAAAGGCAGAGTCCCTTTAAGACCGAAGGGCCCAGGACAATGGGAGGGAGCGAGAGCCGGGAGGTGGGAGGAAGGGAAGGGAAAGAGATAGTGACAAACCAGAATGTAGAGAAGGAATAAAGGGAAGGTTATCTGAGCTCTGCCTGGAACTCTCTTCCTTTAGAAATGAGAGGAATTGAATCGTTGAGATTTTTAAGAAAAAGCTGAAGACTTTTCTTTTTAACTAACACAGTGTTACTCTTTTAACAATGCCTAGCTGGCTTTTATTGGTTTTATTTGTTTATTGTGATTCTATATCTTGTAGCGCCATCAAGCCTTTGAGTCCATTGCCGCGCTATATAAATAAAATGGATCCACGTGAGTTTTGCGCAGCGGATTTTGCTGCGACGGATATGTTTGCATGGGAAATGCACGAATACAAAATGTTCGTACATTTCCCATGCGAACATGCAGGGGTTTCCCCAACTCACTATACTCTTTAGTATAGTGAGCGGGATGTTGCGGGGGGACACACCCACAGCCCCCAGTGTTTTTTAATCATTTTTTAAAATTTTTGTTCTGTTAGGATAGTTGCAGGGATGTCCCCTGTAGTGAGCGGGGTGTTGCGGGGGACACCCCTCCGGCCTCCCGCAGCCTTTAAAATGATTTTATTTTCACACTGACCCCACGAAAACACCTAAACACATACCACGAAAAGTTTGAACTTTTGGTAGTTAGACCTTTCCGTAGTGTGTGTTTTAGGTCTTTTGGTGGGGTCGGTAATTTTTTTCAGACAGTTCATCCTATTCCAAGTAAAATAAAGTAAAGTAAAGTAAGATCTGGCTCCAGTGTGATCCTTATCAACGTATGCATGCATAGCCAGGCCTGTTCGGGGCCAACAACTGGTGACGAGAACACGATTGCCCATGTTGTGCAGTAGTGGAGGGTGACTTGCTCCCACCAGAAGGACGGGGGACAGATGCCCAACAGTGAGGCAAGTGAAGGAGGCGCCCCACGTGAGGATGACCCGACAGACTGAAGGAACAGCTAACCTGCGGGCCAGTGGGTACACACACGGACCGGCACCCAGCGGTGGTACCTGACAGGCTGCCGAACAAAGGCAGGACTCCCTCTGGTGACAGGGCCGCCAGTGATATTGGGAGCCTGGCAGTGCGCAGCGCCGGGGTGCAAGTTGCTGAGAGAGAACCAGCGGAAACAGAAACCCAGCAGTGCGGGACCGCCAAACCGCCTGGAGAAGGTGAGCCCCACCGTGCATGCTGCAAGGCAGGAGGGGCGCATGAGGACTCTCTCTCTCCACGAAGCAGCAAGAGCGGAGGGAAGGGATATAAGGAACCCATCCGCCCGCCATCACATAAAGGTGAAACAGCAGCAAGAGCGGAGGGAAGGGTAATAAGGAGCCCACCTGCCCGTCACCTAATAAAGGAGAACTACTTTCCGCATGCTACAGCACGCACGTGCAAGACAAAAAAACGAAGGGAAAAAGAGACACGTGGCAAACCCACACTACGCGTATACAGATACGTGCAAGACAACACTGAAAAATAAAGAGACACAAACAGCAGACAACAAAGACCACTCACCGAGTGCAATTAGCAGCCAGCAGCATGAGAAACATGGCAAACCCACGCTACGCGCTTACAAATAATGACGCAGGGACACGGAAAGTGTGAACAAAACCCCAAAGAGCAGATCACTGCTCACCTGAACACAGCCAGCAGTCCCCAACAGGGAGATGGCCAGATTACACCACCACCACCAAGATGGGTGACCAAGCACAGGCAGCTGCCGATGCAGGAGTATGTGCCTTGGTGGACCTAGGACCTGCATCACATACCAACCTCATGCGACGACCAAACCCATTTACCCTGAACCCATACCACGACCAAGGACAAAGATGGGAAGAATGGGTCGAAGAGTTTGAGGACTTTATGGGGGCAATAGAGGGCCACAATTTACCAAACAAAATGGACATGTTCACCAACCTAGCAGGAAGAGAGATAAAGAGCATAATGAAATCTATTCCAGTGCAAGAAAGGACCACATACCAGCACCTACTAGCAGCAATTAACAACAAACTCATAATACTCCCCAATCGCGTCTCTGAACGATACACATTCAACAATGCACCCAACTCTCACATGAGTCCATAGTGGAGTTCGTCATCCATCTATAAAGGAAAATTCTACGGTGTGACTTCGCCAACTTTAATGATGATGAGGCAATCTGCCTGAGGATCATTGAAGGGTGCACCTCATCACTGTTCAGAAAGCAACTGCTAAAGAAACCCCTGTCTCTGCAAGAGATCCTCGACCGGGCGCAAGTGTACGAAAGGGTCGACGTCCAAGCAGCGGCTATCGAGAGTCCAAAAAAGTCTGAAACCATTGCAGCTATAGCACTAGGACAACCAGAATATGCCAGGCATCCCAGATTCCAAGGGAAAAAGGATTCAGAGGCCCACAACAATGCCTCCACGGTGACAAACAATGCTACAAGTGTGGATTCAAATTCCTCCAGAGAGGCCCATGCCCCGCCATTCGACAGAGATGCATACGCTGTGGTCAAGAAAACCACTTCCAGACTAGTGCAGGGAAAAACTACCCGACCCTGGCACCTATCGACCATCGCCACTCTCAGGACCAACCAGACTTGCGGACCAACCTAGGAAACCTAGCGACCGTCGAACCTTTGAGAGAGCCCCAGGATACCCGAATACGGCAGCAACCCGCCCCGAAGTATTAAGGGCCATGGAAGACCTCTGCGTCGAACCGTACAGTCGACAATCCGACGCATACGACCACCAGCCTCACATCGAAATGCTAAACTACCAGACCAGCCAAGAACAAGCATATCCGAGGGGATATCTGCTGAACCTAGAACATGACACGAGTGCACACCCACTCCTCCCCTATGAAAATCCCCCACCACGTGAACTACCAGAATTCGAAGAAGTGGCACACTACCTGCATGACAGGTACAACATAGAATACATAAGGCTCCTCAGCACCTCGACAGATGACATACTAGCACCCAAAGTAGCTGTACTAATAGGAGGCATACAGAACCAGTTTGTCGTGGACACGGGGGCAACCATCAATGTCATGAATGAACAACTATATCATGGCATAGCAGCCACATACCCGTTGCGTAAATCCCACGCCCACATTTTCCAGTGGGGTGCAACCCAACCACTACAGTCAAAAGGGCAGTCCCTCTGTGACTTATCCCACAGAGGTCGCAAAGTGTCTACAACCATTTGCGTCATACAGAGCCCCTCCATTGGACGAGGTCTCCTCAGCTACCGGACAGCCCGAGCTCTCGCCTTCATTGACATTCAACACGAGCAATCGGAAGTCGTCCAAGGTTTCCCACTGAACGTGCAGGTTGTGCAATCTATAGCTCACCAGCCACTAGACATCGAAGGTCTCAAAGCCCTTTTCCCCAAATTGTTCGAAGGAATAGACATGCTCAAATACATAGTCATCAGCCTACACATCGACCCAAGCGTCACCCCGGTACCACAGCACCCCTGCAGGGACGGATTTCCTCTCCTGGCACAAGTGACGAAGGAACTAGAGCTACTCATACAGAATTACATCATTGAAAGAGTGGAAGGACCCACACTGCGGGTGTCTCCCCTAGTTGTTGTCCCAAAAGACAACGGATGGCTACGTCTGTGCAAGGACATGCTCATCCCAAACACAGCCATCCAAAGAGAGAGGCACCCGGGACCCAGCATCGAGGACATGCTCGTGAGATTGAACCAGCCAACTCGCTTCTCCAAACTGGACCTAAACCAGGGCTACCACAAGCTCATCATAGACCCCTCCTCCAGACCCATCACCACCTACGCCACCCACGAGGGGTTGTTCCGATACAAACGTCTTAACTTCAGAATTTCCTCAGCCGTGGAGATCTTTCAAGAGACGATATGCAAACTAATAGCCCCGGTGCTCAATGACCTCAATTACAGTAATGACATTCTCATCTTCGGTACAAACCAGGAACAGCATGACAATGCACTCATGGCAGTGTGCACCATCCTCCACACTGCTGGCCTCACACTCAATGGCCTCAAGTGTGACATTAACAAAACCAGCCTGCGCTTCTTTGGCCACACCTTTTCAGATCGAGGCATCACAGCTGACCCAGAGAAAATCAGGGCCATTGCCAACTTGCACGCCCCACAAATGTCGCTGAACTAAGGTCATTCCTAGGCACGGCAGGGTACTGTGCTCGTTACCTCGGAACTACGCCAACATCACAGACCCTCTCCAGAACCTATTAAAAAAAAAAAAAAAAGGACTCACCGTTTGACTGGGACAAACCTTGCCAGGATGCTTTTCACAACATAAAAGAGGAACTGGCCAACCACCTGCAACTGGCATATTTTGACCTGAACTGGGACACTGACATCGCAGTCGACGCCAGATCTGTTGGCCTTCGTGCCATCCTAGCCCAATCCAACCCAAGAATAACCACCAACACATCATCATTGCCTACGCCCACAGAGCCCTATCACAAAGTGAAAGAGCCTACTCTCAAGCAGAACACGAGAGTCTGGCGGCCGTATGGGCCTGCGAAAAATTCCATCACTTTGTCATAGGGAGGAGGTTCACCCTCCTCACCGACCACCAGGCACTGCTATCCCTGTTTGGCAACCCCAAGACTAAAATGCCCCCTCTCATCGAAAGATGGAGCATCAGGCTCCAGGAGTATGACTGTAAGATCATCCATAAACCAGGGGGAGATGCCAACCCAGCAGACTACTTATCCCGCCACCCAGAAGAGAAAACGGAAAACACCATGGCACGCAAAGCTGAGGAATACATGTCATATCTGTCCATGAATGCCCCCCCCCACCATCACTTCGGAAGCATTTGCCTCCAAGAGCAGAGCTGACCCCACCATACAAGCAACAATATGCCTCACCAATGGGAACAAGTGGAACCATCTCAACACGGAACAGTTTACAGGAAGGGAGGTAGACAGAAAGGATCTAGCACGGCTGGCCAAGATACAAACAGAACTCGCAACAACAGACCAAGGCACACTACTAAGAGGTAACAGACTAGCAACCCCAAAGGTCTCAGAAAAGTGCTAGTGATGATAGCCCACGAAGGACACAGAGGGGTCGAATACACTAAGAAAATCCAAAGGAAGCAAGTATGGTTTCCATACATGGACGTTATCGTGGAAGACGTGCTAACCCACTGTGAGCCCTTTTAAAAAAGCAGCGTCAAGTACAAACTCAAACCCACTACAATTAGAGCCCCTACCAGACAGGTTGTGGCAGAGAATAGCTTCTACAGGCCCCTTGAGGAAGGAGGACACCTACTTGTCAGAGCTGACAAATACTCCCGATTTCCCCTTGTCAAACACGTGCCGTCAACGACATTCCACCGCCACAGTGAAGACTGACAACTTCCAAGGACAGGAATTTCAGAAGTGTTCCCAATCACCTAGGCTCCCACCACCAAAAGATCACACAGCTATGACCCCAAGCCAAAGGCATGGTGGAAAGATTTATGGCCACAATAAAGCAGACCAGACAGAAGGCTGCATTCGATCAGATGCCACAACCGCAAGCAATATGCCAGATGCTACAAAGCTACAGGAACACGCCCCAGGAGACGACAGGGTGAACGTCTGCGGAACTCATGGTGAAATACAGACTGCGAACCCGACTTCCCCAAGTGGAAGACTATATCCCAGAGCAGGATGCAGTGATCCGAGAGAGGGATGTGGAGAAGAAAAGGAAAGCCAAGGAATGGGCAGAATGAAAGCACCGAGCCAAAGAACAACAGCTTCAGATTGGAGAAACCGCCCTAGTATGACAAAGACAACAGAGAATGATGGACTCCCGGTACAACCCAGAACCCTTCCTAATCACACCCATCAAAGGCCCAATGGTAACAGCCACAGGAGAACAAGGCGACATAACACGAAACTCATCTTTCTTCAGGAGTCTCTACACCGAAGAGCCCGAACCAAGGGAAGAACTGGTGACCAAACCTAAGAAGAAGACCATGAAGAAGACACTGAGGTGCCACAGGTTGAGACGTCTGGTGAAACCCGTGAATCTCCTGGAAGGCCCCAGCGGGCCACACAGAGACCCCAATGCCTGATTGAACAGATTTAGCCCACAGGTTTTCTTGATAAGTGCGGGGGGGGGGGAGTGTTCCCAGAGAATAAAGGCAGAGTCCCTTTAAGACCGAAGGGCCCAGGACAATGGGAGGGAGCGGGATGCGGGAGGAAGGGAAGGGAAGGGAAGGGAAAGAGGAAGTGACGAACCAGAATGTAGTGAAGGAATAAAGGGAATGTTATCTGAGATCTAGCTCCGGTGTGATCCTTATCAATGTATGCATGTATAGCCAGGCCTATTCGAGGGCAACAGGTCCACACTCTGCTTAGGAAAAATTTGCATAACATAGCAGCGTCTCTGTAATTCATTGGTCCATGAAGATCAGCGCCAAGAAGCAGTTCAGTCAGCCATGTGCACTTTGTCAGCAATCACACATCACACACCCACTCATTTCCTTCCCAATTCGCTCCTGCTACTTTCCTTATCTTCCTTATCATCACCAAAGGGATGTGTTCCCTATGTAGCATCTACAAGTGTGCAAACAGATAAAAAATCAGTATTCCTGGAGTTTCAACCATGTGCAGAATCCAGCGACTTGAGTATCTTTAATCACCCACCGGGCCACATTGAATCCCGAACAGGCAAACTCTTCTGAATATGATGCACTAGCCAGGAGTCTGCAACTGCTGACTCTGCCGATCTTTTGGACTATGACTCCCAAGACCCTTCACCATTGACTGTTCTGGCAAGGGCTGATGTGAGTTGTAGTCCACAACATCAGCAAAGCCAAAGGGATGCACAGAACTGCACTGTCTGAGCTCAAACAGTTTTGATACAAACATTTGGAGTCTGGTGGTCGAAGTAAGGGCCGTTCTAGCCTAGGGCTAGACTAGCTAGGAAAATAACAGAAGACCACCTAACTTTCAGGAAAAGTCTACAAACCCGGCTTTTCAACTCAGAGATGAACACTGATCAACCATTTACCAACCACTCCATGAACGGACTGCTCAACCCACACGATCCATGCTTCTACAAACCATAGACCGGAAACAAGGAGCACAAGGGATACAATTTAGAATGAAAAACAATAAAATACCTACAGCTAAGCAGAGATCACCCACTAGCCATTTTTTCTCTCCCACACTCCTCAACTACAACACACTCTCCGAGGGCAAGTGAATGAACCCACCAAAACACACAAACCACACATCGCCCTAACCCAGCTACAAACCTAACCACCTCCAACAACAAACAAGTCAAACACTGCTTGCTGCCCTTCCGGAAACAACAAGGCCAGTGCACAAGACAAAGCACATCCATAAAGATCACATGCACAAACACCAGCTGATCCTGGTTCTGAATGCATCAGCAGATGAGCACAACATCTATCCTATCCCTCTCTCCCTCACTAACCAACCCTATCCACTTTTCCTTGCAGATCCATCCGAGTGCCTGGAGACCATGAAACTGGCAGCGGTGAGCAGTATAAATTAACATAATGTAACAATAATCTGTCACTACCCTGACCCTGCAGGCTGTGGTTTATTTCTTGCTGCAACATAGTCATGCATGCATGCTGCTGTAGAGGTGTGTAACAAATAATAGGGGGTGCAATCAGAATTTATCCTGTGACCAAAGCGCAAGGTTCATGCTTACTGTGCATTTTCATCCATTTAAGTTAAAGGAACTCTTCTCAGTAGTAACTGGGGGGGGGACTTTTTGCTGATGTTGGGGCTGTATGAGAAATTCGACCATCCGTATGAAGAGTGGGCGCTTGCCTGGGCTTTTTTTAATTTTTTTGTTGTAAGAAATGGAATGATGGGAGATCAACCTCAGAAGATGTATGGTATACTCCGCACACATTTTCCTATTCTTGCCACACAACAAACACATAGTCAAGTGTACTCCTAGGACACACACCCTACAGGCACAGTCCTCCCTGTCACATTTAACGGAATGTGACAGACAGGAGTGCATGAAAGCATCTCAGGAAGGGGGAAGGCAACATCTTCCTACTGCCATGGCCAGCCTAAATAAATATCACAAGGCTCCATGGATCGGCCCTGCCTATTGTTAAGTTCTGTGTGGTTGCAGCGCATACGGATGATAGTTCATTGAAGCAGGCCTGCAAAGAGGCCTGTTCACAGAACTAACAAAGGGCAGGAAACCCCAACACCTCTTTGATATGCAATGTGTCAACTTGAATCTAACTCCCACCCCTCTGTATGAAGGGCAGTGAATGTCATGTCTGGGACAACCGTTTCCAGTAGGCAACCCCTGCAGCGAACCCCCTTTCAGAGGGAAGAAGTATGTGATTTGATGGGGACAGAAAGTTTGTTCTAGCCACAAACTTCAAGGGAGACCTGCGCGTTGAGCAGGAGCCACAGAGAGCTCAATTAACCAGAGGGACACTTTGATCCACAACAGACAGCAAGATGGGTGGGACGTAGTAGTATATGTTGTCACCCCTTACCTTTCTTGTTGCAAAGCGCTCTCGTTCTGACCTCACGCATAGCAGAAGATTGTTGGTGGGGACCCAGGATTGGTTCATTAAGGTAGGCTTAGCCTGCACCAATCACTGGGGCCCATTTGTCTTTAAAACAGGGTTGAGACCCTATTTTGGCAGATCATCCAATGACTTCAAAAGGAGTAAGAAGGACTCATTTGGACCGTGGCTGAAGGTAAAGTCTGCTTAAGCGCTTCGGCCAGTGAAGGAAGGACAGGATTTCCAAGAGGGAAGCAAAATCCCTCCCCTAAACATCTCCCAGGTGACGGAGGGAGATACCGGACTCAGAGGAATCGTTCAGCAGCTCCAGAACTAGTACCCAGCCAGCACACAGTGTGCCGTGCTAGGTTCTGCCAGCAAGCTTCCTAGGTGGGAAGTGCTAGAGAGTCAATGAACAAAGGACAAGTCCATTGCCTGCAAACACTCTCCTCAACTTTGGGCCGGCCACCTTAAAGGATGACACAAGCCCTGCGAAAAAGCTAGGAGGAGTGCCACAACAAGCATCCACCAGCGTCCATCTTTTAAGGACATTTTCGAGACAGCCGAGTTCTCGAACCGCAACCAGCTGCACCACTGACTGTTGTCCTGCTGCAGTCAGTAAAGCCGTCCGAGACGCCTCGACCAGCATTCCAGATCCGCCAACCAGCACAGAGACAATGATTCTTGACCCCGAGCCGCCATGTAGGCCAGCTTGCAGCCGTCTGTCCTGCCTCGCTTGCCAAACTGCCTGCTGCCTGATACCCGCAGCTGTCTCCTGTCTTGAACTCTGTCGAAGGAGCTGCAAAGCGTCCTGGAACCGACTTGATGCTGTCAAGCATCAAGATCATCTCAAGCACCAGGGACATTGTGGTTCTGTCCCCCTGGTCCTTCTTCAAAGGCCCCTAGTGACATTTACGACCCCTTGCTCCTTTGGTGCTGAAACCACATAACCTTGAACAGATAAGACCGATTGCTTTAGCGACTACCCTCCTGACAGTATCCAGGGTGCATCCCTCTCCTTTGTGAAACTGTCGGTCCTCTGTGATCCTTTACAGGGTGGGTTGTATTTTGTAGTGTGCTAGAACTGTCTGTTGTAATAATGATAAAGTAGATATGTTTCTACAACCTTGGACAACGAGGTTTATAATTTACTTGTGTTTCCAATCTGTTAGGATCCCTTCTGGTGTACTAGAAGTGTGGATAGATGATTTAGAAACCAATATTCATCCCTGGACCACAGGTGTTCCGGAAGTTGATTTGTCACAGTCTGGCAACCAGAACCTTTTCTGCTGAAATATGTGCAAGGGGAGCAAGAGGAGCACAGGCAGATTTTAAGCATTTTCCTAAATTTGCCGCGTCCCAAGTCCCAATTTGGAAGAAAGTTGCAGAGTTTGGCTGGTCGGTGGTGGGATTTTGTGCTACGTTTTTCCCATAGTTGTCTTCATGGCCTGGATTGGTGGGGACTCAGATTAGAGGACCTTCATGAGTATGATATCAGATGATCATGCAGGGGATGAACAATTATAATAATTTTTCGTTTCTATAGTACTTTCACAAACGTTCTTTCCATTGAATACTTTTGTATTCAATTATTATCAACCTATCAGAATTGCTGTTAAGTCAATCAACCACAGGAGAATAAAACGCTGTGTCAACCTTGCATATGAACCATAATCAAACCTGCAACCTGCGGATCACACATAGACATTGGCTATGAATGCCTAACTCACTGAGATAACTTATCGGTTAGGAGGATGTTGGGGAAGTTGGCATTGGGTTGTTTTAGAGGATATAGGCGGGGAGTCAAATGAAAGAATGTTGATCAAGGGACATTTATGCAAAGATGATGAAAAGTTGTTGGTGGGGAGTTGGATGAGAGAATGCTTGGCCTGGAGTAAGAGGGTGCTGGCTAGTGTTGCGTCAGACAGTTTTAGTTGGTGTGTTCAGCGGATGTTGATAGCAATGTGGTTCGGATGCTGGCAAAGGGTCCATTTGAGAATGTTGGTAGGGTGCCAGTTCAGAAGATCTTGAGGCAGGCGTTAAGTGGATGCAGTGTGCAATCCTATCAGAGCACTTTGGTGGGGAGTTGTAGGAGATGTTACTGGGCTGCATGGTGTGGGGATATTTGTGAGTGGTCGTGTGTGGAGATGTTATCGGGCTGTCCCATCAGAGCACATTGGTGGGGAGTTGCAGTGAGTGGATGTTGGTGTGCAGTTCGATCAGAGCACGTTGGCGGGCAGTTGTAGGAGATGTAGTTGGACTGCATGATGTGGGGATATTTGTGAGTGGTGGTGTGTGCAGATGTTGGAGGGCAATCCCATCAGAGCACATTGGTGGGGAGTTGCATTAAGTGATGTTGGTGGGTGGTCTGATCAGAGGATATTGCCATTGGTCTGGGAATAATTAATGGAGTGTTGGATGATTAGATGTTGAATTAATGGATTAGACAGTGACTACAAATAGTTACATCAGGTTGAGCAAGGCGCTACCATTGTTTATTTAAAGGGGGGTCAAATCAGAGGTGCTTATTGGAAAGAGGTCTAGGGGTATTCTATAGGAGCTGTATCATGAGCCAGATCAAAAGGAGGCAGAGGGGTGTTTAGCTGCTGGATGTTAGTGGGGAGATGGACTAAAGGGTGCAGTGAGGAGTTGGATCAGAGGATGCTTGGGGCGAGTGTGGTTCGAGGGTGTTCCAGTTTCCCAGGGGATGCGGATGGGGGAGCCTGGCCAGGGAAAGTTTGTGTGTGTGTGACCCAAGGATGTTGGTGGGGAGTCTGACCAGAGGAAGCTCTGCAGGAGTGCAACCAGAAGATGCGGACTGGGATTCTCACCAGAGGAAGGTGAGGAGTGATAGGGCCTGGGGATGTGGATGGCAGGTTCAGAGCAGGGGAGCAGGGTGTGACCAGAGGTTATGGACGGGAGCCTAAACAGTGCAAATTCGAGGGGACACCCCTGACAGAGACGTTTGCAGCATCGCATGCGGTCAGCCTTGCCTGTTTTTTCGCTCCATGGAAACATGACGTGCTTGGTCAGATACACTTCTGGAACCCGCCTTCAGAGCATAGCACATGCAACACGCTGCAAGGCACTGGAGCTCGCCCCTGCGCTGAAGTTTGACAGAGGGGCGTCGGTCGGTGAGAACCCCTCCTGCTCCCAGTTCGCTGCCTTGACGCCGGCAGGGAGTGCATCGAGTTTCAGAAGCCTGTGCGTCTGTACAAGGATATGCCTGACCTCGGCCCAGTCCCCTGGCCGCCCGCCTGCCTGGGCTCTGGCTGTCAGCTGAGAGCTGCCGCAATGGGCCTATTTATAGATCGCTATTGCTGAAGCCCACTACTGCCAATTCACAACTTGCATCAGAAAGGCGGCTCAGGCCCCCCTCTATGTGCTGCGGCTACCCCAACAGCCACCCTTAAACACGCAGGGGTCTCTTTCCACGTCTCCCTAGACTTGTCACCGTTTGTTTACAATGCGTCATGCCTCCCTGTCAAGCAGGAGTCTTTCTGAACGTATAGCGACAACAATGGTGTTCCAAAAGACGTGCAAGCGAGATGCCACAGGTGCACCAAACCCAGAGAACATGTGACCAATGTGCCAGGGAGAGACTGAGCATATGAGCAGTAGACACATAGCACTGCTGTCTCAAAGACAGTGGCACAACGCTATACCAAATGGAGAACACGTGGGATTTAGCACTGCTGGAGCCAGCACAGAGTGACACTGAACACATGTGTAGCAGGCACAGCATGTAAAATGCATGAGACACACCGACCATGTACAGAAGAGAATCCACAGGCGTTGCTAGGTGGGCGGGGGGGCTGAGGGGGCTATAGCCCCGGGTCTTTTGGTTGTAGCCCCGGATAGAAGCTCAGGGGCAACAATCAAAAGGCTATAGCTAGCCCTGAATCCCGCCAGTCCCGACATTAGCTTAGCCCCTGATCCTTTCCAGACCCAGCACAATCCAAATGAATATAGGACAGAAATCACTGCTGTGCTCCACAGACAGAGAGAGGCAATACATCAGTACTAAAGGAGGGCTAGTACAGCTACACACAGGAAAAATAGTAGTGCCGCACAGATGTGTACCATGGATATACCGCGAACGAAAGGCAGCACTTTAATAGTTCTCTGGACCAGGGAGTGAGTACATGCAAGGGGACAACAGAGATATAATATGAAAGTACTGATTTGTTTGTATTATTCATATGGTTCTTGGTGTACAGATCTGTATGAAGCAAACAACTTGCATGTGTGTATTTTGCACACATTGTTTGTTTTTCTGTTTATTTTTGGCTGTTGACACTTGTTGAGGAGTGTTCATTGTATTAGTGGAGGTCTTCTTCAGGATGCGAGGGCTCTTAGTAGTAGCATGCGGTCATACTCTTACTGAGCTAAGTGTACTGAATGAGATATGCACCTAGTTATGTAGGTACTTGAGAGGTACTCTGCCATTTATTATAATTACACAATGCCATGATTCTATTGGGCGAGGGGAGCCACTTTTAAAAAGATTGGAACACCAGAAAGTGAGCCTATCAGAAGATCTTAGCAAAAGAAATTGTAAAGTTAAAATACTTGAAGCAACAGTGAGTCTGATTATATTTTATACACATTTTGGATTGCTAGGAAGTTTTTTTTGGATTGGTACAAAGAGTATGATATATAGAACAGGACTGCGAGACTTGTCCTTGGCCTCAAGCCCAGGGACCGTATCTCTCCAGGACTGAACTCACTACACTGGCTCCCAGTGACTGAGAGGATCAAGTTCAAAACCCTCTGCATTGTCCACAAGGCCTTCTGGGGCCTTGGGCCAAAATACCTTCAACTCTCTCTTCCTAAATATCTTCCTTCTCGAGCTCTTCGCTCATCCGCCTCCAACTCCCTCAGGGTCAGCCACTTCTCCAAACAATGAGTTGGTGGCAGATCTCTCTCCGCTGCAGGGGCCTCCCTCTGGAACAGCCTTCCTGCCTCCCTGAAACTTGAGGAGAACCATCTCCGGTTCCGGAAGCACCTCAAAACCTTCCTCTTTGCCTCCGCTTTCTCTCCCCCTCTCCCCTGCTAAAGTTACTGAAACTGCACTGAATCTGCAACTGGGCCACTCACCATTCTCGGTCCTTGGCCCAGCCACTCTTCCCTGCACTGCCTCCCTGTCACCCCCTGCACTACGGGACTGTGTCTATATCCCTGCAGCCCCCCTTCCCAGCACTTGTCTGCACTTACCTCGCACTTGCCACTAGCTGGCCCTTGTTATTTTCCTGTATGCTATTAACCCTGTCCTGCACTTTCCCCTCTCCCTTTCCCCCTTGCACTTTTCCCTTTCCACTCTACACTTGCACTTGCGCGATCTGAATGAAACCTGGCCTAGTAGGATCATTGTCTGTCTCCCCTTGTCCCCCCCTGCCTCGTCGCGCCTTGAAACACTTGTGTATAGGCGTGTTACAAATGCCATATCATTCATATATATATATATATATTGCATGTGCTGATAGGCAGCAATGAGTAAGGGCCCTACTGACTAAACCCTACACCCGGCTGTAATTCGTGCAATAGAATTTGGATTTGCAGTGTTTCTGTGCCTCCAGAAGTAAACCACCTCGGTTACTTAAGACTTTCAAATTTAGAAAGGGGGGACTCTTTTCTGGGTCCCTCATTGCTGGAAAGCAATTCCTATACAATGTTAAATGCCTACGTCTTCTGTAAACATGGCAGTGAGTATGTAGGTGAGCTGTGCAGGCGAGAGAGCTGTATGTCCTGAAGGAGTGTTGTCTAATTCTTTTCACTCTGGAATTATGTTTTTTTACAGGTCGCCCGGGTGATGAGGACCCAGCCTCCAACTAGACGTCTGGGGCCCACTGCTAGCAATCAGACTAGCTGAAGGGGCTTTTACATCTGGGAATAGGGAGGGCTCCTGAGTGCTCCACCCCTGAACTCCAAAGGGCCACTGCAATGGGAACCAGAAGTGCTCCAGAGGGCCTCACCAGCAGGAAGCAGAAGGGCTCCAGAGGGCCTCACTAGCAGGAACCAGAAGTGCTCCAGAGGGCCTCACCAGCAGGAACCAGAAGGGCTCCAGGGGGCCTCACTAGCAGGAACCAGAAGTGCTCCAGAGGGCCTCACTAGCGGGAACCAGAAGGGCTCCAGAGGGCCTCACCAGCAGGAACCAGAAGGGCTCCAGAGGGCCACACCAGCAGGAACCAGAAGGGCTCCAGAGGGCCTCACTAGCAGGAACCAGAAGGGCTCCAGAGGGCCTCACCAGCAGGAACCAAAAGGGCTCCAGAGGGCCTCACTAGCAGGAACCAGAAGGGCTCCAGAGGGCATTGTCACTGGGAACCAGGGAGCTACCACAGGGCCACACCATTGGGAACCCTGGAATGCCCCACCAATGGGAATCAGAATGGGTGCAGAAGGCCCACGCCACCATTGTTTGGTTGGAATGGCTACAGAGTGCCACTAATAACAGCAATGAGATTGGGCGAATAGGCCCCACCATTGACTAATGAGAATGGCTGTAGAGAACCTCATTAGCATTAGGTACAGACCGGACCAGCCACTAGTAATTTGAAATTCTGCAGACAAGATTCATCACTAACAATTAGAATGGACATGTATGGGTACCCATAGCAAGCAATCTGAACGAGGGTTGGGTACATCATGCACTGTTCCGCCATCTTGCACCAGAATCTAAAATAAAGACAAGTTTACCATTTCCCGGCCACAAGTCCTCTCCCAACTTCTAAATCCCCCCTTTGCAAGGCTCTGAGGAAATAAACCCACTGCTCCTAGATCCTTACCTGAGTGTGACCCCGAGCTGGACAATTTCGCCACCCCATCCAGTAATTTTCCGTCCTTCACCGAGTGAGCCTGGTCCTGAGATCCATCCACCAGTGGTGGCTGACCAGCTGTCTCCCCAATGCTTGGCTCCGTGCTGGGGCAGCTGGTCCCTGTGCCAGAATCCTCCTTCTCCCCATCACTGTCCTCAAACTCAAATGCTTCACCTAGCTCATCTTCTTCGTCTGGATTCTTGGAGGAGCTAGGATCCTTGGTGGCTAGGGGGATGACGTCATCTAGGAAGCGGGTCAAGGAAAGAAAGGTTAGGAAGGCAGGTAGACTGGGAGATTACTCAAGAGGTCAATGTCTCAGGATGGTTTGCGGAGCAGAGTCAAAGGTCATTTTGTGGGTCTTTCCAAGGCACCAGCCCTTCAGCTTCTGCGTCCCCACAGGTTAGTTCACCTCCAAGGAGAAACACTAAGAACATACGATAGAGCTGTTTCTAGTGCAGAGGTCAACCTGCGTATAAGATATTAGCCTTGTTTTTAATTTAGTCATTTTTCACATGTCACGGGTTAAATATTTGCATACTTTGAGAGTGCTGCATAGGATAAAAGGAGAAATTATTAAATACAACTATATAGAATGGCTTATGGTCACAATTCGCCAAGAAACCCATTTGTGGGTAAACATTGTAGTAAGTGCAAATTGCACCGGGCACCAGTCACACGTTATGCCTGCGTGATTCACAATCACAGGTGCAGCACAGGCAATTTGAACCTACCACGATTGTTAATCCAAAAATGGAAACGAGTCACAAACGACAGAGATGGAAGGCCCAAGAAGTAAAAAAAATAACATTTGGATACAAAACAAACAAACATGTTTTCCCCCTCAAATCTGTAATAAACATTCAGGAAAGAGAGACACTGCTAAAGAGAATTATCAAACGTGTAAAACTTGTTTCTGCCAAAAGCAAATATGCCAAATCAGACTTTCTGACTTACGGCAGGTTGATTTACGGCAGGTTGGGGTAGGGGCAAAATGGTCCCGGGAACAAATCTATTTTCTTTTCTTTGTGAGTCGGGTTGCATCACACTGCAAACCCACCCCCTGGCCCCTCTCCCAACACTCCCCATCCCCCTTCGTTTGGATTGCACAGCCATGTCCACTCCCCCTAACGTATACATTTGTACATGTTCAATGTGTGTGTGTGCAGAGGTGCACCTTCGTCCCCACCCATTCTATCGCAGGTTGCCATTGTTTTTTTGCGCCTTGTCTCACACACTATGATGTTTCACAAATATATGTCTTTTAATCGAATTTCCCTGTTGTGGGCAGAAACAAATGCTTGGTAAATCAATACCAATAACTGTAAGATGTATCCAAAATCCCAGCAAGGATTAGGCAGGGTGGGGAATTACAATGAAATGGCAATAGTCACTGTGGCAATCAGGTAAAGAAGGGGTAGGTAGGTGGTCCACAAGGCTTTATAAAATTAAATTTGGAAGATCTTTTGTTTGCCCATCACTAGCTGCTTCAATTTGAAATGAGGTGTCACGCTTGTTAATAATGACCGACAGAGGCGGATTTAACGGGCGACAGGCAGACAAATGGCGAGCGGGCCCCTGTGCCATGCCCCACCCCTTTCCTTCCTAGTCTCTCTCTGAGACACATGCCACAAGGCCCTTTCTGCTGTGACTCCAGCCAGTGGCATCCATTCCCAAAAAATACATGGCAGCGAGGAAGGAACACAAAGGACACATTCTGCTGCAGCATTCGCTGTGTTAAAAGAATCACATTGGTGTAGTGGTTAAGAGCATTCATTAGGTCACGGGAGGCCCGTGTTCGGATCCCGCCTGCGACACATACATGTAAAGGGATGGTAAGGAAATCTGCCTCTCCCCCACCCCTTTCGTATTTAAATAGCATGGAACAGCTTCTAACTGTTTTGTTTGAGATAATCTTAACACATTTTACAGTGGGGATCTTGCTTTTGCGTTGGGAACATTCTAGTTGTTTTGAAACTGTTCTTCAGGAGTTCCACACACAATCCGTTAACAAAACAGCATGATTTTGGGGAGAATAGTAACAAGTTGGCACTGCATGGTGCTACAACATTTACTAAAAACCCACAGCAATGGCTATCAGGCCACAGGCGGTGATAGAATGGTAAAAGGCTGGGGGCCAGTAGGATCATTGAGGCACCTCGAGGGGCAAAAACAGAAGTTTTGCTTCACTTGATCCACAGACAACCTGTTGGCAGTCTTGACAGCTGACTTTCCTCCCAGTTTGGTCCCGCAAAAAACAAATGCGCCGAACAAATGCTTAAAGTGTGCTTTGCAGTGGCTGTCCAAGCTCTTTTGGCTGAGGTGTCCCAAAATGGGGCACTGACTTAGGCATGAGAGGCATGAAGTACAAGCGCACACACATAATGATCATAGTTTAGGATAATGGGGTGGCACCTGAAAAGTTGCAAACTGAATTGCTTTTATGGGCTCCCAATGTCTATACATTATGGAAATGGGCCAAGCAAAAAGAATGTGAGATGTTTTTATTTTTTGCTCATCCTGAATCAAGGTTTTCACATATATGCCAAGCAAAGTTTATGTTGTGTGCTATATGAACGGACAGTATACTGTTATGTAACAAGGTAGCTCAGTGGGTTGAGCACTTGTTTCTGTGGCGGTGGGGTGTGAGTGATATCTGCAGCTCGAAGATTCTAATACTGGCAAGGCCAACTCGGCCTTTCATCCTTCCAAGGTCGATAAATCTTTGCCAACTTTAGTTGGGTGATTCTTGTATGTGAATATGTTCTATGTATAGTGGTTTGATGAATCACTATTTGCATAACCAATAATTATCATTAACTCGAGTTTATGCACTCTTGAGAGTGCATAACAAAAGTTGAAAACGTTATTGCATTTATGGGCTCCCAATGTTGGTAGATCAGGCACAATGAGATTGCATGATTTGCCCAGGATTAAACACTTTGTTTAAGTAGCGAAACCAGGATTCTGTTCCAGGTGGAGATGTACGAACTTGACCACATATCTTACCAGGTATACTTCATATCAGTATTTTTAAGGCTTGGTAATCCAAAGGGTAAATAATTGTCTAGCGATGCCTTGAAAAGTGCACAAATCCCATAATAAATTCACCTGACAATATACATATATAAATTATAGAAACAGGTCAAGCAAAAGAATATGATTCTACATTTGTTTTCCCCATCCTGGGTGCCAGGTTTTCCTGTGTAAACCAAGAGAATTTTGTGGTGTGCAATATATGAATGGACACTTTATCATTGACATCTTCTCGTTGCATTATTTTATGAAGCTCAGCTGGCAATTGTGTTTTTACTTCACTTATTGCACAAGAATGTCTAGAAAGGAACTATTTTTCTTTTTTTGCACAGTACTGAATGTATTGTACTGCAACATGTGTACTTATTAAAGACATATTTCGACAACATGTACTTTTGTGAAACATTTCCACAGTTGTAATTACAGACATTGGATCCAACTAGTTTTCTTAGAGCAATTTTTCTAGGAAATTGTGTGGTCTTCATGAGCTGTAATTTTCTTTCGCCCTTATCCTTGAAACATGTTCATTTCCAACATTAGTTTCAGGCTTGATCCTCCAATATTACCATTGATAGAAAAGCCAGCTGGGGAGGCCCAGCTGTTTCCAGTTAAACCCTAGACACAGGTAACTATAATAAAGAGAACTTTATAATAAATAGCTTTTGTCCCTAAAGTTCACCATTGTGCAGTCGTGACCAAAATTAACTATGCACACCCTGAGCTCCGCCTCCTTGACCCGCCCATCTAGGGCCCTGTGTCAGGTGCTGCCCACAGGGCCCTTTGCCTTAAATCTGCCACTGATGACCGAGTTACTTTTACAAAAGAACGACACAGGATAAACGCCTTGGGCGTAGCTACCTTGTATTTGCTACTTCCTGGTTTGTGTCCATAAGAAAATATATCCTTTCACAATTCTTGATAAGTTCGTGGCTGCAGCACAAGTTCTTTATTGTTGTGCACACTGGCTTCCAACACACATTCTTCAACCCAGCGTTTCACTGTCTGTGCGAGTTTATTAATGGCGTTCATTAGTGTGATGGTATTAGTCAGGGCGGTACAAAAGCAAATGGCGTTGCTCTGGATCAAAGATGGGTGCAGGTTTCAAGATAGACCTTCCTATGATGAGGGTAAATGTATTCTCAACTCTCGATGATTGGCTTGGCTTGGCTCTGTCTAGTCGCAAGGACGGGCAGGATAGCACCTGAATTCTACTATGGAATGAACATTCTGTGCAGCACTGGGTATGCTTAGCTTTTCAAAAAGTCTCATAGGGCATTTAAGGGTGGAGTGAGGGCTCTGCAAGCACCCGGCTGGTTGTCGTGGTTTAGGTAAATGACAACTCGCCAACACTGGCAAGGGACTGAGGAGCGATTAGGTGCGTGCCCCTGTACAAAGCAAGTCATTGGGCCTCATTACGACTATGTAGGTAACCATGCCGCTATTTGCGGCATGGCTACCCCCATACCGAGTACCGGGTCTGGGTTCCCTGAATGGGGAAATACTGGGCCATTCCGACCTTGGAGGGCCCGATATTTCCCCATTCAGGGAACCCGGACCCGGTACATCCCCATTCCCATTTAAGCCCCATAGGGCTCAATGGGAATCGGGAGGATGCAAACAACGGGCCCGTTAATTGCATCCTGGTCTGCTAGCGGGTCCTTAGTGGGTCCCGCGAGGAGACCTCGTAATGAGTCGGTAGGGGGTTAACGGGGCCGGCAGCTCTACCAGCCCCGTTATCCCCTTACTGCCAGGGTCGTATTGACCCCCATAGTCTGCAGTTAGACGTTTTTTTTAAAACATCTCTGAACAGTGTGTTAGCATTCAACACACCTGTGATTTGTGTCCTTGTGCAATAAACCCCACTCAGGCGGGTATTTGCATGCAGTAACAGCCCGAAAACCAAGTTAGAGGCCCCGTTTCAGTGTTATTGCACCCAGGAATGGCATACTAAAACAGGTTATAGCTATTAGCATCAACCATCTTTTTTTTTAAAGTCGATAAATTAGGCAGTGGCCGGTTCTCGAGTTAAAAAAAACACATTAAAAGAGGGCAATCAAGTAAAATATGAAGGGATCTTCTCATAGTCCCTTATCCATTTTGATGGCAACTATCTGAGTTAAAGAAGTTGACTGGAGGAAGTGGGAATGGTTTCGGGGAGAGCGGGAGTGGGCGGTGAGTGGGCCTGAGGCAAGTAATGGGAAGAAAGAGGGTTTTCGGAAGGGGTTTACCAGAGAGCTTTGGTGGGCTGTGTGCTGCTCTAGGTGATTCATCAAGCTCAACAGAGTGCTTGGACTGCAGGCCACTACCATGAGTTAAGGACTGTGATCTGAGCCCTCTGATTGTCTAAAAGGCTTTGTGAAGTCATTTTCCACGTGTTAATGTGCAGTGAGCATTTGGTATTTCAAGCATTGCTCGCCCTCTCCATAATAAATCCAGTTAGTCCAGTAAAGGCTATCATAACCAGTATGTTGTGTGATTTCAAAACAACTGAAGCAACATGGGGTGAAACCTTTATTTGCAAGATATGACTTTAGAGAGTCCAGCGGACAACCTGTGAACAGGAGGGCAAGCCGAGTTTTTATTTTATAAGTCAGCTATTATGCATATGAAGTAGCTCTGTGCTGTCATGGTCTGTTAGATTTTGCCAATTCTGTGCATTGAAGTATCATGTTGTACTTATTCAGAATGGAGGAATAGTTACTTTGATTATTTAAAGACAATTACAGGGAAATCTGCATTTATGGCACACAAAGTCTTACAAAATATGTTAACATAGATTTACAGACCTTAACAATGGGTGAGAGGATGTGGATATAAAACCAGATGATGCAGGGGAGTTTGAAACATGTACCAGGGACAAGGACAGTAAAGTAAGACATAGGAGGAGGATAGTGGAGGAAGTGCTATGTTTTAGGATGAAGGGATGAGGTGTAAGTGCTGTGGGGCTATAGTAGAGAGGTAGGGCAGAGGAAAACAGGAAGATGTGGTGGCGTAGAATGCTATGCAAGTGGTTCTTCATAAAGGAGCAGAGTTAGGACGTTGGATTTAAATAGAGATAGAGTAGGAGGAGTCCAGAAACAGAGAGGAAGAGCATTTCAGAGTAAGAGTGAGGAGTAGAAGAGACCAGAAATGAGAGGGAGCGCAAGGGGTACGAGAGGTGGCAAGGAAGTGAGCTGAGGACGATTGTAGGGGGTAAGGGGGAGAGTAGGGAGTCAGATGGGCTGATAGGTAGGGTGGGGCAAATCCGTGTATAGTTCTGAAGATGATGCAAATGATTTTATACTTTGCCCTGTGTCTCATAGATAACAAGCCTAACTGAGGACAGGTTGGGGTGGTGGAGGGCAACAGGGGAAGGTTGAAGATTGTATGGACAGCAAAGTTGAGGACTTTGTTGAGAGGTAACAAGGCATAGTTGGGAAGGCCATAGAGTAGACTGGTCCACTAGGAATCATCAGTTGAACAGGCAAATGCCTTTAATAATTATTTTCTGGGCAAGATTAAGGCACACTGGAAAGGGAAACCGAGCCGAGAGAAGAGAGATCTTTAGCCTTCCAGACAAAGGAACTATGTTGGAGGGAGGAAGTAATTTCCATCATCACCCTTTCTGTTTTAATACAGTGTCAGATGAGACTATTTGTACTCTATAAATGGTGCTAAAACCCACAAATTATACACCTTTTGCTCTCCGTGCGGGTGTGGCAAAGCACCTGGCATTATACATAACCCCTTTATGACTACGTTTGTAAACGTGTCTTTTAGCCAGGTGATAGCAATGAGGAACGGAAATTATCTATAATTTCTCCATTGTTGAAAAAGCCAAATTTGGATTGTGACAATTTTCAGAATGATCGTCCAGGCGCAGGTCTCCGCTGCCCTGGAAAAATATTGGAAAAGGGGGCCACAATGCAGTTCCAGGAATATGTCGAAAGAGAGGGCCTCTTTGACCCCCTTCAATCAGGGTTCCGTCCAAAATTTGGAACTATAACAGCATTGGTCGCGGTCTGGGACGAACTATTGCGAGTGGGAGTCCTAGGTGAATGGTCCCTACTTGTAATGTTAGACCACTCTGTGGCCTTTGACACAATGGACCACAAAATCCAAATGGAAAGACTAAAGACTATAGAAAACACTTGGGCTAGCGCCTTAAGTGGTTCTGTTCTTTTCCATCAGGGTGACAACAGCGAGTGAAGTTGGGGGACTTTCTTTCGGATACTCTCCTACAATGTTGCAGAGTCCCACAGGGGTCCTCCCTATCACTGTTGTTCAACCTGTATTTAAGCCCTCTAATGACTATCCTGAGAAGCCACAAGATCATCTTCCAGTTGTATGCAGACGATACACAGGTGTTCCTCAGGCTGGATGATGTAGAAGATTCCTTCACATGGACCAGTAGGTGTTTGGAAGAAGTATGAGGATGGATGGCCATGAATTGGCTCCAACTCAATCCAAAGAAGACAGAGGCGATCCTGTTTGATCCAAAACATTTCATAGGTGAGAGCTGATGTCCTCCACACCCTCTTTTCTTGGATCGGAACTGAAATATGCATCTAGGGTAAAGAACCTGGGGTGCACATGGCAAAGCGAATTGGGTTGTGAAGATCAAGTCACAGCAACCTACAGCTTCTTTGGCAGGCCCTTCTCTATGTTCCCCAAAAAGATCATGCCACAGTGGCTGGCAGTGGAGGATCAGATTAAGTTTAAAATTGGATGCATAATCTTTAAATGCTTGAATAACGTAGCTCCCAGGTACCTGGTGGACAAACTAAAGTGGTATCAACCGACACGGTCCTTGAAGATCAGAGGACAAGCACCTGTTGTCCGTTCCTGCAACGCAATGTGTGTCTAGAGGAGACTGTAGATTCTCAGTATTCGGGCCAAAACTATGGAATAGTCTCTCATTGGAGTTAAAATCGGATTCTCTGATGAAACTTCGAAAAAAAAAAATGCCTACTTTTAAATAAGGCCAAGAACATTGATCAATGATGAAAGAGTAATTCTGATCACCCAGGATTTGTGACGGAGCCATTTTTGTGATAGTTAATTCTGCGACTTGATACGATTTGGTTTATCCAGTTACGCGATACAAATGTCTCAATCAATCTAGTCAAATTGAGAAAGTACTAAAGATGAGATTAGGTGCTTAGCAGTGTTGAAGGGAAGAGGCTGTCTTATTTGTCTGATGTTGAGGAGATTAAGTCGGGCCACAGTGGCAGATTTGGAGATAAAGAGCGAGAAGTTTTGAGATGGGTCAAACATAATGTCAAGGTTGCGAGCAGAAACGGAGTACAGAAGGTATTAAGGAGAGAATAATAGAAGAGTTGAAGGGAAGAGATAGCCTGATAGAACTTCTTTCTTAGTGAAGTTGAACATGAACGAGTGAGATGCCATCCAAAATTTGATGGAAGAGAAACAGACATTTTTTACTGTAGCTCATCCGATAAGGAGGCAAAGGAGAATATCTGAGTGTCATCAGGGAAGAGTTGAAAGGAGAGGTCATGGACTGACCCCTGGGGAACACCAACAGTAAGGTGGGAGACTGGGGAGGGAAGGCTGTTCCGGGAACGGTCTGGGGGTTGGATATAAAGCAAACCAAGCCATTGCCTTTTACCTGATGCCTATGAGAGATATTGTTGGGAGAAGGTGACAATGGTTGACGTTATCCAAGGCAGCAGAGAATTCAAGAAGAATAAGAATAAATGAACGGTTAGCATGACGAGTGGAAGAGATGTAGTTGCTGACACTGAGTTGAGCTGACGCAGTAGAGTGCAGAGGTCAGAAGCCATATCGAAGAGGATCCCGGGGGTTGTGTGTGTGTCAAGGAACCCAGTGAGTCGGTTGAATACTACAAGCTCTAAGATTTTGGAAAAGTAGGTAGAAGATAGGCAGAACGAAAGTTGGAAGGACAGTTGGGGTCTAGGCAAGTTTTCTTAAGAAATGGGATAACAAGAGCAGACTTATAGGATGATGGAAAGTGGCACTGTCAAGAGAGGAGTTGAAGAGGGTAGTAAGATATTGAGCAACACTGGTAACTATGATGTTTGCTATGTGTGGGGATAGAGGGTCGAAAAAGGCACATGAAGGGTTAGCCATGAGGAGAAAGTCAAAATTCTCATCAGGGTTAGTGGGGATAAAGGAAGACATTATCACAGGAGAGGACGGTAGAGGTGGTGGGGAAAGGTGAGCAGGGATGGGGATAGAAGATAATTTGCAAGGGTATTTTGACTGTTTGAAATGTTTCAGGCAAAGTAGAGAGCTAGATCGTTAGCAGAAAGAGTGGATGAGATGGAGGGTTTAGGATGTGAGGGAAGTGAGTTGAGAGATTTTTGGAGGCACCGAGGTTGTGAGGATTGACACGAAATGAGAGAGGGATAGAAGTCACATTTGGCAGAGCAGAGGAGTAGTTTTGAAGAGCAGTAAGGTAAAGTTGGAGATCCGAGGTGTGTCTAGATCTTTGCCAAGTGCAATTGTTTTCCTTAGTTGGTTTTTTTTGACAAATAGGTGATGATGGGGAGGAAGGGAGTCAATTAGTTGAGAGAGGTGGTCAATAAACGGTGTCGGGTAATATGTCTGCATACATAGTGTCCCCATACATAATGTCGGGAAAAGCCATTGGCAACATTATATATGGTGACATTATGTATGGGGACGGGTTGTGGAGATGTCCCCTGCTCCCTTTGTAAACAAAAAAATCATTTGGGGGTCACATATATGTTTTAGATCTAGGAAAACATCTATTTTTATTGTTGATTAAAGATTAACATAAGACACTCCTAATGTCATTCAGCAATCCATTTTAACTGTGTTAACCACCCAAATAAATATTGATAGTGATTCAAGGCAAAAGGGCAAGCCAATCGAACACAATTGTCGTGTTTTGATTACCTGCATACATTAATTTTAATACATAAGAAAAGTACTTTTGAAATCGATATTAATATTTAGTGACTTTAAGGAAACCTATTGGCAATTGACTTTGGGATTTATGACATTGACTGTTCGTTTTGATTGAGAACTGCAATGAAGTTGCAAGAATTGTGGTGCGTTTAGCAAAATGTATGTCTGTAAGAGTTTAGGAATAACGATTGAATATGGAACATAAATCAATGAATAGACTAAACATTTATATAAATGTATCAGATTAAAATTGTGCATTCACATGGAAACTGCTGATTAGATGTACTGTTCTTGTTGAAGTGTAAAGGGGTAAGTATTTGATGCTGCTCGGCCCCCTTATGCTTCCGTAGCCCCAAACTTCAATTGGTGGGCCCCAGTCCTGCGAGGCTATTGAGGATGGTCATCCTAAAGTGTGCCTCACTAATGGATAGGCACTTGGCAGTCGAGATATCGCAGACTTATTTGTTATATATCTCAAGCCAGATTCAAGTGTTAAGGGCTATTTAAGCTGATTTATTGATAATATGAATACAGTTTTCATGCCCCGATGGAGGGCCGACATGGGCTTTAAAAGCCCGCCAGCCCGATCTTTAATAAGACTGAGCAAAGTGAGGGCCTCAGCTCGAGTTGTGGGCTTCTCCCCACCCCCCACCAGGGTGTGAAAGCTATCCGCACCCCGGAATTTACCGGGGTGCGGTTAGTGTATCTTTTTTTTTTTGTCCGACGGGAGATCAGCTCAGCACGAGCCCATCTTCCTTCGGAGAAAAAAAAGGAAAAATATGCCCCCCGCAATTAAAACGGACAAAGGTTTAGGTCCCTTTTCGGATAGGGGCAGCCGTAAGAAACATGTTCAAAATGGCTGCTGCCATCCGAAAAGGGACCTAGTGCCTTTTCTATTTAAATTGCAGTGGTGCCGGTGGTGATTAGAGCATTGTGCCAGAAAGACAGATTTCATTGGTCAATCTGTCATTCCCTGGTGCGGATATTGTACTACACTCTGGTGGAAAAACATTCTCCTTAAATATGCCACATGACATGCACTTTAACAAGCTACACGGTCACGGGACAGAAATGAACCATTAATCAAATCACCAAGCCCTTCTCTGTCTAAAGACTTAATAGAGTTCAGTTACTTTATAAACAAACAAAAATCAGCAAATTCCCCTCTTGCCGGATCCTTCCTGTTAACTTGGAGTAACTACCTATGTTGTCTGGGAAGATGGTTTTACCACTGTAGTTATTACCTCCGGCGGTAATACCTCCTGATTACAAGGGACAGTTTGCTAGTGTAAATCCCCATTTAATAGGTACATAGGACTCCATTGTTTCTTTCTTGCCAGTATTACCTCTGGCAGTATTACCAGATGTTAATACCAGCGATTTTTGCAGGGAACGGGGAGGAGTTACCTTCAGAGGTAACTCCTCCACTTTACCTCCAAAACTCTGCTGTAATACTGCCAGTGGGAATACCGACAAACTTATAGTTTGGGGGTTAGGAAAAATGGAGGTAAAAAGAATTAACTCCACTTTATTCCTGCACCGCCAAACCTGTTTCAGATTACTTAGAAGCTGACTGAAAAACCTTTTCCTGGGAATTTCAGTGGAAATGGCAAGCTGTTGGTGACATGAGTAGTCACTTCTGCGACAGCGGCTAGTCTTCAGATACTGAAGTGAAACGTCCACTAAACCTTGCCCCTGATTTACCACCCAAATGGTAAAGTGGGTTCCACTTGGTCACTCCTGTGCTCATCTTGCGAATGCACTAAAGCTCAGGGCCACATCCACATTCTGCCTCAGGAAGCTCACCACTAGGATTCCAAAGAACTTTGTCACATGATTGTGATCACGTGACCTGACATCGTTGCATTCTACATTTCTATGCTAGCCCTCAAGACTGTGTGGGGGTGACTGGCATGCAGGAGACCGGCTGTAACCAACTTGGTACCTGCTGTTGAATCTCCCACCCTTGTGGCCGCTGGTTGGTTTCTCTCCCACCTCGACCACTTCTCTTCTATCACAGGAAGCCCCCCACTGTGAACTTCAGAGAACTTGGCCATGTGATCATGATTGCGAGGTTCTGCTCCATTTACCTCCCATCTGCAGAGCGCCTCTCCCCACGTGTCTCGTGAAGGGCACAATGTAAAGGTCTTTTACATTCTCTCTCTAATCCTGTCTGTTAAGACTTAGTTAAGAGGATGAGAGGCACTCTTATTAGTTTCCTATATTGCTAGTACGCTCTTTGTAATTTTCCTTGCGTTGTCTATCCGTTCCATTCCTGTATGTCTCGCTGCTCATGTATCCTTTAAATAGCCATTGGAGTCTAATGGTCCTGTGCTTATGAACATTCAAGTGTATTGGTGACATTAGTGAGCCTCCTGTTTCTAAATTCAATTGTAAGCTATTAAATGCTTGGGCGGCTGTTTCAAATGCTTTAGCCGTACAAGACCTGCGCTGAAATGTTCAACTTAATATTTTATGCATTTTGAAAGGCTGGCTAACATCAGCTTCCTATCTTATTGTTAGACTATGGCATTTCCCTAGTTACTCTAGGATCTCTGCGGATCACTCGGCACGTCCTCTGAGTGATTTAGCTGTAGTCCATGAACATCAAGTTCAAATTCGTTTTTTGCACTCTATTATTTCAATTTTTCTTTGCAGTTGCCTCCCACTTTCTCTTTGTACTTTTATTGATTCTATGTTGCTCTTGTTGTAACCAGAACAACTGTTGGAGGAAGTCATGATTTATTTGCAAAGATACTCTATCCCATTGTAATAATGTTTGCTTTTCAATCAATTCTTCTGGACACTTGTACTAGTTTAAATCTCCATCCATCACTTCCATCTCCCACTCATCAGCTGGGGAACATTGGGGATCTTTTAAAGTCAGCTAACACTGGGTTTTGCTGCAAGACATCTGTACCCCTCCGTTAGTTTTACGATTACTTTCAATTTCCACGGTCCTATTTGTCTACCCTCTGCGTCTGCTATGAATCTACCTTCACGAGTTGACTTCTTTAGAAAGGTTTCTTCAGCCTCTTTGACTGAATCCTTTTATTCTGCTTGTAATCTTTCGGGCCATTCCACTTTCTCTGATGTTTAGTCATTATCTGTAGAATATTGTTATTCACCTTCATATATTTATAATTATCTTGCCCCTCTGTGGCCAGTGAGAACCAAACCTCACCATTCTGCCCCTGGGGACACGAGTGTGTGGAAGCAATGGAAGCCATATATTTGTTGTACTGAAAAACAATGCCACAAGTCAGCAAACATTACGTCACTCTCTCTGAACTTCTCCATCTTCGTGCTCCTTATATGTTGCACATTACTAATGCAAAGGAAGCTTATTTTCAGTCTCACATTTTTCAAACAATGCATTCCCCTCATGAGCTATTTAAGATAATCAAAAATGGCCTTAATCCCTCCCCTTCTAGCCACTGTATTTCTCTTTTGATCATGCCAGCTTTTTATTGCTCATTTTACTAATAGAACTCAAACTATTCAACACGTCGTTGCTTCTACCTTTTCTTATTCCAATAGTCCCATTATTCCAGGAGCGCTGTGTTGTGTCCCTGTTTTGTACTATTTTTCTCCCTTTTCTTAAGTGGATTTCCCTACCCACTCATAATCTATGAAGGCTGCATTTTACATAGATGGTCCTCTTCCTACTTATATGAATAAGTGCATCCTTTCCTCTTGTTCTTCTCTCAGGATCTGCTTGGTTAATGCCTTTACTTACAGAAGCAACATTTTCTGACTCTATAAGATGTGGCCACGTTCTTATACGAGCACAATTTGGCATAGATCCACTGGATAATGCAAATGATCACCCTGTCATGGCTTTACCATTTCTGGAAAATGTATGGAAAACCGTGCAGCAATTCAACCATCTCATCACTTATCCAAGCACTTTCTCCTTTGGTAGAGGTCTTCAATATGTTGCTATCCAGATGGTTTGGTCTACAACACCCATCAGACTAAGTCGGCATAGTCAAGGGTGAGGGATCTTGTGAGTTGTAGTCCAAAACATCTGCAGAGCCATAGATTACAGACCCCTGCTTTGGGGTCTAACAATCTGGCTTCCATCCTTAGTATAGCATTGAGTCAGACATCCTTCTCTTGTGGAGCCTGGCTTCTTTTTCTCCATTAACTTGCAATGGATTTTGCTACGGTCATCCACTTGAGGGACTGTCTTTTGACTATCAAAGAGTTGCTTGCTCTATCATAAGTTAAATTGAACCTATCCAATTTTGAATTTCCTTTGGTGTCTTCTGCTTCCGATTTCTCCTCGCCTTTTCAACAGTGACCTGTACTACTCTCCTCTCTTAGTATCACTCTTTCCCTGGTGTCCCATGTTAAATCTCCTGCCTTCACTCCTGATTACAGTCATAACTTTAGATGCATATTTCTAATCGTTCACAGGACTGTTTTTCCGTTAAATTGTATTTCCCAAGATTGAGCCTTTATTCCTTCCTTAGACTTTCATTCCACAATGCAGGTGTATTTTGTTTCTTCCAGACATCCTACCTTCATGGCTCTTCTGTCCACACCATCAGCCCATCTGGGAACTGTTCTGCATTCCTGGGTCATTTGGACTGACTATACGTCATGCCTGTTGATCGTTGCGAGGATCCCTTCTGTTGGAAAATCTTCAAATCCCTAATTAGGAAAGTCTGCTTCTGGTGTGAAATGTCACTAAGAATTTAGACAACAGGGATTTTCCCTTATTCCAACAGCCCACTTGTGATGAGTAATATATGATGATCCATGCGTGAAAACATTTTCTTTGTGAACTTACCAACAGGACGGAAGTGAAAGCGGGTAGGTTCTGCGGAGTCCATCTGACTCTAGGTGCAGAGCGGGCATCAAATGTGCTGACACCAGTGGGGCAAGCTGAAAAAGAGAGAACAACTGGTGTCAGAAGAGGGATGGAAAGAAAACGACCCAAGAAGAGACTGAGGACCATGCATCAACTATTCTGACTTCAACAATCAAAGCACATGTGACAACTGAGGTCTTACCACCAGCCATGAGATGCAACTGCCTCAGTTAACTTTTAATCAGCATGACCTATAACCACCCGATGCAGGGCTTCAGTGCTCTACAACTACATATGAAGAGGTAAACAGCAGGGTAAGAGTGCACGTCAATAGCTAGGTTGAAAATTGACCCAAGCTGCAGAAACTGCAGAAATATTTTCTTTGTTTCTATGTCCTCGTTATAGCATCATGTCAAAGTCTTTGGGCCTCATTACACGGTAGGCGGTAAGGGTTTACCGCCTTACTACGAGGTCCCTTTGCGGGTTGGGGAATTTAACGCCTGCTTTTTGCAGGCGTTAAAAACCAACCCGCAAAGGGACCAGGGAGCTAATTACGGTACCGCAATTTGCGGTATCATAATTAGCGCCTTCCCCATTCCCATAGAGCCCTATGGGGCAAAAATGGGGAAGGGCAATGGGGGAAGGGGGAATTACCGCCCCACCAACCTTGGAATATGGCGATAATTCCCCTTTCCATCAAGGCGGTGCCGGTATTTTACCAGCATGGACCAAGGTGCTAATACCACCTTGGTCCACCGCCATCCGTGTAATGAGGCCCTATGTGTTTTTTCCTGCTGGGGACAGTCTGCAATGGAACATACAGTGAAGAACAATGTTCTTTTAATCACAAAACAATGTACAATAGATAAGCTACCAGATGTTATGAGAAGCATTGAGCTTCTCACAATGGGGTGAGTTCCATTGACATTCTGACTAGGTTGTGGAGGGGAGTAAATGGAACATTCACCAGGAGTAATACATGGGTGGAAATGCATAGATTAAGCACAATTGACATTAGACATTTTTAAGTGCAGCTAGGCAGCATGGCCAGCCATGTTAGGGATCTGACCATGATAGCTGAAGTGCTAGAGTGGAGGTAGAGCAAGTGAGGGACAGAGGAAGGCTAGAGACAAGCGAAACATGTTAGCTTGAAGGCAGATAAGAGATAGGTTAAGAGGGTAGCTCAGAAGCAAGGAGGGAGACATTCATGTTGGTTTATGAACAAATCAGTGTGGACTGTTTCTCAGATGTCAGGGGGTAGAACATTCCATGGTAGTGGAGCAAGTAGAGAGAAACATTGGAAGGGAGGGTGTGGTGCCACAATGGTAATCGAGGAGGCAGAGTGGAGATTAAGAGGAGGATGTATATGGTGGTGCCTCATGGTGGATAGATCTGTGAACCAGGAGAAGACATTTAAATCTGGCCCTGTTTTGCAACATCAGCATCCAGTCTGGTGACGGTACGAGGAAATAGGTGTGAAGTGAGGGAGTTCAAAGAGAGTCCTGGTAGCGTAGTTAATGATCTTATCGAGAGGACAGAAAGCATAGTTGGCGAGAAGAAAGGGGATGCTGGCACATCTTGATATTGATCACAATATTGTGGCTGGACTGTGAATCAGTTTAGTCCGTTCAAATATCAAAATCCCCATTAGCCATCAGGCAGGAGAAAGTAGCAGCTATAAAGAAGCAGGTTACATGAATCATCTGTAAAAACAGCTGCGGCCTGGGAGACAGCATCCAAGCAACTTCTCAACAGTAATGCTCTTGCATATGTGAGATTATTTCACGATAGCATTGAATGAGGAAGGAATTGTGATGTACAATGGTTTTACTTGGAAATAATCTGTAAGTATCCTAGCTGCAACATGACGTGCAAACATGCATATCATGCTATTTAGCACCCCGCGCACATGTCCTCTACGAATTTATAAGTAGCACAAGGTTACATTTAACACAACAAGATGCATCCCGAAAAGTCTGTGTGTGATTATAAATACACATGGAGTTCATGTTCCACACCCAAAGATCCTTCACATACATCATCTATGTATAATAAGGTGTGCGGATGAAGTATTTTCCATATCCCCTCTTCGCAAACCAGGATCCTAGGATAGCATCATTCGGAAGCAATCTGGCCTGAGGACAGCTTGTTTGCGACAGACCTTTGTGGAATGAGGATGCAAAGCAGACCATATTAGAGGCAGGAGATTGGTAAGAAGGGATCACAAAAGTAGTGCCCTGTTTGGAAATTAGCGGATTGCTTTAAAATAAATCATCAAAGAATCAATAGTGTCCTGGCCAAATGTTACTTCCAGGAGTCTCTTGAAAGCTGGTACTCGAGTAGTGTGAACTATCCCTGACGATGGCACGCGGTACAGTCTTGGCCAGTGGTCGAAGTGTACGAAAAGAAATAGTGGAACTATATTCCCTGCTGGCATGCCACGTTCCCCACAAACCCCACCGCCACGCCCCCTCCCGCATACAATATAAACACCCAAACACATGCAACTGCTGTTTAAGGGAGCAAGCACGTTTCAACTTCTTCCTACACTTTATTTTAAAATGAAACAATTCTGGAACGGTTTCTTTTTAAAATACAAGTATAGGAACATTAAAACATAATTTTAAAAAGTAGAGGAGCACAGCTCCCGACCGTTCCCGCCCACTTCGACCACTGGGACTCTTGGCTACGTGAAAAGAAGCCACCCCTTTCAGAACATGTCCAAATATATATTACTCCATTACTCTGTGGGATTGTGGAGGTGCATGATTTGGTAAATATATGTTGAAATGCAGGTTGGGACGGTGGAGGACACCAACAAGTTCCCTATACTTCAATCTACAATCATAAAAAGAACTGCATAAATCGAGCGTTGTAGGAAAACTGCTGAATTTTACCCTAAGGTGAAATCCAAAACGATATGGACGGCATGTGCATTTCAAGGCAGCATTTGGCCCAGTACACCATGCGCTTTTATAAAATGTGTAACGCTATAGCTGCCCTATTAAGAATATCAGTTATCGTGCATAAAAGACATGGACACAGGTGGAGAGCAGGAGGGGCGAAACACGAAACATATGCCCTTAGATTGAGGGCGAGGTTGGATTCCCGATGGAGCCTGTGTTGGCAGCCACGCATGGTTCTACGTGTTTTGAAAGACTTTCATTTAAAAGCCTGCCATGTTTTCCCATGTACACTTGCTCGACTTGTATTCAGCTTGTTTTTTTTTTGTTACAGGTGGCCCAACGCCGACTCCCTACTCCACAACCTCCACCAACTCCTACTTCCCTGCCCCTACATACGCATATACATATATACGATTTGTTTACGATTCCACAAAAAGCGCATGAACAAAATGCAGACTTTCAATTGAAAAACATGTATTACACATGCGCTTCACAGTGGAGAGAAGTCAACACATTACTTTATGCAAATGATCCAGTCACACTTAACCTAAGCCCAAATTGCCTATGGAGGAAATTCAACACTTTGTAAAGGGCGCACAGATTGTTATGCAAGTGACAACGTCAGAAGTAGCAGTGGGCACTTTGTCATAGTTAAGCAGAAGACAGGGATCATCATATATGAAATTATTAAATTGGGCCCATTCTACAAAGAACGGGGCAATGCGTATTCCAGAGCAATGTGGTTTTCAAAGTTTGAAGCTAGCTTTTGCAGACAGGCAGCGCTTATCAAAAGAACCACAGTTGAAGCAATTCATTTAGAGTGGACATTAAGAATATGTTGAATGGCGGGTGTGGAAAAATGCATGACAATGGCTCGATAGAATGAAACTTCGTATCCTTCTGTTTACAGCCCGCAAGGCTATCCTGGTCAAACGGAAAGCAGTAGCTACCCCGAGTCGTGAGGCAGGTACTCCTATCACGAATGTGCTATTCTGAAAGACATGCATATAGGAACCGCCATGGTCTCCTACGTCTGATCGGCTATGGGGAGTGTTCGAACCTCATATAGAAGCCCACTTTCTTACGATCAGCAGTAGATCATCAGTAACTGCCTTGGTATAGATCCATATGGAGGTAGAGGGTGGATGGCTTACGGGAGAGCGTCTATTGTGGGTGGATGCTTGATCGCTTGCTATGCATGGTCTTAGTTAGCAGACTCTTGGGTGCACACCATATGCTCGTAACCCCGAAGGAGTGGTGTAGAGGAATGGTATTCCATATGAGTAGCACTACCGTATGAAGAACGATGATGGCATCACCCACGCTACACTGCCCCAGATATTATTTTGATTTTGAGATCATTTTGGTTTTGATGTGTTGGGTTTGGGGGATTTTCAATGCAGGGTTACAAGAGACTGGATATCTATGCTTCACTCTTTGTTATGGCAATGTTCTGATGTATCCCTTGCACAATTATGATTTCAATGATAAAAAGATTTACATTTAGGAAAAAAATAGATATGTTGTATGTGGCATGGATATATTACGCTACTATTAAAGAATGAGCAAGCAGGTATCATTTCTTCCAATACAAAATGGGAGGGAATCAAATCGGCAATGAGATTAAACCTATGAAAGCTCTTTTGGATGAGAGAATTGCCTTTAATTTGATGAGATGAATGATCCAGATAAAAATTCAAAAAAGGCTTAAAAGAACTGTTTCAAAAAACGCACTGTTAAAAGGGGCTCTCAATTTTAAATCTGTGGAAATATTAACCCAAGTACAATACATTTGCCTCATTGGGACTCCTGGAATAATAACATGTGTTGTGCAGACAGACGAGTTAGTGAAGTATAAGGTTATTTGGGTAGGTCCTGGGGGGTGCCCGTGGGGTATCATTGCAAACAATTATTGGTTAGATTGAAGTACTGCATTTACGAACTAATTACAGTCATGGATTCCGATGCGAGAAGTGGGATCTTACTGACAAGGAATAAAAATCGGATTTGCCAATGGAAATTTTGTTGTTTAGACAAATGGATTAAATTGTTTACACCAAGAGTAAAAAGAAGGATCTGAAAGAAATAAACGTGGTTACCCCGAGGATATGAAATTCTTGAACTTGATTACACCAAGGGATAAAACACAGATAGGAAATGTGTAAACGTGTTTATACCAAGAGGTAATATGAGGCTATCGAAAGGTTCAACCTGAAGCAATATACATGATCTTATGACTTTATGATATTTGTATATACATATTTATATTATTAAATGGATTCATGGTCATATGCAATAAAGAGATGTAATAAAGGGATGCAATAAATAAAGAGATCCACTACCAACGCACGCCCATTGACACAGCCTCTATAAATCTGTCTCTTATGTACTGATTACAAATGTATTGCAATATTTTACACTTCTGACTGCTTTTGTATCTATTGTACATTTATAAACTGTATAAATTTGGCACTATTGCTCCTATGTATATACCTGCCATGTAACCATATTCTTGAGCACCCATATACCCCTGGGTCCGGAGCGCTTTTTAAATTAAACAAACAAACAAACAAACAAACAAACAAACAAGCAATAGAGTAACGCTATCACTATATTGCACGTCCAACACAATGAAAGGCATCAGTTATGGAGTCTACGAATATACAACTAGTGCAACATTACATTTCATTCGCCATTCGTACATCGCTTCCTACCTCTCCAAATTGTGCTACCTTCCTATCAATTAAAGGCTCGCATTCAAATATTTGGCTATATTGTTCTGCTACCACACATGTTCTGGGGCTAATGTTCTCTTATCTCCTCTCAAACCCTATGCACCCAGAAAGACTCGTTTGTTTGAAGGACCAGACACTACTGGCCGTGCCCAGATTCCGTCAAACCCATAAAGTTGGTCCATCCATTTTTTGTTCTTGCTCCTAGCCTGAGGAATTCACTTCTGATGAAATTGAGAATTTGCCCATTTGGGAACCTCTTTCGCTGTAAACTGAAATCTTGGCTTTTTAAAATAGCGTTCAGTGCTTAGTGGTTACATTTGTAATGCAGGCGGTATGGAACAGAGCCAGGGAACCTTTTGGTATCCGTGAACTTTCGAAATCGGACACAAATTCACAGCCTCTAGAAATATATAACTAGTGCAAGGAAGCATGTTACACCACAAAACAATGCGCCCACAGCTGCTTTTGCTTTACAACTAACGAGAGGTTACATTCTCAACGCGCTAATAATTACTGAAGACAACATTTAGCTTCACAAAAGGCCTTGCCGATATCCCGTAGGGATACACAACTCCATAGAGATTATGAGGACCACCATAAGTAATGTGGATATAAATCATCCTTTATCCCATCCCACAGACATTACAGTGGCTTCCCAGCACTGAGGGCTCTCCACAGGTTGACGAATTGTGCAACTGCCAGAGGTAGCCAGACCGAAGTCCGGGTAGGTGGATAGGGGTGGGTAAAGGTGAAGTTGAAGAGCAAAGTAAGAGCATCTACAGTCGCACTGAACGTGAATTATTGATGGTGCGCAGGCTAAAGAAGTAGCTGGGGGAAGGCTTGCTTAAGCTTGGGCGCGCTTCGAAGCAAATGCGCTGACTAAAGCCTACTGGGGAAGAGAAGAATGAGCGCATTCTTGGGTGCAAAAGACTAGAGAAAACTATAGCTGTGTGACAGAATATTTATGCAGAAAGAGCTAGTACCACTAGTAGGCGTGGGGTTATGTGATCGCCAAGAGATAGTTTAAGCATCCCCTGGAAACAGTATGGCATGGTTGGGTTTGGAAGCGGATATCATGCCCAAATCCAAACCCAGAAAGTTAATCGTGGGACTGGCGAGCCACAGATCGTGGGAATATACCCTGTCAAGCCATGACAGAGTAGAAAGGCAAGTGCTGGAGTCAGTGTAAGAGAGGACAAGTGTTTGAAACGTATGAGGGGGAATTACCAGGAAGTGAATGCTCAATGTGGCGAGGATTCCAAATATGCAGGAAAGGAGAGCGAAACAGGACAGTTACTTTGCCTCAAGCGGAGAAAATGGGACTGAAACACACATTCATTTTCTGCTAATTGTAATTGTTTATTTTAAAGTGCTTGGACACAAGTGAAGTGCTTCAAAGCGCTTTAAGGTGGGAAGGGAACAAGGGAGAACAGTTGTCATTCTTAGGATTTGCCTCTTAGCCTAACTGGACTAAGAGGCAAATCACCTTTTCCACAGGACAGGGAAATGGTGATTTGGGGAGGAAATGCTCTTAGGAACACTTTACAATTCTTTTTTAAAAAAGCACACAGAATTACTTCAAAACCTGTGAAAACACAAATGAATCTCTTTAAGAACTGGCTTCAAAGTGAGGCCCTTCCACAGCGGCAGAGGTTGAATGCTACGTGGCTTCATTTGTAAAGTCCTTTTCTGCAATGGGCGTTGAAACACTTATTCAGCCTGGACCTACATTGCATTATGTAAAGAAGGAGAACACGTCATAACAGCAGAGCTGACTATGCATATTAAACATTATATTTCATAATAATTTAAGATGTGCCCGGTTGAGATTGGTGGTATCTTTCCCATTTTTGGGCTACTTTGTTTGGATGTGTGAGAAGCAGCAAATGAGCATGGCCTATTGAGCCAAATTAGAGATGCTGTGCATAAGAATGATGTGCACATGTAGTGCACGACAGTGCAGCTGATTGCAGCTGTGGGCTCTGCAGAATCTAAAACGTAGTTTGGTTAAAACAAGCCGAAATCCCCCTTTTTCTGTTCGGAATTGCCGACGAGAGCCAGGCACTTCTGTGTATGTGGATGATGGAGAAAGCAGAGTTGTAAGCACCCCATGCCAAGTGCTACGTGTGTGCAACGTCTGCATCTAAACAACCAGCAGATAACCACCTTTTCATTCCATGGTGTCATGTTCCGTCTTTAAGGGGAACAATTGGAAGATCAGGCCGATGGTTCCAACATCGCTTTGCCCTCAGGCCGGCTGATTAACATACTCAGGGCAGGGGGAGGCAGTTGAATGAAGGGAGATGAGAAGTTGGTAAGTATACCATAAAATGGGCATTGGGAGAACACAGAGTTACAACTTGTGTCGCACCTACATGGCTCTTAAGCAGTCTCAGAACGCTTAAGGACAGATGAGAATGGGAGTAAAGGAACAGAAACATGTCTCTGTCAATGTCACAGATGTTTTGTGTAGCATACATTGGCGCCTGGAAACACTTGTGTATAGGCGCCATACAAATGTCCAACAAACAAATAAATACATCTGCCTTCATCTGCCTCTAGTGTGACTTCACAGCGCTGTACTCTCATACGAAGGTGCAGTCGTTGCACAGATCAGTGTTCCAGTAGAGGGGGCAGTGTGTGATATGGGTGAAACCATTTAATGCTAAGATGTACTTGCTGCTTGTGTAGTGATATATGGCACAGTTAGGCCCACCCACATTGTTGAGGAGGGGAAGGGCCTGCAGGCCAACAAAGAAAGCACCAGTGCACCAACAGCTTTGAACTAGAGGGCCCCTGAACCCTGGCTACAAATGGACAGTTCAAAAGTATGGATAGGTGATAAGTAGGTGACCCTTAAAAGACTCCCCTGTAAGGCTGATCAGCATGTATACTCCCTGCTGAGAATACAACCCTGAGGCTGCTGCCCGAGCGGAATTAAAACCCACCAGAAAACCTGTGGGGTTCATATGGCACTGTTGAAACTGGGCCCCTCTGAAGCAATTGTTGGGATCGTCTGTGGGTAATCTGCATATCCGCCACCCCATTTAGTGGTAGATGTGTAAGAAAAGTAGGGGAACTGTGATTCGGGGGTGAGGATCGTGCAACATGTTTTTCAAGGGTAGGAGCCATGCTGCTTGAGAGCCATTTGAGTCGAAACCGAAGTCAGTTTAGCTGTCACTGCTATTGGGTGTTAAAGTGGAGAAATGTACTTTAACTTCACAAAGAACATTTCCGGGAATGGGAAAAATGGTTTAAAAAAGTAATGGGACTGTTAACAGTAAACAAAAAGTACTGGGACTCCGCTCCTGACCGTCCCCGCTCCCTTCGACCACTGGCCCCATTCCAACGACGTGCCTGTGCTGCAGGGTGAGCTCTTTGTAAACCCTTGATTTGGACTAGACAACTCATGAACTGCTTGTGCGACCCAGCTTTCCAGAAATAGGAGTGCACCCAGGTAGGCATGGTAGTTGTGATCGTAGGAGGGTGCGGGGAGCGGCCTTGGGGGGGGGGCTGAGGGATCAGTACATGCAAATAGTATTTTATACTGCTTATCTAACGTCATTGCTCAAGCTTGTCGGCAGGTTGGTGAATTGTCTCCCTGCCAGGGCCATCGAGACCAGAGACCGAGGAGAGGGGTTGGGAAGTTTGAAGTAGGTGGGGAATGTGGGAGCAGTTACGCACTCATTAAACATGAATTCTCGATGACGCGCATGATAGGCAATAGACGGGGGCGTGCTTAAACTTGAGAGTGTGCAAACCGAAATGCCCAGAATCGGGACGAATGGGTGAGGTGGAGTAATACAATTCTAGGGTGCAAAATATTGGTACTCACAAAGCAAATACTGTTACTCGGGGTGTGATTGCATAATCTGCTTTACGTGTGTGCAATCGATCACTTGAAGCCTGGGGGCTTTTGTGTGGCAATAGTGCCCTCAAATCCAACCTCAGTAGGTTAATGCAAGGACGTCTGAGCCTTAGGGTGTCAGAAAGGACAATTTGAAGAAGTGACCGAGTAGCAAGTGAAAGTTATAACAGTTGCTTCCGAATTCGACATTAGCTGCAGTCCTCGAGCATGACGCTCGTATAGCGGTGCGCGTGCTGGTAGCTCAGCAGGCCTCCAACGGAGCGCTTTAATTGGGCCGGGCTTGTCCGCCTCTCAGGGCCGGCACTTCTTTCTTTTCTCAGCACTGGGTACCGGGACTTCTCCACGTTAAAGGGCAGTACGGTACTCAAGCATACGTCACGGGGGAATCGCTTACCATACCACCCTCTGTATTACAACAAATCCTGCCTCCTGCATCCAGTCGAATCCCTCATGTCCGTCGTGTTCACATTAATAGGATGGCAAGTCATAGGTAACTAAGGCACCACAAGCCAGGGCATTACAGGACTGCCTCCCTCTGCTCCGACCTTCTGATGGCACTCCGCCCCAATATCTGTGTCACAATAGCTGGAAATAGCACAGATGCAGCCCATCTCAACACCTCTTCCACATACAGCCTGGGGCAAACCTACCCAGGAGGGGTGGACTGGGAACTAAAAGAGGCCCTGGAAATAATTACTGGGGACGAAAAGAGGCCCTGGAAATAATGTTCAAAGTGGCCCGATATGACCCATTTTCAGCAAGCCCAATGCTTTTCCTATGAGGAAATTAGGAAATACCACACAAAAGATTGCCAGGGTGCAGAGGCCCACCGGGAAATCTCCAGTGTTCCCTATAGACCAGTCCACCCCTGCTACCCAGTGTTTTCTTTTCCTGCCTTTATACAAAAAAACACATTAAATAAATAGCTCAGTGGTCTGCTTTCGCTACTGCAGTAGGTCTGGGTTCCTTCTGAACAGCGGACGTTTGGAAAGGCCACACAATAAAACGCGTGTCCTCTCTATGAGTCTTTCTATGTGTCATGTCCTTAATATTCCCTCTGGCAATGAATCGTGAATTGATTTGCAGATCCATACATTCTATGCACTTTTAGGTGAGTTAATCCCCTACCATAACCACATCTCTTCCTAAACAGAAGTTGCAAGACTGTTTTTAATCATGTATGGTTGACCCCTGCTAGGTGTTTTTTGGTCTTTGAGGATGAGCTAATAGTTTGCTTAATGTACAAACAAGCTGATTGTAATTGTATATGTATAACTCGCTTAATACCCAGAGATTTCTAAGTGCAGACCCGGGGATCGAACCTGGGTTGCACCGTGTCGTCTTGCATCCAAGGCAAGCGCGTTGCCCCTGAGCTATTCTCCTGCCATGATCCGAAGACCATGGAGAGTATGGGACCAATGGAGGAGAGGCTGATCCATCACGTCCTCCTGTACGTTGTGTGAGCTGCAGTCTAGTGCTTCTCAGCGGCCGCGGCTGTCTATATCAACACGACGGAAGGACGTACATGTGCGTTGCACACCTATTTCATGGGTGATTACGCTTGTGTGTTTTTGTTCCACCCGTAGGCTCTACCTTTGGACTTTCCGCCCTCTGTTTTGCTTACTTGCTCTCCTGCTTTCTTCCTTCTGCGCCTTCGCAGACCTCCTCTGTCTTGTTTCCGTGTTCAGCGTGGCACTCCTGTCATACTCGTCGAGTGCGCCGGCTCTCTCCGGCGGTTCCCTGTTTATCCTGAGAGATCTCGTTCCCTCGGTCTCTACCAAACTCCTCGTGGAGTTCTACCATACTCTCCAACCTATCTCTCCACTATCGAATTCCCGCACGGATCGCTGGCCCCAGTGCTTCCTGGGAGTTGTAGCTTGCTGCATCATGATACTCATCTATTGTCCTGAACCCCGGAGGACTTGCACGCCCATCCAGAACATCGCCATACCTTCAGTCATCCAGGGTTTTTTAGCACTTGCTTTTCCCTGGTTTGGGGTGGGCTCCCCGGAGTCCCCGCTGCCAGGCAGACCGCTATTAGGCAAGGTGGCCTCCGGGGGAGCCCGTCCCTATTTCTACAAACAGAAGAAAGGAAAGAAGAACGAAAGTCGGAAACTTCTTCGGGCGACCTCTCTGAGTTTTCATGTGACGAGGAGGCTGGTGAGAAGAGTACAGTGCATGTTAACCAAACTCCAATTCTTGAGACAAGTCTGAGCTATCATCCCGAGATTCACAGTGCATATGGTAAAAAGATGTTAACATAAATCCTGCTGTTGTGTTTTTAAGTAAAACCATGCCTTCTATTGAAACCTAGCAGGTGCTCATTTACCCAGATGTGCATTCAGTGCAGGTTTCAAGCATTTATAATAGCGCCTAAACTTTAGCTTAATTGTCTAGTGCTTTTTCCTGTTTTGATTGCAAGTGTCTCAGTGCTCACTACCTACCACACACAATGCTTTAGTAAATAATAACCACTGTGAACCTAAATGATGTACTGTACTGTAACTATGTATGTAATTTAGCGCTGTGATACCTCAGCGTCCTGGGCGCGTATTACAAATGAAATAAATAAATAAAAATAAATACAAATGCGGATTGACTACTCCTTGAAGGCGTATACAAAAAAAGGGGTAGGGCCCTGTCCTGGGTCTGAGCTCTCCTCCTTAATTCTGATTGTCTGAGTAACTAGAGGCTGCAGGGAGAGCCATGCGCGGGAACTCAGGCCAAGGTTCCAGAGTAATTAGAAAGGGCAGAGTGTGTTAATCCCTCTCAACCTGCGCCAAACATGCTAATGAAAACAGGATCACGTATATTCGTGAGTATCAAGATTTCGTTTCAATGTGCTTTGAAAATAAATCATGTTACGCACAAATCTACGTGATCCTGGTTTCATTAAAATATTTGGCACAGGTTGAGAAGGATTAACCCTTTCTAATTAGTCCGTGAAGGCACCCAGCCTTCCTGACAGCCTTATTCAATCAAAGATGACAATTCTGGTGAAGCCCCACCCCTATAGTCCCCCATTCCCTAAATGAGGCAGCATCCAACATCACATCCTGCCATACCAGACACCAGAGGCGCTTCAGCTCACGGCGGGTGGGACCGTATTGGGATGAGAAAGAGTCGGACTAGGAATAATAGACACTACCGGTAATCTCTTCCGAGTCAGAGTACTTCCATTACTCTATGAAGAACGCAAGCTGTTTGGGAACGAGGTGGATAAAGGCCACACAGGACACGAAATGCCTGCACAAACCCCACTGAATGTATTCTGTGAACCTCTCCATATTATTCTGCAGCCCAGATGCAAATACACCTAAAAGGGCCAGACCGGGAGGACTCTCTACCAGCTGTCCAGAAGGACACAGAATGAAACAGGATGTGATGTTGGGTTCTGCCCCCTTTAGCAGCGGGGGTGGGGCAGAGCAAGGGGTGAGGCCTAGGCCTACATTGACATCCGGATTTTTGATTGGATAGGGCTGTCAGGAGGAACGGAATGCCTTCTTAAAGTAATGGAAGTACTGGGACGAGGAATACGAGCGTGGAGTCAATGCTGTGCAACATAAGCTCTACAATGAAAGTTGTCATGGCAAACCTCTTGAGATCCCTCACTGGTATTATCAGCCTGCATTACATTCTGTGTGTTTGACGTTTCGCCGTGCTGTGTGAAATTAGTGTCTCATGCTGCCTCTGGTGTGCTGCACCCTACTACAGCCAAGAGTCGCTCTGCCTAGCTTCAATACATCATCTTTCACTACATCAACAAACGACCTTATTATTGTTACCTGTCAAAGCCAAATACCGCCATTACCCATGCAATTGTCAATGTTTTTTTTTTTCCCCACTGCCAGGTGTCCATGTCTGGTGCTGTGTAAACTGGTGATACGCCAGGGCGGGGGAAAAGAGTTGATACAGACAACTAGAAAGGGGGGAAAAAGGGGATAATGGAGAATGAGCACAAAGAGTGAGGCACATGTAGGAAGGGAGTCAAATGGAGAACTACACCAATAAAGTGGAATACAGAGAGATTAAGAGAATTGGTGTGGGTAATCAGGGCCCAAGCATGAGATACATTTTTGGACCCTAGACGGCTGAGACCCTGCCCACTTAAACTTAGACTGGTGAGTATCTGCACGTCCTTTTTTCCATTTCAAAACACGGCTGAAGCTAGAGCCTCATACAGGTCTGCCGTGCATGTGCTGGTAGCTCAGCAGGTGTCAAGCTAGAGCCTTGTACTGGGCTGCCGTGCCATGTGTTGGTAGCACCGCAGGTCATTTGCATGAGGCTCCTACGGGTTTGCAGTCATGTGCTGGTAGCTCAGCAGGTCTCAAGCTTGAGGCTCCTACAGGTCCGCAGTGCATGTGCTTGTAGCACTGCAGGTCTTAAGCTAGAGCCTTGTACAGGTCTGCAGTACCATGTGCTGGTAGCTCAGCAGGTCTCAAATTTGTGGCTCTTACAGGCCTGACATGCTTCTGCTAGTAGCTCAGCAGGTCTCAAGCTAGAGCCTTGTACAGGTCTGCCGTGCCATGTGCTGGTAGCAATGCAGGTCTCAAGCTTGAGGCTCCTTCAGGTCTGCCGTGCATGCGCTGGTAGCACTGCAGGTCTCTTGCATGAGGCCCTACAGGTCCGCAGTGCATGTGCTGGTAGCTCAGCAGGTCTCAAGCTTAAGGCTCCTACAGGTCCGCAGTGCATGTGCTGGTAGCTCAGCAGGTCTCAAGCTTGAGGCTCTTACGGGCCTGCCGTGCTTCTGCTAGTAGCTCTGCATGGCTCAAGCTAGAGGCTCGTGCAAGTCTGCAGTGCATGTGTTGGAAGCTCAGCAAGTGTCAAGCATGTGGCTTGAATAGTGCGTGTGCTGGTAGCCCAGCAGGTCACAACCAGGACTCTCGTACTTTCTTGCCGTGCATGTGCTGGTATCTCAGCAGGTTCCAAGCATTAGGCTACTACAGGTCTGCAGTGCATGTGCTGGTAGCTCAGCGGGTCTCAAGCATGAGGCTCTTACTGGTCTGCAGTGCCTGTGCTGGTAGCACCACAGGTCTCAAGCTTGAGGATCCTACAGGTCTGCAGTTCATGTGCTGGTAGCTCAGCAGGTCTCAAGCTTGAGGCTCCAACAGGTCTGCAGTGCATTGCTGGTAGCTCAGCAAGTCTAAAACTAGAGGCTCTTACAGGCCTGCAGTGTGTGTGCTGGTAGCACAGCAGGTCCCAAGCACGGGGCTCGTAATGGTCTGCAGTGCTTCTGCTGGTAGCTCAGCAGGTTTCCTATATCCCAAACGCTAGAACTAAGCAGAGCCGCCTCTATGAATATATTCATAATACAGAGTGAGATGACGATCTACACTTCAATAAACATCCCCCTAAAGAGTCTATGAATTTGGGGCTACAGCAAGATCATACGTCTTGTACCATGAGAGATCCCACTCGCGGTTTCTTTTACTGAGTGCTGGTGGACATCATGTATTCCACGAGACATCACACGCTGTGCCTGTACTGGTATAACTAGAGTGAGATGGCAATTAACATGGGCAGCAGTGACATCACGAATCTGATTTAAAACCGCCCCGCACCCTACTGCCTTTAACCGCATCATACATGGCTGTAAATGGGGTATCTCCTGGTGCACAGTGGTGTGTCATCTAGCACTCGTTCTAAAATAAATAAATAAATCAATCAAGAAGAGTTGTATATTTGTTTTCGCTACACTGCGAAAAAACGTACTTTCAAATGGCTACATACATTAAAGCGATGAGCTACATGGTCTAGACATCCCATGGATAGGTGATGTGTTTATATAGTTATGTCTGACGGGCTGGGCCCCAGCTGGAAAGTGCAAAGGGCGGCCGGAAAGCAGGTCCAGGATGTGCTTCCCCTTACGGGCTATGGAAAACCAGCCTGCCCATTTTGATGGTTTCTGAGCTGAGTCCATCGGGGCACAGCAGGCAGGCGGGTGCCAGCTGTTTCCGGTTTGCAGAGAAGGTCGAAGATCAGAAAAGGACCCTCGCCCCACGGTGGGGGCCCCAACCCAGGTAGAACCGCAGCTATCCGTGCACATATCACAGTTTAAAGGGCTGTTTCCGGCCCAGCACTAGAATCCCGCCAAAGTAGAACAGTTCCTCAAACTGGAAAAAATATTCGAAGATGAAATTGCTTTACTCACACAGCTTAGTGTGAAAAGTTATACAAAAATAAAAGGGTAAACATTAGCATGATTGTCTGAGGAGTGTGGTGAGGCTGGCAGTAGGGCAGTTATCCTGTTTCTGTTCCTTTCTTCCCACAGTGAACATGCCGAGGGTTCGCTGCATTGGTTTCCTTGTAATATTTATTTGTGATTTTTTTTGTTTTTTAAGTGAACATGAATCCTAAGTAAACTTTAGAATGTTTAACTATCCATACAGACAACGCCTGAATAACGTACATTTGGTTTGAACCTACATTTCCAGATTCTGTATCCCTATCCATAATGTGTATGTTGCTTAATTTAATATCTGCTTATCCACACACCCACAATCAAAGGGATCACTTAAGCAGAGGCCATGTGAATAATCTCCCGGAACATTTCTATATTTCTATGAATATTTCAATAATAATAATACATTTTTACAAACTTTATTCCAGATTCTTTATACTGTAATAATAGGTGTTGTTAATGCGAACTCTGATGGTAGTCAAATTTTGTGGAGTTTGTGTACAAGCTAAAAGTGCCTTGAAAACAATAAGTGAATTATCGGTGCCTTTGCCACTGTACCGGAATTCTTGTAAACGGTGTCCTTACATTGTATTGGTGAACTTAATGTCGGAAAATGATTGCCTTACTAGTAGTAGTGGATTTATTTTCTAAGATGGCAGTTCTTATAGCTCTGACAGGGTTCCTATGTTCCTTGAAGTTGCCATAATTTGTTTGAAGGAAAACCTTTATGCTTGTAGTTTGGCAACAGTTTTCGCAAGTGATAGGGCCATACTGTGTATATGGAAGTTTTGGAAGAGACAGCGTGAGGTATTGAAAATGGAGCAGCCGGCGAGACCAGTATTCCATACTCAGTTGAATGGCCAAACAGAAAGAACTAACAAATAACTGGAGCAAAGTTGTAATGTTTTTTTTTTATAAATGAACACAATGATTACTGTTCAGCACTGTCATCCCTGGCAACACCTTCTTATAGTAATGCAATTCCTTCATCACTAGTAACAGGATTGTTTGGTGTCTGCGCTTGTCATGCAAGTTCTTTGCTAATGCAGATTACTGTGAAAACCCATGCTTGTGGTCATCCATGTGATGCTTTCAGTTCATAATCCATGAAGGAGAAGTCTGAAAAGTTCAATTGAGGTTTGAGGCACTGTGACTACAAAACAATCCAGCACCAGATTTACAGGTAGCAGATAATATATGGTGGCTTAGTACACAAAGGCAGTCTATGCCTAAAATACATAAGGTATTTCCGCATACATGTGTGGGTCTTTTTAAAACGATTACATTTATCAACTTGATGGCTATGCATTTACAAATTCTGAAGATGAGGAAGTTGCATCCTATGTTTGTCGGACACAGTCTTTAATACTAGACCACAGACTGGTGCAATTTTAAAGAAAGCTCGCTGTCCCCAGACATCTGCGTCTAGGAAGTGAAGATTACGGCAACCAATGCTAATTGCTCTGGGCAACTTTCCATTCCATTTGTTAGTCCAATTGCCATTACAGAAGTGGAACGAACATATGTAAACCAGTCTTGGTCGTCTCCTACTTGTCCCTCTAGATTCAGACCTACCTCTCTTCTTCCTGTACTTGCCGAACTTCTTCAGATGGACCCATGGTTCAACTCCAACTGTTTGTCAAGAGTCAGGATATGTTCAGTCCTTCTCAGATTTGGATTTACAAGGGTTGAGGGGCAAAGACAGCCTCTCTCGCAGGGCTGGACTGGGAACCAAAAGAGGCAGTGGAACATTTTTCAAAGTTGCCCCATATTTCGGCAAAGGAGTGAGCACAGCGCGTGAGCCCAACCCTTAAATTAAAATCTAATACCATAAATGAGATACTATAGCATCAGAATTTCATAAAATCAACATCTTAATGTTGCCTTTCTTTTGTTCGAATATTTAAATATTTACATGTTTGCACACCCTGGCGACATGCTCCTCAATGTTGCAGTTCTACGGTAGATTTCTTCAAGAAATGTGTTTGGTTGAATTGTCCTCCAGAAAAGGACAGTCAAGGAGGTTTTCTTCATTGCAAAGTGCAGAGTAAGTGAGAGGCAGAGTGAGAGAGAGAGTCCCAAGATGGCAGCAAGCGCTCAAAAACTCCAGCTTGCCAGAAGGAAAATTAACCCAAACAGTCGGCCAGTACTATTACAAATACATACGTTTATCCTTTAAAACAAAATCAATGCCTACAAACGCAGAAGTGTATCAAATGAATCGCCATTCTTTGTTTTGTTATGTTATACAATATTTTTACTGTGAACTGTAACACGTACAATATTTATGATAGACCGATTAAACTAAATCGTTTTTGAATTATTGCATTTACAAATGTGTGACGCTCTATAGTTCCTTTGCTTGCAGAATAATGAAATGTGACAAATTCCTTTTGCGTGGAACTTCATTTGTTTTCTAATATTGTACAAGTATAAATGATGGGCAGGTATGACAAAGAGCCAGTTGAAAACGACAGAATGCATTTAAGGTATATTACTGCACAATGATTTAAGTAGAAGTGACAAATTCAGCTTTAACCACCATACAATGGGCCTCATTACAACTCAGGCGGTAAGGGGTTTACGGCGCCATAAACAGCGCCGACCCTTACCGCCTGAGTACGAGGTCCCTTAGCGCCATGGCGGATTTAACACCTGCTTTTAGCAGGTGTTAAAATCCATGGCGCTAAGGGACCATGGAGTTAATTACGCCACCGTAATTTACGGTGGCGTAATTAACGCCTTCCCCACTCCCATTATGCCCTATGGGGCAAAAATGGGAATGGGGAAGGGTAAATGGGGATTGGGGACTTACCGCCCCGCCAAACTCAGAATGGGGCAGTAAGTCCGCCAACCACCATGGCGTAAACGTAGTTTACGCCATGGTGGTAAAGTCACGGCCCAGGCGGTAACTTACCGCCTGGGTCGTAATGAGGCCCAATGTGTAACGTTGCGTAAGGAAATGACCTACAAATTACAATCTTTTATATGTTTTACTCCCTTATACACACTTCCGGCCTGGAGGCCCGAGGCCCCCTCCCACAGGCCCAGACACCAACCCGCCACATACGCCATGGGCCTGTAGACAGGGGTGCAACAAAACCTACATTTCGGGTGGGGGGGGCTAAGTGGTGATAGGAGGGGTCACTTCAGAAAATAGGTCGGGCAAACTTGGAAGCTCTGCCCCCACTGTTCTATCCCCCCATGCTCTGGTGTGGGGACGACCTATCAAATATAATATTTTAAAGTAATATATGCAGAGAGGCAATGGAAATCATTCTTGAAATTAGCAGTTGTAAAGTTTTACTGTGTTTGTTCAAGTACATTTTTCTGAACCTACACAGTAAAACTTTACCACCACCAGTTTCGGGGAAAGGCTTCCCTCACCTCTCTGCCTAACAAAATGCAAGTGTGCACATCCAGGGGTGTACCTAGGCTAAAATGTAGGCAGGGCTAACCATTCACATGTTGGGAGAGGTTCTAACTTTAGAGACGGCAGAGGAGTGGCAAACCTACTTGTGTAGGGGCATCTAACTTCTTTACTCATTGTAATGAAACTATTCTAGTGCAGCTTCAATGTTTCAATCACTTAACTCTCTCCTTTACGCCTGAAAACACCCACTTCTTGCAGATCCCGAAGGTCCTAGAAAGTGTGAAAATGGCAGATGGTGTGCCAATGAAAGACTCAATAGCATAACAGGACATTGCAGAGTGTGGGGCAGTACTCTGGATGGCCCAAGCAACTTCAGTGGCTAGGAGCAACAGAGGAGAAAAGGTATTGTTGGTTATACCACAGTTAGTCCGCTATACTAGCATCTCTGGTGCACTGACTGGCTGGTGAGACTATCTGCCTGTCAAATCAAGTGATAACAGACCGGGAGAGGGCCAGTGCAGCAACAATGCAATTCTATCTGACATTCTTGGAGCTACTAGCAGAGGAGCACCAGGGTACACCAATTTGCCCCTACACTTATTAAATATTGTAAGGGTATAAACGTAATCACTTTTAAGCACTCCAATTGTTGCAGTTGAAGTCACGGTGAGATTACATTATTTGCCTGAGATCACACACTTACAACTAAACAGCGAAGTAGGGATTTTAACCAACTCTGCAATTTGGGAACAGCCACCTTCTTCCACGCTTTACTTGGAACACATATTTAAGTTTTGGGCGTCAATGCCTACGATAATACTGCCCTATAGAGTTTACTTGCATAATACACAAATTGCATAGTAAAGTATCATGACAACATGTAAATCCTTATAGCAGCATGTTTAGCCAAAATAATATCAGTGTACCTTTTATTTTCCACACCCTGAACGCAAAACTATAAGATGAAAAAGGTAAAATATCTATTTACCCACTTTATTTTCACTTTAAGACATGCTTTATTTTCAGCGCTTTAAGACACACAATAAAATAAGTTGTGTAATAAACTCACTTAGGTTTGGAGATTTGTCACAAACCTCCAGCGTGTTCTTATGTATGGTTTTAAGAACGTTCATCTAAGAACATCAAAGCAAACTTTTTAGCATATCAAGCTATTAAACAGTATGGGTATGAACACATTTTCAAAGGGTGCTTTAATGTGTTTCTCGCTTTAACTGACACAGATTTGCAAGGTGAATGGTGGTCTTTCAGTTGGAAATTCACCATCTTGCATAAGAAAGGCTTTGCTGCTGATGACAAAAGAAACGTGTTGTCAAGTTCATGACAACACTGGCAGCAGAGCCAGGGACGCAGCCTGTGTGTCTCAGGGGGGGTGTGACTCGGGGAAACGGGCAATGCTTGATCATCGAAGCCGAGCAGACAGTAGATTTGCTGCCTCGGGAAGAAAGAAAATACGCCAACAGGACCATGTTCCTGATCATTTGACCTGTTAACGGGCACGGAATTCCCACCCCTCAGCTAACATTTCAGCCCGGTCAGCTCAATGACATTGCACGCCTGCCTGGAGAGTAATTCCAAAGCAGGCCTGTCCCCAAGCCAGAAACGCACCCTAAACCTCACAAAAAGGTGCTTGCTTACCGGTGTAAATACACTGACCCTCATTACAACACCGGCGGTAACGAATGGCGCTATTAGCACCATGGTTGCTGCCAGTATTGTAACTAGTCCGCCAATGGTAAATGGGGAAATACCGCCCCATTCCAAGGTTGGCGGGGCGGTAATTCCCCATTTACCATTGGCCCTTCCCCATTCTCATATTTGCCCCATAGGGCTCAATGGGACTGGGGAAGGCGGTAATTACGGTACCGCAAATTGCGGTACCCTAATTACCTCGGAAGCCCCTTTGCAGGTCCCTTCAAAGGGACCTCGTAATCAGGCGTTAAGGGTTTAACCGCGCCGACACCTTTTATGGTGCCGTTAAACCCTTAACGCCAGGGTCGTAATGACCCCCACTGTGTTTCGGAAGTACCTTTTCATGTAATCTCTAGTAGCTACTGCTGTGATGGATCTGTGTCGCTACATAGTAATACTTTATTTTGTATGTATTGTTTGTAACAGTAAAATAAAAGCGGTGCCCGAATCGCCGTGCTGCTGTTGGCAACCAAACTCACTCACTCCTGCATCTGTCTTTGTACAGCAAGCATGCAGGATGGGCTGGCCTTACTAGGCCCCATAAGGCCATGCTTTTCCGATAGGTTGCAACCCCTCCCTTATTTAATATTTATCTTTTGGCACTTTCTTCTCTGCTGGAAGCAGGAGAATCCGCCTGGCATGGTTTGTGTTTTATGCTATGCCTACGTGCCATTTGTAGTTGCTTTGTTCTCGAAAGACTGTGGTTATTTGGAGTGTGTCGACTCAGGGTTTCACATTCTACATTTTTGGAGGGCCATGTTCTGACAAAATGACATTGCATAACAAATGAATGCACACGTTGAAGATTTAGGATTCCTACATCTTCAACGTGTGAATGTGAAGGTGTGAAAAAATGCATTCATTAACGTTGACAATCGACGTATAATATTAATAAATGCATTTTTTTCACACACCCGCTCCGACCGTAGCCGAGCACTGCTACCAAGTCAGCTGCTCCCTTATGTCATTTGAATCGAATCTGACCCTCCTTAGTGGTCGAGTCGTCGGAAAGCACCGTCTGCCGCCTGGCTGTGGCTGGTGGCTGGCGCCTGGCTTTGGCTGTGGCTGACCTGTGTGGCTGGCCTGTGTGGCTGGCTGGCTGGCTGGCTGCTGCCTACCCCACTCCGCCAGTGCACTTCACCGGACCTGCCCAATGTGTGTGTGGCAGCAGGCAGAGGGCAGGTGCAGTTCCCAGGCCCTCATCATGCGCAGACACGAGCTGCTGAGGAAGAAAAGAAATGCGCAGCGTCATGTGCCTCGGTCGGTGGAACGGCAGCCAATTCAATGCGAATCAACCAGGCAGATCAGGCAATCGCTGCTCCTCTCATTTTGTATCCTTCCACTCCATGCGCCACAGAGGCCATTTGCCCCGAGACCTTCCGGGGGATGTCCCGGTGTCCCAGTGGGGCAGCCCAGCCCTGCTCTCTCGATGCCCGTGATGATTAGCCTGAGAGGGGGATTGGACTTGTTATGCTTGATCCATCTGCATCATTCGATGTGGTGTACCATGACACCTTTCATGGTAGACTTATTGCAGGATATTCAAAAGAATTGTACTCTCCTGGCTCTTGTCTTTTATTTGTGGCCGCTCTCTATCTTTTTCTATACCACCACTTTTTTCTACCTGTCGCTCCCTGATGTGTGGTGTTTCCTACGGCTCCTCCCTCTCACCCATTCTTCCTATTCTGTGTTTTTAACCTCTTACTTCTCTTAGTGCATCTTTTAGCTTTACGTTTTACACCTACACAGACAACACTCTTCCATCAGAGAGTTGGGTGTGTCACCTTGTCAGTTTCAATCGAGCATGACAACCGTATCTCAGTGGAGGATGGGCCGTAACTTCCTTATGCTTTGCTCAGACAAGAATGGGGTGAATGTATTTTGTGGCTCCCCTAATCTCCGAAGCCCCCACGGTTTGGCCTTCATCCCTTGGTAACTGTCCTGGTACCGTTTCTTTGATACAAAATCCTTGGTTTATAAAGAGATAAATCTCTTTCCCTCAATCCTCCTCCTGCTTGTTCTACCTCCCCACCACTCTACGCTGGATGGTTCCATTTCTTTCTCAGCCTGCCTGTTTTTATACTCTCAGCCTTTATCAGCATTTATTATTTCTCAGTTTTTATTTTTTTTAAATTTTATTGAGCATTTGTAAGGCGCTCTATAAAACAGAGTTGTCTTTCAAAGTGTCAAAAGAGAAATCATATTGTGCCTCCTATTGCAATAAATATATGAATATTGGCCTACGGCAAGCTGCTCGAAAGTCGCTTGCGAAAGAATCCGTGTTGCAAGGTCCTGACCTTAAATCAATGTAAGCCGCCATTTTAGGTTAAACCGCCATTTTAGGATTCGCTTTGTAAAAGTCACCCTGTGAGTTAAAATGGTGGACAATGTCATTCCAGAATACAACATGGCCGTCTTGACCTCTGTACATAGCTAATATGTAACTTGCTTGCAGGCCACTTGTTGAGGTCGTGAACTGAGACCTTGTCCTTCGTTGACCTGTGTGTAGAAGGATTACTCGTGCAATGAAACTAATCCTCGAGCATATGTTGAAACAATGTATTCAAATACTGAACGTAGAACATCTGTTTAACTACATTGTATTCATGTTTGAGAAGGCCTGCATGGAAAAATCTTAGAATACACAGTCATTGCATAAACTTGTTGAAACATGTATTAAAGGCAAACCAGTTATATGCGGTTGTTCGAGAGTTGGCACGAACCCTAGATCGGTGATGTATTAAGTGGAATATTAACCCGAAGTGGGGCTGGACATCGTGCCCATCAAGTGTATAAAAAGCGAATGCATTCTGATGTACAACATCTCTCACTGAACCACGCTGGACTTTGTTGTGTTGTACTGAGGGTCGCTAGCTATCAGATTTTGCTCTGTTTTTGTAACTGGATTCAGTATAAAATAAAGTACTTTGTATGTTCCTTTGTAACCCGTGTTTGGTGTATTTCCTTTTGGGGTACTCAGCCTCGATATTTTGATTTCATTTTCACAGTTGGTGCCCGAATAGGGACCCTCAAGATTGATGCCAGATTGTTGAAGGTTGACGCACGCTATCGGACCGGGATCGGACAGTGTGACATAAGGGGCCCCACTGAACGAGACACAACACCTCAGCAGCGCTGCACAACCCGATCCTTGGACGATAAGCGTGTGGTCCGAGACGGCATCTTGATGAGGGTCCACTTATCGAGGCGGGCAGATTTGCTAAAATCACCATACACGAGGTAAGATTAGTTAGGTAAGATTCTTTGAAATCCGATCGGACCTCCTTAGGTTTGGTCAGGTCAGTCGTGACCCGAATTTTAATTTAATCCTAACAATTTGAATTTTGGCGCATTGTATCTGCAGACACAATTATTGACCAAGTAACACCAAGAATTTGAGATATGCCTGGGAAATTGTCTACCTGCTTTAGGGCATTATTCCGTGGTGATAGACAATCTTTGGAATTTAGCCATCCGGCACCACAGGAGGGGTCGCTGGCATGTACTATATACTGTAAGCATGGCATTGGAAGTATAGTATTTAATGATATTTGGCACAGACAAACCAGACATGCCTCCGAACTTCAGTGGCCAATCAATGGTAGTTTTGAAATCCCTTGTATTGAGTATTTAGAGTCAATTCTATTAAAGAAAAAGGCTAGGCCTGCAGCATTTGATGTTTTGCAGAATTGGAAAAAAGAAGCGTTGCAACAACTTAAAAGTAGAGAGAAGCATGCGCGCCGTCACAAGACGAACGCCGAAAAAGCACTATTGTATGACCAAGATAAACATTCTGAATCGACTAGAAATATGGATAGGGCTTTCACACTCGGTATTCAGAAAATCTATCCTTCTAAAGATCTTCATATTTCTGATGAGTTTATTGACAAATTATTAAATGAACGCAGGTCTGGTGCTTCTGCGCCACCTCCGTATGTTCCTCTTCCTGCTGCTTTGGCTCTTCCTTCTGTTATTCCTGCTCCACCTGTTGTTGTTCCTGTTGTTCTTGCTCCTCTTAATGTTCCCCTTCCTCCAGCTCCCCCACCTCTTTTTATCGCACCAGTTATAGTATCTCCATCGAATTTGCCTGCTCCCTCTCTTCCAAGTGGTCCAGAGCCGCTTGTAATCGATCGAGGTACAGGGTCAAAGGTTGTACCACCAGAGAAGAAACGTGAGTTAATTGCATGGGCTAAGCATTGTATGGAGAAGGATGATCAAGCTAGTAATTTTGCCACACTTTATAATATGGATAATTTTCCTGAGAAAAATGCTTTTATTGAAGGTTTAGGGATTCAGTTATGTATAATGTTGGGAGGATTAAATAATGTGGATCTCCCGTAAGGTGTAAGGGATCTTAATACTCTAGCGCTTTCTAGAGAAACTGTGGAGAAGGTAAATGAGCATTTCGAGAGGTTATTTGGGTATAGAAAGGAGTTCGAAAAGTTACAGAATGAGGATGACGAGGAGGAAAATATGTATGTACAGAAACGGTTCCTTCCTTGTCGTTAATCGATATCGGAGGAAACACAAATTTGTACGAAAGATGCACTTACATGGATTTCGGATATGTCGATAACTCCTGTTGAAGTATATGACACGTATAGTCAATATACGCTAGAAATGCAGAGGAAAGTGATACAGGTAATGGTAGAGTACCTGCAGGATGAGTGTGTAAAAAGGAAGATTAGTTGTCCCACAGAGTTATTGAGTATTTACAAGAGAGCTTTTTCACTTGACACTTCTTCGACTGCTTTAGCGCTCAACTTAGCTCTGTTGCTTAGTAAGCGTTCAGAGTTGCCTACTTCTCAGTTGCCTATAAGAGAGGTACCTCCGACATTTGTCCCAAAAGTTGAGATTCCTGCTCATGTTGCAGCAGGTACACCTGCTGTGGAGATTCCCGCACATTATGTATCGCAGTTTGTTCACGTCCCGTTTTCACAACAGGAAGTGAACACTATTAGACAATCCATTCCCGACAGTAGAAAAAATCTGACAGGGTTCGATAAAGAGATAGAGTACATTTTGCAGTCCTCAGTGTTCACCCTAGGCGACATTAATTTGTTGTTTCCTGTACTCCTGCCCGTAGATTTATGGAAACAAGTTAGAACTATTGACGACATACCAGGGTTAGGAGATACATGGGTGAATATAACTAGACTCGATGGAGAAAGGCCAGCTGGTGAAAGATCAAGGGGAAACTTCAGGAGACTCAAGAAAGGGATAAGAAGCATGAAGAGGCGGTGCAAGGATTCCGTGAAAGCTGGATAAGAGGGAGGAAAGGTAGATTGGAAGAAGGGTTACCTGGAACCAGGAAACAACAGAATAGTACAAGAAAGAGTACGGAGCACACGTCCGGACACAGCTAGCAGCAGCGTTGAGACGTGTGGGGCCGCGGGGGAGTGGTCTCTTTATAGAGTACGCTGTGTAGAACGCGAAGACTGGTGAGCGGCGTTCTGGGCTTGCCACCATGTTGGTAGTATTATGGAGTATAGACCCCGACGTGTCAGGGACCAGGAGGCCCAGAAAGGGCGAGTTTGATGGTTCATGACAGCATACCTCCTCCGAAAACCCGTCCCGCCGGGTTTGCCCGGGTGTATGAGATGGAACCTTCTGAGTAACCTGGGGGTATTTAAGTTTGAGATTCCCAAGTGCGTTCACTGGGGGGATATCCCTTCCATTCCACCAGGTACTGGAGTTGGCGACGTCTATATCTGGAATCACAAATTCTGGAGACCTCATACTCCAGTTGGTCATTGATGAGTACTGGATAAGACCGGCGGTTAGTTCGAGAGGTCTGGACGTAGGGCTTCATTAAGGATGTATGAAAGACTTGGTGGATTTTCTTCCAGCGGTCTGGTAATTTGAGTCGAAAGGCCACTGGGTTAATGATTTCCTTTATAGGGAATGGCCCATAATACCGGGGAGCCAATTTATTTGGTCGCAGATGCCATGGCAGCAGCTTCGAGGATAGCCATACTTTATCCCCTATTGAGTAGAAAGGGCTCTGCCTTCTTTTGGAGTCTGCATACAGCTTGGTCTGGGTCCTGGCCTTCTCTAATTGTTCTTTGGCTTCTCTTTGTACATTAATGAGTGTTTCAATCCAGGAGTCGATTGTTAGAACTAGTGTAGGATGTGGAAGGACAGTAGGTAGAACCGAAGGGTGGAATCCATGGCTACAGAAAAAAGGGCTGGTCTTAACAGCCGAGTGATCCGAGTTGTTATAAGCGAATTCAGCCATTGGTATTAAAAGGGACCAGTCGTCCTAGACCTTGGTAGAGAAGCAACAAAGATATTGTACCAGGGTTTGGTTTACTCGCTCAGTAGCTCCATTGGTTTGGGGATGGTAGCCTGAGGAGAGGGCACGTTGAAAACCTAGTATCCGGCAAAGGTGTTTCCAGAACTGAGAAATGAATTGAGGCCCTCTGTCCGATATGATCTTGGAAGGGAGTCCATGTAGTCGGAATATGTGTTCTAGGAAAATTCCACCAAGTTCTGACGAGGATGGCAATTTATACAGGGGTGTAAAATGAGCCATATGAGTAAACAAGTCAATGGTGATCATGATGGTTGTGTACCCCCTGTATCCCCTGGAAGGCGGTAATTCCACAATGAAGTCTGTTGCTATGTATTCCCAAGGCCTTGTTGGTAGTGGGGGTTGCTGTAGTTGACCCGCCGGCCTTTGGTTGTCGTGTTTGTTTTGATTACAGACAGAGCATGCCTGAACGTACAGTTGTACGTCAGCTTTCATTCCGGGCCACCAAAATTGCCTTTGTATTAGTCAGAGGGTATTGGTAATACCACGATGTCCGGAGTAAAGGCTATCGTGACAGAGGTTTATTATCCTTTGTTGTAGTTTTTGTGTTGGAATAACCAAGGCGTTATCTTTGAACAGGTATCCATGCTTAGTCTTCAAATTCCACTGGTACTTGCCCGAGATGTCCTTCCAGAAATCAGAGGATTGAGTTTGCACGCGGACTTCATCTAGGAGACTGGTTGCCTGAGCTACAAATATTGTATGGGGAAACATCTTAGGAAATGTTCGGTCTTCAGGAGGTTCATAGTCAGGACGCTGAGACAGGGCGCCAGCGATTATATTTTGTGTTCCAGGAACAAGGTGAATCTGGAACTGGTATTGAGCAAAGAAGATGGCCCAACAGGCCTGATGGCTGTTCCTGCTTTCCAGGGCCTGTAATACTTGGAGATTTCGATGGTCCGTGCGAACCTGGACAGGATGTTTAGCTCCTAGAAGTAAATGACGCCACTCGGTGAAGGCTTGACGGATGGCTAGCAGTTCCTTTTCTAGAACCGAGTAATGAGTTTCACTGGGGGTCAATGTCCGTGAAAGATAGGCAATAGGGTGTTCCAGTCCGTCATCAAGTTCCTGTTTCAGAACTGCTCCGATGGCACTAGGAAGGGTCGATTTATATCAGGTTGAGCCAGGATGGGGGCTTGTGTAAACTCTGTTTTCAAGCGTTGGAAGGCCTTCTCCTGGGCAGATGTCCAATGAAAGGGAGTATCTTTCTTCAACAAGGCAATTATCGGGTGAACAATCTCGGAGAAGGATGGTATGAACTTTCGATAGAAATTAGCTAGGCCGAGGAAAGACTGGATCTGTTTTACAGTGGTCGGAGTTGGCCAGGATAGTATGGCTTTAACCTTAGATTGATCCATTCCTATGCCATCTGGGCTAAGGACAAATCCTAGATAGTGGACGGTGGAAACATGAAAAAGGCACTTCTCGGGTTTTGCTAGATGCTTGTGCTCACGTAGTCGTTGTAGTACTGCCTTAACATGTCCTTCATGCTTGAGAGGGACCTCAGAGAATACCAGAATATCGTCCAGGTAGACGATGACGAAGAGAAACAGCATATCCGAAAAACACCCGATCCATAAAGCGTTGGAAGATCGCCAGAGCATTAGCGAGTCCAAAGGGCATGACCAAGTATTCATAGTGACCAAAGGGTGTTCTGAAGGCTGTCTTCCATTCGTCTCCTTCCCTAATACAGATCAGATGGTAGGCACCCCTGAGATCCAGTTTGGTGAATATTACGGCTCCTTTTACGGCTTCCAGGATGTCTGAGATCAGGGGTAATGGATAACGATCCTTAAGGGTGCACTGATTTAGACCTCGATAATCAAGGCAACGTCTGAGCTCTTTGGTATCTTTCTTAGGAACAAAAAATAGTGAAGCTCCGGCTGGAGATTTGGATGGGCGTAAGGTTTCGTTTACTAGGTTAGTATCTAGGTATTTACGAAGGGCCCTTTTCTCGGGTTCAGACAGAATAAACATCCTTCCAAAGGGAATCACAGCTGAAGGTTCGGTTTCGATAGCACAGTCTTCTGGCCTATGGGGTGGTAAGGCTTCAACAATAGTAGAAGAGAACACATCGCTGTACTCTTGGTAGGCTTTAGGAACCTGGACGATGTTGAAGACCGTGAGAGGACCTTGCTGGGTTGTTGAACGTTCTTATGATGGTGTTGGAGAAGGATCCAGGAGTAGACAATGAGACATGCAAAATTCAGAACCTAGGAACAAGGAACCTGCTGTCCAATTGATGAATGGATTGTGTTTTTGTAGCCAGGGCATTCCCAATACCATTTGGTAATGGGCAGATTTTTTGATGTCAAACTTTATCTTCTCTCGATGATGGTTTATTGCAAGCTCAATTTCCTTGGTCTGAAGGGTTATAGGTCCAGAAGAGAGAGGCCTGCCATCAATTGCTTCTACGGTTTGCAAGATTGTCTGGGATTCTTAGGGAATATGATGTTTAAGGACCCATTCTTGATCTATGAATATTCCCATAGCCCCACAGTCCACTAATGCCAGAATGGGGTAGGTTTCCTTCTTGGATGGTGATAGAAAGGCCTGTAAAATTACCAGAGAGTTTTGTCCAGGAGAGTTCAAGGATGGTATAGATGTGGAGCCTGCATCTCTCTCCCGAAACTGAGCTCCATCTAGGATCGGGAGCTGGCGTTCCCGAATGCCGCGGAGGGGCTATTGGACATTCCCTGACTAAATGGCTGTCCGAGGCACAGTACGTGCATAAGCCAGTATGGATCCTTCGCAACCTTTCTTGAGGGGATATGGGTCCACGGAAGGCCCCTAGTTGCATGGGTTCGGGTTCGTTTGTGGGGACAGAAGGATCTTCGTATTTCGAGGAGGTCTCTAAGGGGTTCTTCTGGAAGGGTGACTTGGTCTTCCTTTTCTCTGCCTTCCTTTCCTGAATGTGAAAATCAATCTGTAGAACAAGATCCATAAGTGCCTGATAAGAACTTGGACATGCCACCCTGGCTTATTCATCCTTGATATCTTCATTTAGCCCTCTTCGAAAGAGAGTGAAGCAGGCTTCAGAAGGCCAACCCGCTTCTTTAGCCAGTTGCTTGAATCAAGTCACATAAGTGAGCATGTCCTGAGAGCCTTGATGGAAATCGAGTAAACGTTCTTGAGCACTAAAGACCTGTTCTGGGCAGTCAAACATGGTTTTAAGTGCTTGGATGAATCCATCATAATCATCCAAAAGGGCATCTCCGGAATTACCTAATGGTGTGGCCCAGGCTAATGTGTGAAATAATAAAGCCCACTTTCGTCCTGGGGGTAGAAAAATAATAAGGTTTAAAGGTAAAGTGGACCAAACAAGAATCCAGGAATCCACAGAGGGTTTTTGCAGAGCCATCATATTTGTCGACAATGCCGCCCAATAGCACACTGTCCTTTGTGGCAAAGTCGCGGGATAGTACCAATTGTTTTAACGCGGCGTTCTCAGCTTTCATGTTTTGTACTTTGGTGGTTAGTTCTTGCATGTCGCGCATAAGATCCTGGATGGCCGCCTCCATGTCTATATCGACTTCGGTCAGGTGGCGTCTCAATCTGTCACAGGTTTCCCCCTTTCTCACCTGTTTTCGTTGCCTGATGACTTCTTTAGGAGGAGTCTTCTTTCGTATGGTTCGGGTCTTATACAAGCCCGCTCGGCCATCCTCGGCTTCCAGTGTTCGTTCAGCTTCGATGCCCAGGATCAAGGGGAAACTTCAGGAGACTCAAGAAAGGGATAAGAAGCACGCGGAGGCGGTGCAAGGATTGCGGGAAGGCTGGATAAGAGGGAGGAAAGGTAGATTGGAAGAAGGGTTTCCTGGAACCAGGAAACAACAGAATATTACAAGGAAGAGTACGGAGCAGACGTCCGGACACAGCTAGCAGCAGCGTTGAGACGCGTGGGGCCACGGGGGAGTGGTCTCTTTATAGAGCACGCTGTGTAGAACGCGAAGACTGGTGAGTGGCGTTCTGGGCTTGCCGCCATGTTGGTAGTATTATGGAGTATAGACCCCGACGTGTCAGGGACCAGGAGGCCCAGAAAGGGCGAGTTTGATGGTTCATGACAGCATATTTATCTGAAGAGCTTCCTTTTGATGATATTCTGTTTCGTTATGATTGCCCGAAGCAGAGTTTGGAACCTACACCTATTCCCATCAATCAGAAAGGTCCCTACGTTGAAATGGTGGTGTGAAATAGGAAACATCCGTTTTTGATAGACACTGGAGCACAGAAGTGTTCCATTGATCATTCACGGGTTCCAAACATTCCACTGTCAGGGCAAACCAATGCTTCTGTAGGGTTTTCTGGTACACCAGTTGTTTGTCCGGTTTCTTTGCCGGTACCTATTTCTTTGGGTCCCTTTACGGACCATTGTCCATTTCTGTTGACTTCGGGTTGCAGAGAGAACTTGCTGGGGTTGAATCTGTTAAAAGAATTAAATGCAGTGACTTATTGTTCTCCTGATGGAGTACGTTTGATGATTTCACCACAGCAATTTTCTGTCTCGCAATTCTTGACTAGACCTTTGCCTCCAGAATTCATTGATGTACCAGAGAACTTGTGGGCTGTTGACGACAATGATGTCTGTGTTTTACAGATTGAACCTGTCAAGATAGTTTTGAAACATGGAATTGAGCTGCCACGCATTCCTCAGTATAAGATTTCAGTTGAGGGCGAGCGAGCTTTGAAATACATTGTTTCCAATTTTGTGCGTCGCGGGGTGATTGAAGAAATTTCAGGAAGTTTGTGTAACAGTCCGATTTAACCCGTGTACAAGAAAGGCGATAATGCAATTGCATTTCGTTTCATAATTGATTTACGTGCCATTAATAAAGTCGTGGCACCACAATTCCCAATTGTGCCTGATGTAACGACAATCCTAACCATGATTCCAGCTACAGCTACTTACTTAAGTGTTGTGGACCTGAAGAATGCTTTCTTTAGTATTCCTACAAGGATAGTAGATATTTGTTCGCGTTCACCTTAGGGGGACACTCGTTCACATTTACTCGTGCACCTCAAGGGTATACAGAGAGTCCTAGCATTTATAGTAGGGCTTTGAAAGAACAACTTGATACCCTTGAATTGCCATCTACCTGTACTTTGCTTCAGTACGTTGATGATTTGCTTCTAGCTGCTGACTCGAAGAGTGCCTGTAAGGAGGGCACTGTGTTATTGCTTATCCATCTAGCTAAGCATGGTCACAAAGCTTTGCTTAAAAAATGTCAATATTGTTGTCAGGAGGTCTCCTATTTAGGCTATCTCCTGTCAAAGGAGGGAAGAAGATTGACACCTGAAAGAATAAAACACATTTCTGGCATGTCTGTCCCAAATACACAGAAGGAAGTTAGGGCCTTGATAGGTATGGCTCCTTACTGTAGGTTGTGGATCCCAAATTGTTCACTAGTGATCAAACCGATGTTGGCTTTGACAAAGAAGGGCATTTCTTCGCCATTGCCATGGAACGCGGTACACCAGCAGTCGTTCGACTTGCTGAAGAATGCATTATGCTCTGCACCAGTTTTGGGCACACCAAACTATGAAAAGGCCTTTGTGTTGTTTGTGCATGAATGTGATGGATGTGCTTTGGCTGTATTAACGCAGAAACATTGAGGGAAGAATAGGCCGTGCGGGTACTTTTCTTCAGCCCTTGATCCTGTAGCATGCGCTTTGCCAAGATGTTTGCGAGCTGTCGCTGCTGCTGCTGAGTCTGTAAAACAGAGTGAGGGAATGGTCCTAGGCCATGATCTAACCCTGATGGTGCCTCACTCTGTAGATGTTCTACTGAACCGAACTCAAACGCAACACCTCACTTCTGCACGGTTGACAAGATATGAATTGATCTTGTTTGCTCCTCACATTCAAATTAAGAGGTGTTGTGTTCTTAATCCGGCTGAACTCCTACCTTTCCCGCAAGATACTACTTGCGGCGATGAAGTGCCACATCATTGTTTGTATATGACTGAACAAGAGACAAAGGATAGAATTGATTTGAAAGATACTCCCTTGGATAATCCACAAGGAGAGCTGTTTTGTGATGGCTCCTGCTTCAAACTTCCGGATGGTACATCCACAGCTGCTTATGCGATCACTACATTGAGCACGGTTGTGGAAACTAAGAGAATCAGGCATAATTCTGCGCAGGCCGCAGAGATTATAGCATTGACCCGAGCTTGTGAACTTTCCGAAGGGCTTGCAGTAAATATATATTCTGATAGTCAGTATTCCTTTGGGGTGGTTCACAACTTTGGGAAACTTTTGTCAGAGGGAGAGTTCCTAACTTCACATGGCACCAAAATTCAACATGGCTCCCTAATAGTACAACTACTCTCAGCGCTTGCGCTCCCTACTCAGTTAGCAGTTATGAAATGTGCAGCACATCGAAAGATTACAGATGATATAGGGAAAGGGAATGCTTTTGCTGATCAGATAGCCAGACAAACTGCTACCAATCCCCATACGGAGATGTATGTTTTAAGGGAGTCTGTAAATGCTTATGCAATGGATGAGGGTGTTGGGTCTGTACGGGATATCCAAGCTGATGCCACGTTAGAAGAATCCAAAAGGTGGGCTGAAGGCTTGGGGAGACTTTACGATGACGGATGTTGGGTGGACATAGTAGAAGGGAAATGGCTACTCCCTGACGTGTATGTTATGATGATGGTCATCATGGCCAATGGTCCTACGCATATATGTGCCCACAAGATGACAAAAATGTTAGAGAAAGTTTGGGTAAATAACAAAATTTCGAAAATTGCCCAGCGCTACGTCCGGGAGTGCACGATTTGCCTGCAACACAACGTGGGAAAGGGGGCAGTAACTCCAAGGGGTAGTTTTGGGCCACCCTCTGTTCCCTTTGAAGTGATCCACTTTGACTTTATTGAAATGGAACGATGCGATAATAAGAAATATGTACTGGTGGTTATCTATGCTTTTAGTAAATGGGTTGAGGCTTTCCCTGTTAAGGATGCTACAGCTATGACTACTGCAAAAATCATGTTAAAGGAATACTTCTCGCGGTTCAGTTTGCCAAGAGTTATCTGGTGGGACAATGGTCCACATTTTGTCACTGCTGTAATTCTGCAGATATGTACGGCATTACGAATTGACAAACGGTTCCATTCGACCAGACATGCTCAGAACATGTATCATCAAGAACAAGCTCGCTAAGACGTGTGCCAGCACCAAACTAAAATGGCCGGACGCCTTACCGATCGTGTTGTTATCCATGCGCACAAACCCTCAAGCTAAGACTGGGCTCTCTCCATTTGAGGTGGTAATGGGGAGACCAGGCAATATTTGGAACCTTCCTAAATGTAACTCATTAAGAAATGTTGAAAATGTATTACTTTCAGATTATTGTAGCCAGTTGACTAAAAACCTGTATTTGATTCATCACCAGATACGAGAAGCTTTACCTGTGTGATACGAGGGCCCGGGCCACAGCATACGGCCTGGAAGTTGGGTGCTCGTCAAATCATTTGAATGCTCCTCTTGCCTTGCGCCTCGCTGGCGTGGGCCATTCCAAGTCCTGTTGGTCACCCAGAAAGTGGTGCGGGTCACTGGGAGAAAGAACTGGATCCACGTGTCCCACGTCAAGAAACTTCCTCACCCTGTGCCACACGTTACAGAAGAAACAGAACCCCTTGCTGACACTGCAACCAACGATCCCAAAGCAGTAAGTTGCACTGAGAGTGTGTCAGAGAATCTCTCTGAGCCCGTGAGGCTTGGGGAAGCTGCCATTTTGTCTCCACACTCTCCGCAAATTTTACATCCGGAAACTGCTATTTCGAATTCAGCACCTTCACTTACTTGCGACACGTTGCTTGCAGCATGAAGTGACGACATATTGTTTCCGGATCAATCAGTACCAGGAAAAGTAAGGTACAATCTACGACCACCAAAATAGACTTACGGGACGGTTTTGCTGTGCATCTGATAGTCTTATGGCACGGTTCGGCTGTGCATTTGAAGAAGAAAAGGATCACCGAGGGCTTGTTTTTGCCCAAATTTGAGAAAGGGGATTCTGTTGGCTAGGGTTGTGGAAGGACTAAGAAGTCGCTCGACCGGGAGGTCGCCAGCAACGAACTTTGGGGTATCCATTTGAAGACTATGATGCCCGCTACCGCTACCGCTCGTATGGGACTTGTAAATAAGGGGGTTACCAACCGGGACAATGGACAAAATGCCTGGGCCCCGAAAATGTATTGCTGTATTTTTATAATGATATTTGGTTTTTTAATAGTCGCTGCCTTAGGATTGTGGTATCTCGAGGAAGCTCATTCTTTAGAACTTTTGTTGCCTACTGAAAGTGCACCTATTGTTCCTACTCCCTTTGTACATTTGCATACTCTGTCCCCTAGGGATTCTCAGCACAGACAAAGCTACCACAATAATACTCTACTGCTTATCATGAATGCTGCGCATGCCATTTTTGATAAATCTAACTGTTGGGTCTGCTCACATTTACCGCAACACGGGGATAAGGGGCTAGGTTGGTATATTCATCCTTTACCGTTGACAACTGCTTGCTATGCTTCTCTTAGAGCACTGTTCTTTGGCCGGTGGAATGATAGCATCTCAGGGAACTTTGATGGCACCAATTTGAATAGTTTTTGAGAAACGTGTTTTGACTCCCATGGGATGCTCGCTTTTTCGCAAACAGGAGTAAACCGAATGTTGCTTCTATTAGGCCTTCTGATAAACTGTCTCATCCTTTCCAATCTTTGATTTCCTTTAAGATGGCTCCAATAGGCTCCAATAGGCAATAAGCATGCCATGCCTCCTTTTAACACTGTTAACCATAGCCCTGTTTCAGTTTCTTTTTGCATACAGAGGAATGGAACTCAGTCAATGGGAAATTTTCTAGGTTGTGCCAACATTGCAAATTTGACTGGGGAAAACAGACCTTTGTATTGTCTGCGGTAATGTAGCATTCCCATGGTTGCCCAGGGATTGGCAGGGAACCTGTTATTTAGGGATCCTGTTACCTGGGGTGTTTATAGCTAGTACAAGAGAAGTGTCGAAGGCTCGTCCACGGCAGGACGAAAATGTTGACACCCCAGCACAAATCTTGGGAGATATAGCTAAATCAGTTGTGCCATTTTGGGGGCAGATAGCAAATTCAGAAGATATCAGAAAACTAGCGAGAGTACTGGAGAGAACCATCAACCGGACCACGTACATACTCATACATATGACGTTAGAACAAAAGGCGATAAGATTAGTAGCACTTCAAAACCGAATGGCATTAGATTCTGGCCGAGCGTGGTGGAGTGTGTAAATTAGTGGGGTCCGCTTGCTGTGTTTTCGCACCAGAGATTCCTCCCCAACTATCTTCAAGGCAATACAGAATCTGCACGTCCTTAGTTCCGAAGTGCATGTTCCCGAGGGAAACTGGGATCTAAGCGCTTGTTTCTGGGACTGCGATCTTGGGGTTGGAAGGTACTTTCGGTCTTGCTAATTATTTTGGGAATCCTGTTGTTTCTTTGTTGCTGTATTCAGTGTCTACCTGGTATGTGCTCGATGCTAGGGGGATGTTGCGCACAAGCAATAGGTTCGAAAGGACATAAAGTGTATGCCCCGGATAAAACTTCCAAAGAATATGTGTTGAAAGATATTTTATCAAATGACCTAATGGCAATAGATATTTCCGATAGTAGTGGTTCAGGGTGCATGGACGATGATGCATGGAGTTATTTGCAATGAGATCTAAAGTAGTTTTTAGCACTTGGCATAGGCCAAAAGGAGGGTTTGTCAAAAGAGAAATCATACCGTGCCTCCTATTGCAATAAATATATGAATATTGGCCTACGGCAAGCTGCTCGAAAGTCGCTTGCGAAAGAATCCGTGTTGCAAGGTCCTGACCTTAAATCAATGTAAGCCGCCATTTTAGGTCAAACCACCATTTTAGGATTCGCTTTGTAAAAGTCACCCTGTGAGTTAAAAATGTGGACGATGTCATTCCAGAATACAACATGGCCGTCTTGACCGCTGTACATAGCTAATATGTAACTTGCCTGCAGGCCACTTGTTGAGGTCGTGAACGGAGACCTTGTCCTTCGTTGACCCGTGTGTAGAAGGATTACTTGTGCAATGAAACTAATCCACGAGCATATGTTGAAACAATGTATTCAAATCCTGAACCTAGAACATCTGTTTAACTACATTGTACTAATGTTTGAGAAGGCCTGCATGGAAAAATCTTAGAATACACAGTCATTGTCAAATTTCGTTCTGCATGTATCCCAATTCGCTTTGTTTGCGCCTCGCTAGGGGTGTCTGCACCTCTTCTGTCCTCGCCCCACCCTCCTTTGGGACGCTCTTCGGCACAGGCTGGAAATTTAAAGCAGCCAACAAATGCTAATCTGCCTTCTTCCCCAATCAGGGAACCAGTGCCAATGGTGTATGAGTATATACATTTTATGTTATCAGGTGTTCAGGATTTTATCTTGCGCGAGTCACCACCATCCTGGTCTTAAAGGGCCGAATCCGTGTCCCAGGGTGGGCACCTATAAATAGTTTTACAGGTAGCTATAAATAATGAGGTGTAGCAGGAGCAATAGGCACAGTGAGGAAGGGAGCCATGTCTGAGCATTCATATGACACTTACGGGTTCTTTACACCAGTGATGGGAGCTTTGCCTTAATCATAACCACTGGCATTTAACTTTGTGAGCTTACCACCCATCCGTTTTTTCGCCCCATTATGCTATTACAATATGGACAAAATCATATTCAAATCAGTATTTGTCCCGTTCCAAAATGGTTTAGTAAAGTCCAAACTACTAAATCATATACCATTTGCAGTGAAAGACAAATAGCACAGACATGGTTTGGCCTCATTTGTAATTATTAGTGCTTTGTAGCTTGGGATTCTAGGCACATTGGTGAGCTCATAGCCGCCTCCGGGCAAACCTGTCCCACTTAGGTAGATAAACTGTACAACAACAAAAATAAAAGTGATGTATGTAAAGCTTTAAATTAAGCATAGCCACCGGGAGCTGCCACGGGCTGCTTACATTATGGAAGGGGAAACCTATGCAAATTATTCTTGGTCTGTAGTCTCAAACCCAGGGACACTGAGTCCCCATTTTGCCCATCCTTGCGTCACTGTATTAATGTTTGTGCGAGACGCAGTGTTTTAACATAGCACTTAGCAGGTTCTGGCATGGGGGTTTGCTGCGGAATTAAAGAGTCATTCCCTATTCTTAAAGATCCTCTTGTCCCAACAACAAACTTTAATTTACGAGGTAGCCAGCGCTGGAGCGTGTACAGTATCTGGTGTGAACCGGACCCGTGCTTTTTCGCAATTCGACCCGTGGAGCAAAGAAGAGGGTTTGAAACAGCATTGTCCAGTCTATGGAAGCAGATAACTATTTAGATTGGCAGGGAGAGCTGCCCCCGACCTTGAGGTCGCCAGATGGTCTCTACTAGTTTAGTTTAGTTTAGTTTATTATTTGATAATGCCCTCCAAACCCTGGGGTAGCCGGGCGCAGCGGTAACAAGAATATTTAGCTTAGTTGCATACAATAGTTACAGTACATGATTATTACAGTATTTACAGTACATATATACGAGATATGGGTACATCACATCATAAAGGAAGAGGAGAGATAGTCTATAGTACAGGTTTCAGGAAAATCAAGATAGTGACGTGCAGAAATCCTAGATCTAGTGCAGGGGAACAGTTTGATGGGCGTCATTAGTCCAGAGCCAACTTTTCACGTCACATCTGAATCTAGAGTAGGGCTGATCAGCTCTCAACGCAGAGGGCAGCTCTGACAGGGAAGCTAGCTCCACCCGCTTTTGTTATTCAGAATCTAGGAACTTCTAGTGAGAGATGGTTAGAGGCTCTGGTGTGGTGACTGGAGGATTTTCTGGTCAATCTGGCAGAGATGTATGGGGGCGCAGTATTGTTCAGTCCTTTATAGGTAAGAGATAGTGTCTTGAGGAGAATTCTGTCACTAATTTTTAACCAGTGGTGGTCTTTTCTGATATCAGATATATGCTCTCTACGGGGTATGTCCAAGGCTGCTCTAAGAGCATTGTTCTGCAATATTTGCATTTTGTTTATGACAGATTTGTTGGCGCCTGCATATAGGGAGTTGCAATAGTCAAATTTAGACATTATTAGAGCGTTGGCTAGTGTGATACAGTTGGTTCTGGAGAAGTAGGGTCTACAGGCCCTGATCAATTTACAGGTGTAGGCTGTAGAAGATGCCAAATGAGTTGACTTGTTTTTTAAGAGAGTGTGGAATCAAGGTAGAAACCCAGTGTTTTTGCCTCGGTTACCACCTTGATTACATTGCCATCTATATTAACCCTTTAAGTGCCAAGGACGAGGTATCAAAAGGTACATCATGGGGGGCACCCCAAAAGGTGGGGCAGGACCCCCAATAGATGGGGCAGTAGGGTTTGGGCACCCTGGGGGCAGATAGCCACACTAATGGGCCCATCTGCACCAAGCAAAGTTGGGTAAACAAAAAAAAATATACAAAATCACAGGCTGCTTTTTAGGGGGGGCTGAGGGCCACCCTAAATTGGCAGCGCATGATGTACCGCAACGGGGGGTGGCCCTCAACCCCCCCACCCCAAATGGAGGGCCCCACCTCATGCAACCCTCCCTGGGGGCAGATAGGGGGGGCCCCACCTCATACATCCCTCCCTGGGGCAGATGCCCCTTCCTAGGAGCAGATATCTGCCCCCAGGGAGGGTTGCATGAGGTGGGGCCCTCCATTTGGGGTGGGGGGGGTTGAGGGCCACCCCCCCGTTGCGGTACATCATGCGCTGCCAATTTAGGGTGGCCCTCAGCCCCCCCTAAAAAGCAGCCTGTGAATTTGTATTTTGTTTTTTGTTTACCCAACTTTGCTTGGTGCAGATGGCCACATTAGTGTGGCTATCTGCCCCCAGGGTGCCCAGACCCTACTGCCCCATCTATTTGGCCACATTAGTGTGGCTATCTGCCCCAGGGTGCCCAGACCCTACTGCCCCATCTATTGGGGGTCCTGCCCCACCTTTTGGGGTGGCCCTCTCCCCCCTCACCCCAAATGGAGGTGGGGTGTACCTCACGCAGCCATTTGGAGGAGGCCCAGGGAGGCCTGCATGAGGTGTGTCCCCCAGCCATTGGGGGTGGGGTGGGGGGGCACCCCAAAAGGTGGGGCAGGACCCCCAATAGATGGGGCAGTAAGGTTTGGGAACTCCGGCGCCAGATTGGCACACCAATGTGCCCCTGTGCACAAAGGGGAGTTGGGTTACCAAAGGAAAAAAGTGAAATTGTTGGAAGGTTTTTTAGGGGGGGCGGTGGGGCACCCCAAAGGGTTGGGAAAGTTTCTAAAGGAATGGGGCGTTAACCCCCCCTGCCGCAATGGAGTGGGTGCCATGTCATGCAGCCCTCCCTGGGACCAGCTATCTGCTCCTAGGAACGGACGCCTGAGCCCAGGGAGGAGTGCAGGACAGCCTCCCCCCTTATCTGCCCCTTGGGAGGGCTACATGAGATGGGTCGCCCCTCAAATTGGGGTGGTGGTGGAGAGGTGCAACCCCCCTCACGTTAGAAAATTCCACAGCGGTGTAGGGGGCCCCTCCGCCCCCACAAAAGGGCAGCCTGCCATTTTGAATTGGGTTCTTCGTTTACTATACCTGCCTTGGCGTAGAGGGGCACATTGGTGTGCCAGTCTGGCGCCGGGGTGCCCAAAACGTACAGGCCAATGCAACAGGGGGGGCCAATATGGGTGGTCTGGTATGTGGGTGGGCTGACACAGATAATATATGTTTTGTTCTTCCCTTTACAGGTCTTGAGCAGTTCAAGCTTCTCCCTTGTTATGTACGTATGAAATTTTGCTTATTCCAACATTTTATAGTGGGTGGAGGGCACATTGCTATTGGGATGGGGGTGAACAGGGCCTGTAGTGTTCTGTTGTGAAGGAAGTGTGTGCTCTGGGGAGGTATTGGGGTGGCCAGGAACACACTTGCCCGGGTTGCGGACAAAACGCCCCTCAGTGCAGCTGAACAGTGCTGTTTCCCTGGAAGGGAAGTTTGCCACTTAGCCATCTGTGCAATGTTTAAGTTTCATGTATGTGGTGGAAGGAGCTGAAAAATGTACAGATATATGCCAGACAGTTTGGATGTGTTATTGGTAGGCAAAGCACTGAATGTAATTCTTTTATGTTTCTGTTGCAGTTGCGGCTACTGAAAAGCTTATGCTGACTTATGTAAGTACCACATATATTACTTGGTAATGTGCGGGTGGAGGGTTACTGTGGTGGGAGAAACTGTGGCTGCAGTGTCAGTGGTATGGGTGAGAAAGGGTAGTAGGGCGGTTCGGGGGCCAGTGATGGGAGTGCCTTGCATTGAGGAAGGTGGCTGCTTTGCAGAAGGAAAAATTGGCCGACATAAGTAGCAGCTCCTTTTCAAAAATGTTGCCGGTAGTAATGCAGATGGTCATTTTGTTCTGAGCATGGTACGCGTACTTGATACAGAGAACACTACTTTTACTGCAACGATCACCATTTCTGTGGTCCTTTTCCAGCAGTCGTCCCAGTGAGCCCCGCCAGGCTCCCCATCCTTTTGCAGGGGGAAAAGCTGTAACGCAGGGTAGCTAGAGGGGCAGGAGGGGTGGGGGGTGAAGTCATTGGCCTTGGGCGTCCATCTCCCAGATGGATGTTTTGTCCCTCAAAAGCAGCAGTGGGTGCAGGGTGCCCCGGCACGGTCCCCATCCCGTCCTAGAGGGGAAAGCTGCAGTGCTGGCCAGGCAGAGATGTAGGGTGGTGGTGGTTGATATGTGTGACCTTGGCTGCTTCTCTGCCTTGGTAGTCGAATGGCCCCAAGTTCACCAGTACTTTAGGAGCTGCGCCCCAATTTCTCACAATCAAAGTGTCCAAATTTGCATGCATGTGTAATGAATGGCACACATTCTGACAGAGTAACTATATTCGGAGAGGTTACAAAGCACCCTTGCTGCACAGGTCATATCCTCTGTCAGACTAGTCACCCTGCCAAAGTGTAATGGTGTAGCATGTGGAAGTCACCTTACCACCGTGCAGTGCAGACGGTGGGCCACAGGAGCAGACAACCTTTACTGATTACAATTGCCCCAGTACAACTGTGTTATTGGCACAAGGTGACATACTGTCTTCTTCACCTCTTTCCCACCTCCTTCCCCTAAAACACAAGAGCCAATTACGTAATGACCTACTGTAAATTCACATGAGAGGTGCATGTCCGAATGGGTGAAGTGTGTGTCTGGGATTGTTCCAAGAGCCATGTGTTCACACAATCATTCAGCTAGTTGGTTAACTGTATGTATAGGCATATTCATGGGGGTTCACTTGTTTCCATATCATAGTGACGATGAGGGTTGTGTAGATAATTGCCTACTCTTTCACCCAAAGGGCTGCATGATTTTCCGAGGGCCAACCACATCTGGCTCTCAAAGGGATGCCCTCCTGGTGCATTGGTTTGGGGTTAGGGGGAAGTGCTTTCACCAGCTCAGAGGAGCCATCAGCGATGTCCATGCAAAAGGAGATGCAACCCCCCCACCCTACAGTGGTGCACCTGGGAGGAAAAGATTTAGCGTCTGTGGGAGGGGAAGGGATACATGAGCTGCTAATGGAGGAACTGGAATGGATAGCACAGATGTTTCCAAACAGTGATGGTTTGGTGCCAGATTTCCGGGATTTATTTATTTTTATGTTTTTTCTGCAGGATGCCATATGCCCACTTGTCTTATTTCCATTTCCAATCCGTGTGCAGTCTAGCCTTCCGTAGTGGTAGATGACTGAGAAGTGTCATGGAACTGGTGGAAGGAAGTGAAAAATGTACAGATAGTTGCCAGACAGTTTGGATGTGTAATTGGTAGGCAAAGCATTGATTTTAATTCTTTTATGTTTCCTTTGCAGTTGCGGCTACTGAAAAGCTATTGCTGACTTATGTAAGTACAACATTTATTACTTGGTAATGTGGGGGTGGAGGGTTACTGCGGTGGAAGGAATTGTGGCTGCATTGTCAGTGATAAGGGTGGGAAAGGGTAGTGGGGAGGGTCGGGGGCCAGTGATGGGTGTGCCTTGCATTGAGTAAGGCAGCTGCTTTGCAGAAGGAAAGGTTTGGCCTACATAAGTAGCAGCAAATTTAAAAAAATATTTTCCAGTAGTTATATAGATGGTCATTTTTTCTGAGCATGCTATGCACACTTGTAACAGAGCTCATTCCTTTCACTGCAAAGTTCACCATTTCTGTGGTCCAATTTCAGCAGTGGTCCCAGTGTGCCCTGTCAGGGTCCCCATCCTTTTGCAGGGGGAAAAACTGTAACGCAGGGTAGCTAGAGAGGGGGGTGTCATTGGCCTTGGGCGTCCGTCCCCCAGGTGGATATTTTGTCCTCCAAATTCAGCAGTGGGTGCAGGGTGCCCTGGCAGGGTCCAATCCCTTCCAGGAGAGGAAAGCTGTAGTGCTGACCAGGAAGCTATGTAGGGTAGTGGTGGGTGATGGGTGTGACCTTGGCCACCTCCCTTCCTTGGTAGAGAAGTGCCCCCAAGGTCACTAGTGGTCCTGGAGCTATGGCCGAAACACTCACATTGAAAGTGTCTGAAGGTGCACCCATTTGTGGTAAATGTGGCACATTCTGTCAGGGTACCTATTTTCAGAGAGCGTACAAAGCACACTTCCTGTGGACTTCATATCCTCTGTGAGACTAGTCACCCTGCCAAATTGTAACGATGTAGCATGTGCAAGTCACCTTACCACCGTGCTGGGCAGGCGGTGGGCCACAGGAGCAGACAACTTTTACTGATTACAATTGCGCCAGCACAACTGTGTTATTGGCACAAGGTGACATACTATCTTCTTCACCTCCTTCCCCTGAAAATAATGTGGCAATTATGTGTTGACCTACTGTTATCTCAAATGAGAGGTGGTTTCCGAATGGGTGAAGTGTGTGTCTGGGATTGTTACAAGAGTCATGTATTGGTGCAATTGTTGTGTAATGTGGTAAAATGTATGTGTAGCCATAATCATGGGGGTTTTCCTGTTTCCATTTCCTAGTGAGGATGAGGGTTGTGTGGATTTTCGGCCACTCTTATATCCAAAGGGCTGCACGACTTTTCCGAGGGCCACCTACATCTGGGTCTGGAAGGGATGGCCTTGCAGTGCATTGGTTTGGGGTGGGGGGGGATGCGCCTTCACCAGCTCCGAGGAGCCATCATCGCTGCCCAAGCAAAAGGAAAGGCCCCCCCCCCTGACCTTATAGTGGTTCACCTGGGAGGAAATGATTTTGCGTCTGTGGGACGGAAGGTGGTACGGGAGCAGCTCATGGCAGACCTTGAATGGATTGCACAGAGGTTTCCAAACACTGTGGTGGCCAGGTCCCAGATGATTCCCAGGATGGATTGGAGAACTCAAGGGAATAGAAGGGCCATCAACCGCTCGGTGTGGAAAATGAATGGCGAGTTCACTAGACTGACAGTCGGCAACACCAGAATACGGACCATTCACCATGGCAATATCAAAGGTGCTGTGATGTTTCACAGAGATGGGGTGCACCTTTCCAAAACAGGCATGGAGCTGTTCATTGGAAACATAATGGATTTTGCCCAGACGCTATTTTAGGGGGGGTTTGCCCAGTGACTGGAAGATGTGAAAAGTGAATAGAAATGGTAGTAAGTATGTTGGCAGTGAGACTTCCACTTTCTAGCAATTGTTTGCATTCATGGCATGTCAAAGCATTCAGTATGTTTCTGCTACTTATTTCTTAGGTACCCATCACTACTTGCTTCAGCCTACATCAATTTGCTTGGCCTTGCAATAATTTTGTCCTTGTGAGCTTTCCCCTTACAATAGACACCCCTATATGAATGAGCAGGTGTTTTTGTCAAAAGTGTGCCAGCAGTTGCCCGGAAGGGCCAGCCGTGTACTTTATTTATCTTCCCTTTCTGCTTCTTCATTACCTATGGCTTTTCAACTCACCCAATCATTAATACGTTGCATGGTTCCTTCTCACCTCGATTTCCCATCCACAAGCATCCCATGGAGGAGGGCATGGTGCAAAGCATGTTGGCTGTTTCTGAATAGGTAGTGTGGCTGAAATCCTCGTCCCCACGCTTGTATTTCTGTACAGTTTAGCGGAATAGTACATTGTCCATTGATTTTTTGTTCTCTTTCTTTTAGGTGCAGGTGTGTTGTAGCTGTCTACCCACTTGTAGGAAAGCAGTCAGCTGGTCCTTAGCATTTCACGTGAGTGTTTGCAAGTACTACTCCGTTTATTGTAGCGTGCAGGGAGTACGTCATATTGCAGAGGGCTGCTACAGTTTGTGAGCAAAGTCTGGACCTTTTGGTGTACTTGTGTGGAGTAGGTTTGTGGCACTGAATACCACTTACTGTGCTACGTTCCATACTTTCAGAAGCACACATACTTCTTGTTTCAGTCTTCATCTGGTCTTTGGGCAGTGAAGGGTTCCATAGCGAAGGTACTCATGGCTTCTCGGCGATCAATGTCTGGTGCGGAGGCATTAGCTGCAGTGATGGAGTCTGGCTCAGAGCAAGGCACAGATGTGTACATGCATTCTGAAACAGATAGTGCTTCTGAGGGGCACGAGGGAAGTGATTGGGGAAGTGAGATGGCCATTGACGAAAGTCCCTCCTCCCACTCATCATCGTCATCATCTGATGATGAAGAGGAAGGAAGAGTGCGTCCACCTTTTCGCACACTTCCCACACGCAGGGGACGTGCAAGACGGCCACGCAATGTGGCAGTTCCTGACATGACTCAAGAGTCGCTCTGGGTGCCTCCAGCAATGGCTCAGCCTATTGTGCCCCCTTTCACTGGTATATCAGGGTGCACAGTGAATACAGAAGGGTTTCAGCCTATTGATTTTTTCAACCTTTTTGTTGATGATGGGTTCATTGCAGATGTGGTTCAGCAAACCAATTTATACGCTGCACAGTTCATGAGGTCTAGGGGTCCCACTCTGAAACCCCACTCCAGAGCACAAGCATGGGTACCCACAAACGATGTTGAAATGAGACAGTTTTGGGGTCTCATTTTGCTCATGGGAATTGGACACAAGCCGTCTGTCGCAATATACTGGTCTACTGTAGCACCACTTTATTGCCCGTTTTTTTCAGCTACAATGAGCAGAAATCGCTTTCAAGCACTGCACCGTATGTTGCACTTCAATGACTACTCGGCAGCATTACCCAAAACGGAACCAAACTTTGATCGGCTGTTCAAACTTAAGCCATTTCTGGACCACTTCACTCACCGATTTGCAGAGGTGTATGTTCCTAGCCAGAACATATCCATTGATGAATCGTTGGTGTTGTTCAAAGGTCGCCTTGTATTCAGGCAATACATTCCTAGCAAGAGATCACGATATGGAATTAAAATGTACATGTTGTGTGAAAGTACCACTGGGTATGTCAGCAGCATGAGAGTCTACACCGGTAAAGACTCTACCCTAAACCCTGCGGGCTGCCCAGCCCATTTAGGGACAAGTGAGAAGATTGTTTGGGATCTTCTCACACCATGGCTCCACAAGGGACATCATTTGTATGTAGACAATTTCTACACCGGAATTCCACTGTTCAAGGAATTGTTCAATGTGGGCATACTGGCATGCGGTACAATCCGCAGTAATCGCAAAGGCTTCCCCAGACAACTTGTGTGTAAGAAGTTGGCCAAGGAACAATGTATGGCATTGCGGCAGGATGAATTGTTAGCAGTGAAATTCTGCGACAAAAGGGATGTGTACATGCTAAGTACTATTCATGATGAAAGTACTTCAGCTGTCCCTCTGCGCAGGTAGACTCAGCAAGTGTTGAAGCCCAATTGCATTCTGGATTACAACAAGTACATGGGTGGAGTAGACAAAAATGACCAAGTGCTTGAGTCATACCACGCTGAACGCAAGTCGCGTTTCTGGTACAAAAAGTTAGCCACACACATTGTGCATATGGCAAGTACAATGCTTATGTGGTGTACCGTGCAGCTACTCCAGAAAACAAGCTCTCCTTTTTGGATTTTGAATTAGAAATTGTTCAATCTCTGGCTAATGTTCATGTACAAATTCCCTCCTTTCCAGAGGTCGAAGATGTGGCCAGATTGCAAGAGCGACACTTTGGTGATTATGTTCCTCCCACTGCCACGAAGGCACAACCGTACCGAAAATGTAAGGTGTGTACAAAACAAGGAAAGAGGAAGGATACTCGGGTGTACTGTCCCCAATGCCCTTCCCAGCCTGCCCTCTGCTTTCAGCCTTGTTTCCTTTTGTATCATACAAAGGAAAATTATTGGGAGATCGACTGATTTCCGAAAATGCCCATCATTCCTTGAAAGGGACCCTTAGCCACTGAAATCGTGCATGTCTTGTAAAGGAATGGCACTCTTGCACCCTGCCCTGGAGGTGTACCTTCAATGAAAATGCAACAATATGTCAACTCACTTCACTTGATTTAGCGTGCATTCACGAGCATCGCTAGTCCTGCTTCCTCCACTTGAGGCTTGCCTTGGAAAGGCAACCACAGCCGTAGCTTTCCCTTGAGGCCTGTCAAGAAAATGTACATCAGTCTAGATCCCTCAGCTCAAAGCGTGACTTGCAAAGGGACGCTAATTAGGCTCCTTCCATTGGAGGCGTGCCTACGAAATAGTAATCATTATGAGTCCCTGTACTTGAGTTGTGCCATGCGGGTCTTTCCCCTTTGGCGTGCTTTGGCAAGCAATGCTAGTCCTGCCCCCTCCACTTGAGGCCTGCCTGGGAAAGAGACATCACCCCCGGTACCTTTCACTTCAGGTCTGCCTCATAAGGAAAAGGCAGTCTAGCTCCGTCTGCGCGTGGTGTGCCTTGCAAAGTAACGCAATGCTTGTTTCTTCCAAAGCAGGCACATCTTGGAAAGAAATGCCACTCTAGCTCCCTCCACTTGAGGTGTGCCTTGGAGTAGGTGGGGACAGCACTCTGCTTTACTCCCCTTTGGCGTGCTTTGGCAAGCAATGCTAGTCCTGCCCCCTCCACTTGAGGCCTGCCTGGGAAAGAGACATCACCCCCGGTACCTTTCACTTCAGGTCTGCCTCATAAGGAAAAGGCAGTCTAGCTCCCTCTGCGCGTGGTGTGCCTTGCAAAGTAACGCAATGCTTGTTTCTTCCAAAGCAGGCACACCTTGGAAAGAAATGCCACTCTAGCTCCCTCCACTTGAGGTGTGCCTTGGAGTAGGTGGGGACAGCACTCTGCTTTACTCCCCTTTGGCGTGCTTTGGCAAGCAATGCTAGTCCTGCCCCCTCCACTTGAGGCCTGCCTGGGAAAGAGACATCACCCCCGGTACCTTTCACTTCAGGTCTGCCTCATAAGGAAAAGGCAGTCTAGCTCCCTCTGCGCGTGGTGTGCCTTGCAAAGTAACGCAATGCTTGTTTCTTCCAAAGCAGGCACATCTTGGAAAGAAATGCCACTCTAGCTCCCTCCACTTGAGGTGTGCCTTGGAGTAGGTGGGGACAGCACTCTGCTTTACCCCCTTTGGTGTGCTTTGGCAAGCAATGCTAGTCCTGCCCCCTCCACTTGAAGCCTGCCTGGGAAAGAGACATCACCCCCAGTACCTTTCACTTCAGGTCTGCCTCATAAGAAAAAGGCAGTCTAGCTCCCTCTGCGCGTGGTGTGCCTTGCAAAGTAACGCAATGCTTGTTTCTTCCAAAGCAGGCACATCTTGGAAAGGAATGCCACTCCACCGCCTCTAGTTGAGTAGGGCCATGGAGAAGAAGGGTGGAGCACTCTGGGTCACTCCAATATGGGAGTGCAGCTTGCTCCTGTTCGGGATTGCCTTACAAAAAAATACATCTGGAAAACCCCATCCGCTTCCGGCGTACTTTGGACAGGAACCCAAATGTGGCTCCTTCCACCTAAGGTTTGGCAAGCAAAGAAAGGCCAGTCCCGCTCCCTCTACTCAAGCCGTGCGTTGTGGAAGACCAGAACACCATTCAGGTTCCCTCCACTCAAGGGGTGTCTTTTCAAAATAATACACACCACTTTGGCTCCCTCCCTTGAGGTCTAAGTGTCATGAAAGTGGTACTTGGACACCAACTATATGGCAGCGGTGTCTTGCGTACCTCGTAAGATCCTGCCTTGTTTATTGTTTTACTGCGAGTAATGTTATGTGTGGTGTAAGTGACACGTCTTCTGTAGGAATGAATTGGATATGATTGGTGTGTTAATTAGGTAAAGATACAAAGAACATGCAGATGCAATTTCTGTGAATGGACTTTTCCAGCACTGCCGAAATGATTGTCATGTTGCAGGATGGCTGTTTTGTGTGGGTACGGTGGAACATAAGAATGTTTGCCCATAGTTGCTATGGGCATACTGAAAGCTGGTGTGGAAGATAGTGCCTGTAGGGCAGGGTAGCAAAGTCAGCTAGTATGCACTTGCTATCACTGTCCACATGTGATTGCCGGCACATAAAGTTTGCATGCAGACACAGTTGCTATGAAATTGATGCCAAATGATAGTTAAGATATTGCTAGAGACACAGTTGCATTGTACACACATGTCCATGTGGTATAAGTGTGTAGATATGCTCATGTGTAGATACACTTGCTCTGGTGCTAGTGATTTGGTAGAAGTGCAACTGCTGAAATGGATGCCAACTGACTGCAGACACGAAAGGGATACGAATGGCCAGTGATCCGGTGGGTGCCTTGTCGTGGCATCACTGCTCACAAGGACAAACCTTCTTGTGCAACACAAGGAGGTTTGTCCTTGTGCTAAATCCCACCTTGCGTGTCTAACTGCATTGCGTCTGGTATGTATGGGAAGTGTGAGGAAAGGTGCATGTGAAATGGCTTACTGCCAGTACTTTACTGTTTCCTAAGCGCACTACAGCGAAGTTACTATACTAAAGATGTACCCATTGTCACTCAGGTACCACACCTGCACACAAGAGGTCAGCCTCTCATTGGGACACGTGTGGCGATGCGGGAAGGTAGGCCACGTGTTGTTGGAGGTGTGTTTCGGTGAGTGGCCAGAGGGAAATGTCTGAGAATTGTCTTCATTTCCGGCCAATTTCAGAGACATTTCCCTGTGTCCACTCACCGAAACACGTCGCCAACAGCAGATGTCATACCTTCTCGTGTTCCCACAGGTGTCCAGATGAAAAAGGTATCTCGAATGTGTGGGTGCACCTACCGGGGTCGCAAAAAGAAAAGGGTAACCCGCTGGTAACCCCAAGCCTTTCGCCACAGCACAAATTGTTCATGTGGGCAACCTACAGATTTGGGCCTAGGGTGTCGAAGCCAGCAAGGAAAACAGGGAACCCCATGCATTTCCCAAAAGAGGACACCCTTGGGAAAGCACAGAGGTCTGATTTGCGCGAAGCGGGCCAGAATTTATTACCCAGACACCCCCGCAAAGTCCGAAATGTGGGGAAAAAAACACATTTTCCGCACATTTCACTCGACGCACCCATCGAAACACGCCCCCAACAACACATGGCCTACTGTCCCGCGTTCCCACAGGTGTCCCGATGAAAACGGTACCTCACATGCGTGGGTGCACCTACCTGGCCGGCAAGGGGCAAGCCGAAAACGCAAGCAACCCCCAGTCTGTTTGCAGAAGGGAATCTCAGCCATTCTGCCGACCGGCACAACATACAGATATGGGCCTCGGGTGTCCAAGCCACCAAGGAAAACAGGGAGCCCCATGCATTTCCGAAAAGAGGACACCCGTGGGAATCCGCAGAGGTATGATTTGCGCACATCGCCCCAGAATTTTCTGCAAACAGACTGGGGGTTGCTTGCATTTTCGGCTTGCCCCTTGCCGGCCAGGTAGGTGCACCCACGCATGTGAGGTACCGTTTTCATCGGGACACCTGTGGGAATGCGGGACGGTAGGCCATGTGTTGTTGGGGGTGTGTTTCGATGGGTGAGCCGAGCGAAATGTGCGGAAATTGCGTATTTTTTCCCACATTTCGGACTTTGCGGGGGTGTCTGGGTAATAAAATCTGGGGCAATTTGGGCATATCATACCTTTGCGGATTCCCACGGGTGTCCTCTTTTCGGAAATGCATGGGGTTCCCTGTTTTCCTCGGTGGCTTGGACACCCGAGGCCCATATCTGTATGATGTGAGAGTGTGACATTTCCGGTGTGAAAACAGACTTGGGGTTACTTGTGTTTTAGGCTTTCCCCTTGGCGGCCAGGTAGGTGCACCCACACATGTGAGGTACCGTTTTCATCGGGACACCTGTGGGAACGCGGGACAGTAGGCCATGTGTTGTTGGGGGCGTGTTTCGATGGGTGAGTCGAGCGAAATGTGCGGAAAATGCGTATTTTTTCCCACATTTCGGACTTTGCGGGGGTGTCTGGGTAATAAATTCTGGGGCGATTTGGGCATATCATACCACTGCGGATTCCCACGGGTGTCCTCTTTTCGGAAATGCATGGGGTTCCCTGTTTTCCTTGGTGGCTTGGACACCCGAGGCCCATATCTGTATGATGTGAGAGTGTGACATTTCCGGTGTGAAAACAGACTTGGGGTTACTTGTGTTTTAGGCTTTCCCCTTGGCGGCCAGGTAGGTGCACCCACACATGTGAGGTACCGTTTTCATCGGCACACCTGTGGGAACGCGTGACGGTAGGCCATGTGTTGTTGGGGGCGTGTTTCGATGGGTGCGTCGAGCGAAATGTGCGGAAAAAGCGTTTTTTTCCCCACATTTCGGACTTTGCAGGGGTGTCTGGGTAAAAAAATCTGGGGCGATGTGCGCAAATCATACCTCTGCGGATTCCCACGGATGTCCTCTTTTCGGAAATGCATGGGGTTCCCCGTTTTCTTCGGTGGCTTGGACACCCGAGGCCCATATCTGTACGTTGTGCCGGTCGGCAGAATGTCTGAGATTTCCCTCTGAAAACAGACTTGGGGTTACTTGTGTTTTAGGCTTTCCCCTTGCCGGCCAGGTAGGTGCACCCACACATGTGGGGTACCGTTTTCATCGGGACACCTGTGGGAACGCGGGACGGTAGGCCATGTGTTGTGTTTGTGTGGTTTTCATAACGTTTTGACCCATTTGCTGGAGCCCTTTGTCTCACAACCCTTTCTTTTCCCAAATGTGACCTACATTTAGTCGCTGCTTTAGCCACCATACACTTTTGTAACCTACACAAGTCACCTACCCTTGAAAAGGTCTGCCTGTGCTCTTTCAAAAAATGTATGGCTGCCGTTCCTCACCACATTGGTTTTCCCAATTTACACATGCTAAGTGCGTCTGGTCAGGCCGTGAGCGTAAAACTCCTGTGTACCATGGCTCAGTGTTTGGCTTGTGGTATTGCTTGTTTTGTACAAACACTACAAAAATGGTATGCTCTCCTAACTGCAAGAATCGGGGGAATGTAGCGGAGCATTGCTTTTCTCAAAATTCATAGAAGCCATTGCCGTACCAAGCCAACCATGTCCAACACATACCTTTTTTTTCAGTCATTTTCCCGCTTTTCCCCCATTCGATGGCAGTTTCCCCTACCTAGTTGTTGCCTGACCTATGCAAATCACCCCTTCCTAAACTTGGAATTTTGTCTACTTTTCAGAAATATATGCCTTTCTGTCCTCCAATTTGGCTTTCCTGCCCTTTTCTTCTATTCCGTCCATGCATGTCCAATTGGAAAAAATGGCAAAAATCGCCTACCTCTCACAAAACGGTTGATAACCCCATCAAAATAATTTTTTTCCATTTCCACTCAACCTGTTCCTGAAAGCCAACACATCGGGGAACTCAGCACAGCAAACCATTTGTTCCTAGCTCTTACAAGGAAAAAACCACAGGCTTCTTTGTACATCATTTTATTGGCATTTATTGAAAAAACCCAAAATTTTCGCACATTTTCCTTATTTTCTCTCACCCCCCTACAGCAACCTGGGATTCCTGGGTGGCGTTACGACCGCCTACATGTGGGAAAAAAAGGAGCCAAATTTGGCCAAGATATCTCATGTAACGAAAAAGTTACAAGCCATTGAATGGCCACATACCAAAATCACCAAAAAAGGCTCTGGCACTGGGGAGAAATACCCATGGCACTTAAAGGGTTAAAGGCAGTGTAACTGGGGCTAAGTTTTTTACGGTTAGAGTCGGAACCCAGGATCAGTATCTCTGTTTTGTCGTCATTCAGGCCGAGGCCGTGAGAGGCCATCCATGAGTGAATGATGTGGTAAATTTTATTTACTAGAGCTGTGTCTTCGCCAAAGTTGCCAGATAGTGGTATGAGGATCTGCGTGTCGTCCGCATAATTAGTATAAGTTACCCCCAATCTGTCAAGTTTGTCGAAGAGTGGCTTAGTGAAGATGTTGTACATTGTTGGGGAGACATATGAACCTTGTGGGACTCCACAGGTGATTTGTATTGGGTCTGCTGAAGCTAAGGGGGAGAACACTCTCATCGTACGGTTGGCTAGGAAGGATTGTACCCAGGCTATAGCTTCACTTGAGAAATAGGCGGCAGACGCTAGATGCTTGCATAACACTGCATGGTCCACCAGGTCAAAGGCCGCCGATAGGTCGAGGAGGAGGAGCATAGCTGTTTTACCTTTATCCTTCAACTCGTCGATTTGTGTCTTGAGGTCAATTAGGGCCGTTTCAGTACCGTGTTGTGGTCTGAATCCGGATTGGCATGATCCTAGTAGTTGGTTCGTCTCCAGATAGTTTTGGATCTGGAGGTAGGCTACTCTGTCAATGATTTTGAGGAGGAACAGGACTGTAGTAATGGGCCTATAATTAGTTGGGATAGCCGGGTCAATGGTCTGTTTTTTAAGAAGAGGCAGTACCCAGGATTCTTTAAGGTTAGTGGGTATTGTGCTTGATTTAAAGGAGGCACTAATTATCTTAGAGATGAAGGATGCTAAATCTCTGGCTGCGTCCTTCATAACTTGTGCCAGGCAACTGTCGCCCTAGCAGTTCGATGGTTTCAGAGATGATATAACCTTTTCAGTTTCCAGTATGAATATATTGGTAAACCTGAATGGTTGGCAGCTACTTAGTGTATCTGTGCTTGGTATATCTGTCAGAGGGGTGATATGTGTTCCTGTGGAACTCAAGGAGGCTTTCTTTTTTGCAATTTTAGACTGTAGAGTTACTATTTTATTTGCTAAGGCATTTTGGATGCTAGTGCCATTGTTTGTCCTTAGGGACATTATCTGTGGGAGCAATCGGATTTTCCATTTCCCGGAGGATGGAGAAGAGTTCTTTGGAGTTAGAGTTAGCTTTACTGATTCTCTCATGAAATGTGTTTTTTTTGGTTTGGATTATTTCTTTCTTGTATTTGTTCGCAAGATTAGCAAGTAGAGTTTTATTCTCAGCTGAAGGTGAGTGCCTCCAGATTGCTTGGAGTTTACATTTTTGGATCCGTAGTTCTTTGAGATGGGGGTGAACCATGAATTGAGGTGTGATTCTTGTTTACTTGTACGTAGTTTGACTGGGGCAATAGTATCCAAGGCTTTGGACATAGTATTGTTGAATGTCTCGACTAGTGTGTTTGAGTCAGAGTTGTTAGCGCTAGGAGGAGAGGGAGTAGTTTTTCAGGTGTAATTTCTTTTTTACTTCTGGTTAGCAGGGGTGGTACTATTTCACAAGTATCTAATTTTAGAGGCTCTATAGTGGATGAGAAACAAATAAGGTGGTGGTCTGTCCATGTTTGTGGGGTAATATTAGAGATGGTAGTGGCACAGTTCAGGTTGGCTATCCAGTCTAATGTGCGTCCTTTTATATGTGTGGGAGCTAAGACTTTTTGGGTAAGGCCATGTTCGACTAAAATCAATTGGATAGATTGGGCCTGTTTGTCCACAGCATCATTAAATCCCAAGTTAAAGTCGCCTTGTAATAGGAGCTGCGTGGAATCTTTTATGTTGTTAGTGAGGAGGCTGGAGAGGTCTTCCTCAAAGTTACCTAGGGGGCATGGTGGTCTGTACACAAGGAGAATAGTTAGAGTACTATTATTAGAGATGGGTAGTTTAGCTGATAGTAGTTCACAAGATTTGATTGCTGGAGGTGTGGTGAGTCTTAACGCTAACTTAGTTTTAGCAATAATGGCCAGACCGCCTCCTCTAGAGTTGGGCCGATCGACTCTGAAAATATTGTAGTTGTCTGGTAAGGCAGTCATCAGTGCGGGACCTGCAGCATCGTTGAGCCAAGTCTCGGAGACAGCCCAAAAAGTCTAGGTTATCCATAGCGAGTATGTCAGCAATTTCCGTATTATGTGCTATAAGGGACCTTGCATTAATAAGGACTCCTGATATGGTGGGAGTTGTGTTTCTTTCTTGGATAGGTCTTAGTGTGGGGTGCTTGGGTCTCTTTTGGTTGTGACGAGAGTAGGTCTGCATATTTGTAAGTCTTTCAGCGGCTGTGGCAGATGGGCTAGGGTCAGTGGTAGTTAAAGTAGGTGTGGAGACCGATGGTCTAGTTCTTTTGTTTTTGAGATCATAAAGTCGTGGCAACCTAGCTCTGAGTCGAGTGTTTCTCTCCTGCAGGTTGCAGGGTGTAGAGATAGTGTGGGCCATTATAGTGGTGATTGTTAGAATAGCCCAGAGTAGGGAGCAGAGTATGTATATAAGGTGAGTCTTGGTGGTGAGCATGTTAGGTTATTATGTAGTCACATCTGCATTATGTAGGAAGGTGCTGCGTAAATGCTAGTTATGTTAGATAGACAAAGGTATCGTTAGTTCTAACATGTCAAAGACTCTATGGTGGCCTGATACTGAGGTAGGCTGCAAGGAAGGTCTGGCATACGGTTTACACTAGAGGACCACCACTAAACCTAAAACAATGGCTATGAGATGTCACATACTGTCAAGATGTTGGGAAGAACTACATAAGGACACTAACCCTCCACTCATGTCCCCCGGACGTCAGCGGCCTGTATATAGCATACTTGATAGCAGCTGACGATGATCTGCTCTCATGGACTCCATCCCCAATACAAAATCAGACTGAACTACTGGAAACCTCAACAACAGCCACGAATGTCACATAAAAAATACAGTGGCATTTTTAAGCAACACTGCAAAACAGCGAGTGGAGGGCCGAGCGGCGGGGGGAGGGGCAGGGATCACGCCGAACGGTGCATGGTCTTGTAATTTATTGTTAATTTGTGTTTGAAAACCCAATAAAGAAATTTCCACAAAATAAAATGCTGGGACGAGTGAAAGCCAGGCGGGGAGGGGCGGGGGAACGGGGGCGTGCTTGCTTTCCCTTTCAGAGAGGGATACGATCGTGGGCTTGTTTTTTTTGGTCTAAGTGGGCCACTTTTTTTGGGGCCAGTTTAATGAGTTAATTCATACAGCTAGTAGTTTTGACCATGTTACCGGATAAATATTCTTTAAAATGCATAATTTGTGCAACCAGCGTTGCTAAGGGGCATGCATACCTGGTGTTGCTGCAGTGGAGCAGGCACGGTCCCTGGTGTCTCTCACCTCCTTCAGTACCAGGCAGCTCCTCTCACCCTGCAGCAGCTGTCTCCTGTGCACAAACAGTCTACACGGAGCCCGGTGTCATGTTGGAGAACTCAGGCTGCCAGTGCCACATGGCTGGAACAGAACCTCCCCTAGCAGGGATTGTGCAACATGTGTGGCGCGCTCAGGAAATTTCCCCCCCCTGCCCACTCCTCCCCCGGCACCAAAGGAAGCAAAGCAATTTGCAACTTAAGTTGCAAATGTGTGCCTCCACGGCCACTTGAATTCACTGAGAGTGGGCCGGGCTGAGGCAGCTGCCCCGCCAAGCCTGGCCACTCCCAGTGCTTTCTAAAATGAAATAAACACTGCTGGCGCCGCTGCGCCATGGTGTCCGGCAGTTGGCTCCGGGGCTGAGCACTGCCAGGCCAGCACGCCCACGTGATGCATTCATCAAAGAAAGCTTACACTTTTGTGTTAACTTTCTTTAATGAATGTATCTGCTGTGCGGCGTGAGGCGCGAGCTGGCTGCTGAGCGGGTTGCAGCCTGCAGCCCGCAGGCAAGCCAGCCTGCCCTGAGCACACCGGCCCACTTATAGTAGGGTCGGCCCGGCTTGGTTGGCCTGTGTTGGGGGTAAACAAGGTTTCCTCTTGGGTGCAGAAACCCAGCAACGCGTGGGCAATGAGCCATGCAAGGCTACAATGTTTTTCTTCCCCAGCCTTGCATGGCCCACTGACCATGTTGACTGAGGTACTACACCCTCAAAATGCTTAAGGGTACTTCTGAACCTTCCTGTTCATTAGGGTGTCCTGGGGCAGCCAGTCTCTGGCACTAAACATGATTTCCAGCACGAGGAAACAGGGAGAGGAGTTTGATTGACACCTCTCCCTGCTTCCTGTCTGTAGGGTTTGCAGGAAGTGCCTTCGAGAACAGCTGAGTGGGTGTCTGGAGCCTGGAGCCGAGCCAACCAACAGATAAGCATAATTTTTTTTAAGTGTGTATGTATGTGTTTGTGTACATGTGTGAGAGGCTGTAATTCTTGAAAGTGTGTGTGAATGAATGTAGGTGATGTGAGAAACCTGAGGGCATTCTCACTCTTAGACCCCTTGGATCCTCTGCACAGGTGGCCAGGGCAAGGCCATCGCTGTTGGATCCTGACCCTCGGGGCAGAGAAGTGAGGGAGTATCATCTGGGTGGAGGGTCTTTGAGGATTGGGAGTGGGGAACCCTTTGACGAGACATGGTATCCCCCTTTCCCATTGATGAGAAATCCAACCCTCCCCCGATCTTTATGGGCTATTCTAAATCAGCCCCCCTCATTTTGTCACACATGACTTTTGACAGTACTGGGACGAGGCAGAGACGACTAGGAGCAATGAGCACCAACGTGCACCACTTTGGTACTGAGACTAGGAAGAGGGCCTCAGAAGAGTACCACTGTAAAGATCAGGCATGTCTTGCTAACCAGCCAAACAGTAGTCAGGTAATTAGTGAATAGGACGCCTGCAATCCTTTACACAGCTCATGTGTACAAAAGAGGTGTGTGCAGGAGAGGAAGAGAAGACGCTGATTGGAGCAGTTGGAAGACGCTGATGGGAGCAGTTGGAAGCTGTGCTGCATCCGAAGAAACACCCCGAAGACCGGAGCAGCTAAGGATCCGGGTGAATGTGAAGTGGGAGCACGAGCTCTGTGGAGCAGAGGTGAGGAAAGAGAATGAGACCAGATGCATTGTCATCCTTTGTTTCAATCAAGAGACTGCTCATTCTCTGGTAGTGCTGCCAGAGCATGGGAGTGTCTGAGGGGAAGAGTAAATCCGCCTGTGCTGAAACCGTCAATTTTGTGGCCTGCCCTATGCAAGAGAAGATTCCAAAGTTAGCCGGTGAGTTTTTCAGCACAATTTACTCGGTGTTACTGTAACTGGTAATGAAGCTCTATTGTCTATGAAGCTGAAGTGATAGAATGTAGCACAGTGGTTGCATGCCTTGTTAAAGGAACAAGCACGTTTTCGAAAGCCTCAGAACATCGTGAATCCGTCCTTTGTGAATCAATGAAAGTTTGCTGAAGTGGTCACAAGCCATGCAGGAACGTTTTCGAAAGTCTTCAGCAATAGAATAAAGGTACAGAAAATAACAGCTATTGAATACCGAACTAAAAGGAAATTTACAGGAAGTGAATGTCTATTTAATACCAAACTCAAAGAGATCTTTGACATTAAAAGACAACAGTAAGATGGTGAAGGCTGAATGCTGGTTTCACATGAGATGAACTTTGAAGTGAAAGCATAATTGAATGCTGAACTGTACAAGGACATTTAATTGTGAAACAAACAAGTACAAAACCAAATGCTAAATGTGTATTGCACAATGAACTGAAACAAATCCTAAAACTGAATAGAATTAAGCAACACAAAAATGCATTAAAAGACTGCATTAAACTATGAACTGCAACTGAATATTCTGCCATTTATAAAGGGGTGCATGACACCTGGGATAACGAACCCATAGCAGAATCCGTGGGATTGCCAAATGCCAGTTCAGTTTGCATGTTTGTATGTTATGTATCTGTATGTTGTTAATGAAAATAATAAAGAAATTTAAAAAAAATAAAGGGGTGCATGACACATGGTGGCAGAGCAATGGGGTAGCTAGTGATAAACCAGAAAATCACAAAAATCACCCCCTTATCCCTGGAAACAGTAAAGGAAAACAAGTGAAAGTAACTTGACGTACGGGAGTATCAAGGAAGCTGTGTGAGACTTTGAAGTCTTGGGGAAGGAAACCCTGAGCTCTGGCAAGTTTATTTATGTTAACTTGGGATTCAAATCTCAAGACTCCTTCTTGTTTTAGGATGATTATGTTTGGAACCTGGGGAAGGGAAACCCCGGAGTGACTTTGAATCATATTGCTTTTGTCTTGAAATTGGGATCACAAGACCCACTTTTTGTTTATTGGATTGTTTTGTTTGAATCGTGGGGAAGGGAACCCCAAAAGTGACTTTGAATTCCATACCTTTTGAACTGGAGAAAGGTAAACTTCAAGACTCTTTTTCATGTAACTTTTTTGTGCTTGGGGAAGGGGAGCGGAGAGAAAGCTGTGAGCTGTCAGAAGCTCTGAACTTGAAGTTGAGCACTGTTTATTTTGACTATGACATCCCTACACATTTGTTTGTTCTTGTTGTGAGGGCACAGGCAGACTATTAAGTTGCTCTATTTGACTTAGACTTTCTTTAGTTTAGTTCAGGTAGGGAAATCCCACTTTAGCATAGGGCAAGTTAGGCCTTCAACCATCCTGACATTTAAGTTAATAAATATCTTTTGTTTGAACTTTAAGTCTGTTGTCTGTGTCTTGCTTCATGATGCCTTCACAGTGATTACTGAATGTGCAAGTGAATGAATGCTTCTGAGTGCATGAATGGAGAATGTGTGAGTGAGTGAATGCTGCCTACTGCGTGAGTGTATGAATGTGGAATGTATGTGAGTGCATTTTTTTAATCAGAGTGAATGTTGAATGCCTGCATGACAGGGTCTGTATGGGTGCTTGGCTGCTTGTGTGATGAATAAACCATCACTCACACATATACATTATGCATTCTGAGAGTGCAATGTGTATGTCAGAGTGAGTGTGTAATGCTTTTCAATGTGCGAGCGAATGAAAGCTGCTGATTGCTTGAGTATACGTGGGGAATGTGAAAGTGAACACATAGATTACTTACCAGTAATCTTCATTACTTTTAGTCCTACTCTTCCTCATCAAAGTGTCAAAAGAGAAATTATATCATGCCTCCTATCACAATAAATATATGTATATTGGCCTATGCCAAGCTGCTCGTAAGTCGCTTGTGAAGGAATCCGTGTTGCAAGGTCCTGACCTTAAAATTAATGTAAGCCGCCATTTTAGGTAAATCCACCATTTTAGGTACGCTTTGTAAAGTCACCCTGTGAGTTAAAATGGTGGAAGATGTCATTCCAAAATACAACATGGCCGTCTTGACTCTTTACGCAGCTAATATGTAACTAGCCTGCAGGCAACTTGTTGAGGTCATGAACTGAGACCTTGTCCTTCATTGACCTGTGTGTAAAGGATTACTCGTGCAATGAAACCAATCCACAAGTATACGATAAAGACAGTGTATTCAAATACTGAACGTAGAACACTTGTTTAACTACATTGTATTAATGTTTAAGAAGACCTACATGGAAAATCCCAGAATACACAGTTGCCGTATAGGATTGTTGATATATGTATTAAAAGCAAACCAGTTATATGAGGATGTGCAAGACTTGGCATGAACCCTAGATCGGTGATGTATTAGTGGAATATTGACCCGAAGTGGGGCTGGACATCGTGCTCACAAAAAGTATAAAAAGCCAATGCATTCTAATGTACAGCCTCTCTCACTGAACACATTGAACCACGCTGGAGTTCGTTGTGTTGTACTGAGGGCTGATAGCTATCTGATTTTGCTCTGTTTTTAGTAACTGGATTCAGTATAAAATAAAGTACTTTGTATGTTCCTTTGTAACCCGTGTTCGGTGTGTTTCCTTTTGGGGTACTCAGCCTCGATATTTTGATTTTGTTTTCACAGTTGGCGCCCGAATAGGGACCCTCAAGATTGATGCCGGATTGTTGAAGGATGACTCTGGCTATCGGACCGGGATCGGACGGTGTGACAAAAGGGGGCCCCACTGAACGAGACTCCACACCTCAGCAGCGCTGCACGACCCGATCCCTGGACAATTAGCTTGTGGTCCGAGACGGCATCTTGACGAGGGTCCACTTATCAAGGTGGGCAGATTTGTCGAAATCACTATACACGAGGTAAGATTAGTTAGGTAAGATTCTTTGAAATCCGATCGGACCTCCTTAGGTTTGTTAAGGTGAGTCGTGACCCGACTCTTAATTCAACCCTGATAATTTGAATTTGGCGCATTATATCTGCAGACACAATTATTGACCAGGTAACACCAATAATTTGATATGCCTGGGAAATTGTCTACCTGCTTCAGGGCGTTGTTCCGCAGCGATAGACAATCTTTGGAATTTAGCCATCCCGCACCACAGGAGGGGTTGCCGGCATGTACTATGTACTGTAAGCATGGCATTGGAAGTATAGTATTTAATGACATTTGGCACAGACAAACCAGACATGCCTCTAAACTTCAGTCGCCAATCAATGGTAGTGTTGAAATCCCTCGTATTGAGTATTTAGAGTCAATTCTATTAAAGAAAAAGGCTAGACATGCAGAATTTCATGTTTTGCAGAATTGGAAAAAAGAAGCGTTGCAGCAACTTAGAAGTAGGGAAAAACATGCTTGCCGTCATAAGACGAACGCAGAAAAAGCATTATTGTATGATGAAGATAAACATTCTGAATCGACTAGGAATATGGAAGGGCTTTCTCACTTGGAATTCAAAAAATCTATCCTTCCAAAGACCTCCATGCTTCCGAGGAATCTATAGACAAATGGTTAAATGAACGAAGGCCTGGTGCCTCTGCGCCACCTCGGTATGTTCCTCTTCCTGCTGCTTTGCCTCTTCCTCCTGTTATTCCTGCTCTACCTGCTGATGTTCCCATTGTTCCTGCTCCTCCTAATGTTCCCCTTCCTCCGGAACCTCCACCTCTTCTAATCGCACCAGTTACAGTACCTCCATTGAATTTGCCTGCTCCCTCTCTTCCAAGTGGTCCTGAGCCGCTTGTACTCGATCGAGGTGCAGGGTCAAAGGTTGTCACTCGCAATACTGTACCACCAGAGAAGAAACGTGATTTGATTGCATGGGCTAAGTATTGTATGGAGAAGGATGATCAAGCTAATGTTTTTGCCACACTTTGTATTATGAATAATTTTCCTGAGAAAAATGTTTTTATTGAAGGTTTAGGGATTCATTTATGTGTAATGTGGGGAAAATTAAATAATACAGATCTCTCACAAAGGTTAAGGGATCTAAATACTTTAGCGTTTTCTAGAAACACTGTGGAGAAAGTAAATGAGCATGTTGAGAGGTTATTTGGGTATAGAAAGGAGTTAGAAAAGTTGCAGAATGAGGATGACGAGGGGGAAAGTATGTATGTACAGAAACAGTTCCTTCCTTGTCGTAAATCGATATCTGAGGAAGCACAAATTTGTACGAAGGACACACTTAGATGGATTTCGGATATGTCAATAACTCCAATTGAAATATATGACACATATAGTCAGTACACGCCAGAAATGCAGAGGAAAGTGATACAGGTAATGATAGAGTACCTACAGGATGATTGTGTAAAAAGAAAGATTAGTTGTCCCACAGAGTTATTGAGTATTTACAAGAGAGCTTTTTCACTTGACACTTCTTCGACTGCTTTAGCACTCGATTTAGCTTTGTTGCTTAGTAAACATTCAGAGTCACCTACTTCACAGTTACCTATGAGAGAGGTTCCTCTGACATTTGTCCCGAAGGTTGAGATTGCGGCCGATGTTGCACGAAATATAGTCGCTGTGGACATTCCTGCACATTATGTATCGCAGTTCGTTCACGTCCCGTTCTCAAGACAGGAAGTGAATACTATTAAGCAATCTATTCCTGATATTAGGAAAAATCCGACAGGATTCTATAAAGAAATAGAATCCGTCTTGCAATCCTCAGTGTTCACCTTAGGTGATATTGATTTGTTATTCCCTGTACTCCTGCCCATAGATTTGTGGAAACAAGTTAGAACTATAGACGATGTGCCAGGGTTGGGAGATACATGGGTGAATATAACTAGACTCGATGGAGAAAGGCCAGCTGGTGAAAGACCGCCTCAGGTGATATTAACTTTGCCTGATAGAATCATTGCAAAATTGAAAACCATAATTCCAGAGAAAAGCATTATTTGGGACAAACTTACGGCCTGTGTCCAAGCAAAGTCTGAGGGTGCTACCGAGTTTTTTAATCGGTTCAAACAGGTATTCTCGGATTTCAGTGGACAAGACCTAGGCACAGAGTCTGGGAAAAGATTATTTGTGGACAAATTTGTGCGTGGATTGTTGCCAGACATCCAGTCACAAATTATGTCTTCTGAGAGCGCTTGGCAGGCGAAATCGCAATCAGAAGTACTGCACATGGCTCAGTACTACGAGAACCGTGTCAATAATGAAAAAGATAGAGTTGAAAAACGAAAAGGTGATTTGAAAACTAAAGTGCTATTGCAGCAAATTGTTAGAGGCCCCAGAGGGGGTAGTTCTCAGATTAGAGGTCAGTATGTCCCGCAAGGGAATGTGCCCTTGGGTCCTGTGAACATTAACCAGTGTGCCTATTGTCGTCAAGAGGGTCATTGGCATGCACAATGCCCCGTCCTTCGACAAAGGTCGAATAGCACATTTGGGAATATGGATAGACGATCCAAAGGTTGCCTGGGTGTAGGGGGCCCTGGTAGAGGTCAGTTTACATAGGATCCTCAGCAACCTTTCTCGCAGGATAATCAGATTTCGAGTGTGGACACCAGGAACATATTTCATCATCCTTCCGCTGCATATTTATCTGAAGAGCTTCCTTTTGATGACATTCTGTTTCGTTACGATTGCCCGAAGCAGGGTTTGGAACCTATACCTATTCCTGTCAATCAGAAAGGTCCCTACGTTGAAATAATGGTGGGAAATAGGAAACATCAGTTTTTGATAGACACTGGAGCACAGAAGTGTTCCATTGATCATTCACGGGTTCCAAACATTCCACTGTCAGGGCAAACCAATGTTTCTGTAGGGTTTTCTGGCACACCAGTTGTTTGTCCGGTTTCTTCGCCGGTACCCATTTCTGTGGGTCCCTTTACGGACCACTGTCCATTTCTGTTGACTTCAATTTGTGGAGAGAACTTGCTGGGGTTGAATCTGTTAAAATAATTAAATGCAGTGATTTATTGTTCTTCTGATGGAGTGCGCTTGACGATTTAACCACAGCAATTTTCTGTCTCACAATTCTTGACTAGACCTTTGCCGCCAGAATTCATTAATGTACCAGAGACCTTGTGGGCTGTTGACGACAATGATGTCGGTGTTTTACAGATTGAACCTGTTAAGATAGTTTTGATACACGGAATTTAGCTGCCACGCATTCCGCAGTATAAGATTTCAGTTGAGGGCGAGCAAGCTTTGAAATGCATTGTTTCCGATTTTGTGCATCGCGGGGTGATTGAAGAAATTTCAGGAAGTTTGTGCAATAGTCCGATTTTACCCGTGTACAAGAAAGGCGATAAAGCAATTCCATTCCGTTTCATAATTGATTTACGTGCCATTAATAAAGTCGTCGCCCCACAATTTCCAATTGTGCCTGATGTAACAACAATCCTAACCATGATTCCATCTACAGCTACTTACTTTAGTGTGGTGGATCTAAAGAATGCTTTCTTTAGTTTCCCTATACACAATGATAGTAGATACTTGTTCGCGTTCACCTTAGGGGGATGCTTGTTCACATTTACTCGTGCACCTCAAGGGTACACAGAGAGTCCTAGCATTTATAGTAGGGCTTTGAAAGAACAACTTGATACCCTTGAATTGCCCTCTACTTGTACATTGCTTCAGTATGTTGGTGACTTGCTCTTAGCTGCTGACTCTGAGAGCGCCTGTAAGGAGGGCACTGTGTTATTGCATATCCATCTAGCTAAGCATGGTCAAAAAGCTTTGCTTAAAAAATAACAATATTATTGCCAGGAGGTCGCCTATTTAGGCTTTCTCCTGTCAAAGGAGGGAAGAAGATTGACACCTGAAAGAATAAAACACATTTCTGGCATGTCTGTCCCAAATACACAGAAGGAAGTTAGAGCCTTGATAGGTATGGCTTCTTACTGTAGGTTGTGGATCCCAAATTTTTCACTAGTGATCAAACCGATGTTGGCTTTGACAAAGAAGGGCATTTCTTCGCCATTGCCCTGGAACGCGGAACACCAGCAATCGTTTGACTTGCTTACGACTGCATTATGCTCTGCACCAGTTTTGGGCACACCAAACTATGAAAAGGCCTTTGTGTTGTTTGTGCATGAATGTGATGGATGTGCTTTGGCTGTATTAACGCAGGAAGATGGAGCGAAGAATAGGCTGTGCGGTTACTTTTCTTCTGCCCTTGATCCTGTAGCATGCGCTTTGCCAAGATGTTTGTGAGCTGTCGCTGCTGCTGCTGTGTCTGTAAAACAGAGTGAGGGAATGGTCCTAGGCCATGATCTAACCCTGATGGTGCCTCACTCTGTAGATGTTCTACTGAACCGAACCCAAACGCAACACCTCACTTCTGCACAGTTGACAAGATATGAATTGATCTTGTTTGCTCTTCACATTCAAATTAAGAGGTGTTGTGTTCTTAATCCGGCTGAACTCTTACCTTTCGCGCAAGATACTACTTGCGGCGATGAAGAGTCACATGATTGTCTGTATACTATCGAACAAGAGACAAAGGGTAGAATTGATTTGAAAGACACTCCTTTGGATAATCCGCAAGGAGAGCTGTTCTGTGATGGCTCTTGCTTCAAGCTTCCGGATTGTACATCCACAGCTGCTTATGCAATCACCACATTAAGCACGGTTGTTGAAACTAATAGAATCACACATAATTCTGCGCAGGCCACAGAGATTATAGCATTGACCCGAGCTTGTGAACTTTCCGAAGGGCTTGCAGTAAATATATATACTGATAGTCAGTTTGTCTTTGGGGTGGTTGACAACTTTGGGAGACTTTGGTCAGAGAGAGGGTTCCTAACTTCACATGGCACTAAAATCCAACTTGGCTCCCTAATAGTACAACTACTCTCAGCGCTTGCGCTCCCTACTCAGTTAGCAGTTATGAAATGTGCAGCACATCGAAAGATTACGGATGACATAGGGAAAGGGAATCCTTTCACTGATCAGATAGCTAGACAAACTGGTACCGATCCCCTGACAGAGATGTATGTTTCAAGGGAGACTGTAAATGCTTATGCAATGGATGAGGGTGTTGGGTCTGTACGAGATATCCAAGCTGATGCCACGTTAGAAGAATCCAAGAGGTGGCTGAAGGCTTGGGGAAACTTGATGCTGACGGGTGTTGAGTGGATATAGCGGAAGGGAAATGGCTACTCCCTGACGCGTATATAATGATGATGGTCATCATGGCCCATGGTCCTACGCATGTATGTGCCCAGAAGATGACAAAAATGTTTTAAAAAGTTTGGTTAAATGACAACATTTTGAAAACTGCCCAGGGCTACGTCCAGGATTGCATGATTTGCCTACAACACAATGTGGGAAAGGGGACAGTAACTCCAAGGGGAAGTCTTGGGCCACCCTCTGTCCCCTTTGAAGTTATCCACTTTGACTTTATTGAAATGGAACGATGTGCCAATAAGAAATATGTACTGGTGGTCATCTGTGCTTTTAGTAAATGGGTTGAGGCTTTCCCCGTTATGGATGCTACAGCCATGACTACTGCAAAAACCATGTTGAGGGAATACTTCCCGCGGTTCGGGCTACCAAGGGTTATCTGGTCGGACAATGGTCCACATTTTGTCGCTGCTGTAATTCTGCAGATATGTGCGGCATTACAAATTGACAAACGGTTCCATTCGGCCAGACATGCTCAAAGTGCCGGACTAGTAGAAAGACACAACGGTATCATCAAGAACAAGCTCGCTAAGACGTGTGCCGGCATCAAACTAAAATGGCCGGACGCCTTAGCGATCTTGTTATTATCTATGCGTACAACCCCTCAAACTAAGACTGGGCTCTCTCCATTTGAGGTGATAATGGCGAGACCTGCCAATATTTGGAACCTTCCTAAATGCAATTCATTGAGAAATGTTGAAAATGTATTACTTTCAGGTTATTGGAGCTAGTTGACTAAAAACCTGTATTTGATTTATCACCAGGTGCGAGAAGCGTTAGCTGTGCGATACGGGGGCCCGGGCTACAGTATACGCCCTGGGAGTTGGGTGCTCATCAAGGCATTTGAGCGCTCTTCCTGCCTTGCGCCTCGCTGGCGTGGGCCGTTCCAGGTCCTGTTGGTCACCCAAACAGCGGTGCGGGTCTCTGGAGGAAAGAACTGGATCCACGCATCCCACGTCAAGAAACTTCCTCACCCAGTGCCACACGTTACAGACGAAACAGAACCCCTCGCTAATGCTGCAACCAATGATCCCAAAGCAGTAAGTAGCACTGAGAGTCTGTCGGAGATTCTCTCTGAGCCCGTGAGGCTTGGGGAAGCCGCCATTTTGTCTCCGCACTCTCCAAAAGTTTTGCATCTGGAAACTGCTGTTTCAAATTTGGCATCTTCACTTGTCTCTGACACGTTGCTTCCAACAGGAAGCGAGGACATATTGTTTCCGGATCAATCAGTACCGGGAAAAGTAAGGTACAATCTGAGTACAAGAAAATAGACTTACGGCATAGTTCGGCTGTGCATTCGAAGATGAAAAGGATCATCGAGGGCTTGTTTTTGCCCAAATTTGAGAAAGGGGATTCTGTTGGCTAGGGTTGTGGAAGGACTAAGAAGTCGTGCGACCGGGAGGTCGCCAGCAACGAACATTGGGGGTATCCGTTTGAAGACTACAATGCCTGCTACCGCTAGCGCCCTTATGGGACTTGTAAATAAAGGGCTGACCAACCAGGACAATGGACAAAATACCTGGGCCCCGAAAACGTATTGCTGTGTTTTTATAATGATATGTGGGTTTATAATATTCGCTGCCTTAGTGTTGTGGTACCTTGAGGAAACTCATTCTTTAGAATTGTTCTTACCTACTGAAAGTATACCTACTGTTCCTACTCCCTTTGTACATTTGCATACTCTGTCTCCTAGGGACTCTCAGCATAGACAAAGGTACCACAATAATACTCTACTACTTATCATGAATGCTCCGCATGCCATTTTTAATAAGTCTAACTGTTGGGTCTGCTCACATTTACCGCAACACGGAGATAAGGGGCTAGGTTGGTATATTCATTCTTTACCTTTGACAACTGCTTGCTATGCCTCTCTTAGAGCACTGTTCTTTGGCCGTTGGAATGATAGCATCTCAGGGAACTTTGATGGCACCAATTTGAATAGTTTTGAGAAACATGTTTTGACTCCCCTGGGATGCTCGCTTGTCGCAAACAGGAGTAAACCTAACATTGCTTCTATTAGGCCTTCTGATAGACTGTCTCGTCCTTTCCAATCTTTGATTTCCTTTAAAATGGCTCCAATAGGCAATAAGGATGCCATGCCTCCTTCTTACACTGTTAATCATAGCCCTGATTCAGTTTCTTTTTGCATACAGAGGAATGGAACTCAGTCAATGGGCGATTTTCTAGGTTGTGCCAACGTTGCAAATTTGACTGGGGAAAGCAGACCTTTGTATGTAGGCGAACCTGTGTACTTTGTCTGCGGTAATGTAGCATTCCCTTGGTTGCCCAGGGATTGGCAGAGAGCCTGTTATTTAGGGATCCTGTTACCTGGGGTGTTTATAGCTAGTACAAAAGAAGTTTCAAAGGCTCGTTCACGGTGGGACGAGAATGGTGACCCCCAGCACAAATCTTGGGAGATGTAGCAAAATCAGTTGTGCCATTTTGGGGGCAGATAGAGAATTCAGAAGATATCAGAAAACTAGTGAGAGTACTGGAGAGAACCATCAACCGAACCACGGACATACTCTATAATATGACGTTAGAACAGAAGACGATAAGATTAGTAGCACTGCAAAACAGGATGGCATTAGATGTCATTCTGGCTGAACGTCTAAATTAGTGGGGTCTGCTTGCTGTGTTTTTGCCCAGATCCCTCCCAAACCATCTTCAAGGCAATACAGAATCTGCACGTCCTTAGTTCAGAAGTGCATGTTCCCGAGGGAAACTAGGATCTTAGCAATTGGTTCTGGGACTTCTTGCGATCTTGGGGTTGGAAGGTACTTTCAGTCTTGCTGATTATTTTGGGAATCCTGTTGTTTCTTTGTTGCTGTATTCAGTGTCTACCTGGTATATGTTCGATGCTAGGGGGATGTTGCGCCCAAGCGATAGGTACGATAGGACATAAAGTGTATGCCCCAGATTTAACTTCCAAAGAATATGGGCCTCATTACGACTCAGGCGGTAAGGGGTTTACGGCGGCGTAAACAGCGCCGACCCTTACCGCCTGATTCCGAGGTCCCTTAGCGCCATGGAGGTTTTAACACCTGCTTTTAGCAGGTGCTAAAATCCATGGCGCTAAGGGACCTTGATGTTAATTACGCCACCGTAATTTACGGTGGCGTAATTAACGCCTTCCCCACTCCCATTATGCCCTATGGGGCAAAAATGGGAATGGGGAAGGGTAAATGGGGATTGGGGACTTACCGCCCCACCAACCTCGGAATGGGGCGGTAAGTCCGCCAACCACCATGGCGTAAACTTAGTTTACGCCATGGTGGTAAAGGTACGACCCAGGCGGTAACTTACCGCCTGGGTCGTAATGAGGCCCTATGTGTTGAAAGAAATTTTAGCAAATGACCTAATGGCAATAGATATTTCCGATAGCGATTCAGGGTGCATGGACAATGATGCATGGAGTTATTTGCAAGGAGATCCAAAGTAGTTTTAGCACTTGGCATAGGCCAATAGGAGGGTTTGTCAAAAGAGAAATTATATCGTGCCTCCTATCGCAATAAATATATTTATATTGGCCTACGCCAAGCTGCTCGTAAGTCTCTTGCGAAGGAATCCGTGTTGCAAGGTCCTGACCTTAAAATCAATGTAAGCTGCCATTTTAGGTCAATCCGCTATTTTAGGTACGCATTGTAAAGTCACCCTGTGAGTTAAAATTGTGGCCGATGTCATTCCAAATACAACATGGCCGTCTTGACCTCTTTATGCAGCTAATATGTAACTAGCCTGCAGGCCACTTGTTGAGGTCGTGAACTGAGACCTTGTCCTTCATTGACCTGTGTGTAAAGGATTACTCGTGCAATGAAACTAATCCACAAGTATACGATACAGACAATGTATTCAAATACTGAACATAGAACACTTGTTTAACTACATTGTATTAATGTTTAAGAAGACCTACATGGAAAATCCTAGAATACACAGTTGCCGTATAGGCTTGTTGATATATGTATTAAAAGCAAACCAGTTATATGCGGATGTGCGAGACTTGGCATGAACCCTAGATCGGTGATGTATTAGTGGAATATCAACCCGAAGTGGGGCTGGACATCGTGCTCACAAAAAGTATAAAAAGCTAATGCATTCTAATGTACAGCGTCTCTCACTGAACACATTGAACCACGCTGGAGTTCGTTGTGTTGTACTGAGGGCCGATAGCTATCTGATTTTGCTCTGTTTTTAGTAACTGGATTCAGTATAAAATAAAGTACTTTGTATGTTCCTTTGTAACCCGTGTTCGGTGTGTTTCCTTTTGGAGTACTCAGCCTCGATATTTTGATTTTGTTTTCACAAAAGTACTTACATGATGTCACCCACCTCACAAGCCAGTACTGAGACAAGGAAGGGGGACATTGTGGTAATGAATGCTGGCAAATATGAAAGTGAATGAACGCTGCTGATTGTGTGATTGTATGAATGGGGAATGTATGCAAGTACATTTTCCTTTTCTAATTTTTGTAATCAGAGTAAATGTTTAAATGCTTGCATTCAAGATCTTTTTGAGGGCATGGCTGCTCGTGTGATGAATAGCTGTGAGTATGTAAATGAGCAAGGGAATGTTGTTCGATTGAGTAGGTATGTGCGCTTGTGTTTGCTGGTCTGGGGGACCGATTGGGTGTGCAACATTTCTTTACTGGGTCTTTTTGCCAAAGCAGGCATGATAAGTGATATTATGTGGCTACAATGGCATTTTGGTATAGCCAGTCTAGCTATTTCTTACTGTCGCTTGGTTTTTTTTTTTTCTGGGTATCTATGATAAAGCTAACATGATAAGTCTTATTATGTGTCTAGACAGTTCTACATTGCTTCAGTCAGTTTGTACATGTTTTCTTATTGTGGCATGGCATTTCTAATGGCAAAGTCAACAGGAGCATGTACTTACATGGGGGTACTGGCATATATTGCAAAGCTAGCTCAGATATGTTTTTGTATAGTATCATTTACTGGCATTATGCAGAAAGCAAACATGAGTATGTTCTTATATGGGAATACTGGCAAATGTAGGTTTAGCCAGCATAGAAATGTGTAGGTGTAGCCAGCATGAAAATGATTTTTATGCTGCAATATATTGTGGTTAAAGGCATCATGCAAATGTGTTGGGAAATGCTCCTGTGCACCATTGGTGGCTTGCACCTATTGGACTTTTTCATGAGTTACCCAACCAAACAGATTGCAAACTGACTGGATTTTTACACATTTTTCCACAGAAAGTGCGCTGTTAAATGCACCTTGTTATCACATATTTTAAAAAAAAGAAATTAAAAAAAATCTTGAGGGCGAACCCCCTCCTTCATATTTATGGCGAATATTTATGCTCCGCACCAGCTAAAGCATTCACCAGACACCACTGGTCTCTACCTCAGACCATAGTGGTGCAGAATCTGTCAACATTGAGGCTTTGGGACAACTGCACACTGCGAGACCCGCACTCCTACACACCCGGGCACATGAGTGCTTCCGGCATACTCTCATTCTACATTTTATGACAAAAAGGATAACAAACACCCTGGTAATAAATGGGGGGACAATCGGGATGAGCATGTCACAGACCATGACCACAACTTCAATCTCCTTTACACCTCCAAGTTAACTTCTGCTTCCTTCTGAGGTACCTGCCTGACCAGAGGTTTCAACAAAGTACATATATGGGGATAGTCTGATAGCATCACTGCTGGAGTTGTATGTGAGCCTTTGGGCGGTACCAGCTATTTCTTCTGCCACCTCCCGTACATACAAGGATCCCAGGCTGCATCCCGTGTAGGTCTCTGCGCCACAGACCTGTCCTATCTGTGGTCCATGTGATTAGGAATTCATTTTCATGCCCATCTCTCCTCACTGGTGCCACACGACTCGCGTTACACCCAGCCCTCTCTGCTGCCACTGCTCTCCAAACCACCAGAACGCTTTCCCTCCACTCACCTTTCCCATACATCTCTCACTCCCTCGTACCCATGCCTTTCCACTCAAACAATTATTTTCTCCTGCTGCTGTAAGCAGCAGGAGAAAATAATTGTCCTCTTACACATGTACATCCCCTCCATGCATGTCCTATCCGCTATGCATACCTCGGTTTATGGTCTTTACATCGAAACTGTAGCATCGAAATGCCACAGCATCTAAACCAAAGCATCATCTACCAATTAATCGACAGGCTATCTATTACATGTAAAAGGGCTTTTCCATCTAAACCAGTCCATCGAAAATATAAATGGACTGATTTCAATGAAAATACACTTTTACATGTAAAATATAGCATTTCAATGAATTTTTTTGTAATGTTACAGCGTCACATGTAGCTGTCCAGACTTGAAATTTCAGCACTGGCCAGCTCCTTGTAACGTTTTAATGTATTTTTTTGTATATTGGGGGGTTTCCCCCAACCCCCACGCTCACCGCCCAACCCAAACCCTAACCCCAACCCCAACCCTAATGTATCCCTTAATCTAACCCTAGCCCCAACCCTAACCCTAGCCCCAACCCTAACCGTACCCTAATGTAACCCTTAATCTAACCCTATCCGCAACCCTAACTCTAACCCTAATGTAACCCTTAATCTAACCCTAGCCCCAATCCTAACCCTAGCCCCAACCCTAACCCTAATGCAAGCCTACTGCAAAAAAACAAATATTACTCATTTTGATACTACCATTGAATTCTAGTCAACGAAAGAGGCTTTCGATGGTAAGGGTGTTCGTTGCATATAATTTGATGGAGTGGTGTTAGATGAACTAGCATTCGATGGAATGACTAGATACACATACCTCTTTTCCCATCTGTAAGAACGGTCTGATGGATGCGAGTGTGACAGTGGGTATAGTCTTGCTGCCCTCAGCTCACCTCCCACAACACCTTCTCCAGCTGCTTGGCCCCTAGAGGAATCCCAGAAGCCCTCCCTAAAGGGGCCCAAGCTTTACTCCAGATCTCTGGAACGTGCCAACATATGATGTCACCTGGGGTTGCTGTTGGGTACAGGCATCGAACAATCCCACTGCAAAACACCTATGAACTAAAGACACCATGTTCAAATAAAGAGAGTAACAAGAAGAGTCAAATGTGTTATTAGTGTCAAGTAAACGTAAACTCTATCGAATATGGCATTTGATAAATCACCAAAGTACTCCCTCCGCATCAGCAAAGTAGAAGGAGAGGAATGACACCTTAAAAGCTTGACTAGGAGAAGATTGACATTCACATACAAGCAGAGTAACAAAACATGGCATTAACGGATCAGAAATCTCAAAAGGGGGCCACTTGAGAGGTCCAACGGCAGTCCCTCTCTATCAGCAAAGCATACCGAGGAGGAATGTGCCTGAAAAGTGTGATTCACAGAAGTGTGAAAGGCGCATACAAACTAAGTAACCTAACATAACAGAACATCACTAGAGTATGAAACACAATAAAATGACATTTTCACGGCCCCTAAAGTTTCAAAAAAGCCTTAAAAGTGTGATTTGGTCAGATTAGAGATTTGCATAAAAGCAGAATAATGTAACATAACAAATAATGCATAGCACTCTGGAAAATGACATTTCAGGGGTGCCAAAATAGTTTCTATCAACAAAGTCTACTGATACGCTATGACACCTTAAAGGTTTCATTCGGGAATGTTTTAAATACGCACAAAAGATAAGGATCATAACATAACAGATCAGAACATAAATAGCTATACAACGCAATAAGATTACATTTTGAAAGTCCAAATGTAACCCTTCTGTATCAGAGAAGTCTGCTGGTGAGGAGTTACACCTTAAAAATGTGCTCCGGAGGAGTTTGAAAGTTTACATAAAAGATGACGACATAACACAATATACGTAATGCATTTCAACTCTATAAAATTACACTTTAGGGTTCCATAAAGCAGTCCCCCACTATCAACGACGTATGATGATGTGGACTGACACCTTGAAAGTTTAATTCAAAGAAGTTTTACATTTGCATAGAAGCTGAGTAAAGTAATAATATAACATAACATGCAGAGTGCATGAAACACTTTAAGATAAAAGTTGAGTGTTCCAAAATGTAGCCCATCACTATCAGTAACGCATTCTGATGAGGAATGACACCTTTAAAGTGTGAGTCAGAACAGCTCAAAATGTGCATGTAAGCCAAGTAATGTAACATAACATAAACGTTATGTTACAGGGATTTAGACTGCACCATGTTACCATTTGCATGGTCTCCAGGCACACTGGCAGATCTGAAAGTAAAAGGGTACGTTCAGTTGGGGGTGAGAAAGGCAAAATGCAGAATGCTTTGCTGTTATGTTCATGAATGCAGCCCGCAAGTAGTCGGAGCTCTTCGTGAGGGTAAGTATCTAGGTGTCCCGTGTCGAGTGCATAGAGGCATTTATGTCTGAAGAGAGGCTCTCCTGTGCCCATAGTGGCAGGGTGCAATGGTCAGAGCTGTGGTATACAAATTGCCTGCGGTGGTGTAGAGTTCTGGTGTTTGATGTCTATTGGAAGGGGTGTTCAATTCTCATATGTGGGTTGCTCTGCATACAGTGTTTTCTATATGCAGAATTTGAGCATGTTAGTGCAGCGTGCAGTCCGAGACCTCAATGGGCAGGTTGGAGCGAGGCGCATGACATCCTTGAAGCCACGCATACCAGATCATAACATTGCCCTAGCAATGCATTAACAGGCATGAAAGGAAAAACAATCAGAAGTCATAGCAATACATGAAAAAAAGGCTCAGTGTATAAGACTCTATGAGATATAGGCATTTTGGGATCCAAAAAGTAGTACAATACTATACAGATGAGGAATGACACTTTAAAAGTGTAATTCGATACGTTCAAAATATGTTTAATTATTTATGAGACAGAGTTATAAAAAAAAGTCTTCCAAAAGGGCCAGACAAACTTTATTCTTACAGTGCAGTAAATGCTGATTGCAAAAATGCAACCGGTATTCACCTCACATGTCATGGGCAGAGGTAACTTTCTTGAATATTGTTTGTCTGCAGTTGGCAGGAAAATGCCAATTGAAGGGTTCCATGTAATAATGTCGCCACAAAAATATCGCCATACAAAAATATCGCCGAAAAATGGGCGTTTTTTGTGGCGACATTATTGCATGGAACATGCGGGGGACACCCCCGCGACCCCCGATTTTTTTTTTTTAAATTATAATTTTTTTTTGCCCCTATCACCACATATATGGTCACCCAAATAATATCGCCACGACATTAGCGCAGCGATATTATTTACGGCGACCATATATGTGGCGATATTAATACCTGATACCAATTGAAGGCCAGAATCTCAAGGTGGAACATATTTTTCAAGGGCTAAATGAAGCTGAGCGCAACTTTCTGGGATCATCCTAGAAATAGGCACGATCTCAAGTCATTTTAGTTATAATTATTATTATTATTATTATTTTTTTTTAAAGGGCTGGGCATTCAAAGGAACCCAAATGGGTGAAAAGCAGGGGCACAACGAAACCTACATTGGGGGTGGGGGCTAACTGGTGATGGGAGGGGCCACTTTAGAAAATGGGTGTGGCAAACGTGGAGGCTCCGCCCCCTCTGTTCTACCCCAAGGGTTGTCTGGCATGGGGCCCAAGTATCAAATGGTAGCAGCCCAGCATTACACATATGCACACACACAATTACACTTTCACTCACTCATTTAAACATCCCTTTCATCATACACTCGCTCATTTACAAGCACACTCAGCCCCCATACATCATACAGTCCTTCACACACACTCATTCACACATGCATTACATACACACTCCTTGCACACATGCATACATACACAATGAGCTAATCTGCACTGCTACTTTCAGAAAAGGCTTTCCTCACATCTCGCCTAATAAGAAGCAAGTGTGTAGATCAGCCCCCTCCCCTCAGATGTGAAAGAACATATAATGTTTGCCCACATCCGTGGGGAGGGGCTGATGTGTCCATTTGATACTTTTGTTAGGCAGAGAGACGAGGGAAGCCTTTCTTGAAACTATCAGCTTTAAAGTGTTGCTGCATTTGTGCAAATACCTGTTTCTGCACATACACAGTAAAACGTTAAAGTCGCCTGTTTCTGGAAAGGCTTCTTTCCCCTCTCTGACTAACAGAAAAGCAGTGGTCGAAGTGGGCGGGAGCAGTGCTCCTGTACTTTTTTTAATTAAGTTTTACTGTTCCTATACTTTTATTTTTTTTAAAAACTGTTCCGGACTGGTTTCGTTTTAAAATAAACGTGTAGGAAGAAGTTGAAACTTGCACTTCAGTGCACTATGCTGAATGTTCCTTTAAACAGCAGGCACATGTGTTTAGGGGTGTATTGTGTGTGGGAGGGGACTGGCAATGGCGTTTGTGGGGAGTGGGCGCAGGCCAGAAGGGAACATAGTTCCACTACTTCTTTTCGTAAACTTTGACCATTGCAGAAAAGTATGGCGTGCAATGCCATTCAGCTAATTGGGCTTCAGCCCCACCCCTCACATTTCAGAAGGGTGGTGGGGGGGGTTGACCCCCGATTAGCTCAATTGCGTTGTGCGCCTGGTGAAAAGATATGTCATTTCATAGCTTTTGGAACAAACTTCAGAACTACGCGAATATAATTTTGACAGTGTTTATGTTTTTTGGCCTACTCAAACTAAACCTTTATCACACAGTAAATGTCGCCCTCCCATCCAAATCACACTTGGACCCTCACACTTGGACCCCAACACGCGGCCAAGCAATTGTAGCTCTCAGAGGGTCGATCCACATTCTCTACTCTTTTATTTTTTTTGCCCTCACTGCTTTCACCTCACACACAGACCACTCTGGGATCTGTCACCACTGACAGATGACTCGGCAATCCCAGATTTTTCAATCTGAGGTCTCACACTTAAGAGACCAAGAAGGCTCCATACTTCAAGGGTACAGTGGACGTCAACCCAGGTCTATCATGCCATCACTGGCTGACTACTTTCAGCTCCTCTTTAATGGATTTGACGCTCCCTCCGTAGATTATACGTTCGTGCTTAATCTCATAATGAGTTATCCCTTTCCTAATCAGCTGTTTGCTTGGATCTCTCTTCCCTGATGCATATGACTGTAAAACTACCACAATCTCCACCCCTACCTTCCAGTCCCTCTCTTACCTGTACACATCTTTCATGTTTAACCAGGGGTGTTGCTAGGTTTGTAAAAGATCCGGGGCTAAATTAATGTTGGGACTCGGGGCTGGCTAGCCTTTTGGTTGTAACCCCTGAGCTTCTATCCGGGGCTACAACCAAAAGACATATAACCCCCTCAGCTGCCACCCCCAGCAACGCCTCTGTGTTTAACTCTGCTCCCCCTTTATCCTGCCTCTCCTCTGAAGCCCTTTTCCATTCGTCCACAGAAGAATCACTGCCCACCCATTGGCCGAGGCAAAATACACCGCTTTACGGACAACCCTCAGCGAAGTTAGACCAGTACGGTGTTAGGTGGCTCAGTATAAAATACTGTTGACATAACTAAAAAGGGAGTGAAACAGGGAAAATCAGGATTATAGTAACCCCTCAATGTTTTCAAAGTGCGTGAATCGTGTCAAAGGCATCCAAAATAGTCAATCCATTTTCATAAAAACCTTGAAAAGCTACAAATAAATAAAACTACTTCTAAGAAATAGTCTGTGACACATCTAAGTTCCCAGCAGATGGCCCCAGTGACCCAAGCTCCACTCACAGGACAAGGTGGCTGGAGAAAAGTGGGTCAGTGTCAGGCTCACTCTGATGTGTCTGGGTGATACAGTTCACACAGATCTAGCAATCAAGAGGCATTAAACGTGCTTCACGTTTAAAGACAATGCTGCTATCAACGTTTGTACAGGTTTTATGGTCTGGGCTTCAGACTATCCTGTCAGACGCAGGAATCTCTCTGAATAATTTACTTGGCACAAACATGGTGGCGCAACTATCCGGGTTAAGTAGTGTCTCAACACAGGACTTTATGGTCACGTCTCTTGGATGCAGGAAATGGTCCTACTATTTTTTCCATCCCTTAGGGGATCCTTCTGAATCCGTCGGTCCCCTTCGCTTGAGCGACTGGACACACAATGCCATGAGCTGTTGCACATGGGCCCAAGGCACCTTGTGTTGCAGCTTGGAGGATCACATTACAAACCCTAAAGGTGCCATCGGGATACTGCCTCTATCATTCCTGGAAATTCATATATTTTTTTATTTTTATTTGTTTAGTTGATAAAATCAACCTTTCAAATTACAAAACAGTAATAATATGCAATATAATAAGCTCTTTACAATTATCTTTCAATTAACAGATTCATACCCGATAAAACACAAAAAAGAACCAATTTAGAGACATAAAGAATGGACAAATACAACACAAAAACAAAAATTGACAGGCAAGTTTCTTCGCGAATATATAATACATATAAGATGCTAGTGACTAGCCTCAAGGAGATACTACCAGACTCACCATAGGCATAACTCTCAGAGCTTCAAGGTCCATTTTAAGTGTCATTTCAATAATAATTTTCCGGAAACATGGCATCCAAAAACTGTACAATGGCTATCTTAATAGTTAAGGAAGATGATGAAAAAATACATTGCCACGTCCTTTTTTATGTACAAATTTTGTTCCTCAAAAATGTTTTTCAAATAAAGCTTGCGAATGGACATCAATTGGAAACAATAGACTAGACAATGTTCCAATGTTTCTTTTTGATCAGGGATTTTACAAAATAGACACTGATTTTCAACTTTCGGAATTTGTTTTCGACGCGCCAAGACATCCAAGGTCGGCCATAGATTCAGGGGGCTGAATTCATATTCAGTTCTGCAGAGTTTCCATGCTTAGAGCTGCAGGGGTGCTATGCTTTGATGTGCAGGGTATCATGCTTAGCTGTGCAGTGCTTGTGGATCTTTTGAGAACAGTACATCAGAGATACATAATGTATACGCCTTTATTTCTCTTGAGACTTGACTATACTGAGCAGTGCTGGAAATACAATGCCACAAAGAGGGAGACTCTAACAAGGGGGCATGTCCTAAAGTGTGCTGGCCGTGGCCTAAGGGGGTGGGACACCTGTCCCAAACAATATATCTTCTGACCCTGCAAATAAGTATTTTGCGTCACTCAGCATGGACTCTGGTGGCCTTGTGTGCATACTGTAAATATACCTCTTTGTCTTTATTTGTATATGAATTGCTGCCCATAAATAAAAGGCCTTCTCTCGGTATGTACACAACAATTAAGTCAGTGAGTAAATCACCCTTGTTTTACAAAGACATCAACAATCTAAAAGGGTAGGGAGCCCCTTGCCGCTTTGCTTAAAATCAAAGAGCATTTTGGGAGCATAGTGTGAGAAACCTGGAGGTGTCTCCCTAGTGAGTCCCCGGGGATCTGTCATTCAGGTGGCCAGGACATGGCCATCGCCATTGGATCCAATTCCTGGGGGTGAACCAGTGAGAGAGGATCACCTGGATGGGGGATCCTCGGGGAGTGGGATTGGGACACCGACGGGTGAGATGTGGTATCCCCCTTCCTTTGACACTTTTTCCCCATCCTCTCATGAAGGACATTCCAAAAATCCCCCCCCCCCCTTTTCCAACATGAACACTTTCGCACAACACGAAGGACTATGAACTAACACTAGAACCATTTACCTGACATGTCTCAATACAAGGGTCAGGCAAAGTCAGGCAATTGATCAGAATCACACACTACTGATGGTCCTTTGCCTTCCCCACAGGTATAAAATATGGAGCCAGAGAGCACAGTACGAGCACAGCAGACAGCACGACGAGATGGCTAATCAGGTGCAGCAGTTCAAGAGAAGGAGAAAGGTGGCAGGAATCGAGAGCTTGGCAAGGAGGCAAGTGATCTTGCCCTTTTTGTCCCAGACCCGTGGATCCTTCATGGAAGAGAGGTTAAGACTGTGAACAATAGCAAATGTGTCTTGCAACTGTGAGAAACCTGAGGGTGTTCTCCCAAGTAAAACTCAGGAAATCCTTTTTTAGGTGGCCAAGTGAGGCTGGCGCTCACAGATCCCAACCCTGGGGTTGGCCGAGCGAGGGAGGATCCCCTGGATAGCGGTACCCAGTTTTCTGCTCAGGGGAATTCCCCAGGTGACATGCTGCATGGTACCAGGGGAGAAGATGAGGAGAGTCAGATCCCTGAGACTTTTATGGGCTGTGCCACATCTGCCCCCCCCTTCTTCATCTTGAATCTCTCTTATCCAAATCCACTGACCCCTCTGTATATAACCTGTTCCCTAGTATATAAACCCCATCACATTCAGAAACCGTATCTCCCAAAACCCCTGTAGTCCAGGGCTGTACCCGCATACACCCAGTAATTTTTTTCCACGCCCCTCTGGTCTCTATTTCCTACAGTCCATTTCTGTTCAGAAAAAAACACTACAATTCCCACAATTCCCCGCGTTCACTTCATACTAATAATCCTGGTCATTCCTGTTTGCCCCACAAACCCTACCAATCCGGTCCCTCTGATTGTCATCTTCCGAACACCCAATCTACTATGACAGATAACTACCATCCCCACAATCCTCTATGTTCTGTTCTTCATCCCAGTCATGCTCATCCATTTCTTGAACCTTACCTGTCCCATCCTATAGGATACTCTGCCATTCCAACCCCACCCTTTTCTGACACAAACACTTTCCCACCACACAATAGACAATGGGCTAATGTTAAACCTGTGTACCTGACATGTCCCAACCCGAGGGTCAGGCAAAGTCAGGCACTTGACTCAAATCACATACACCTGACAGCCCTTCCTTTTCCCCACATGTATAAAAGGTGGAGCAAGAGAGCGCAGTACAAGGAAGGTGAGTACAGAAGACAGCACAATGAGACAGCTACCACGTGACAGTTCAAGAGAAAGAAAGGCAGCAGGAATCGAGAGGGTGGCGTGGAGAGAATTGACCTTGCCCTTTTTGCCTCAGCCCCTCAGAACCTTTGTGGAAGAGAGCCTAAAACTGCGAACAATAGCACAATTGTCATGCTGCAGATGTCAACGGTGCACAGGACAAGCCTATGCCGATAAGCAGGAGCGGGGCAACTCCCGTGCCCATGGTACCGGCCTTGACTCCAGAGAAGCCAAGAGCCAAGCAGTTCATCACAGCTGGTGAGTGGAGGGGAGAACCGATAAGAACTAGGCTGTGTTGAGTGAGAATCGCAAAGTGGCAAGATTTGAAGCAAAGCTGATGAACTTTGATTGAACTGTAGAATGCGTGAATGGGAAACCAGCTTCAGAGGGAAACAAGCACCACTTGGGTGTTAACTCAAGAGACTCTGGTTGAGCCCCATATGAGAGAAACTACAATCACCAGAAGGCTGTAGGAGGGCCAGCGAAATAGGTCAAAGTGGTCATACAGAGGGTCGAGCAAAATCCCTGTACAATCGAAAGATTATGTTCTACAAACTGAGAGAAAGCAAGGGAAGTGAATCCTGCATTGAAAGTGAAAGAAAGGGAAGTGAATCCCAATGAAATTGGACAATTGTGAATATTGAGAACTAAATTCAAGCGGGGTCCAAGTCCGAACGAGGGAGATCCATGGGTGAAGTAATCCCCCAAACAAAAGACACTGAGAAATGGAGGGAGGAGAAATACCACAAAAGGCAAGAGGGGTCTGAACCTGACCGAAGGAGATTCAGGGGTGAAGCCATCACCCAAGATGATAAAGAGAAGAGGGGTCTGAGCCCAACCAAGGAAGATTCAGGGGTGAAGCTGTCACCCAAAGTTGATTGATAAAAGAACTGCGATTTGAGGTGAAACCCTCACACTAAGTAAAACTGTGATAAACAATTGAGAAGGGTCAGTGCCCAGATGAGGGAGACCCAGGGGTGAACCCATCACCCAGTGAACATTGGAAAATAACTTTAATTTGTTAAAGGAACTTTTGTTTTCTTGTTGAACACGTCAGGTCCTCGAAGGCAAGAGACTTTCAAATGAAACAAGACTTGGCCATTGATGGCCATGATAACTAAAAGCTTGAGGGTTAAACGCTGAACTATCATCTTGTGCTAGAAAAGCCTGAGAGTATGTCCTGAGAGCTGCCATTGGAACTGTCGTCTCATGCTGGAGAAGCTTGAGACTGTACTGTGCTCCAAGCTCCCTTTACCTTTTGTCCAAAACGTGGGGAAGGGAGACCCAGGCTGCTGCATCCTGACATATTATTTGAGAACACTTCTTTCTTTTCTTGAGAACTATCCCACACCCCATTTTGTATTCGTTGGGAGGTTTGGCAATAGGTTTCTTATTATGAGCCTTTTTATCTTTGACACAAAGCCACTAAGACTAATTTATTTTTCATTTGATGGTTGACGCTTGCTCCCATCTTAGATTTAGGGTTAGATTAGGCATTTTCCCAACCTATATGCAGCATTCATTGTTCAATAAACACCCTTGAACTGTGAACACTTGTGTCTGTCTTATTTGTTATCACCATGGGTTCCTCACACAGTAGATCTCAATGGTACACGGGGCAAGCATATGCCGATAAGCAGGAGCGAGGGAAGCTCCCGCAACTGTGGTACCGGCCTTGACGTCAATGAAGAAGAAAAGCCAAGCGCAAACACGGCCGGTGAGTTGAAAGGGAAAATGATAAGAACCGGGCTGTGTTGAGTGAGAATTGCAAAGTGGCAAGTTTGAACTAAGTTCTATGAACTGTGAAAGAACTGTAACAAGTGATAAAGGGGATACCAGTTGCGGGGGAAACCGGCACCACGTGGGTGCTAACTAAAGGGACTATCAAACCCCATCACATTCAGAAACCGTATCTCTCAAAACCCCTGTAGTCCAGGGCCGTACCCCCATACACCCAGTCATTTTTTTCCACGCCCCTCTGGTCTCTATTTCCCACAGTCCATTTCTGTTCAGACAAAACACTCCAATTCCCACAATTCCCCGCGTTCACTTCATACTAATAATCCTGGTCATTCCTGTTTGCCCCACAAACCCTACCAATCCGGTCCCTCTGATTGTCATCTTCCGAACACCCAATCTACTATGACAGATAACTATCATGCCCACAATCATCTATGTTCTGTTCTTCATCCTAGTCATTCTCATCCATTTCTTAAACCTTACCTGTCCCATCCTATAGGATACTCTGACATTCCAACCCCACCCTTTTCCGACACAAACACTTTCCCACCACACAATAGACAATGGGCTAATGTTAAACCTGTGTACCTGACATGTCCCAACCCGAGGGTCAGGCAAAGTCAGGCACTTGACTCAAATCACATACACCTGACAGCCCTTCCTTTTCCCCACATGGATAAAAGGTGGAGCAACAGAGCGCAGTACAAGGAAGGCGAGTACAGAAGACAGCACAATGGGACAGCTACCACGTGGCAGTTCAAGAGAAAGAAAGGCAGCAGGAATCGAGAGGGTGGCGTGGAGAGAATTGACCTTGCCCTTTTTGCCCCAGGCCCTTAGAACCTTTGTGGAAGAGAGCCTAAAACTGCAAACAATAGCACAATTGTCATGCTGCAGATGTCAACGGTTCACAGGACAAGCCTATGCCGATAAGCAGGAGTGGGGCAACTCCCGTGCCCGTGGTACCGGCCTTGACTCCAGAGAAGACAAAAGCCAAGCGGTTCATCACAGCTGGTGAGTGGAGGGGAGAACCGATAAGAACTGGGCTGTGTTGAGTGAGAATCGCAAAGTGGCAAGATTTGAACCAAAGCTGATGAACTTTGATTGAACTGTAGAATGCGTGAATGGGAGACCAGCTTCAGAGGGAAACCAGCACCAATTGGGTGTTAACTCAAGAGACTCTGGTTGAGCCCCATATGAGAGAAACTACAATTACCAGAAGGCCGTAGGAGGGCCAGCGAAATAGGTCAAAGTGGTCATACAGAGGGTCGAGCAAAATCCCTGTACAATCGAAAGACTTTGTTCTACAAACTGAGAGAAAGCAAGGGAAGTGAATCCTGCACTGAAAGTGAAAGAAAGGGAAGTGAATCCCAATGAAATTGGACAAGTGTGAATATGGAGAACTAAATTCAAGAGGGGTCCAAGTCGGAACGAGGGAGATCCATGGGTGAAGTCGTCCCCCAAACAAAAGACACTGAGAAATGGAGGGAGGAGAAATCCCACAAAAGGCAAGAGGGGTCTGAACCCGACCGCAGGAGATCCAGGGGTGAACTCATCACCCAAGATGTTAAAGAGAAGAGGGGTCTGAGGCCAACCAAGGAAGATTCAGGGGTGAAGCTGTCACTCAAAGTTGATTGATAAAAGAACTGCGATATGAGGTGAAACCCTCACCCTAAGTAAAACTGTGATAAACAATTGAGAAGGGTCAGTGCCCAGAAGAGGGAGACCCAGGGGTGAACCCATCACCCAGTGAACATTGGAAAATAACTTTCATTTGTTAAAGGAAATTTTGTTTTCTTGTTGAACACGTCAGGTCCTCGAAGGCAAGAGACTTTCAAATGAAACAAGACTTGGCCATTGATGGCCATGATAATTAAAAGCTTGAGCGTTAACAGCTGAACTATCATCTTGTGCTAGAAAAGCCTGAGAGTATGTTCTGAGAGCTGCCATTGGAACTGTCGTCTCATGCTGGAGAAGCCTGAGACTGTACTGTGCTCCAAGCTCCCTTTACCTTTTGTCCAAAACGTGGGGAAGGGAGACCCAGGCTGCTGCATCCTGACATATTATTTGAGAACACTTCTTTCTTTTCTTGAGAACTATCCCACACCCCTTTTTGTATTCGTTGGGAGGTTTGGCAATAGGTTTCTTATTATGAGCCTTTTTATCTTTGACACAATGCCACTAAGACTAATTCATTTTTCATTTGATGGTTGATGCTTGCTCCCATCTTAGATTTAGGTTTAGATTAGGCATTTTTCCAACCTGTATACAGCATTCATTGTTCAATAAACACTGTGAACTGTGAACACTTGTGTCTGTCTTATTTGTTATCACCATGGGTTCCTCACACAGTAGATCTCAATGGTACACGGGGCAAGCATATGCCGATAAGCAGGAGCGAGGGAAGCTCCCGCAACTGTGGTACCGGCCTTGACTTCAATGAAGAAGAAAAGCCAAGCGGAAACACGGCCGGTGAGTTGAAAGGGAAAATGATAAGAACTGTGCTGTGTTGAGTGAGAATTGCAAAGTGGCAAGTTTGAATTAAGTTCTATGAACTGTGAAAGAACTTTAACAAGTGATAAAGGGGATACCAGTTGCGGGGGAAACCGGCACCACGTGGGTGCTAACTCAAGAGACTCTGGTCGAGCCTCATATGAGAGACACTACAGATACCAGCAGGCTGTAGGCGAGCCAGCGGAATAGATCAAAGTGGTCATACTGAAGGTCGAGCAAAATCCCTGTACAATCAAAAGACTTTTATCTACAAACTAATTGAAAGAAAGGTAAGTGAATCCCGCAGTGAGACGAAACAAGGGAAGTGAATACCAAAAGGGGCAAGGTCTAAAGTCCCAAGAAACAGTGTGTTGACAAAAGTGAACCCGGCCGAGGGATGACCGCTGGAACAGTTTAAAAAGACATTAAGATTTGTGGAATACGATACGTGAAAGGTTAGCGCCCAGAAGAGGGGGACCCAGGCGTCCAGCCATCACCCTATGTGAAACGGTGACAAAAAATTGAGAAGGGTCAGTGCCCACAAGAGGGGGACCCAGGGGTGAACCCAACACCCAGCGAACATTGGAAGCGAACTTTCATTTGTTGAAGGAACTTTTGTTTTTGTTAGTTGAAAACATCAGGTCCTCAAAAGCAAGAGACTTTCAAGTGAAACAAGACTTGGCCATCGGAACTGTTGTCTCGTGCTGGAGAAGCCAGAGACTATACTGTGCTCCAAGATCCCACCTTACCCTGTGTTCAAAACGTGGGAAAGGGCGACCCATCTTACCGCATCCTGACATATTATTTGTGAACACTTCTATCTTTTCTTGAGAACTATCCCACACCTTTTTTTTGGATTAGTTGTAAGATTTGGCAATAGGTTTATTAGTTTATGCCCTTTTATTTGACACAACACCGCAAGGACTGCCTTATTTTTCATTTGATGGTCAACAATTGTTCCCATCCTAGATTTAGGTTTAGATTAGGCGTTTTTCCAACCTCCATACAGAATTCATTTTTCAATAAACACCCTTGAACTGTGATCACTTGTGTCTGTCTTACATGTTGCCACCATGAGTTGCTCTCAATAGGAATGAACACAGATTTTTATATGTGACAAATATTTCTGTGAAATTGATTTAAGAAGGAACTCATTTTGAGCCCTTAAAGCACACTGGGTGTTGTGCTCATTTCATTTGTCAGTCACAACACTCACCCTAACAGTAAAATGTCTGCTAACCATGATCCATATATATACTTTGCAGAGCTTCACGTTTGGATGTGGGGCGTGGGTTGCTCTGAACGGAGAGTAACATCTCATTTCCTTAAATGTGTTCACAGCTTTATTGTTGTACACTGGTTCTTGCTTCTCCTGAAGCACGACTCATGTTTACGAAAAACAACCTCAGGTGCTAGTAAGTTCGGGGCAGAGAGATTCTCGACTTAAGGCCAGGTTTCAGAGACTGCTGGGGCGAGTCCCAGTGGCAGCCAGTTCTGGGTTGACGTGCAGCATAGTTTTTAGAAATATTGCAGTTTATTAATATAACCAGTGCCCTGGGTGCATTGATTTAATTGAGCCCACACAAAATCCTATGAACTTGATATAGCCAACTGCAGGGCAAATGCAATGTTTTACCGGTGCCCTGGGTGTGGAGGCATGTATGGGACAGATATTATGTGACTAATGATATGCTACATGAATCCTTCTGACGCTGACACCTTTTGTCTGGAGTGTGGAGTTCACCAGACAATGACACCACACGTTTTAAACTCTACTCTTATGGCCTCTTTCAATCTTCTAGTTCCTGTGTTGTCTAGGTTACCATAGGCACACCCTTATGCCTGAGGTAGATGACAGCAACCCGCGGAAACACCCGATATCTGGCCTAAAAAATAATGTGTTGCCTGCGTCTGCCATATTTCTCAGGCAACATCTCGAGCTATAAAACTGCACAACCATCCAATCGCAATGAATGGAACTCTAAGCTGTCCCTCATTCACAAGATCACAAGGGATCAATACAAGGCAACTGGGAGCTAACAATGGGGGGCGGGACATTGGCAGCAGGGGATCTACCAGCAACCAGGGGAGGAACAGTGGTAGCAGATCACCGAGTCTCGGGTTAGGTGGGGAGGTGAGATGCTGTCTTATTACAGTATCCCTTTGTTGGCCAGTGCTTGGTTGCTTCAGATCTAGCTTTGTGCTATATGATATAAGTAATTTATAACGAGCCTGTACACAAGTGTTTCTATATAGAAACCAATAGATAAACATACTGCAACATGCCATCTCCAGAGATGTTCTGAGGGAATGTACCCTGCTATCGTGTTAAAGAAAACCACTCCAACTTGGAATAAAAGAAGGATTCCAGCTATCTGAATGGTGAATTTTCTAGCCTACCTTAATAGCTAATAGTGTATTTTCCTGGGCCTGGTGACCACCTTCTTTTTTCAGCTAAGTGGACTGTGGCTACTCTGGAGTGAGTAGTGTTGGGGTCTTCCAAATCTCTGATCCCTTTTTATCGTACAAGCTACCAGGCAAGTTGGAAAATTGGGGGGAATTATCCCTGCCCTGTGTACCTCTCTCTTTTAATTGGGTCAGAGCCCACAACACAGATGTGTCATATGTTCTCCCTGGTGAGCAAGAACGTATGACAACTCATTAGCAAAAGTCATGATGGGGCTGCTCACTAACCCCCTAGAGCACTGTGGCTATTGGTAGACTGTTTTACAAAATCCAATATACATTCCGTGCTAGAGGTTGCAGTGAAGAAGAACACGTACTTGACACACAAATTGGTTTGACAGGGTTCAATGGCAATCATTGTTCTCACGTGTGCCCAGTTGCATGCCAGTTAAAATCACTGCTACTGTGTCTATTATGTATTTTATTATTTATATGGTTCAAATCGCATAATACCTAGCTCGAGAGTGGCGCTGTACAATGTTTGCATAGCCAGCGTTTGGGCTGGCACCTTTTAAGAGTAGTGCAGTACTGTGAATTGTGGTCTGTGCTCCCATTGGGATTAGCCAGTGGTCAGGTGTTGCTGAAAAAGCCACGTTTTGAGAGATTTGCAAAATTGGAGAATTGTGGTGGTATTCTGAGCTGATACCGGGAATGAGTTCCAGGGGGTGGGTGCGTGACAAGTTAAAGATAGTTTGCTGGCCTTCTCTTAGCAGACTTTACTGATGTATCAAATCTGAATGGCCAATTATGGCATCAACTACGTGGTTGGCCGGGCATCAGGGACAGCACTCTCCCTTGTAAGACAATTGTACCATATTATTTGTTGAGGCTTTTTTTGGGGGAGGTGGGTGCTATTATTTTATGCTGTAAGAGCAGCTGTAAACCGAAATAATTTGCATGGGAAGTGAAGATATGAGCAATATGGGATGTGAGAAAGGATGAATAGCCTCTGGGTGTATGGCTTGTTAGCCCTAAACATTGACTGCCCATCCCCAGCTACTACCTGCCCCTCCCTGCCCTGTATACACCCCTAGAATGTATGTGTATTTAACTGGATGCCAATGTTATTTCTAAGCAGTCTTCTGGAAGGTAAACACCTAACTTCAGCTGCTGTAAACCAGCTTCTCGTGTAATAAACATGGCTCGCTCTCTTGCCCAATTGTGCCATCGGTCACTTGATTGATAAGAAATATGTGTGTGATTGCATCTGTTCCTGCCACTGAATTCCTGTTAATAAAACATGCATTTGCAAAGTCAACCGTTTTGGCTCTTGTCTAGACATTACATCAGTGATCTCTACCTGTTGGTTCTCTAGATTATTGGACTACAAATCCAATGAGCGCTACACAGTGTAGTCAGTGGTGAGGGATCATGGGAGTTGTAGTCCAATACATCTAGATAGCTGCAGGTTGCAAACACCTGCATTAGATATACACATGTCTGGTAGTGCCATAACATGCCTAGGTAATAACACCATTTGCCAGCTGATGTCATTTTATGGCCAGCCAGTACCATTATGGCAGTGATTGGAAAATGCCTATCCCATGCCTCTATAATAGTCAAAATACTTTGCTTTCCCAATGCTTCTTTACTGGGTAGTAGGGGTGCATGTGGCAGCAGCCATCACACCTCTGGAATCAAAATTGATGTTTTTTACTGTTTTGGTGCAGCTTGTCTCTGGGTAAGAACTGCAATAGAATGCATTCATACAAATCTTAATGGGACAAAGTAATCTTAATGAAAACAGGGGAGCGTCGGCACAAGCGCTCAGCCATGGTCAAAAAGGAGGTGCAATCAGAGTGGAGTAAACAAAATCAGGGGTCGTCAGCCAGGGCTCTAAAATCTGTGACCCTCCAGATGTTTTGGAGTACAACTCACATGATGCCTCACCACTGACTATGATGGCTAGGATGGATGAAATCTGTAGCTCAGAACATGTATACTGCCAAAGACTGCAGAACTCTGCTTCTGGCAGAATGCCATGTGATAAAGGTGGTTTCGTCTGAGCTTTTTTGATTTTTAGTAAATAAAATGCAGATAATTCTGTTTTGGAAGTGTAGGTCTGGTAATCAGAGCACTGTTTCATAAATGCTATATGCCAAATGATATAGCAAGCATGTGCCTTTGCTTGTATAGCCCACTGACACCCTCAGCACCACCCCGGCAGTGGTGCACGACAGGTCTAATGGTCACATGTGCACTCCTGGCAGCTGCTGGAACACAATGTGACAGCAGGCAGGGGTGGCTGTTTAATCTTCAGCACCTCTGATTCAAAACATAATTGTGTACCTTAGTAAGCCTGGTGCACGTTAGTCTTTAAATATAAGCCACGCCTCATTGTGGTGTAGTAGCTTCTAAGTCACACAATTATACAGCAATTTGATACCATACAAGTGTCAGCTCTGTGAGCAGAGCTTCGGCAATGACTGGGCTGTTGTGTATTACTCATCTGGCTTGGATGTCTACACAACTGCAATGAGGGACAATGACCAGGGCACTGTCTATTTGATCCTCCTTCAGGAAGGGCAATACCTTTCCCCAAGGGTACAGGAACCCACCCAGGAGATTTCATAGGAGCCAGTGCTTCAAAGGCCCCACTGACATAAATAAGCCACACTCACACAAAGGTGCTGACCACTGGAGTCCCTTTGAAGTCAGCAGGCATAGGAAGGGAAAGGAGTTAGAGTAGCCAGAAGAAAGAGGTAGGCTGAAGGAGGGGTTCCACTGTCTTGGTTTTTGCTAAGGTTCTCTACAACTTCCTTCCCCCCATCCATATCTTTTTAGGACCAGGCACTCTGAGTATCATGTCAAAAGGCAAAGGGCACTTGCTACAACAGCCTGGAATGGCCCACTTATAGCAGGCTTCCTTTAGGAATCTCCCCTGTGATATTTTGACTTTTTAAGGAGAGGGGACACTTTCCTTATTTGATTAATCTTTGTACTTCTGAGACAAAAGGGATTCACTGCATCTCTAGGGAATACAGCCTATTCCACAGTCCTCTGTCAGAGAGATGAATATAGATGGTATCCAGGCGAGAGGCAGGTTCAGCTTTGGGGGTGAATTGCCGTGGACCAAGGCCTTTCTGCTGGTTGTTGCACTGGAACCAGGATCCAGCTCTCTGGGGGTGAAGGTCCTGCTGTAGGTGCAAGTCAACATTTTGGAGTGGAAGCGCAGAACTGAACGGCTTACCTCATCCTGGGCTCTGTGTATTGGGCCTCTCAGCATCCCAGAAGTCCAGAAGCAGCTTAAACCCTGTTTCATTACCTAGAGACACTGTGAGTGGGCTCGACCATGCTCGAAACACTTGATTCAGAGGCAATGTCGTTTAGGATTATTTTAATCTGCATGCTTGTAAGTGTAGGAGTTCAGCGGAAAATAAAGCAAGAATCGTTTTGGTTAACTATATTGTAGGGTTGGGTTATTATGTCATTTCTGCATATTTCAAGTCCTCTCTGTTATATTAGTCCTGCTTTTTAACATGCCTGTCACTTGTCTGCCATGTCTCCCCACAAGGGCCTCTGCATTACCCATCTCCCTTGTCCCCTCATGGGATCCCAGAGTAATTTGTTTACTTTTCCAGCAATGGCGATCGCTATTATGAGGGCAGGGCTCACAGGGGCCAAGGAAAGTCGAAGGCGCTACATCTTACATTATGCCTGAAGTATAGGAACTGCCTCCGCAGACAGTCCTCTCGGCATTAACATGCTGCAGTGCGTGACAGGCTTAAAGGAGGGTACGTGACCCTCTCTCTTTACTTTGAGAATATGAACCCAGTTCAGTACTAAGGTTTGGACAAAAGTCAGTCTCTCAAAGACAGATCCGGAGAGAGGGTTTACTACTGCAAGAACCACTTACCTGCTGACTCATAATGTAGGGAGAGAAGAGAGGGAAAAGCACCGTGTCTCAAGCCGCCCACCAAGGTCAAATAGGAGTGCAGTCACACTGCTCCTTCTCTCCCTACACGGCCTCTCTATGAGCAGAGTGGTCTGCCTGACATCTCTCTCCAAGCATGCATATCTCACACATAGCAAGTAGATCGTCCTACACGCACACTAAACATGCAACCCCCCACCCCCACACACAGTGCTGGATATGGAAATAATTAAATGCGGGATCCCACCAGCGATGGGGGGTTACTCACCTTTCTACCATAAACATGATTTCAGGAGAGAATAGTTTCCTTTAAAGTTGCTGGCAAAGTATAAAAGGTACAAACATTATAAACCTAAGAAGCTCTATTTAAATATTTCCTGCAGTGTTCAATCCTAACGGGCGATTTCACAGGTTTCGTGATAACACCTCCACACTGTCTTGTGGGTAAGTATCTTACCCCTGATCATAACGCCCTGGGTGGCTTTGTCCCTGTTAAAAACAGTCCTGAAGACACCAAAAACTGCAGGCTCAGTGTTCACTGGTACAATGGTTCTGATATTTTGGGGATCCTCCATCTGGGTAGACATGTTTTGCCATATCTGGGAAAATCCTACCCAATTACAGCACTGCCCCACCACATCCCGGCATACCTCTTGCATACATGTATCTTCCTCCACATATACACCTCAGACACACACACCTCCTAACTGTGCAACCCCTATAAACTCACCTCGCTCCATTGCGTTAAGTGGAATAAGAAATCAAGAGGGGCCCAAATGCATTGCAAAGCAATGTTTGGGACGTAGCCGTAGGAAGTGTCTATTGGGAGGGGTGTTCAATTGTCATATGTGGTTTGCTCTGCATACTGTGTTTTTTGTATGCAGAAATTGAGCATGGTAGTGCAGGGTGCAGTCCGAGACTTCGATGGGCAGTTTTTTTTAAGCGAGGGGCATGCCGTCCTTGAAGCCACACATACCAGATCATAACATTGCCCTAGCAATGCATTAACAGGCATGAAAGGCAAAACAATCAGAAGTCGTAGCAATGCATGAAAAAAAGGCTCAGTGTATAAGACTATGAGATATAGGCATTTTCAGATCCAAAAAGCAGCCCCATATTATACAGATGAGGAATACCTTAAAAGTGTGATTCGATGCGTTTATAATATGTTTCATTATTTATGAGACAGAGTTATAAAAAAAAAGTCTTCCAAACGGGGCAGACACACTTTATTCTTACGGTGCAGTTAATGCTGATTCCAAAATACAACCGGTATTCACCTCACATGTCATGCGCAGAGGTAACTTGTGTGAATATTGTCTGCAGTTGGCAGGATATTGCCAATCGAAGGACAAAATCGCAGGGTGGCACATATTTTTCAAGGGCCAAATCAAGCTGAGCGCAATGAGACTTGTCTCAACTTTCTGTGCTCATCCTAGAAATAGGCGCGATCTTAAGTCATTTTAGTTCTTTTTTTTTTTTTTAAATGGCTGGGCATTCAAAAGGAACCTATATGGGTGAAAAGCAGGGGCGCAACGAAACCTACATAGTGGGAGCAAACTGGTGATGGGAGGGGCCACTTTAGAAAATGGGTGTGGCAAACGTGTAGGCTCCACTGCCTCTGTTCTACCCCAAGGGTTGTCTGGCATGGGGCCCAAGTATCAAATGGTAGCAGCCCAGCAATACACATAGGCGCACACACAATTACACATTCACTCACTTAAACATCCCATTCATCATACACTCGCTCATTTACATGCACACCCAGCCCCCATACATCATACAGTCCTTCACACACACTCACTCATTCACACATGCATTACATACACACTCCTTGCACACATGCATACATACACAATGAGCTAATATGCTAGTTTCAGACAAAGGCTTTCCTCACGTCTCTGCCTAACAAGAAGCAAGTGTGCACATCAGCCCCTTCCCCCTCAGATGTGAAGGAACATATAATGTTCGCCCACATCCGTGGGGAGGGGCTGATGTGTCCATTTGATACCTTTGTTAGGCAGAGAAGTGTGGGTAAACCTTTTTGAAACTAGCAGCTTTGAAGTATTGCTGCGTTTGTGCAAATACATTTTTCTGCACAAACAGAGTAAAACTTTAAAGTCGTCTGTTTCAGGAAAGGCTTCTTTCCCCTCTCTGACTATCAGAAAAGCAGTGGTCGAAGTGGGCGGGAGCGGTGCTCTTGTACTTTTTTAAATTAACTTTGACTGTTGTATACTTTTATTTTAAAAAGAAACTGTTCGGGAATGGTTTTGTTTTAAAATAAAAGTGTGTTAGGCAGAAACCTGTGCAGTTCCCTTAGGGACCACTGCAAAAGGCTTAAGACTACAGGTGTTGGCAGTAAACCCAATTGGTAGCAGTCTGTACCACCCAGATTTACCTGGTAGCTGTGGCTGAGCAGCCAGACTTCTCTCAAGAAGAGTTAGACAGTATATAGAGTATACAAGATAGGTACCAAAATACAGTAGCACAAGCAAACACTGACCAGAGCTTTGGTATCAAGTATATATTATTTATTTAAAGACACACTTAGAAACACTCTAGCACTTTTATTGTAAGCAAGTTCCAAAACACAGTCACTATTAATATATATACATCCCTTATTCCTTATTAGACAAGTCTTAGTTAACACGACTTATTTCCAGACAGATGTGAGCGCTTAACTACAGATGGCACTCCAATAAGTTAAGAAAAAGGGAGGGAAAAGGCAGAAATTAGAAAAGCACACAGCACAATACTTTAGAAGCACTCAGCAAGGCAGGAAAGTCAAAGTCTATTTGTGAGCAAAAAGTTCAGAGGCCAGGCTCCCTCTTGGAGAGAGTAGAACACCAATGCGCCCAAGATCACACAGTTTAAAAGGCTTGGAAAGTCTTGCAGAGAGTTTAAAAAGGAATCAGTTAAGCTTGTAAAAGTTCAGTTAGCCAGCCTAGGGCCAACGCAAGTGGTAAAATGAGGATTTACGAGACACCCCACACAGACAGTTGCGAGGGAGGCCAGGCGGACACAGTACCTTGAAAGTGGAGAGAATCCTCCAGAGGGAGCAGTTGTTCCTGGCAGTGGATGCAAGTCACAGCATCGTCCAGAGGAAGAGAGGATCTCGACGTGGAGGAAAGCTGAAGGTCGTTGCACTGCCAGGGAAGAAACCAGCCGCGGAGTTCTCCGGTTACAAGGTACTACCCTTTTATTTGCGGTAGTGGTAAAACATGGTATCCAGGTTGCCGGGGTGCTTGGCACAGGCAAGGCGGCCACGAGATGATCCGGGAAGGCGAAAAGGCGGGCAAACTGGTTATCCCCACCAGTCAAAGGAAGAAGTCTCTTCGGGATGAAGATCTCCTCTGTCGTTGGAAGAAGTGGTGAGTCGGTTCAGCAGGGCTCCACAGGTGGTGTCGTCGTTGCAGGTCTGCTCAGCTTCTCCCTCTTCAGATTCTTTGGTCCTGTGGCGACGTCTGAAGTCCCAGTCCCCAAAGCCCTGCTTTTATGCAGAAAACCCCCATTCATCAGTCCTAGCTGTCACTCAAACATGCTAAGTGGTGAGCCAAGCGGCTCACCACTGGACCAATCACACAAGAGTGCGACTTGAGTTGCCGAGGCAACTCAGTCCAGGTTGCCTAAACCCCCTCCCACACCCCCTGTGGTACCCAGACAGAGTGGCCTTCTGTGCAGAAGCCCGCCAAAAGTGGAACAAAGGGCTCAACTTCGGGTTGGAGTCAGAGAAGCGAACACAAACGCCATTTTGGAACCGAGTTCTGGCAAAAAATACCAACCAGTGAATTAATATTAAATAAATAAACCGGCGGTATGTTTGAGGCTATGTTAAAAAGTATTAGCCTCGAACAATGGGAAAATCCCATAGATATATATTTGCGGTCGAATATAAAAAGTAGTATCCACTGCCACCAGCCAAAACTCGCTCAGGGGTGACTGGACAGTGCCCCCTCGAACAACAGACCCAGGGGCAATCAAATTGCCCCTACCAGTACGCCCACAATATGATGGTTTGTACTGGTTCTGTTCACAATTTAGGACTAGTAAAGCCAATGGTGACTTTACATGCCCTGGGAGACAGTAGTCAGTCCCAGGGTACGGAATCTATGTTTGGGGGTCACTATGACACCCCTGTGTTACGGCACGGAGGGTGCTGTGTAACACACATACCAAAAACACATGAAGCCCTATGGAGTAAAAGACCCCATAGCCCATAAAACACATTACAAAGTCAAAGGCTATCTCAAATCATGTCTAGAGTGGGAGAAAAAGAGTCTCACTCTTAGCAGGAGAAAAAAATAAACCCCAAAAATCCAGCAAAGCTGGTGGGGGACTCACTAGGTTTGGGAAATTAGCCTTAACAGGGAATTCTCCCTAACACTCGCCCCCTCCCCCCAGACTAAGGGACAGGAGGATTTAATCCACTCCTGGATGAATCTCATACCTCTAGTCGGTTATAAACACCCTAGAGAGACCATCAGCAGTTTGGTGGTGACACCATGTTCTATGGTCCAATCAAAGGTTTTCCTTTGTAAGCTATATGACCTACAAGCCCTTTGAGGAACATCAGTCTTTTTGAAACTATAGGGGATCTGGTTGACCAGTCCCTCAGAAGTTGGTACAACTTCTGAACCTGTGATAGGCTTTTTCAAGGGGTCCTTATAAAGGATTCCCTTAGATCTAGAGGGGCCTCCAGAGGTCCTCCCCACTTCTCTGTTGGGAGAAGGTTGGGGTTTAGGCCTCTTGGTTGGAGGGGATGGAGATAAGCAAGGTACATGCTTCTCCTTCCTCTTAGATCTACCCTTACCTACTTTAGGAGTTTCACTCCCAAGATTAGGATTTGGGTTGGAGTCTTCAGTAGAAGGTCCAACAGTCTGAAGGTTTTTGGCCTTAGACTTTTCTTTTCTGGTTTTCCACCAGTACTGAGAATTACCATTTCTCTTAGGCCTAGTTAGGGGTCCAGTTGGTCTATCCAACTCTTCCTCAGAAGCAGGGGGAGTCACAGACTTTAAAACTGGGGGAATAATGATGGAGCTTGTTTCGGGCTCCCATTTCCCTAACATTTTAGGCTGAAATTTGCCTGGGTCAGAGGTCGACTTACCAACACCAGGGCTTGTAGTGGGGTTCTCAGTAGAGGTTCCCACAGGCTTAGAGTGGTTCCTTAAGGTCGCCTATCTAACCAATTTGGTTTGGTTCTGGGTCTCCATACTGGGAGGCCTGGGGGTACAGGATACTACACCTAGAGTTCTTAGATCATTCCTCAACAGGACTCTCCCAGGCACCTCAGTCTGAACACTGACAGGAATTCTCACTGTCATGTTATTACACTGAATGAGGGCTGGTAGAATTGGAACCATTTGGACAGGGCCTCCAGACATCTTAGTGGGACCTTTGGGTGCCTTAGCAACATCCTCAGGCCTGAAAAAGCTTTCATCCACTACTGTTCTGCTGGCCCCAGAGTCTCGCCTGGCAGGGGTATCCTGGCCATTGACAAGAAAACTGTCCATATAATAAACTTTAGAGTTTTCTGGTATGGAGTTGTACACACTCCTATTCTGATCACTAACCAGACCCATGGACTCTACTGTTACACTTGCTTGAAAACCCAAAGGTTCTTCAGCAAAGACTTCAAAGTGAGCACTAGCCATTTGGACTTCCTCCTCAGGAGTGAAGGCTAAGGAGACTGTGCTGATCCCTGCAGGTTTAACCTTACATCTGGGATCTCCTTTGATATGGTCAGTGGCCTTACAGACATCGCATACTCCAAATGCTCTCTGAAAGGGTGGCTTGTTCTGACCTCCTTCTGGTTGTTGACCAGAAGGTACACTAGCCTGCTGTGGTTTACCTTGGGGCTTACCCTGGTTATTTTGTGGTTTGGGGCTTGGTGGCTGCTTTCCCTCATCCTTTTTCTGAGTGACCCCTGAATCCTTGTGAGTAGCCCTGTTGGCAACCCACAGGTCAGCAGCCTTAGCTAGCTTCCTGGAATCTAATTCCCTTGAATCAGCCAAGTGCTGTCTGAGCTCAGGAGAGCAGGCATCATAAATTGACTCCAACATAACAAGATTTCTCATTCCCTCATAAGTGTTCACCTTGTAACCCTTAATCCATCCCTCTAGGTTTTTCAAACTTACACTCACCCAGGTAACCCAAGGGGTACCATCTTTCTTTTTGAGGGTCCTAAACCTCTTAAGGTACTGGGAAGGGGTCTTCCCAAATCTAGCTATTAAAGCTAGCTTCACACATTCATAATCATTCCTATCCTCCTCCCCCAACTCCATTACAGCATCAGTTGCAACAGGGGGGAGCCTAGAGAACAACCAGGTAAGCAACGCATTTCCTGTTATGTCCTGGAGCCCATGGTTATACTCAAACAAACTCAACCAATCCAACACATCGAACTTAGGCTCATACATACCCACAAGCTCTTTAGGCATCCGGGGTCTTTTGGGAGTGGAACTCCTAGAGGATCCGGAGAGAGAAGCATTTTCCACAGACAATTTTTTCATCTCTAACTCATGCTTGAGCTCCATTTCCCTGAGCCTTAGTTCTTGATTCAGTTCTTGGTGTCTTTGTTCTGCTTGAGTATTAAGTCTCTTGAACTCCAATTCAAGTTTCATTTTCTCTAATTCCAGATTTTGAGGACTAAGTGTGGGACCTGGTAAGGGTCCAGTAGGTACAGCTGGCAGGGCAGGTAGAGGCCCAGGGAGGTACAGCTGGCAGGGAGACAACTACATCATCTTCACCCTCCTCTTCTGCTTCTGACTCAAGGTTATCAATACTAGGTTGAATATCAATAGCATTGCTGTTATCTACATTTGGAGTGGTAGGTTCCTCTGAACCACCATCCAGACTTTGGTTCACTAACAACCTTTCTATTAGCTCCATTTTCTTGCCTTTAGTCAGGATATTCTTATGCTTACAGAGAACTCTTAAACAATCAGCAGTTTTTGTAGCAAGGGACTCTTGACTATAACTTTCTATAGTTGACAGGTTTAGAAAATAACTTTTTAGTGCTAAGCTTTGTGGTTAGTTGCACTAAGGTATCTATAAGCACACTAAAATGTATACTTAATACAAATCCCACCGCTGCCACCCGTGTTAGGCAGAAACCTGTGCAGTTCCGTTAGGGACCACTGCAAAAGGCTTAAGACTACAGGTGTTGGCAGTAAACCCAATTGGTAGCAGCCTGTACCACCCAGATTTACCTGGTAGCTGTGGCTGAGCAGCCAGACTTCTCTGGAGAGTTAGACAGTATATAGAGTATACAAGATAGGTACCAAAATACAGTAGCACAAGCAAACACTGCCCAGAGCTTTGGTATCAAGTATATAATTATTTATTTAAAAACACACTTAGAAACACTCTAGCACTATTATTGTAAGCAAGTTCAAAAACACATTCACTATTAATATATATACATCCCTTATTCCTTATTAGACAAGTCTTAGTTAACACCACTTATTTCCAGACAGAAGTGAGCGCTTAACTATAGATGGCACTCCAATAAGTTAAGAAAAAGGGAGGGAAAAGGCAGAAATTAGAAAAGCACACAACACAATACTTTAGAAGCACTCATCAAGGCAGGAAAGTCAAAGTCTACTTGTGAGCAAAAAGTTCAGAGGCCAGGCTCTCTCTTGGAGAGAGTAGAACACCAATGCGCCCAAGATCACACAGTTTAAAAAACTAAGTTCAGTTAGCCAGCCTAGGGCCAACCCAAGTGGTAAGATAAGGATTTACGAGACACCCCACACAGACCGTTGCGAGGGATGCCAGGCAGACACAGTACCTTGAAAGTGGAGAGAATCCTCCAGCGGGGGCAGTTCCTGGCAGTGGATGCAAGTCATGGCGTCCTCCAGAGGAAAAGAGGATCTCGACGTGGAGGAAAGCTGAAGGTCGTTGCACTGCCAGGGAAGAAACCGGCCGCGGAGTTCTCCGGTTACAAGGTACTACCCTTTTATTCGCGGTAGTGATAAAACGTGGTATCCCGGTTGCCCGGGTGCTTGGCACAGGCAAGGCGGCCACGAGATGATCCGGGAAGGCAAAAATGCAGGCAAACTGGTTAAACCCACCAGTCAAAAGAAGAAGACTCTTCGGGATGAAGATCTCCTCTGTCGTTGGAAGAAGTGGTGAGTCGGTTCAGCAGGGCTCCACCGGTGGTGTCATTGTTGCAGGTCGGCTCAGCTTCTCCCTCTTCGGATTCTGTGGTCCTGTGGCGACGTCTGAAGTCCCAGTCCCCAAAGCCCTGCTTTTATGCAGAAAACCCCCATTCATCAGTCCTAGCTGTCACTCAAACATGCTAAGTTGTGAGCCGGGTGGCTCACCACTGGGCCAATCACACAAGAGTGCGACTTGAGTTGCTGAGGCAACTCAGTCCAGGGTGCCTAAACCCCCTCCCACACCCCATGTGGTACCCAGACAGAGTGGCACCACTTTGGAGGGCTTCTGTGCAGAAGCCCGCCAAAAGTGGAACAAAGTGCTCAACTTCGGGTTGGAGTCACAGAAGCGAACACAATCGCCATTTTGGAAGCGAGTTCTGCAAAAAATACCAACCAGTGAATTAATATTAAATAAATAAACCGGCGGTATGTTTGAGGCTATGTTAAAAAGTATTAGCCTCGAACAATGGGAAAATCCCATAGGAATATATTCGCGGTCGAATATAAAAAGTAGTATCCACTGCCACCAGCCAAAACTCACTCAGGGGGGACTGGACAGTGCCCCCTCGAACAACAGACCCAGGGGCAATCGAATTGCCCCTACCAGTACGCCCACAATATGATGGTTTGTACTGGTTCTGTTCACAATTTAGGACTAGTAAAGCCAATGGTGACTTTACATGCCCTGGGAGACAGTAGTCAGTCCCAGGGTACGGAGTCTATTTTTGGAGTTCACTATGACACCCCTGTGTTACGGCACGGAGGGTGCTGTGTAACACACATACCAAAAACACATGAAGCCCTATGGAGTAAAAGACTCCATAGCCCATAAAACACATTACAAAGTGAAAGGATATCTCAAATCATGTCTAAGAGTGGGAGAAAAAGAGTCTCACTCTTAGCAGGAGAAAAAAATAAACCCCAAAAATCCAGCAAAGCTGCCGGGGGACTCACTATGTTTGGGAAATTAGCCTTAACAGAGAATTCTCCCTAACAAAGTGTAGGAAGAAGTTGAAACTTTCACTTCAGTGCACTACACTGAATGTTCCTTGAAACATCAGGCGCATGTGTTTGGGGGTTTGCATTATGCGTGGGAGGGGGACTGGCAATGGGGTTTGTGAGGAGCGTGGCAGGCCAGTAGGGAACATAGTTCCAACACTTCTTTTTGTACACTTCGACCATTGACTTCATACCACATTTCGGGGTGGGGGTGAGGACTGAAGCCCAATTAGCTCAATGGCGTTGTGCACCTGGTGAAAACGTATGAAAAGATACGTAATTTGACAGTGTTTATGGTTTTTGGCCTACTCAAACTAAACCTTTATCACACAGTAAATGTCGTCTTGCCATCGAATCACACTTGGACCCCAACATGCGGCCATGCAATTGTGGCTCTCTGAGAGCCGATCACACTATCTACTCCTCTTCTCCTTTTGCCCTCACAGCTTTCACCTTGCACACAGACCACTCTGGGATCTGTCACCACTGACAGATCGCTCCGCAATCCCAGATTTCCGAGCGATCTATCACCACTGACAGATCGCTCTGCAATCCCAGATTTTTCCACCTGTGGTCTGACACTTAAGAGGCCAGGAAGGCTCCATACTTCAAGGGTACACTGGACCTCAACCCAGACCGATCATGCAATCACGGACTGACTAATTTCAGTTCCTCTTTAAAGGATTAGAAGCTTCCTCTGTAGATTATACACTCGTTCTTAAAATCACAATGAGTTATCCCTTTCCTAATCAGCTGTTTGCTCGGATCTCTCTTCCCGGTACATATGCCTGTAAAACTACCCCAATCTCCACCCCTACCTTCCAGTCCCTCTCTTACCTTTACGCATCTTTCATGTTTAACCAGGGGTGTTGCTAGGTTTGTAAAAGATATGGGGTCAAGTTAATGTAGGGATTGTTGGGACGTGGGACCACCCCCAGCAACGCCTCAGTGTTTAACTCTGCTCCCCCTTTATCCTGCCTCTCCTCTGAAGCCCTTTTCCATTCGTCCGCAGAAGAATCTCTGCTCGCCCATTGGCCGAGGGAGAATACACCGCTTTACGGACAACCCTCAGCCAAGTTAGACCAGTACAGTGTTAGGTGGCTCAGTATAAAATACTGTTGACATAACTAAAAAGGGAGTGAAACTGGGAAAACCAGGATTACAGTAACCTCTCAATGTTTTCATAGGGCGTGAATCGTGTCAAAGGCATCCAAAATAGTCATCCGAAATAGTCAATCCATTTCCCTAAAAACGTTGAAAAGCTACAAATAAATAAAACTACTTGTAAGAAATAGTCTGTGACACATCTAAGTACCCACCAGATGGCTCCAGCGACCCAAGCTCCACTCACAGGGCAGGGTGGCTGGAGAAAAGTGGGTCAGTGTCAGGCTCACTCTGATGTGTCTGGGTGATACAGTTCACTCAGATATAGCAATCAAGGGACACTGAACGTGCTTCACGTTTAAAGACGATGCTGCTATCAACTTTTGTGCACGTTTTATTGTCTGGGCTTCGGACTATCATGCCAGACGCAGGACTCTCTCTGAACGATTTGCTTGGCACAAACACGGTGGCGCAACTATCCGGATCAAGTAGTGTCACTCTCAACACAGGACTTTATGGTCACGTCTCTTGGCTGCAGGAAATGGTCCTATTATTTTTTGCATCCCTCAGGTGAGCCTTCTGAATTCGTCGGTCCCCTTCCCTTGAGCGACTGGACACACAATGCCATGAGGTGTTGCACATGGCTTCCAGGCGCCTTGTGCTGTGAGAGTACAGTTTGGAGGATTACATTACACACCCTAAAAGTGCCATCGGGATACTGCCTCTATCATTCCTGGAGATTCCTATTCAGTTCTGCAGGGTTGCCATGCTTAGAGGTGCAGGGGTGCTATGCCTTTATGTGCAGGGTATCATGCTTAGCTGTGCAGTGCTTGTGGATCTTTTGAGAACAGTACATCAGAGATACATAATGTATACTTCCTTATTTCTCTTGAGACTTGACTACACAGAGCAGTGCTTGGAATACAATGCCACAACGAGGGAGACTCTAACAAGGGGGCGGGTCCTAAAGGGGGTGGTACACCTGTCCCAAACAATATATCATGTGACCCTGCAAATAAGTATTTTGGGTCACTCAGCATGGACTCTGGTAGCCTTGTTTGCATACTGCAAAAATACACCTTTGTCTTTATTTGTAAATAAATTGCTGCCCATAAATAAAAAGCCTTCTCTCAGTATATAAACAACGATTAAGTCAGTGAGTAAATCACCCTTGTTTTACAAAGACATCACCAATCTAAAAGGGTAGGGAGCCCATTGCCGCTTCGCATAAAATCAAAGAGCATTTTGGGAGCATAGTGTAAGAAACCTGAAGGTGTCTCCCTAGCTAGTCACCAGGGATCTGTCATCTAGTTGGCCAGGACATGGCCATCGCTATTGGATCCAGTTCCTGGGGGTGGACCAGTGAGAGAGGATCACCTGGATGGGGGGTCATCGAGGAGCGGGACACCGATGAGAAGATGCGGTATCCCCCTTCCTTTGACACCTTTTCCCCATCCTCTCAGGTAGGACATGCCAAATCACTGCCCCCCCATTTGCCAACATGAACACTTTTGCACAACACAAAAGACAACAAACTAACACCAGAGCCATTTACCTGACATGTCTCAATACAAGGGTTAGGCTAAGTCACGTAATTGATCAGAATCACACACACCTGATGGCCCTTTGCCTTCCCCACATGGATAAAAGGTGGAGCCAGAGAGGACAGTACGAGCACGGCAGAAAGCACAATGATACGCTAACCAGGCGCAGCAGTTCAAGAGAAGGAGAAAGGTGGCAGGAAATGAGAGGGTGATGAGGAGAGAAGTGACCTTGCCCTCTTCATCCCAGATCTGCGGAACCTTCATGGAAGATAGCCTAAGACCGGGAACAATAGCACAAGTATCTTGCAGCAGATGTCAACGGTACATGGGGCAAGCCTACACCAATAACTAGGAGCAAGGGAAGCAACTGTGACTGTGGTACCGGCATTGACTCCAATAAAGAATAAAAGCCAAGAGGAAACACAGCTGGTGACTTGAAAAGGAAAGCAATAAGAACCGGGCTGTGTTGAGGGAGAAACGCAAAATGGCAAGCTTGAACCTAGTTCTATGAACTGTGAAAGAACTGCAACAAGTGTTAAAGGGGAACCAGTTGCAGTGGGAAACCGGCACCACGTGGGTGCTAACTCAAGAGACTCCGGTCGAGCCCCATATGAGAGAAACTACACATACCAGTAGGTCGTAGGAGAGCCAGCGGAATAGATCAAAGTGGTCATGCTTATGGTCGAGCAAAATCACAGTACAATCAAAAGACCTTGATCTACAAACTAAGTGAAAGAAAGGGAAGTGAATCCCGCAGTCAGAGAAAACAAGGGAAGCAAATCCCAAGAGGGGCAAAGTCTAAAGTCCCAAGAAACAGTGTGTTGACAGAGGTGAACCTGGCCAGTTTCGCTGTTTAAAAAGACATTAAGATTTGTGGAATAGTATACTTGAAGGGTCAGCACTCAGAAGAGGGGCACCCAGGGGTGAAGCCATCACCATATGTGAAACTGTGGCAAACAATTGAGATGGGTTAGCACCCCGAAGAGGGGGATTCAGGAGCCAACCCATCTCCCAGCGAACATTGGAAACAAACTTTCATTTGTTGAAGGAACTTTTGTTTTTGTTATTTGAAGACATCAGGTCCTCGAAGGCAAGATACTTTCAAGTGAAACAAGATTTGGCCATCGACAGTCCTGAGAGCTGCCATTGGAACTGTTGACACGTGCTAGAGAAGCCCGAGCCTGTACTGTGCTACAAGATCCCACCTTATCCTGTGCTCAAAACATGGAGTAGGGAGACCCAGGCTACTGCATCCTGACATATTATTTAAGAACACTTCTTTCTTTTCCTGAGAACTATCCCACACCTTTTTTTTTATTAGTTGTAAGGTTTGGCAATAGATTTCTTAGTATAGGCACTTTTATTTGACACAACACCAATAGGACTGCCTTATTTTTCATTTGATGGTCGATGCTTGCTTCCATCTTAGATCACTTGTGTCTGTCTTACTTGTTGCCACCATGAGTCCCTCATAATAGGAATGACAAAAGATTTGTATATTTGACAAATATTTCTATTGTATTCATTTAAGAAGGAACTCATTTGCAGCACTTAAAGCACACTGGGCTTTATGCTCATTTCATTTGTCAGTCACAACACTCACCCTAACAGCAAAATGTCTGCTAACCATGATCCATATATATACTTTGCAGAGCTTCACGTTTGGATGTGGGGCTTGGATTGCTCTGAACGGAGAATAACATCTAATTTCCTTAAATGTGTTCACAGCTTTACTGCTGTAGACTGGTTCTTGCTTCTCCTGAAGCACGACTCATGTTTACGAAAAACAACCTCAGGTGCTAGTAAGTACGGGGCAGAGAGATCTTCGATTTAAGGCCAGGTTTCGGAGAATGCTGGGGCGAGTCCCAGTGGCAGCCAGTTCTGGCTTGACGTGCAGCATAGTTTTTATAAGTATTGCAGTTTATTAATATAACCAGGTCACTGGGTGCATTGATTTAATCGAGGACAAACAAAATGCTATGAACTTGATATAGCCAATTAAAAGGAAAATACAATGTTTCACTTGTGCCCTAGGCGTGGAGGCATGTATAGGACAGGCATTATGTGACTAATGAAATGCTACAGGAATTCTCAGAAAGGAATTCTGACGCTGACAACTTTTGTCTGGAATGTAGAGTGTGGAGTTCACTAAACAATGCCACGACACGCTTTCAACTCTACCCTTATGGCCTCTTTCAATCTTCTAGTTCCTGTATTGTCTAGGTTACCATAGACACACCCTTATGCCTGAGGTAGATGACAGCAACCCGCGGACACACCCCATATCTGGCCTAAAAATTAATTTGTTGCCTTGCTGTGCCATATTTCTCAGGCAACATCTCGAGCTATACACTGCACGCACCATCCAATCGCAATAAATGGAACTCAAAGCTGTCCCTCATTCAGAAGATTACAAAGGATACAATGCAAGGCAACTGGGGCCTAACAATGGGGGGGGGGGTTGGGACATTTGGCAGCAGGGGATCTTCCAGCAACCAGGGGAGGAACAGTGGTAGCAGATCACCCAGTCTCGGGTTATGTGGCGAGGGGAGTGGTTGTCTTATTACTGTATCCCTTTGTTGTCCAGTGCTTGGTTGCTTCAAATCTAGCTTTGTGCTATATGATATAAGTCATTTATAATGCGCCTGTACACACGTGTTTCTATATAGAAACCAATATATAAATACACTGCGACATGCCATCTCGGGTGATCTTCTGAGGGAATTTTCCCTTCTGTTGTTAAAGCAATCCAATCCAACTTGGAATAAAAGAAGGGTTCCAGCTTTTTGATTGGTGAATTTACTAGCCTACCTTAATAGCTAATAGTGTATTTTCCTGGGCCTGGTGACCACCTTCTTTTTTCAACAAAGAGAACTGTGGCTACTCTAGAGTGAGTAGTGTTGGGGTCTTCCACATCTCTCATCCCTTTTTATTGCCCAAGCTACCAAGCAAGTTGGAAAATTGGGGGGAATTATCCCTGCCCTGAGTTAATTGGGCCAGAGCCCACAACACAGATGTGTCATATTTTCTCCCTGGTGAGCAAGAACGTATGACAACTCATTAGCAAAAGTCATGATGGGGCTGCTCACTAACCTCATAGAGCACTGTGGCTATTGGTAGGCTTTGCTTACAAAATTCAATATGCATTCCACGCTAGTGGCTGCAGTGAAACAGAACACGTACTTGACACACAAATTGTTTTGAAAAGATCCAATGGTAATCATTGTTCTCACGTATGCCCAGCTGCATGCCAGTCCAAATCACTGCTACTGTGTCTATTATGTTTTTTTTTTATTTATATGGTTCAAATCGCATAATACCTAGCTCAAGAGTAGTGGAGCGCTGTAAAATGTTTGCATAGCCAGTGTTTGGGATGGCACCTTTTAACCGTAGGGCAGTACTGTGATTTGTGGTTTGTGCTCCCACTGGGATTAGTCCATGGTCAGATGTTGCTGAAAAACCCATGTTGTAAGAGATTTGAGAAATTGGACAATTGTGGTGGCATTGCAAGCTGATACCGGGATTGAGTTCCAGGGGGTGGGTGCGTGACAAGAGAAAGATAGTTTGCTGGTCTTCTCTTAGCACACTTTGCTGATGTATCAAATTTGAATGGCCAATTATGGCATCAACTACTTTGGTTGGCCCGGCATGAGGGGCAGCACTCTCCCTTATAAGACAATTCTACCATAATATGTATTGAGGCTTTTTTTTATTTTTAGTTTGGCTATTAGCTGATGCTGTAAGAGCAGCATATAAGCTAAAATAATTAGCATGGGAAGTGAAGATATGAGCAATATGGAATGTGAGAAGGGACGCATAGCCTCTGGGTATTTGGCTTCTTAGCCCTAACCATTGACTGCCCGTGTCCTTACTAGTTTCTTTGGCCTTCCCCAGCCACTACATGCCCCTCCCTGCCCCGTATACATCCCTTAGAATGTATGTGTTTTTAACTGGATGCAATGTTATTTCTAAGCAGTCCTCTGGAAGGTAAACACATAACTCCAGCTGCTGCAAACCAGCTCGTCATGTAATACACTTGACTTGCTCGCTTGCCCATATGTTCCATCAGTCACTTGATTGAAAATAAATATGTGTGTCATTGCATATGTTCCTGTCACTGAAATCCTGTAAAAAAAAAAAAACATGCATTTGAAAAGCCAACCGTTTTGGCTCTTGTGTAGGCATTAAATCAGTGATTTGCCCCCGTTGGCTCTCAAGACTACAAATCCAATGAGCGCTAGACAGTGTAGTCAGTGGTGAGGGATCATATGAGTTGTAGTCCAATACATCTTGATAGCTGCAGGTTGCAAACACCTGCATTAGATATGCACATGTCTGACACTTGCATAATATGTCTAGCAGTGGCCTTACACAAAATGTGGGGGCCCCCCTGCGAGCCATGCTGAGGGGGCCCCCCAACTCGGCAACAAATCACGGGTCGTGCCACACTCTGGGCCGGCCCAGATTGTCACGCTTGCGCAATATACACGAACGTGCTGCTGAAGGGGTATGCCACACACTGCACTGGGAGAAAGATAAATATTTATTTTAATGCAATATACAGCACACTTTCTGAGAAAGATTTCCTATAAAGCCACAGTGGTTGCAATTGTTTTGTAGGCTAACACTGTTCCAATACATGTAAGTCACCAACAGTGCACAGGAACATTAATGCTTTGCTATTAAAAATTCCATGCCACAATGAAAAGATGTCCAACTGGCTGCACAATATAGGCCAGTGTAGACACATAATAACATTACAGTAAAGCATGCCAGGCCACATTTAGACATACCTAGACTGGTTGCACCAAAATGCCAGTCAAAGCAATAACACTCATCAAGAAGAGGGCACACTTAAAGCCTGCATCTCGGCAGCCTCTACCAACAAGGCCAAACTGTTTAAAATCTGCAAGGAACTGGTCAATCCTGTTGTGGTCTCTTCCTCTCTTGTTCCCTCCAAGGCCCTCTGTACGGTTCTCCGCTAAATCTCAGGACATCCTGTCCTCCATCTCCTCTTCCTCTCCCTCTTCCTCTCTCGGCCCCCTTCGGCCATCTCTACCTCCATTTTCTTCTTTGTCTCTGACAACACCTGACAAGGTTTCTAGACAAGTCCGATCTATGAAAGCGTCGTCTAAACAGGTGCTCCCCTGCTCCTCCAGAACCATCAAGGACCATATTGACACCCTTGCTACAGCCTTGGCCGATTTCTGTAATCACTCTTTAGCCACTGGAATGTTCCCCTCTCCCCTTAAGCACTCCCTTGTGCACCCACTCCTCAAGAAGCCGTCTTCTGATCCTACCTGCCCGAAAAACTATTACCCAATCTCCATCACCCCTTTCTTGGGCAAACTCTTGGAAAAGCTTGCCATCTCCCAGCTTACTCTCTACACGGAATATGTTGGTTATCTCCATGACCAGCTGTCTGGCTTCAGAGCTGCCAGAGGCATTGAAACTGCTCTCCTGAACACCCGTGAAGATCTGCTCTCTAACCTTGATTCCAGCATTCCTTCTATCCTCACCCTCCTTCTTTCCTCCCCTTTCAACAGAGTCGATTGATCCCGATCAATCGACTCTGTGAGAACCTGGGCATCACAGACGAGGCCCTGGAGTGACTGACCTCCTTCCTCTTGGATCGCCCCCCGCCCTCCCAGGTCCAAACTGGTCCCAATCTCTCTGCCACCTCTCTCTACCTGTGACGTTCCCTAGGGCTCTAGACTCTCACCCTGATTTTTCAACCTCCACTTGGCCCCTTTGGCCCACCTGATCTCTACCTTCTCCTCAAACTTTCAGTGCTATGTGGATGACTCAGCTTTCCTTCAGTCTCCCCTCAGCCTCCTCTCCTCTCTCGCTCATTCCTGACAGTCTATCTGCGATTCAGGATTGGTGCGCCTCCAACGAGCTCTGCCTTAATGCCAGTAAGGCGGAGATCCTTCTCATTGGGAGCCTGGAACCAGCTTTCCCTCTCTCACTCTGGCCGTCTGCCTTGGGCCCTCTTCCTTCACCTTCCTGCGAGGCAAAAACCTTGGTGTCATCTTCTATACCACTCTCTCTTTCTCTCCTCACATCTTGGATGTCACCAAGAAGTTCCACTACAATCTGCTCCTCCTCAAAGGGACTCTTCCCTTTCTCACTTTCCACCAGAAGCTCACGGTCTCCAGAGCCCTGGTTCTCTTTAGGCTGGACTGCTACAATAGCCTCTTTCTCATTCTGCCTTCCTCTACTCTCCGTCATCTGCAACTAATCCAGAACAAGACTGCAAGACTTATCATTGGCCTCAAGCCCAGGGATCATATCTCTCCAGCCCTGAAATCTCCACTGACTCCCGGTGGCTGCAAAGATCAAGTTCAAGACCCTTTGCATTGTCCACAAGTCTTACTGGGGTACGGGCCCGCACTACATCCAACGCTCTCTTCCAAAATACCTTCCTTCTCGAGCCCTTCGCTCAGCTACCTCCAACTCTCTAAGGGTTAGATGCTTCTCCAGGCAGATAGTGGGGGGTAGATCTCTCTCCTCTGCTGGTGCCTCCCTCTGGATGGCCTCCCTACCCCTTCAAACTTGAGCCAGACTATCTGAAGTTTCTGAAGCAGCTCAAAACTTTCCTTTTCTCCTCTGATTTCTCTCTCTTCCTCCCCTGCTGACCTACCTGTCTGCTGCTTTTCTGACCAGTTGTTTGCATACCCTCAGAGTCTGTATGAGTCCAGGCTCTTTCTTGATCGGTCCCCCTTACACTGTCTCCGTGCCTATCATACACTTAGGGGCTGTAACTGTAACCCTGCAGCCCCTTGTTCTCCTTGCACTACCCATAGCTGCGCTGCCCTGGCTGCACTTACTCAGAGCATCGCAGCGTGTTTTCCCCTCCCCTCTCCCTTGCACTTCCCCCCTCCCTTTCCTCTTGCACCTCTCGTTCTCACAATGACACAAGGCCTAGTGAGATCGTTTGTCTTGTCCTCCCTCTATCTTCCCTCCCTTGTCTTGTCACGCATAGAAACACTTGTGTACAGGCGCGTTATAAATGACTTTTATCATATCATTTTATCACAAAGGCCCAGAAAAATATACAATGCCGCAGTAAGAAATGGCTACACTGGCAGGACCCAAATGCCAATCTAGCCAGGTAATTACACTTAGCAGGACTGCTTTATCAGAAATTCCCAGTTAAACGAAATTCATACCAAACTGAGGAATGACTAGACTGGCTGCACCAAAATGCCTCTCTAGCCACTAATACCACATATCATGCCTGCTTAGCCTGGACATGGACAACCATTATGATTTATTGCACAATCCCACCCCCCACACATCCCCTCTCCCTCCCACTCCCCACCCCAACCTCCTCAATCAGCTCATTGGCCAAGAATTACCTCCATGTTCCTCCTTGTCCCAGAGCTTACGTATGAGGCTCCTTGCCTCATAGGTAAGTACTGCGATGAGGAGGAGTGGGACTAGGAGTAATGAAGATTAGAGGAAGCTAAGTCAGACATTACCTCCATCTACCTCTACCTCATCCCAGTACTTGTTTAGGAGGCAGAGTACACAAGTACTGCCTTATACATAAGTACTGGGATGAGGAAGAATAGAGCTAGGAGTAATCAAGGCATTGAACACAAGTAGTGGCACAACACCATTGAGTTGACTAGGCTTCAGCGCCCCCCCCCTGACATTTTGGGCTATGTTGACTCGACCTGGCTGACCTTTAGAGCAGTTGCCGGACAGAACGGGACACAGATGTTAAACGGTACCTGGATTTTGCTGTTAATAAGGGCCCAGCAATTACCAACGTAAAGCATTTCACTGTTTGTACCTGCATTCAAATGCCACATTTCTTAGGCTATTGAAATCGCGATGTGGGTCTAGTACTTGCGTGCCAGGGGAGTGATTGGAAGGGTAGAGAGGGAATAGGAGACTTAAAGGAGAGAGTTAACTGCTTGTAACACTGAAGCTGCACTAGAATAGTCTCATTAAAACATGTAAAGAAGTTAGATTCCACCACACAAATAAGTTTGCCGCCCCCACCACCCGTAAAGTTAGCGTCTCTCCAAACATTTGAAGGGTTAGCCCCCCGAAATGCAGGTTTTGTTGTGCCCCTGTACACAAGCACACACACCATTCACCATATACACACCCAGCCATACATACATTTAAGTGAGCACTCTTTCACCATACATGCACACCCAGGTAGCCATCCATACATTTAAGTGTGCACCCTTTCACCGCACACGCACACACGCACACCCAGCGACCCATACATTTGTGTGCACCCTTTCACCATACACTCACACAGGCAGCCACCTATACATTTAAGTGTGCACCCTTTCACCATACACTCACACACGCACACATCATGGGGTTGAGGGGAGCCCTATTACTTTAAAAAGAAATTGGGGCTCATTACGGGTCCGGAGGTAACCGTGCTGACGGGTTGCCACCAGCCCTGTAAAAAATTACCAGCGCCTGACTTCCTGGTGCCACCGGGCTCTTGCAAGTCCGGCGGCCGGGAATTCAGGCACCAGTAATTTCGGTAATCCCCATTCCCGTGGAGTCCCATAGGACTCCATGGGATTGGGGTCACGGAAGCACCGGCACCGTTGCTAACGGTGCCGGTGCTTCTGTGACGGGTCTGCCTACCGTGGCCGCTGTGGCCAGCAGGGTCAGTCCTGTCGGGCACAGCAGCCCCAGCAGGTAGACCTGTAATATGCAGGTCCAGAAACAATGGTGCCGGTAAGCTTACCAGAACCGTTGTTTCCGGGCCGGTATGGTCACAATGAGCCCCATTGTTTCTTTTTGAAGTCACTCTAACTTCATTAAGAAATTATTCAGTTAAGAAGCTAACCATAACGGAAATAATTTCTTTATGAAGGCAGAGTGACTTCAAAAATAAACTATTTATTTTTGAAGTCATAGGGCTCCCCACCACCCCATGACATGCAGCCCTCCAGCCTAGGGTCTTCCATGTCATGGGTTGGGGGAAGCCCTCAACCTTCAAAAAGAAAGTTTCGTTTTGTAGTCACTCTGCCTTCATAAAGAAATTATTTCTGTTGCAGAAATAATTTCTTTATTAATTCAGAGTGAATTCAACACGAAACTTGTTTTTTTTTGTTGAGAAAAAAAAAATGTAATTTTTTTTTTCAATTGTGGCTCCCTGCCAGGACATGTGCTGGCGGGGGCCCCCGCACCGCGGGGGCTGCGGGGGCCCCTGTTACGCCAGTGATGTCTAGGTAATAACACCATTTGCCAATTTATGCCATTTTATGGCCAGCCAGTACCATTATGGCAGTGCTTGAAAAATGCCTATCCCATGCCTGTATAAAAGTCAAAATGCTTTGCTTTCCCAATGCTTATTTATTGTATAGTAGGGGCGCAACTGGCAGCCGCCATCACAGCTCCAGAATCAAAATTACTGTTTTTCACTGTTTTGGTGCAGCTTGTCTCTGGGTAAGAACTACAATAGATGCATTCATACAATGCTCAATGGCACACAGTAATCTTAATGAAAACAGGGGACAGTGGGCACAAGCGCTCAGCCACGGTCAAAAAGGGGGTGCAATCAGAGTGGAGTAAACAAAATCAGGAGTTGTCAGCGAGGGCTCTAAAATCTGGGACTCTCCAGATGTTTTGGAGTACAACTCCCATGACATCTCACTACTATGATGGCTAGGACAGATGTGATCTGTATCTCAAAACATGAATACTACCAAAGACTGCAGACCTCGGCTACTGGCAGAATGCCATTTGGTAAAGGCGGGATCTTCTGAGCTTTTTTGAGTTTTAGTAAATAAAATAATTTAGATAATTCTGTTTCGGAAATGGAGGTCTGCTAATCAGAGCACTATTTCATAATACACCCTCACCACCACCACCCCTGCAGTGGCATAGGACAGGTCTAATGGTCATATGTGAATTGCTGGCAGCTGCTGGAACACAAAGTGACAGCAGGGAGGGGTGGCTGTTTATTCTTCAGCACATCTGATTAAAAACATAATTGTGTACCTTAGTAAGTCTGGTGCACGTTAGTCTTTAAATATAAGCCACGCCTCATTGTGACGTGGAGGCTTCTAAGTCACACAATTATACAGCAATTTGATACCATACAAGTGTCAGCTATGTGAGCAGAGCTCCAGCTATGACAGGGCTGTTGTGTATTACTTATCTGGCTTGGATGTCTGTCTACACAACGGCAATGAGGGACAATGACCAGAACACTGTCTATGTGATCCTCCTTCAGGAAGGGCAATACCTTTCCCCAAGGGTACAGGAACCCACCCAGGAGATCTCTTGGGAGTCAGTGGTTCAAAGGCCCCACTGACATAAATAAGCCACATTCACACCAGGGTGCTGACCACTGGGGTCTCTTTGAAGTCAGCAGGCATAGGAAGGAGAAGAGGTTAGAGTAGCCAGAGGAAAGAGGTAGACTAAGAGATTCCACTATCTTGGTTTTTGCTAAGGTTCTCTACAACTTCCTCTCCTGCCGCCCATTTCTTTGTAGGACCAGGCACTCTGAGTATGATGTCAAAAGGCCAAGGGCACTTGCTACAACTGTCTGAAATGACCCCCTTATAGCAGGCTTGCTCTAGGAAACTCCCCTGTGATATTTTGACTTTTTAAGGAGAGGGAACACTTTCCTTATTTGATTAAGCTTTGGACTCTTGAGACAAGAGGGACTCCTGGACCTCTAGGGAATACGGCCTATTCCACAGTCCTCTGTCAGAGAGATGAATACAGATTGTATCCAGGTGACAGGCAAGTTCTGCTCTCTTATCATCCTTAGGGAACAGTGGAGGTGAATTGCTGTGGACCAAGTCCTTTCTGGCAGTTGTTGCACTGGAACCAGGATGCAGCTCTCTGGGGGTGAAGGTCCTGCTGTAGGTGCCAGCCAACATTTTGGAGTGGAAGCGCAGAATTGAAAGGCTTACCTCATCCTGGGGTCCGTGTATTGGGCCTCTTAGAATCCCAGAAGTCGAGAAGCAGCTTGAGCCCTGTTTCGTTACCTAGAGACATTGTGAGCGGGCTTGACCATGCTCGACACACTTGAGCCAGTACAGGAGTCATGGTGCTGCTTTTGGCATTCTATGAACGTTCGAACGGCTTGCTGCACTTTGAGTCATCCAGACACTGGCTCGACCCATTGCAGCAAACCACATCAATCAAAACCGATCAATGGCTCAACTCCATGGAAGCAACTGGTTTGCATGCCGACTCGACCTGCTTGAAACCATTAAGTCACTCATCTTGAAAGCTGACTTGACCCAGCAGAAGCATTGTCTCGCCACTGACTCGACCGCCATCCCAAACAATTCGAAGTCACCAACTCGACTGTTGTGAATTCTGACTCGACCCAGCCGATGCCCGCAATTTGAACAGACTCCACTTCCACCACTCAGGCAAGAAGCCAGGTTTCGTAGTAATGTGGGCCTGAGTAGGCGGTTTGCAGAGCAGTAGTTACTTTTGCACACTGCCCTACACCGTTGTACTGCTATGTGTGCCCCTCAGCAAAGCAAGTGCCTTTGCCGTAGCATCAATGCGAGCCACGATTTAAATGTTGTATGTAGGCAGTGATAATGCAAATTGTTGTGTTGGCAGGGGGTGCCTGGGGCCCCAGCCGTCATTCACACATGCGCTCACACACTCGCACAATGAGCCACACCGGAGATGTCTGACTTGCTCGGGTCCCAGGCGGCAACTGCCAGCGGACCGTCTTTATTCTCAACTGCGCATGCGCGAGCCTCGATCCCGCCCGCGCATGCGTACATTGGCGTATTCACTACGCAACATCCCTCTCTTTTCCCTTGAACAACAAACATTATCAAACATTAGAATTAACAGTGTCCTATTCAAACTGCAACGGACAGTGTGTCACTGGTTACGAGGCAGGGTCCATGATAAAGTCTTGGAACCTCTGCGGCGGCTTGCGCCCCGCCCGGCTCGGGTACCTCCGTGCCTCAACATTAGGCGTCTCTGGTGCCCCAGGAGTCTCTGGTGGTCCATCGTTTCCTTGTGGCACGTCTGCATCCGGATTTGGGCCTTGCGTGACGATTTCTTCCGTGTTCGCCTACCCTATTCGCTTGAAGAATGATATGTTCCGGGTGACTGTCCCTCATGTGTTGGCGGCCGTGACCATAGACCCCTTGACGTGCGTCACTCCCAAAGGTTGTGTTTCATAGGGTAGTGATAGCTTTCCTTCAGGTCTCCGATTCCGCACCAGCACGATGTCTCCCACCGCAATTTCTTTCTCGGGTAGTCCTCGCCGTATTGTCTCTCTCTCGTTCAGAGCGGCCCTCTCCGTTCACACGTGGTTGTTGTCGATCTCCCCCAGACGTCGCCCGTCCACTTCGGGTAACAGCCCTCTTGGTACCCGGCTGAAGAGGGCCCCCGCAGGAGCGACTCCTGTGGACTGGTGCGGCGTCGTGCGGTATTCCCGGAGAAAGTCAAATAGGTTGTGTCGGAGCTCTTCCCCCCCGTTCATCGATATGCAGAACACTTTGTTGAGCGTTCGCATGAAGCGTTCGACTTCTCCGTTCGCTCTTGGCCAAAGGGGGGTGACTTTGCGATGTTTTATCCCCCTTTCCTCACAGTAGTGAGCAAATTGCTGTCCTTTGAACGGTGCTCCGTTGTCCGAGCATATCTCCAGGGGAAACCCATGGGTGTGGAACATCTTCTCCATGGCTAAAATGGTGTGGCCACTGGCCGTGGATTCAACCAGCTCCACCTCTGGATATCGCGACCACTGGTCTGTCACCACCAGGAAGTGTGTTCCTCTGCCTGTGGATCCGAAATCAGCATGCACCGTCCCCCATGGGCGGTCACTCCGTTCCATCGCCTGAATAGGTGGCCCCCTCTCCACGGGACTTGCTGCCTGGCAGGGAATGCAGGCCCTCACAAATTCTTCGACCCTTCTCTCCAAATCAGGAAACCAGACCTTCAGCCTTAGCCGGGCTTTCGTCGTAGCCATCCCCTGGTGGCCTTTGTGGGCGAGCTGCAGGACTTTGTTCACCAGTGTTCTGGGTATCGCGATCTGGTGGCCTCTCAGCAGGAGACCGTCGTCTGTAACCGACAGCTCATGGCACGCCTTCCAGAGCGGTGTAGGTCCTTCTGCGCTCCTTCATTCCTCCGGGAGTTGTTCTGCAGGACTTCCCGCCGATCACCACTGGCTACGGCTTCTTTTATTACGATGAATGCCTCGTCAGTGTTGGATTCGTCTGCGATCTCGTGGCGCGCTAGGGCAACAGGCAGTGCCGACTCCACTACCAGGTGTATAGCCTGTATGCAGTCAGCCACTTCCTGCGAGTCTCTGAGTCGTCCGGTACCCGGATGGCGGGACAAATAGTCTGCCGGGTTGTGTGTCCCTGGGCGGTAGAGTAGCCGGACCCCATAATCCATGAGCGAGAGCATCCATCTTTCTATGCGAGGTGGAGGTTTGGACGATGTACCTGACAGAATCGGGATGAGAGGCTTGTGATCTGTCACCACGACAACTGGCTTCCCTAGGATGTAGATCCGGAAGTGTTTGCACCCCCACAATATGGCCAAGGCCTCACGTTCAATCTGAGAATATCTCCTCTCTATCTCGGTGAGTGCCTTGCTCGCGTAGGCGATCAGTCGCATGGTCCCCTGATGGTCTGCCTGCATGAGGACTGCGCCCAGCCCCACCGGGCTGGCATCGACCACGATCTCCGACTCGCGGTCCGGGTTGAAATAGGCCATGGTCTCTTGTCCGGACAGGGCATTCTTGATGGCTGTGAACACCCTCTGTTCATTTCCGGTCCAGGTCCACGCAACGTCTTTTCTGGTCATAGCTCTCAGGGGTTCCGACAAGGAGGCTAGGTCACGAATGAAACGTCCGCAATAGTTGACCATCCCCAGGAAGCTTCTGATTTCTGCTGGGGACGTAGGCGGTGCTGCCTCTCGAATGTCTTTCACCTTTTCGGGATCTGGGGAGATGCCCCCAGCGTGGAATATGAATCCAAAAAACTCCAGCCTGTCCTTCAGGAATTCACACTTTTCTTTGTGCAGGGTCAGACTGAGGCTGCGAAGTCTCTCAAGGGCGTTTTCCAGGCGCTTTAGATGTTCTGCCTCCGAGCGTGCAAAGACCAGAATGTCGTCCGACATGTTTATGACTCCCTTGAGTCCTGACAGGGCCCCCCTGATGGCATTTTGGAAGACCTCTGCTGCGGATGAGACTCCGAAACTGAGCCTTTTGTACTGGTATAGCCCCTCGTGAGTTGTGAAAGTGGTAATATACCTCGACTCGGGGTGGAGCTGTAGCTGATGATAACTAGATCTCAAGTCCAGTTTCGAGAAGATCTTCGCTCCCTGAAGTTCGCCAACAATGTCGTCTAGGGTGGGTGTAAGGTGGCGTTCTCTCTTGATGGCTACATTAGGTAGCCTCATATCCACGCACATGCATACAGCGCCCGGCTGTTTGGGCTTTGGGGCCACCACAATTGGGGAGATCCACGGGGTAGGTCCTTCCACCCTTTCGATAATATCTAAGTCAACCAGTGACTGTATCTCTTTTTCTACCTGAGCCCACAGACGGAATGGGATGCGGCGGTGCTTGAGCGCTTGCGGTCTCACTGATCCATCGATGTGCAAGCGTATGGGGTCGGCCTTTAGTTTCCCTATGCCGTCGAAGATCGTCTCCAAGCATTGTAGCAGGCGTTCCAGATCGGCATGATATACCGCTAATGTGAAGTGCACAATGTTCAGCGCTTCTGACGTGGCACAACTTAAAAGGGAATGTGGGCTTACACTGGTGACGAAGAACCGTGCTTTAATTCTGTTCTCTCCATGAGATACTGGAGCCACGAACACTCCTTGGACGGGAAGGGGTGCATCTCCTCCAAATGCGTATATCCTTGCTGTGGACTCAGTCAAACTTGGCGGGCCTGGGAGTGCATTGTAGTGTTCGGTAGCTAACACAGAGACAGATGTAGGGACTTCTACAATGAGTACTGTACATTTTGGTTGTCGACTTTCTCCAAGGCCCTTGGCAATGCTGGAGATGAAGAAAATTTCCTCTTCTTCCTCGTCTTCTTCTGCGATGTTGAGGTCTTGCATACCCTGATCGACAGCCGATAAACCCCTCACTCTCCGAGTGTTGCTCCTGCCAGCTCTCTCTGGCCCCCTCGAGGCTGCTACTGGTGTTGCTGCCACCGGCCACATACCCTTGATTTAGCTGGGCACTCACCCACATGCGGCAGGTCATACCCACAGTAGGAGCACGACGGAGCAGTGCTTGGAGTTGTGGAGCCTTCTCCACTCCTCGGTGTCCACCTCGCTCTCCCCGGACTAGAACGTCCAATCGCAAATGCCTCTTCCTCCTTTCTCGAGTGCGTGGCTGCGTCCATCTCTGCCCCCCTGGCCTCACCAAGTTCGTAGGCTCTCCCCGTGTCCAGAATCTGCTCCAGCGTCAGCCCATGTTCTCTCAGGACTTGTTTCCTCAGCTTCCCGGAACTGCACCCTTGCAGCAGCTGGTTACGAATCATTTCTTCTTCATTTGCCCACCAGCAGGAGCTTGCTAGGTGCCGCAGCCTCGCACAAAACTGGTCTAGCGACTCTTCCTCCAGTTGCTTTTCGGCGCTCATGACAAATCTGTCAAAGTCTACGTTTGCCATGGGAAGGAAGTGGTCTCTCAGCTCTTGTTTTACTGCGACATATGTGACTACTGGGATGGTGAGTGAGTCATATATCCTGTGGACTTCCGTCCCTGCCGAGTATACCATGATGGCTATCTTCGCCTCATCCTCCGTTTCCCCTGAGGCCCTGAAGAACATTTCTAATTGTTTGACCCATAGGAGCCATTTCGGTGCTAATTTGGACGGAGGGCCCGTGGTGTCGAATTCGGGCATGGGAGCCAAAGTACTGTGCATCCTGCGTGGGACCGGGGTCATGGCACCCTCTTGCTCTCCCTCCTCACCCATTGTGGTGGGCGGTACTCACAGGGGAATGTGGTCCTTCGTGGGTGTCGAGGTGGTCAGGCCAGGTGGGCCTACATGCGACACAGTATCCTTCTCCGACACACCTTCTCGGCTGGTTCAGTTTTCTTCAATGCGACGGTCCTGTGGCTGCATAGGCTGTGTAAGTTCCACAACTTGGTCTCCAAAAGATAGACGAAATGCAGCTGGCGCATGAGCACACTCGCAGGCCGCAACCACTGCGATCTGTAAGTGAAGCAAAATGGCGGCCGGCCGTGCGCATGGGTCCGTGCCGACACGGAGCGACCATTTTCCCTCCAACGCCGTCGGAGTGGAGAATTGCTCCGGAGTCATCCTCGTCGCCAATGTTGTGTTGGCAGGGGGTGCCTGGGGCCCCAGCCGTCATTCACATGTGCGCTCACACACTCGCCCAATGAGCCACGCCGGAGACGTGTGACTTGCTCAGGTCCCCGGCGGGAACTGCCAGCGGACCGTCTTTATTCTCAACTGCGCATGAGCAAGCCTCAATCCCGCCCGTGCATGCGTACATTGGCGTATTCACTACGCAACACAAATGACACCCTTGGTGTAGTCAAGTTCATCTTGTAAGCCATTCTCAGAGTAGTGAACACATACGCAAAGAATGCTTCCCTGCCCTATATGTAGAGGCTTACGGTATTGGCAGGCGTGGCAGTCAGGATAAGGGAGATTGCGTTTGCTAAAACTGGCATTGGGCTTGATTTCCCCAGATTTGGAATCTGGCACAAATTCTCTCCATGGATCTCGAATCTTGGAAAACAAACAGCCCGTGCTCTTGATGAGACATTTGTATACACTGCATCCTAGGTGACTGGTCAGAGAAATTCCAAGATCAAAGGAGCTCTGCTCTCCCTTGGCTTTTTTTGTCTGTTTTAGTCTTAAGCATATAAAAGTGCAATAAAGGTCCGATGTCTGCAGACACAGGTGAAGTAAATGTCTAGGAGCAGCTATTGTGTTGTTAGATGTGCAAATCGTGGCTGATTAAAAATGGGAGGCTTGAATAAAGATGCATGCTGTGCCACACCATGACTAAAAAAAGTTGCGTTTCTTTGCACTCAGTTTATGTCTAGATTCAGAGGCAATGTTGTTTAGGATTACTTTAATATGCATGCTTGTAATTGTATGCTTTCAGCAGAAAATAAAGCAAGAATCGTTGTGGTAAATTATATTGTCGGTTGGGTTATTATATCATTTCTTCATATTTCAAGTCCTCTCTGTTATATGAGTCCTGCTTTTTAACATGCCTGTCACTTGTCTGCCATGTCTCCCCTCAAGGGCCTCTGCATTACCCATCCCCCTTGTCCCCTCATGGGATCCCAGAGTAATTTGTTTACTTTTCCAGCAATGGCGATCGCTATTATGAGGGCAGGGCTCACAGGGGCCAAGGAAAGTCGAAGGCGCTACATCTTACATTATGCCTGAAGTATAGGAACTGCCTCCGCAGACAGTCCTCTCGGCATTAAAATGCTGCATTGCGTGACAGGCTTAAAGGAGGGCACGTCTCCCTCTCTCTCTTTACTTTGTGGATATGAATCCAGTTCAGTACTAAGGTTAGGACAAGAATCAGTCTCTCAAAGACAGATCCGGAGAGAGGGTGTACTACTGCAAGAACCACTTACCTGATGAAAGTAGATGGAACGACCACCAAATGCCCCCTGCTGTGACTCATAATGTGGGGGGAGAAGAGTGGGAAAAAAGGACTGTGTCTCAAGCCGCCCACCAACGTCAAATAGGAGTGCAGTCACACTGCTCCTTCTCTCCCTACACGGCCTCTCTAGGCGCAGAGTGTTCTGCCTGACATCTCTCTCCAAGCATGCATATCTCCAGGGCTTTAAGTGGCATAAGAGATCGGCGAGGTGTGAGGGGGGCTCATTTGGGCGCATGGCTTGTGGGATGGGTGTGGCCTAAAAAAGTACACAAACCATAGTAAGGTATGCAAACGAATATATAAATGCATGCAAGCATTTATATATGTGTATGCATACCTTACTATGGTTTGTGTACTATGCAAGCAATCTTTTATAAATATAGAAATGTTACATATTTCTATGTTTATAAAAGATGGCTTGAAAGTAAACAAACCATAGTAAGGTATGCACATAAATATGTAAATGCTTAAATTTATATATTTGTGTGTGCACACCTTATGGTTTGCGTACTTTTCAAGCCATCTTTTTCAAAAATGTCTGTTTATCAAAGAAGGCTTGAAAAGTACGCAATTCAATCCATATTTTATAAAGCTTTCCCGACGGACAAAGCCTGAGGCGTCTTTGTCTGTTGGCAAAGCTTTATAAAAGATGGCTTGAACTGTGTACTATTCAAGCCATCTTTTATAAACGCAGAAATATGGCACTGCGTCCCCAGGTTCGCCGAGGTTCAAAGACGCCTCAGTGATCTGGGGAGGGGGAAACAAAAGGACAGTAACTTCCTCTGGGTGCCCCTCGCACGAGGGGTCACCAGAGGAATTTACAGTGATTGATGGAAGTGCCAGCCATTTACGGCGTTGCTGTGGCTGGCTGGCACTTCTGTCAGCTTGCCTGACTGAATAACGGGCGCATTTCTTGTCGTGGCTGCGGCCACGACGAGATAATGCATTTCGCCAATGTTGTAGTGGGACCTGGGAGCCCCGGCAGGGTCCCGGCTCAGCTCCACTTTTTGGAAACTGCTGGGGCCTGGCCCTGGCTGGCCCCGGCCCACATAAAACACTGCATATCTCACACATAGTTAGTAGATCGTCCTACACGCACACAAAACATGTGCCCCCCACCAGTGCTGGAAATGGAAATATTTAAATGCGGGATCCCACCGGTGATGGGGGATGAAGGGTTTCTCGCCTTCCTACCATAAACATTTTTGCCTGGCAGAAGATGACCACTTGCAAAATGACCCAGGAGAGAATCATTTCTTATAATGTTGCTGACAAAGTATAAAAGCTGCAAATATTGTAAACATAAGAAGCTTTATTTAAATATTTCCTGCGGTGTTCAATCCTAATGGGCGATTTCACGGGTTTTGTGATAACACCTCCAAACTGTATTGTGGGTAAGTATCTTACCCCTGGTCCTAAAACCCTGGATTGGAGCCCTGGCTTTGCCCTGTTCAAAACAGTCCTGAAGACACCAAAAACTGCAGGCTCAGTGTTCACTGGTACAATGGTTCTGATATTTTGGGGATCCTCCATCTGGGTAGACATGTTTTGCCATATCTGGGAAAATCCTACCCAATTACAGCACTGCCCCACCACATCCCGGCATACCTCTTGCATACATGTATCTTCCTCCACATATACACCTCAGACACACACACACACACGCACACACACACACACACACACACCTCCTAACTGTGCAACCCCTATAAACTCACCTCGCTCCATTGCGTTAAGTGGAATAAGAAATCAAGAGGGGCCCTAATTCTTTGCACAGCCGTAGGAAGTGTCAGCCCAGACCCCAGACTGTAACGGACAATGTGATTCTAAATATGTCTGATAGTGACATCTACTGGGGAAAGAGGCGTATTGTCTCTCGCCTTTTCATGTTCAGGTCGGGAAGCTTGGGAAGGCAATCAGAGCCCCAGCTTAATGGCAATTTTTGAAGACGGGCAGAAACACCTTCTCTCTCCACTATCCAGAGGCGCAAAGATACACAATAAAGACTTATTGGATCATGCTCAGATCTTTTGGCATTACCCAATAATTAGCATAGAGTGCTTAGCTATTTCAGTGTAGGGCACCTCTGGGACCCTCAAAACAACATGTTTTCCTGGCTGGCCGTAATGCTCAACAAAAGACATAATTGCTTCTAAATCTGATCTATGAGTTTATGACGCCCACACTCTGGGGAAAAAAATGATTGCAAAATGGTTCAATTTTTCAATCTATTTGTATCCATATAAACCAATATATCTCTGGTGTGTGGCAGTCCTGCAAAGCAACATCTAATCACTGAGATAAACTCATCTGGAGAAGTCCTCCAAAGTACTAGGGCCTGCTTGAGTACCTCTCAAATCCATCACGCAACCACTCACCAACTAAGTACATCTAGTGCGATGCCCCGTCAGTTCTAGATATGGCTATCACGGTAAAACTCTGCTCTATGCTTGTGCTGTACTCTCCTGAGTCCAGCACCCATGCTTAGCAATAACTTTTCACATTTGAGAAACACGCATCTCTACTTTGACAGCCATATCTGCTCTCACGCATCCCAATTGTTTTTCCTCTCTGATTTTGGTCATTGCGTTGTGTTATTTCTCTTTCCTTTCAACGCCTCCCAACCACCCCCCCCCCCTTCCTTTCCTCAGATTAAGGTCTGTTAACAACCTGGCATGGTCACAATAGTCTACCTATCGGACAAGGTCAGGTGCCTTAGGACCACATCGGTGGTGATGGGCGTCGTATTAATTTGTTTGTATTTATTTATTTAACTTGTATAGCACACACCAACCCAAGGGCATCTAGGCGCTGATGTTATGTTATCCAACTCTCATAGCATATGGATAACATAACATTATAAGGGTCCTGAATTGCCACATTCCCTTGTGTTTCATTCCTGGAATCCCAACACTGGATGTGCACCTGGAGTTATCCCCGATCCCCTGGCACCGTTTGCTCCCATACAGGCAGAGCACTGCCAATACACCTCCATCCTCACCTGCAGGGCCAGCGACTGGACTTCCAGGCTCTCCTCACCCGCTCAGTCCTGATGTGCTGCGGCCGGAGCCCTTCCACCGCCGTGGACAATACCTTGGGATGGGAGTGCAGGACCTGCGCGCGTTCTTCTCCGCTTCGGTTTCGAGATACGTCAGGAGACACCGGCTGTAAGCGGTGCCTCACCCAGGTTGCTGTTGCCACAATAGTCCCCTTGCGCAAGCCTCGCCCGCCTTTCCAGACACGCTTGTTTTTCAGCCTCGGTTTACGGCACTGCTGCGCCGGTTTCGCGGGGAAGAGATCGCGAAACTAAGGGAAATAGTTTGAGCCCGAGGAGGGACTGGGCTCGGCCTGGCAAGCATCCCACCTGGAATGATTCACCCGGGAGTGCAGGCTGCAGCAGCCAGTGGTTCGCTTGGGAGACTGCCTGGCAAGTTTTTGCTTCTAGGGTGCCAGTGGGACTGGAGACGAGTCAGTCACACATCAGGAAACTTTGCGGAAGTCGTGTGGATTTGAGGCAGTTCCATTCACTTACCAGATGTCACGCTGTGGACTCTGTAAGGCCTGGCGGGCTGGGGAGGAATCGGACATATTTTAGAGTCCTGTGGACGCCCAGTAGACAGACTGGCAGAATTATCCACCTGTTAAGTGGGTGACTAGATGACTAGGAAAGTAATCAGATTCGGACTAGAGTCTGCTAGGCGGATGTCAGCCCAGTCTGCATCTTGGGATGAGATGTCATGCACGTGGCAGCCAAGTGCTGATAATAATAATAATAATAATAATAATAAAGTTGCATTTATATAGCGCTACGAACCCTCAGGTATCTGAGCGCTGCTTATTATTACCCACGGTGTCTGGTGCTCATTTATCGACCTCGGAAGGATGGAAGGCTGATTTTGGCAATGCCGGGATGCGAACCTGCGTCAGCAGGCTTTGCACGGATGTCAAAGCGAGCGCTTGATGAACGGCAAGTAGGGTGGATGTGTCAATCGAGCTTCATGCAAGAGTCCCTCGAAGTCCGGTCTGTTTGACCCAGAAGGCCCGAATCTGCTACATGCCCAGTAACCACCTGCAGCACACGAAAGGCTGGAAGGGCTGGTGCCATGACACACTGCCACTGCCACACGGTAAAGAGGCATCTGTTTAAGCTCGCCAAAGTGGTGGTGAAATATGCTGGTGGAAGAAGGGCTTCACTATGAGCTAGTGTTTCTGACCAGTGCTACTGAACAAACGTTTCAATGGAGGTAGAGAGGAAATACGTCAGTTCAGCTTGGGCTATGGGACACGGTACGCACTTAGATTGTTTTTAAATTCCATTGCATAGCCGCCCACACTGAAACCCCTGATGTGCCTCAACACCTTCGCCATTAGTATACAGCAACAACCTACCACAAATCCGGTATAGCTGGGCACACATCGAGTCTCCTGCAATAGCACTCTGCTTTAACTACCGACACCGCCCAGCCACATACCTGACCCCTGGTTTGCTTACTGGAGCCTAGCCAGCCCTCCTAAATCCTAATCCCAGCAGAATGAACACACACATTCTAAAGTTAAACTCGTAGAACTTTCCGATACCTGGGCTTGGTCCCTGAGGGCATTTAAACCACAAAGTGCTTTGAGGCCATACAAATGGGAAAATGGTGCTAAATGAATGACGACTACAATACAATACAATTTAAATACACAATGTGTAACATATTTTACCCAAAAACTGCACGTTGAGCCCAAGCAAATGTAGGCTCTGTCTGACCCTGTTTATTGGTAAACCTCCACATTTCCTGGTAGGCCCGCCTTCCTGCCCCCAGCCTCCAGAAATCTAGGAAGGATTAATTGTTAAAAAGCTGCTGTGTCTGGGCTTGCCTGGACTCTATTTCTGACGCTCACCCACAACTCCCTCCTCTACACCCCCTCCAGCTTCTTCGTGGCTTTTCTTTTTCAGAAGAACGTTCCCTTGACTATTTTCAACCATTCGTTCTTGAATAAATTGGCGTTAGAGAAGCAGAACAGACGTCATCAGAAGGCACTGGGGTTTACATGCTATTGAGCTATAGGTATGGCTAGGTAGCCATCCTCTGTGATGAACTGCCCCTTTTGCGTTATCTGATGGCTCCAGCCCCCCAATCCGCCTCCAGCCCAGAGCTTCCCATTTATCAACCAGGGTCACCTGCTTCTTTACCCAAATACTTAAAGGATAGTTCCGGGACTTTTTTTTTATTGTCCCTACGGTTCGGCCATGTGTTTTTAAGCATAACTCGGTAGATCGTAGAAAACTTTCCTATGGACCTTACCCGATTTTTCGTCCATTAACGCACTCGAAATCAGCCGCCATTTTCTGATAATCCTATCATTTCCCCGCATCGACCTGGCTCACCTGCTTTTGCGGCACTAAATCAAATCCCCCGCCCCTGAGCCTGACATCAGCAGACGCGTACCGCCCATTTCCCAATGCCAAAGCACGTTTCGTGTCAACAATCGCTGCTTCTCAGCTAATGAAGTGTCGCCATGGAAATGGCAGGACGCCTCTTTCCTCAATAAGTATAAACACACCGTTTCACAACACACAGCAGCAGATTTTCGATTCCATTACTCTCTCTGTGTTACTTTGAGTATTCTATGACTCGTTTCTGTGTTCTGGTCAGCTACATTCGCCGCTTCTAGGCCTTGTGAACACCTGTACCATCTCTGTAAATTATTTTACTTTCTTTACCACACAATGGCTACAATAATGCCGTATATGTACGAGCCCGAGTACACCGAGGAAGAACTACTGGAAAGGCAAGCATGCGAAAACGATGGGGATTCGGACGGCAGTTGGGAGGACCAGTCAACGGATGAAGAGCCTGGACCATGTCGCATGGACGGCGTCTCCACCTGGTGCACGTGCAATCGGTGTGAGCTAATGCCAACTGAGGAGGAGAACTGCTGCTGCCGTGAAAATTCCGGGTGCTTGGCCTACATTTCGGAAGGCGAGCCAAGTCCGCAATGCATCACCGAGCTGCCAGAGTTCAGGGAAGCCTGCCTCTCACGGACCGTGTTGAGGATGATGATGGTGCTTATGCACGAACTTCGCGGCACTGTTCGTCCGCGTAATCCGAGTAACGAGTAAGTATACTCTGGTTGTGATGTCAGTGATGCCACTACTATTTCATGGTCATCTCCCACATATAAAATTACATCTACATATCATTCGAACGCATGTAAATTGGTTCCATATTGTGCATTTTCTAGATAGAATTTTTTTCAAAGCAGAATGACATTTTTTACCTGAATCGACAGTGATAAGAAAGTTTTGTCATTTTAATACAGTTTGCATCTTTCATTTTCACAGGTGGTACAGGCTGGTGGCCTATCGTTGCTTCACTTGGTGGCTTCACGGGAGGCTCGGACACCGCGTTCGGAGAGTAATACCTGCCTGTGCGGTACTTGCCATTAGACAACATTTCCCCAGCTACAGTGGACAATACCGCGGATTTTCCCTGGATGTGCTGCAACCGGAACTTTACAATGTGTAATGTTTATTATTTATGTTCAATTGAAATTAAGATCTAAAATAAAACCCAACATATATTTTAACAATGGTTGTTTTGATTTTTTAAATGAATCTAGTGTGTCTCCATTGAATAGTCTTCCTGTGCCTTGTCTTGTCACACCACATGTCTCCGGCCAGCATCCTCCCTCACGCTGGCCGCCCACCTTCAATCCACATAACCGTTGAACCCATATGCAGCAGACATACATATGTTATTTTGCGGGTTGGCATCAAGCCTCCCGGCCTTGCCTCCTCCCCCAAAAATACTTACCACACCACTTTGTTCAAGCGTTGGCAATAAAAGGCCGTTGGATTTTATTGATACAAAACATGGTTATAGGTAAATAATCAATATGGTTGATCATAATAAATCATCCTTTTGGGCACCGGGTACAGAGATGACCCCCTCTGGCCCGTGCCGCCTTGCCACCACAGGCCAGCCTGCTGCTGACTAACTGCCTAGGCATCCAGGGTCTCCAGGGTGAACTGCACCCATATATTCTCCTGGGAGGGTGAGGTATTTATAAACTCACCCCCTGCCTTCCATGTACTAGATCCTGCAGCCTGCCTCTTACATGCAGTTAGATGGCCTCTCCTTGGTGAGGCCCTGCGGCAAACGAGTCTTGTCTGCACGACCACCGCCCTAATCCACCCCCCGCCCTATCAAAGGCAGTTCGCACCGGGGTACTTGTGCTGCCAAGTGGAGCTGTCAGGGAGCGATAAAGGCCAAGAGGTGCCAAAAACCATGTACACTTCAAAGTGGTCTATATAGCATGGGTTGTTGTTCCCATGTCTACCTCCAGACCCCGTGTCTCCTGCCAAGCATCCCCCTCACGCTGGACGGCCCCCTGCAATCCACATAAGTGTGTCTCCATTCACGAGTCTTCCTGTGTCTTGTCTGCACGACCACTGCCCCAATCCACCCCCCGCCCTATCAAAGGCAGTTCGCACCGGGGTACTTGTGCTGCCAAGTGGAGCTGTCAGGGAGCGATAAAGGCCAAGAGGTGCCAAAAACCATGTACACTTCAAAGTGGTCTATAGAGCATGGGTTGTTGTTCCCATGTCTACCTCCAGACCCCGTGTCTCCTGCCAAGCATCCCCCCTCACGCTGGACGGCCCCCTGCAATCCACATAAGTGTGTCTCCATTCACGAGTCTTCCTGTGTCTTGTCTGCACGACCACCGCCCCAATCCACCCCCCGCCCTATCAAAGGCAGTTCGCACCGGGGTACTTGTGCTGGCAAGTGGAGCTGTCAGGGAGCGATAAAGGCCAAGAGGTGCCAAAGACCATGTACACTTCAAAGTGGTCTATAGAGCATGGGTTGTTGTTCCCATGTCTACCTCCAGACCCCGTGTCTCCTGCCAAGCATCCCCCCTCACGATGGACGGCCCCCTGCAAACCGCATAATGCCACGACATATACACGTCATTCATTCACAAACACACCCCTGTTTCGAATTCTTTATAACCCACTTCATATTTCTAATGAGAACTTCTTTGCGCTTTGCTAGTCAACCCGTGAAGGTGCTGGTTATCTGCTCTTCGTCTCTGTGAACTTCCGTGACCACTTTGAGGAAACTCGTCAGTTTGCAACCTGTGAACTGCTCCCTGTTCTACGACAAGAAACTACTCTGATCCCTGCATCTAACTGTTTGTTCGTCAAGGTAAGGCCATGTACCATAATCATTTTGCGTCCAATTTCTTTTCGTTCAAGACAGTACATGCAAGGAACTAGTCACATGTTCTGAGTTTAGTCAAATTATTTTTCTATTTTTTTAAAGTTATTCAAATACTTATCCGCATGTGAATAACGTGTATAGTTCCAAGAACCAAAACGAACCTTGCATTGAACCTTTTATGTGTCATTTAATTTTTTAACACATTGGTATTCATAGAGAATTGTTGATCTTTACTTTTCAGAACTTTCCACAATGCCTGCCTGTTCCATTGGCGGTTGCCCTTCGAAGACCCATAATAAATCTGAAGGTACTATAATGCATGTTTTCCCTAAGACAATAGATCAGATAAGAGAATGGGTCCGATATTGCGGATATCCACCGTCTGAGCTTGAAAGTAGAGTCCTAGAAGTCTTTGCGGACAAGAGGGGTGATCGATACCGCATCTGCAGCAGGCACTTTAGCTCAGACATGTACTCCACATCATTGCTAATAAAGAAGAACACACCGCGAGCGAGGCGAAAATTGCTCTCAACCGCTATTCCCACTCTATTCGTCCACATCCCTCCACTGGTGAGTCAAGTTTACGTATTTATCTCTCGGCCTTGCGGTAGTGTGTAGCATTAGCTAACAATAATTTCCCCATTTATGTATCCACTCAATATGAAGGCGGAAGATTCTCCATCCGTGTCGTTATTGCAGTCATCAGCCACTTCAAGCGCCTATCGGGTAATCTTACTTGGCTATTCTGCCACTGACTTGTTTTAGGCATGTAAATCAATAGTTTTAATTTATCGTGTAATTATTTTACCTAATGGTACACCCTTGTACTCGTCCTCTAGTCTTTGTTTTCAGTTATAATTATTGTTATCCAAAATAATGCAAGTACTGTCTTTCAGGGAGATGCTGAGGAGTCCAACGCATTGATGACAACCGTTGATGTCACTCAGATGCTCGAGGTACGTTTCCGGACAGTTCCATCGATGGAGATCATCAGATCTTGCATTCTTGTAGCGTGATTGTTACACACAATGTTTCTTTCGTTTTTAGACATTGATATGTCCTTCTGTCGTCGCCCTCCTATGTGTCTTCTTTTTTCAATATTGTGTTCATTACTAATGAAAGTCCTATGTTTCAGGGAGTCGATGGAGCATTAGTCCAAGAAGAAGGGGGAGCATGCAGTTACGGGTCGGCGCAACAGCTTGCAGAAGTGTGCACCGCAGTTACATCGTCCCTTGATGTTCTTATGCATTTCGAGGTATGGATACTGACAGTTCGATCAAGCGAGATCATATGACGTGATTACATCCGCTATACTTCCTTCTTTATTAACGCAAGTACTATGTTTCAGGGAGATGACGGAGCTTCTTCTACAAGAACATCACCCCTAGTAGTTGATGCAGATTTCTGGGTGGTGACACTTCCAACGATCGAGCAAATCGAATCATATTTAGATATCCATTATTTATTTTAGACAACTGATCATTTGTGCAGGTCTATTTAGATGAGCCGTTGACGCCTGCACAAAGTGTATGTTCTTTTTAACAAAATAGAAAACCATACTAATGCAATTACTGTGTTTCAGGGAGTTACTGAAGCATCATCTTCAATAATATCATCAATGGAAGTCTATGAGGAGCCCGAGGTATGGATCTTGACAGTTCCATCTAACTAGATCAACAATGCGTGAATAATTGTCGTTTGAATGTTCTACACAAAGCGTTCATTCGTGTTTTGCTATTGAGATGTACGTGGGTATTGGTCCCCAAGTACATTTTGTGTTTTCAATATTATTATACATACTAATGAAAGTTCTATGTTTCAGGGAGTCGATGGAGCGTCAGTGCGTGATGGATGTGCTTATCATGAAAATATAGTCGTTGCAGCGCAAGAGGAAGTGGAGACATGCACACACGAGTCGGAGCAACAGCGTCCCGATGTTGAAGTTCGAGGCAAGAAAGTTTCAAAGAAAAGAAAGCAAAAGAAGGTTAGTGTCCTGGTCACTATAGTATGTTGTTTTTCACTGTTAATAGTTCAATACTGTAAGTTGTGTTTAAACTGAACATCCCTTTTCCAATCTGTCCTCTAGTTGCGAGTGGGTGTACGAACTAGATCTACACAGACAGTGAAGCGAACGAGAGATGTTGCTTGTCAAACCTTTTGGCAGGGACTTGAGACTGGAGATGCATCGTGCCAATGGGAAGAATATGAAGTGATTGACAACGGAGCTATACCACATCCAGCCATCGATAGTGAATGTCCTCCTGGTAGTTCGGATGCAGTCGGAGATCAATTCACAGAATCCACACCCGCAAAAACTAAGACCGCGAGAAAGTTGAAATTGTTTTATTCACCCATCGCCGGAGAAGGAACAGATGTTGCAATGGAAGAAAATGAAGTGGACGACAATGAAACACCATCAATATCACTGAACATAGCGGAAGACGATATCAGAGATTCTACCTTTCATGTGAGTGACATGTCCTCAACGTTACAGGCCGAACCAGCTGGGATGCAGAGTGACAGTATAAGGAAAGAGGCCAATTTCATTGTATTCGATAGTTGTTTGATTGATATTATTATTCGGATGAAATGTGGGCATTCGGTTGGTGGGGAAGTATGTGGGGAGCCATTGATTAATGTGACTCGTGCAATTCGAGGCACTAACCTTAAAATACATGCCACCTGTACAAAATATCATCCTTTCTCATGGTCTGCACAACCCATGCTGGGGCAACTGCCAGCAGGCAATCTACTTTGTGCAGCGGCTGCACTTTTTAGTGGTTCAAGTTTTAAAAAGTTAGAGTCTTTCTTTCAGTTTGTGGGAATCCATTTCATTGCGAAAACTCAGTTCTACAAATACCAAACCGATTATCTATTTCCAGCCATTAGCGAAGCTTGGAGAATGGAAAAAATGTCTATTGATAGTACATTCGCGGGCAAACGGTTCAGGCTAGCCGGTGATGGACAGTGCGACAGCCCAGGATTTTCAGCCAAGTACTGCACCTACCACTTTCAGGACATGGAAAGTAAGAAAATTGTTTGGTTGGTTGTCGTGCAGGTGTCACAAAGCACATCCTCAGCGGCCATGGAGAAAGTTGGCTTTGTAGCATCATTGCAAGAACTACAATCGAATGGTGATCGACCTGATAGCCACGGACAGACACGTTTCAATTGCCAAGACAATGAGAGAACAGTACAAAAATATAAATCACCAATTTGATGTTTGGCATCTTGCAAAAACAATCAATAAAAAAATGTCGGCTGCAGGTAAAAAAAAAGATATGCAAGGTATTTCACAGTGGTCCAAGTCAATCAGCAACCATCTTTGGTGGAGCTCAAAAACATGTGGAGGGTCGTTGGAAATTCTACTGGAAAAATGGCGGTCAGTAATGCTACACTGTAGCAACGTTCACCGCTGGACCACAAACCAACATTTCCACAATTGTGAACATGGCCATTTGTCCACAGAGGAGGCACGGAAGAAGAAGTGGTTGATTCCTTCATCACCCACTCACAAAGCCATTGAAAAGATTGTATTTGATAAAACTATAACAAGAGATTTGAGGGGACTCACGGAATTCTGCCACACAGGAGATTTGGAGGTGTTCCACAATATGTGCCTAAAGTACAGGCCAAAACGATTGCATTTTGGCATGGAGGGCATGATAAATCGGACTCTTCTAGCGGTCTTGGCACATAACCATAATGTTGGCCGTCAACAAAGTAGGACGACCGGAACTTTAGGGACGCTTCACTACAATAAGGCCTTCACTAAAAGAAGTAAACAATGGGTGATCAAACCAGTGTTTGAGGATATGCAATATGAGTTTATTGAAAGACTTATTGTTGATGTCCTAGATAGGCACATACATGGAGTTGTGATCGAACCTGTGCAGGGGACAACTGCATTGCCACCCAACATTGCCTCTGTTCCATGTCCACCTAAAGCAGAGCTCATTGAGAAATACACATCACGGTTTAAATGATTGTAATTTGATTGTCTGTTCTCTCGAGTCTCCTCATGTTAAAGGCCCATTGAATATGTGTATCTATGTAATGTGTAAATAAAAGTGATTGCTCAGTGTACATGCAATGTGTCTCTCCACCCTTGCCCCTCCCTTCACCGTGCAGTAGTGCGAACCACCCGGGTGTCACCTGTGACTTTGCTCTCGAGTCTCCTCATGTCGCAGGCCCATTGAATATGTGTAGCTATGTATTGTGTAAATAAAAGTGATTGCTCAGTGTACATGCAATGTGTCTATCCAACCTTGTTCATTTGCGCATTAAATTAAACCAAACAGTAATATAAATCATTTTTCAAAAAATATAGAATGTCTCCGTATTTATGGTTCTCTGGGGCTGCAAAGCACGCAGACAAAATGCAAAGATGGAGTGTAAATTTCAAGTCCTGTGAGATGGCCTTACACTGAATGTAGCTAACTAGGAATGTGTGCTCGTTCAAAGTGAAGGTCAGCTGCTTTGATTTTTTGCTCGGGTGCCGGAATGGCCCACGACTCAGTATAAGGTTCTATTGTTATTTGACCTTGACAGGCCGGGACCATCCCGAAAGACTTCTTTTTGGGGGTGTGGTGCAATAACGTAAGCAACGATAATGAATAAAATTTCAGAAACGATAGCCATTTAATGTTCGTTCATTAGAAGAAATAACGTCGGCATAGAAGGAGTGGTATTTCGGGGCTGCCCTAGGCACAGACACAATGGAAAATGCAAATATAATGTAAGTAACTCTTTAGATGAGTTTATACCGCAATTTTATTACTATACAGTAGCTTTAAAGACGGGTTAAGTTGTACTTGTTCGTTCTATGTGGCATATTGTTTTGTACCGCGCACTATCTTGAGGAGAACCATCTCCTTTTACGGAAGCACCTCAAAACCTTCCTCTTTGCTTCTGCTTTCTCTCTCCCTCTCCCCTGCTACAACTGGTCCACTGTCTGCGACCTCGGTCCTGGGCCCTTCCACTCTCCACCTGCACTGCCTCCCTGTCAACCCCTGCACTGGGGGACTGTCTCAGTATCCTACAGCCCCCCCTTCCCAGCACTTGTTCTGCACTTACCTTGCACTCGCCACCAGCTGGCCCTATGTATCTATTATTTTATGCTACTTACCTTGTACTCCACTTCCCCCCTCCCCTTCCCCTTGCACTTTTACCTTCCCCCTACCCCTGCACTTGCGCGATCTGAATGACACCTGGCCTAGTAGGATCGTTGTCTGTCTTCTCCTTGTTCCCCCACCCCCTCTCCCTGCCTCGCCACGCCTTGAAACACTTGTGTATAGGCGCGTTGCAAATGCCATATTATATCATATCAGTGACGAAGTGGTCCACTGGCGCTCAGGCGGCTCTGAAAAAGGCAGAGGAGAGGGGGTGGGTTACTGCAAATGACGTATAATACCCAGTTGCACTGTCCTAGCTATGAAATAATTTCCCGACCTAATATATAAAATGAATAATTTTAATAAAGATCTGATGGTGAGACTAATTTCATTTTTTATGTTTTTAAAACAGGTACATCCTTCATTATTGTATGTGTCACGAGTACCAGACACCGGCGGATGGCTTTTTCAACCGCCAGCTGCTTCTCCGCGTGAACAACGTTACCACCCTGACCATTTTATGGGACGATCGCCAAGTACAAGTATGCCCTTACGCGGTACTAACGGCTAGATGCAACATACAGACCGTTGTGGTGGCCTAGTGCCTCGTTGTTGGAACAGCCATGCGATTATCAGTGCGACCGAAGAGCTTATTTTATCGTAAACCAACACCCTGTGTACTGCACACGAACATCGCTTGCCTCAAGACAAACTATTTTGGATCGAGAGCAAAGAAAAATGCAAATCGCTGAATATTCTCTAAACATTTGATGTCCAATAAATGTACTTTGCCAAATGTACAATCTTGCCGTTTGCTTTTAAACCACAGTTTCATATTCCGAATTGTGGCGCTGTATTGTGAGATGATCTAAGACCCTGTGTACAGCAAAGGAACATCGCGTGCCTCAAAACGAACATTTTGGAACGTGAGCAAATAAAAATGAAAATCGCTGAATATTCTCAAAACATTTGATGTCAAATAAATGTACTTTACCAAATTTACAATCTTGCGGTTTGATTTAAAAGTACAGTTTCATATTCCCAATTGTGGCGCGCTGTGTTGTGAGCTGATCTGTGTTGATTTCCGGGTTCTGTGTGGAGTCGCGTAGAAGACGCCTGGGCGCGTTTGCCTACGCAGCACAGTCACGTCACGGATAGAGGCGGGGAATATGAATGTTTTGATAAAGTCTGTTTCAGGGGCGGGGGATTTGATTTAGTGCCGCAAAAGCAGGTGAGCCAGGTCGATGGGGGGAAATGATAGGATTATCAGAAAATGGCGGCTGATTTCGAGTGCGTTAATGGACGAAAAGTCGGGTAAGGTCCATAGGAAAGTTTTCTACGATCTACCGAGTTATGCTTAAAAACACATGGCCGAACCGTAGGGACAATAAAAAAAAAGTCCCGGAACTATCCTTTAATTTGAAGTCTCTTAATAAGCTCTGACTGGCTTAAAGGGCACTAGTGTTGGTCCGTTGGGGGACTTAGTACACTATGCAGCTGATCGTTTTCACCAATCTTACTGAAGCAAATTTTTTTATTTGTATTTAATCAAAAATTGATTTTTGCAAAATTGGAAGATACTATCGATCAATCAGACACTGTCTTAAAATTCTTAAAGTTCAGCTTAAAGTGGCTTGTGCTTTAAATTAAAATGACTTGATTACATACGGTAAACCACAATAATTCGACAGTCCTCCCTTGTCACCGTACTCATATTTTGGGGTAATACCACCTCACAGAAGTTTCCTTGAATATTATTTTCCTATCCCGCGTACCTTCTCTGGCTCTGCTCTGGCTCCTCCTCCTCTGTGGACCCATAACTGGGCCAGCCCATCTCACTTTCTGAATTCCTTAATACCCCAGATCTATTCGGGTTGGATGGCAGGGAGTGTGAAGTAAGGCGACGAGGGACAACCGTTGAAGTAATGTGTGTTACCATATGTAATCAAGGTTTTGCCCATCAACTACCCCTCCCCCGTTACATCCTCAAGTACTCTATACAAATGATTGCCCGACGACAGGTCTGAGGGCACAAGAGACATCATGCGGTTAGTGCAGGGCCCCACCTATATTATGTGAACACATAGCCCATCCTTCTGCCAATGAAAGCGTGCTGGCTGAGCATAGATGCATAGATGCACCAACACCTGTGATGTTCGCGATTGGAGCAGAAAGTCTTTAGTGGTTTACTGATGTGGAAGTCGACACCCATGCCGCTGACCTCAGGATAATGAATGCTTGTGTGACCCTGGGCAAATGGTGGTGTCTCCGCAATCTGCCAAACTCAAGCAAAAAGGTGAAACACCAAAATCACTTGCTTCACACGTTCCTGGACACTTAAATGTTTTCTTGGGTTCCATAATTAACACTTGTGCTCCAGGGATAAACCACCCTGTATTAGCACTTTACACGTGGTCTCCTATACGTTTTGACTTGTGGCAACTCTTATATACTGCACCAAATCACTGCTGTAGTCGTCTCAAAGCATCTGGCTTGTGACGGATCCATTAAGGTGGACTATAGATCGGGTTTTCAGAAAGCAAGTGGTGTTCTACACATGTCTAGCATCTAAAGGATTATCAATGGGAAGTGAATAAGCAGGGGCATTAAGGAGTTGATAACATGCAGTGTTTGGCTGCGGGTTGGGCGTGAGAACAGGTCTCGCTCAGCACCTTAGCACGCACAGTGAATTGCATGTTCCAGAATGCAGTATCTCATGCGCTAGGAATACTTGCACGCTGTACTATGTCCTATCATACACCAAGCTTAACTAAAGGATGACTTCATACGCCTTTGTCCCATGAATCTGCCTGCCTCTGTTGATTCAGAGGCTTCCTCAGGACTACTTGTCACAGGATTAACACTGTCATACTAAATACAGATGATATCCCTGACCCCTGACTTCACTCTATCTCAGTACTGATAACTCACATGAATCTCTTTCACATCATTAGTATTCTGGTATTTATTGAGCTCGGACATGGCTTCGAGAAGCAACAGAGCGCTTTACAGAACTAACAACAGAACAGATATACAGAGGGGGTAGGATACAGAGGGGCACAGAGAAAGTGTACCAATGTACAGGGTGGAAGAGAGGAGAGGGGCGGACAGCGTCTAGCAAGTCATGTGGCGCGGTTGACATATTGCACCTGCCTCCTGAATACAGAAATCTCTGAAAGAGTGAGATGTCCCAACATGGACATTGTCTCATTTGGGGAAACGTTTTTATGTTTTCCAGAATGCATTCTGCCTTAACAAAGAAGCACTGGCACAGTGTTCTGTCTTCAATCTTTGGCTCCCCAGATGTTTTTGTCTACAACGTCCATGAGCTCTGCGCAACCTACACAATGGGGTAGGATTGTGGGAGTTGTAGTCTTAAAGCTCTAGAGAGCCACAGATTGCCGGGTCATTCAGCATGACTGCATCCCACAGAACATGGCGTTCATCCTCTAGGTGGGGAGCAGACATAGCCGGTAACCAGAACACACAGAATGTAAAATGAAGGGTTCCATTTGATAATCTTGCTGAATAAAATTTGCCAGGTCGGCTACTTTTTTTCCTGACCCCCAAAATTCTTTCCCCAGATATACTAGGGGGGTATAACCTCCTATCCTAAAATATAACAGGGAAAGTGTTTGATTGTCTGGAGGGTGCATTTTTAAGGAAATGTGGCCACCTGGCAGCCATTTTCATAGCAGCATTATCCCTGGATACCAAATGAAGGACAGGGGGTGAAAACAAACACAGATTGTAACAGTGATATCAAGCTGACCAAAATGATATCAACTCCACATTACTTCTTGAACGCTGCCTATTGTCGAAAACAGAACTCGAAAAAGCATTCACATTGAAACCTCTAGTTTAGGGGTCTGCAATATTTGGCCCTCCAAATGTTTTGAACTACATCTCCCATCCGCCCAGATAGTCAATGTTGATTGTGCGTAGGAGTCATAGTCCCATAAAACCAGAGAGCTGCAGGTTGCCTACGCCTGATCCCTTATTGGCTCCATTTCCCTCCACAGAATCCTGGAATTGTTAAGCTGATTCTTTATCTAATAAGTGGAGTCCATGTCCTCATCATAGATCTGCATGGATATTTCATCCATAGGGCTCTACCTCGGCCACAGAAATGGGAGTATATTATTAAGTGACCAATTTATCCCCATTATAGAAATGGCCCATTGGGGACTGAAGGACCCTTCAGTGCTGATCTTTGGACACACTTTGGACTGTTTATGTCATAGGCATATACCCTAAAAGATTCCCAGTTTCTTCCTTGGTCCTTTTGTCAAACTGGATATTAAATTATGCCTCCTATTGTAACGATTGTATGTATATTGGCCTACGCCAAGTTGCTTAAAACTGTACGCGAATAACTCTCTACGGCAAGGTCTTGACCTTAGAAATTGATGTAAGCCGCCATCTTCAATCAAGCCGCCATTATAGGTTCTCTTGCTGTGTAAAAGTCACCCTGTACATCAAAATGGTGGACGATGCCATTCCGAACAGAATCTGGTTGTCATGACCTCCGTACAGCTAATGTATAACTTGCCTACAGGCCACTTGTTAGGGTCGTGAACTGAGACCTTGTCCTTCTGTTGACCTGTGTGTAAATGGATGACCTGCATCAACGGAACTGATCTATGCACATACTGATGAATATATTAAAAGTTGACCTGGCAGAGACCCTAGACCAGTAATACATTCATGGAATGGTTAACCCGCGAAGGGGTTGGACAAAAGGCTGGAGAAATGTATAAAATCCTGATCGTCCCAATGTATAGTCTCTCACTGAATACATTGAACCCCGTTGAAGTTCGTTGTGTTGTACTGAGGGCCAATAGCTATCCGATCTGTCATTGACTTTGTCACTGCCTGAGCTTAAAATAAAGTACTTTGTATGTTCCTTTGTAACCAGTGTTTGGTGTGTTTCCTTTGGGCTTCCCGGCCTCATATTATTTTTCTGTTTTCACAGTTGGCGCCCGAATAGGGACCCTCAAGATTGATGCCGGACCATTGAAGGTTGACGCATGCTATCGGACTGGGATCGGACGGTGTGATACTACGGGCCCAACTGAACGAGACGCGACACCTCTACAGCGGTGCATGATCCAATCCTTGGACGATAGCGGTGCGGTCTGAGACGGCATCTTGACGAGGGTCCACTTTTGAGGCGGGCACATTTGCCGAAATCACCAAACACAAGGTAAAATTTGTTAGGTAAATTCTTTGATAAACCGTACAGTCCTCCTTAGGTTTGGTCAGGTGAGTCGTGACCCGACTCTTAATTTAACCCTGACAATTTGAATTTGGCGCATTGTATCTGCAGACACAATTATTGACCAGGTAACACCAAGTATATGAGAAATGCCTGGGAAATGTTCTAGCTGCTTTAGGGCATTATTCTGCAGCGATCGACAATGTTTGGAATTTAGCCGCCCAGCACCACAGGAGGGGTCGCCGGCGTTTACTATGTATTGTAAGCATGGCATTGGAAGTGTAGGATTTAATGATATTTGGCACAGACAAACCAGACATGCCTCCGAACTTCAGTGGCCAATCAATGGTAGTTTTGAGATCCCTCGTATTGAATACTTAGAGTCAGTCTTGTTAAAGAAAAAGGCCAGACCCGCAGCATTTGATGTTCTGCAGAATTGGAAAAGAGAAGCGTTGCAGCAGCTTAAGAGTAGGGAAAAACATGCGCGCCGTCATAAAACGAACGCTGAAAAGGCATTGTTATATGATCAGGACAAACAGTTTGAGTCGGTTAGGAATGTGGATAGGGCTTTCTCACTCGGTATTCAGAAAATCTATCCTTCTAAAGACCTTCATGTTTCTGACGAGTTTCTCGACAAATTGTTAAACGAGCGAAGGCCTGGTGCCTCTGCACCACCTCCGTATGATCCTCTTCCTGTTGCTTTGCCTCTTCCTGCTGTTATTCCTGCTCTCCCTGCTCAACCTGTTGTTCCTATTCTTCCGGCTGTTGTTCCTCAGCCTGCTCTACCACCTCTTCCCATTGCACCAGTTATAACACCTCCATTGAATCTGCCTGCACCTCCACTCTCGAGTGGTTCCGTACCGACTATAGTTGATCAGGGTGCGGGGTCGAAGGTTGTTACTCGTAATACTGTCCCTACAGATAAAAGCAGTATTTGTTTGCATGGGCTAAGCATTGCATGGAGAGAGATGATCGAACTAATGTTTTTGCCACACTGTCTAATATGGATAATTTACCTGAGAAAAATGTTTTCATTGAAGGTTTAGGGATTCATTTATGCGTAATGTGGGGTAAATTAAATAATGTGGATCTCCCACAAGGGCTGAGGGATCTGAATACTTTAGCACTTTCAAGAGCCACTGTGGAGAAAGTACAAGGACATGTCGAGAGGTTATTTGAGTATAGGAGAGATTTGGAAAAGTTACGGAATGAGGATGACGAAGAGGAGAGTATGTATGTACACAAACGATTTCTTCCGTGTCGTAAATCGGCATCTGAGGAAGCGCGAATTTGTACAAAAGATGCGATTAGATGGATTACATACAGTCAATATACGCTATAAATGCAGAGGAAGGTGATTCAGGTAATGGTAGAGTACCTGCAGGATGAATGTGTGAGGAAAAAGGTTAGTGTGATAAACACTGTCCAGATGAGGACACAGCGCGGCGATCGGATGGCGCAATACCGGTCTCCTTCCTGTAACATGGTGGATTTCAGTACTGCAGGTGGCGGACTAGTGTTGCAGGCAGTGGCTGACCTTCCCGTGGCCACGCCCCCGATGCACGCAACGTTTACCCGGAGACGGCAAAGGCAGTTCGACGCGTTGCTACTCTCTACCGAGTCCCGTTACGCTCTGTGAGTTCATTTACTAACTGCTTACTACTAAACCTTGCAATACTCTAGTGTTATCTTTCTTTTACATCATCCAGATAGTCACTTTCACTCTTTGTCTGACTTTCGTCCCAATCTTCTTCTCAGCACTCTGAAAAGGAATCCCTACTCCGCTCCAGAATACTTTCGCCTCCATGGCGTGGCGGAGACGCCTCCTTTGACAACAAACACTCGCTGATCGGGTACGTCCTTTCGTATTCTTCCGATCCTGCTCTCTCTTCGCAAGGCAGTGAGAATCTTGTGGCTTCATATATAGATCCTCCTTCACTGTTTTCCTACAGGCAAAAGCTTCAATCCGTCCACAAGGGATGCAACTCTCTTAGCTATTTATTCCGACTCACGTTCGGATCAGATCTCTTTCCACCATCCTTCTCTGAGGGTAAGATTCCCCAAGAGTTTCTCTACGAACTTATTTCAAGATTCCTCTTCCATCCAGTTCTTACTCCTCTGCTTATTTTACAGTCCCTTGGTCAGATCCTACTAGCTCCCCGGGTCTGAGATCGGGGGCCACGCCTTTCATCGTTCCGAGCATATCTTTTGCTAGATCTGGGTAAGCCTCCCAGCTCTTCCTTCCTCTGCTCCATTCTTGTTTATGTGGATGTGTTTGTGGGTTGAACCTCAATGTCCTCTTATGTTATTGTTCATTTCCAATAGTCCTTACTGACTGGGGGAAGATCATTTACCACATTGAGAAGTAACATCCGTATCATCCAGATCATCCCTGGGGAGCTGTTATCAGGAAACCTCGAACCCTAGCAGCTCTTCCCGGCAAAGGGTTTTTTCCTCTACGGGGGGTTTTCCCTGGAGGGCTCACCCCTGGCTGGACTTTGTAGTTCCGGTCAGCGGAGGGACTTCTAGGTATTTCCCCACTCTCGTCCTATTCAGAGGAGAAGTCCTAAGGAAAGGATTCAGCTAGGTGTTTCCTATTTCTTGTTCGAGCCATATTAAAATATTTGTAGTAATAATTATTACAGTGAGCAACGCCAAAAAAAAAATGGAGAGAAAGTATTTTGACACGGCTTGGGCATATCTAGGTGACACCTAAGAGTAGGATGGATCAGTAAATCCAGCAGCTAATAGCTGCGGTACAATCTTTAACTTCAGAAGTACAGACCCTCAAGCAGGAAAATGCTACACTCTTACAGAATCAGCAGCAGGCAGCCCAACAGGCCGCCCAGCAACAAATTGCACAACAGCAGGCTGTACAGCAGGCTGCAAGCGGGAGGATCCCTCAGTGTTCGGAGGTTCCCCAGGGGGACAGTTTGATGGGAACCCCAATCGGGTAAAGGAATTTCTCGATGCTTGTACCGTACAGTTTGCTTTCAAACATGCCTTTTTTCATAATGATAGGGACCGGGTTGGTTATATGATTTCTCAAATGTCAGGACCAGCCTTAGCTTGGGCAACCCCATTGGTTACTTCCAATAATCAAATTCTTGACTCCTACACAGCATTCAGTAACAGCATCTGAACCATGTTCGCTTGGCAAGAAATAAGGGTGGCCTCTCAAGAACACTTGCTAGATCTCAAGCAAGGGAACCAAGACATACTAACCTATATCACCCGGTTTAAACAGATGGCTAGCGAGACAACATGGTCAGACGATGGCCAGGTTACACTATTCCGTAGAGGTCTGTCAGAGGAACTGAAAGATGAGATTTCCAGGGTACCTCGCCCATCATCCTTGGCAGAATTGGTGGCGCTGGTTATGCAGTTGGATTATAGAATTCGAGAACGGAACAATGAAAGATGAAGAGGCAGAGTCTTACGCCCTCTTCCTTCTCAGTCCTCATCGGCCACTAACAAACCCAGTACAGAAGAACCTATGCAATTGGGAACCACTACTCCTCGAGGTCCTTTATCCGCAGAGGAGCGTACCCGGAGAAGAACCCATAACTTGTGCATGTATTGCGGAGCACATACTCATGTGGTACAAGAATGTCCCGTCGCTCCCCCTAGAAAGTCGGGAAACGCCAGCGCCCGGCCGTAGGAGGAACCACGGTTCGGGAACCCTCTCTAGTTTCAGGTTCCTCACACAAATTGCAATATTCCCTTAGTCTCGATTCCTCTCTGACTTATATGTTGGTTCTAAAAGTAACCTTAAGATTGGGAGAACATTTCCTTCCCGAGATCTCAGCATTGGTGGACTGTGGGGCCGCTGGTAATTTTGTTGATGATCAATGGGCTAGACAAAAGAACATACCCCGCTCTGCTAAGCTTGAAGCAATTCCTGTCGAGAGTGTGGACAGGAGTCCTCTAATCTCTGGCCCAATTATGAGCCAGACTAATCCTTTGACTATGTCAATATCCTCTCACCATGAAATCATAACGCAGGACATAATCTGTGCTGCCCATCATCCCATTATATTAGGGTTGCCCTGGTTAAGAAGGCACAACCCTTTTATTAATTTGACGGCAGGATCCCTTTTCTTAGGGTCGGAGTTCTGTGTGGATCACTGTATTAGAGAGCCGGGAAAGAAAATAGAAGCTCCAAAATTCACAGTCCTAGAGAGTCCGAGGACTAAGACTGTCAGCTACATATCGTGTCTCCCGAAGGAATATCAGAATTACGCTGACGTGTTCTCTACCTCAGAATATACGAAACTACCACCTCATAGTCACGATGATTGCGTCATTGAGCTGGTTCCTGCACAGCCTCTCCCATTTGGTAGAATGGATATTCTCTCTAACACCGAGAAAGAAGTACTTCGAGAATATTTGAACACTCATTTAAAGAAAGGGTTGATTACAGAGTCCACATCCCCGGCGGCGGCATCATTATTCTTTATTCCAAAAAATAATTCTTCAGAGCTCAGACACTGTATAGACTACAGGGGCCTTAACAAGATCACCTTTCCAGACAAATATCCAATGCCCCTAATCCCGGATATATTAGAATCTGTCCAAGGGGCCAGGATATACACCAAACTTGATCTAAAAGGGGCCTATCATTTAATACGAATTAGACAAGGGGATGAATGGAAAACTGCATTCAGGTCTCCATTTGGGCACTATCAATACCAAGTGATGCCTTTTGGTCTTTCGAATGCCCCAGCAGTTTTCCAGAGGTTCATGGACCATCTCTTCTCCGACCTGCTCCTTCATTCAGTTATCGTCTATCTTGATGATATTTTGGTTTTCTCAGACAATCTTCCAGATCACAAATCCCAGGTCCAGGAAGTCCTTAGCAGACTATACCGTAACCATTTATACTGTAATATGTTCCATCAACCACAGGTGACTTATTTGGGGTACATATTGTCTGCTCAAGGTATTTCAATGGATCCGGAGAAGGTCTCTGCCGTCAAAGATTGGCCAGTTCCCACAAACTGTAAAGAGATCCAGAGATTTGTGGGATTTTCTAATTTCTACAGGCGATTTATCCCAAATTTCTTCTGCCTTACACAACCTTTGACTAATCTACTAAAGAAAGGAGTTCAGTTTGTTTGGACCAAGGCCACTCAAGAATCTTTTGAGGAATTAAAGAACCGGTTTACCACCGTTCCTATACTGAAGACTCCCGATCAAAATCAGGGATTTATCATTGAGACTGATGCCTCCCAACATGCTCTGGCAGCAGTCTTGCTACAACGAGATGATCAGGGCCAAGAACGACCTATTGCATACTTGTCTAAAACACTATCCCCTTCCGAATGGAACTGTACTGTCTTGGAAAAAGAACTTCTGGCTATCAAAAGAGCTTTCGAAGAATGGAGGCATTTGTCATTAGGGGCCGTAATTCCAGTGGAAGTTAGAACAGACCACCACAACCTTCGCATTTTACAATATGCACAAACATGCAATAGCAGACAGGCTCGGTGGGCTCATTCTTTCTCCCCTTTCTGGATCTCCTTCTCGTTTATTCCTGGGAAGTACAATTTGCAGGCGGATGCCCTGTCTAGAAAGGACCCTTCTCCTTCTAACCTCTTCCGATCTGAACCCATCTTTTCTTGCTCCACGTTGAAGGTAAGCAAACCCTTCAAGTTTGTGACACGTCTGGAACAACAGTCTGGTCCGGCGGTGTTGAAGAAACTTTCCCCGGCCCAACAGAAGACGCTGACTAGAAAGGAGGGTTGCTATTTTCATGGTCTCCAGATTTACGTACCTAAAATTATTCTACGGAAGGAAATGTTGAAATGGTGTCATGATTCCAAAACTTCGGGGCACCGAGGACGTATCACCACCCGAGAATTGATCTCCCGTTACTTCTGGTGGCCGTCGATAAGAAGGGACGTGCAACAATATGTCGATTTTTGTCCTATGTGTCTTCAGACTAAGAGTCCCCGTCAACATCCTATAGGGACATTAGTAAAGATGCCTGTACCCACGAGACCATGGCAAATTATCTCCACTGATTTTGTGGTAGATCTACCTCCCTCCGGAGGTCATTCGGCCATTAGGGTAACCATTGACACCTTCACTAAAATGGCACATTTCGAGCCACTAAAGGGACTCCCGTCCGCAGTTGAAATGGCCCGGAAGTTTATTGACACAATCTTTACCAGGCATGGATTACCGGAAGTCATCATCTCTGATCGAGGGACACAGTACACATCAAGATGTTGGAAGCAGATTTGTAAAATCTTAGGAATCACGCGAGCATTAAGTTCTGGGTATCATCCACAAAACAATGGTCAGACTGAAAGACTCAACCAGACCTTAGAAGGTTATTTAAGAAATTACATCTCAGCTGCTCAAGATAATTGGTCCGAATTATTACCACTGGCAGAATTCGCATACAATAATTCTTATCATTCCGCACTCAAAACCTCACCATTTTTCTGTTCATATGGCTTCCATCCGACCGCATTCCCCAAGAACAAACACTCGGATGTCAAGTTCCCTGACGTGCAACAGCTGATGGTACAAATTCATGATGGTCATCTCCCTGCCACAAAAGCCCTCACGGAGTCTCAAGAAAGAGTGAAGAGGTTTGCAGATCGCCTACGGACCCCAGCTCCGGTTATCAAATCTGGTGACTGGGTGTGGTTATCCTCTCGTTTCCTTCCCAGACATCTTCGGCCCTCAAAACTATCACCTAGATATCTGGGTCCATTTCGAGTGGTGGCAGCTATGGGTCCAGCCGCCTTCAAACTTAAACTTCCAATGACCTGGTCCAGAATTCATCCTGTGTTCCATGTCTCCCAATTAAAACCGGATTTCCGGAGCACATTTCATCCGAATATTTCGGTACGTCCTCCTCCTTTACGAGGGTACTCAGGTTCAGAATATGAGGTATCAGGAATTTGTGACTCTAGATTTCACCATGGGAGATTACAGTACCTGGTTGATTGGAAGGGGTACTCCCCTTCGGACCGAACCTGGGAATCACAAAAGGCTGTTCATGCCCCTAAACTTGTACGTACTTTTCATTTGAAGCATCCTAACAAACCAGGGGGCGGTACCCTTAGGAGGGGCCATACTGTAATAAACACTGTCCAGATGAGGACACAGCGCAGCGATCGGGCGGCGCAATACCAGTCTCCTTCCTGTAACATGGTGGATTTCAGTACTGCAGGCGGCGGACTAGTGTTGCAGGCAATGGCTGACCTACCCGTGGCCACGTCCCCCGATGCACGCAACGCTTATCCGGAGACGGCGAAGGCAGTTCGACGCATTGCTACTCTCTACCGAGTCCAGTTACGCTGAGTTTGTTTACTAACTGCTTACTACTAAACCTTGCAAAACTCTAGTGTTATCTTTCTTTTACATCCGTCCAGACAGTCACTTTCACTCTTTGTCTGACTTTCGTCTCAATCGTCTTCTCAGCACTCTGAAAAGGAATCCCTACTCCGCTCCAGAATACTTTCGCCTCCACGGCGTGGCAGAGACGCCTCCTTTGACAACAAACACTCGCTGATCGGGTACGTCCCTTCGTATTCTTCCGATCCTGCTCTCTCTTCGCAAGGCGGTGAGAATCTTGTGGCTTCATATATAGATCCTCCTTCACTGTTTTCCTACAGGCAAAAGCTTCAATCCGTCCACAAGGGATGCAACTCTCTTAGCTATTTATTCCGACTCACGTTGGGATCAGATCTCTTTCCACCATCCTTCTCTGAGGGTAAGATTCCCCAAGAGTTTCTCTAGGAACTTATTTCAAGATCCCTCTTCCATCCGGTTCTTACTCCTCTGCTTATTTTACAGTCCCTTGGTCAGTTCCTACTAGCACCCCGGGTCTGAGATCGGGGGCCACGCCTTTCATCATTCGGAGCATATCTTTTGCTAGATCTGGGTAAGCCTCCCAGCTCTTCCTTCCTCTACTCCATTCTTGTTTATGTGGATGTGTTTGTGGATTGAACTTAAATGTCCTCTTATGTTATTGCTCATTTCCAATAGTCCTTACTGACTGGGGAAGATCATTTACCACATTGAGAAGTAACATCTGTATCATCCAGATCATCCATGGGGAGCTGTTATCAGGAAACCTCAAACCCTAGCAGCTCTTCCCGGCACAGGGTTTTTTCCCCTATGGGGGGCTTTTCCCTGGAGGGCTCACCCCTGGCTGGACTTTGTAGTTCCGGTCAGCGGAGGGACTTCTAGGTATTTCCCCACTGTCGTCCTATTCAGAGGAGAAGTCCTAAGGAAAGGATTCAGGTAGGTGTTTTCTATTTCTTGTTCGAGCCATGTTAAAATATTTGTAGTAATAATTATTACAGTTAGTTGTCCCACAGAGTTACTGGGTATTTATAAGAGAGCTTTTTCACTTGACACTTCTTCGACTGCTTTAGCGCTTGACTTAGCTCTGTTGCTTAGTAAGCGTTCGGAGTTGCCTATATCTCAGTTGCCTATGAGAGAGGTACCTCTGACATTTGTCCCAAAAGTTGAGATTCCCGCTAATGTTGCAGCCAGTACACCCGCTGTGGACATTTCCGCACATTATGTATCGCAGTTTGTTCACGTCCCGTTTTCACGACAGGAAGTGAACATTATTAGGCAGTCTATTCCCGACATTAGGAAAAATCCGACAGGATTCTATAAAGAGATAGAGTCTGTCTTGCAGTCCTCAGTGTTCACCCTAGGCGATATTGACTTGTTATTCCCTGTACTCCTGCCCGTAGATTTGTGGAAGCAGGTTAGAACAATAGATGATGCACCTGGTTTGGGAGATACGTGGGCCAATATAACTAGGCTTGACGGGGAAAGGCCAGCTGGTGAGAGACCGCCTCAGGAGATACTCACTTTGCCTGACAGAATCATTGCAAAATTAAAAACTATAATTCCCGAAAAAAGAATTATTTGGGACAAGTGTACGGCCTGTGTCCAAGGAAAATCTGAGGGTGCCACCGAGTTCTTTAATCAGTTCGAACAAGTATTCTCGGACTTCAGTGGACAGGATTTAGGCACAGAGTCTGGGAAAAGGTTATTTGTGGAAAAATGTGTGCGTGGATTGCTGCCTGACATCCAGTCACAGATTATGTCTTCCAAGAGCGCTTGACAGGCGAAATCCCAATCAGAAGTAATGCACGTGGCTCAGTACTACGAGAACCGTGTCAATAATGAAAAAGATAGAGTTGAGAAGAGAAAAGGAGACTTAAAGACTAAAGTATTGTTACAACAAATTGTTAGAGACCCCAGAGGGGGTAGTTCGCAGATTAGAGGTCAGTATGTTCCACAAGGGAACGTGCCCTTGGGTCCTGGGAACATTAACCAGTGTGCCTATTGTCGCCAGGAGGGTCATTGGTGTGCACAATGCCCAGTCCTTCGACAGAGGTCGAATAACACATTTGGGAGTATGGGTAGACGACCCAGAGGTCGCCCCGGGGTGGGGGGCCCTGGTAGAGGTCAGTTTTCACAGGATCCTCAGCAACCTTTTTCACAGGACAATCAGACTTCGAGTGTGGATACTAGAAACATATTTGATCACCCTTCTGCTGCTTACCTGTCTGAGGAGCTTCCTTTTGACGATATTCTGTTTCATTAGGATTGCCCGAAGCAGGGTTTGGAACCTACACCTATTCCCACGTTGAAATGGTAGTGGGAAATAGGAAACATCAGTTCTTGATAGACACTGGAGCACAGAAGTGCTCCATTGATCATTCTCGGGTTCCAAACATTCCACTGTCAGGGCAAACCAATGTCTCAGTAGGGTTTTCTGGCACACCAGTCATTTGTCCGGTTTTTTCGCCGGTACCTATTTCTTTGGGTCCCTTTATGGACCATTGTCCATTTCTTTTGACTTCGAATTGTGGAGAGAATTTGTTGGGGTTAAGTCTGTTGAAGGAATTAAATGCAGTGATTCAGTGTTCTTCTGATGGAGTGCGTTTGACGATTTCACCACAGCAGTTTTCTGTTTCACAATTTTTGACTAGACCTTTGCCACCAGAATTCAGTAATGTCCCGGAGTGGTTGTGGGTGGCTGACGACAATGATGTTGGTGTTCTACAGATTGAGCCTGTTACAATAGTCTTGAAACATGGTATTAAGCTGCCACGCATCCCACAGTATAAGATCTCGGTTGAAGGTGAGCGAGCTTTGAAGAGCATTGTTTCCGATTTTGTGCATCGTGGGGTGATTGAGGAGATTGCAGGAAGTTTGTGCAATAGTCCGATTTTACCCGTGTACAAAAAAGGCGATAATGCCATTCCGTTTCGTTTTATAATTGATTTGCGTGCCATCAATAGAGTTGTCGCTCCGCAATTTCCAATTGTGCCTGATGTGACGACGATATTAACTATGATTCCAGCTACAGCTACTTACTTTAGTGTTGTGGACCTGAAGAATGCTTTCTTCAGTATTCCTATACACAAGGACAGTAGATATTTGTTCGCGTTCACCTTAGGGGGACGCTCGTTCACATTTACTCGTGCACCTCAAGGTTACACCGAGAGTCCTAGCATTTATAGTAGGGCCTTGAAAGAACAGCTTGATACTCTTGAATTACCCCCTACTTGTATGCTGCTTCAGTACATTGACGACTTGCTTTTAGCAGCAGATTCTGAGAGCTCTTGTAAAGAAGGCACTGTATTGTTACTCATCCATCTAGCTAAGCATGGTCACAAAGCTTTGCTTAAAAAGTTTCAATATTGTTGCCAGGAGGTTGCCTATTTAGGCGACCTCCTGTCAAAGGAGGGAAGAAGATTGACACCTGAAAGAATAAAACACATTTCTGGCATGTCTGTCCCAAATACACAGAAGGAAGTCAGAGCCTTAATAGGTATGGCTTCTTTCTGTAGGTTATGGATCCCAAACTTTTCACTAGTGATAAAACCGATGTTGGCTTTGACAAAGAAGGGCATTTCTTCGCCATTGCCATGGAAATCGGAACATCAACAATCATTTCAGCTTCTCAAGACTGCATTATGCTCTGCACCGGTTTTGGGTACACCAAATTACAACAAGGCCTTTGTGTTGTTTGTGCATGAATGTGATGGATGTGCTTTGGCTGTATTAACGCAGGAACATGGAGGGAAGAATAGGCCGTGCGGTTACTACTCTTCCGCCCTTGATCCTGTCGCATGCGCTTTGCCAAGATGTTTGCGAGCTGTCGCTGCTGCTGCCGTCTCTGTAAAGCAGAGTGAGGGAATGGTCCTAGGCCATGATCTAACCCTGATGGTGCCTCACTCTGTAGATGTTCTATTGAACAAAACCCAAACGCAACACCTCACTTCCGCACGATTGATGAGATATGAATTGATCTTGTTTGCTCCCCACATCCAAATTAGGAGGTGTTGTGTTCTTAATCCGGCTGAACTCCTACCTTTCCCGCAAAATACTGTTTGCGGTGATGATGAGTCACATGACTGCTTGTATACTACTGAACAAGAAACAAAGGGCAGAATTGATCTTAAGGACACTCCTTTGGATAATGCGCAAGGGGAGCTATTTTGTGATGGCTCCTGCTTCAAACTTCCGGATGGTACATCCACAGCTGCTTATGCAGTCACTACATTAAGTACGGTTGTAGAGACCAAGCGAATTACGCATCAGCGCCTTGGTGTAAAGCGCTCTATAAATAAATAAATCAATCAATCAATCAATCAATAACTCCGCGCAGGCCGCAGAGATTATAGCATTAACCCGACCTTGTGAGCTTTCCAAAGGGCTAACAGTGAATATATATACTGACAGTCAGTATGCTTTTGGGGTGTTTCACAACTTTGGGAGACTTTGGTCAGAGAGAGGGTTTCTAACTTCACATGGGACCAACATTCAGCGTGGCCCCCTGATAGTACAATTGCTCTCGGCGCTCGCGCTCCCTAGTCAGTTAGCAATCATGAAATGTGCAGTGCACCGCAAGATCACAGATGATGTAGGAAAAGGGAATGCTTTCGCTGATCAGATAGCCAGACAAACTGCCACAGATCTTCGCACAGAAATGTATGCTCTAAGAGAAACTAGGGATGTCTATGTAATGGATGAGGATATTGGGTTTGTGCGGGATATCCAAGCTGATGCCACAATGGAAGAATCTAAGAAATGGGCTGAAGGCTTGGGGAAATTAGATGATGATGGGTGTTGAGTGGACACAGTTGAAGGGAAATGGTTGCTTCCTAATGCCTACATGGTCATGATGGTTACTATGGCACACGGTTCCACACATGTGTGTGCTCAGCAGATCACGAAAATGTTAGAGAAAGTCTGGGTAAATGATGAGATTTCGAAAATTGCTCAGCATTATGTCCAAAATTGCATGATTTGCCTACAGCACAATGTGGGGAAGGGGACAGTAACTCCAAGGGGTAGCTTTGGGCCTCCTTCTGTCCCATTTGAAGTGATTCATTTTGATTTTATTGAGATGGAGCGGTGCAATAGCTTAAAATATGTCCTTGTGGTCATTTGTGCCTTTAGTAAATGGGTTGAGGCTTTCCCTGTGAAAGATGCAACAGCCATGACCACTGCGAAAATTATGATAAAGGAGTATTTTCCGCGATTTGGGTTGCCAAGAGTCATTTGGTTGGACAATGGTCCACATTTCGTTGCTGCTGTAATTTTACTGATATGTACGGCACTACATATTGATAAGTGATTTCATTCGGCTAGACATCCTCAAAGTGGGGGGTGGGTAGAGAGACATAACAGTATCCTAAAGAACAAGCTCGCTAAGACATGTGCCGGCACCAAACTAAAATGGCCGGACACCTTACCGATTGTGTTACTAGCCATGCGCACTACCCCTCAAACTAAGACTGGGCTCTCTCCATTTAGGTGGTGATGGGGAGGCCTGCCAATATTTGGGGTCTTCCGAAACCTAAAGCACTGAGAAGTGTTGAGAATGTATTGCTTTCAGACTACTGCAACCAGTTGACTAAAAATCTGTATTTCATTTATCATCAGGTAAGATCAGCTTTACCTGTACGCTACGAGGGCCCAGGTCACAACATCCGGCCTGGAAGCTGGGTCCTAGTGAGAGCATACGAGCGGTCCTCTTGCCTCGCGCCTCGCTGGCAGGGAACATTCCAGGTTTTGTTGGTCACCCAAACGGCAGTGCGGGTGGCTGGAAAGAAGAATTGGATACACGCGACGCTTGTCAAGAAACTTCCTCACCCAACGCCGCACGTTACAGAAGAAGCAGAACCCCTCGCTAACGCTGCAATCGATGATCCTGAAGCAGCAAATAGCACTGTGAGTGAGTCGGAGAATCTCTCTGAGCCCGTGGCGCTTGAGGAACCTTCCATTTTTTCTCCACACTCTTTGGAAAAGTCATTTCCGGAAACCATTGTTCCGAATTCTGCAATTTCCATTGCCCCTGATACGTTGCTTCCCTCAGGAAGTGACGTTACCTTATTTCCGGATCAAACAGTACCGGGAACCACCAGATATAATCTTCGGCTGAGAAAATAGACCTACGGCACAGTTCGTCTGTGCATTCAAAGAAGGAAAGGATCATCGAGGGCTTGCTTTTGCCCACATTTGAGAAAGGGGTTTCTGTTGGCTAGGGTTGGGGAAGGACTAAGAAGCCGCACGACCGGGGGGTCGCCAGCAACGAACATTGGGGTTTCCATCCAAAGACTACGATGCCTGCCACCGCTACTGCTCGTATTGGACTTGTAAATAAGGGGGTGACCAGCTTAGACAATGAACAATGTGCCTGGGCCCCGAAAACGTATTGCTGTGTTTTGATGATAATAATTGGGGTTTTTATAGTAACTGCTTTAGGATTCTGGTACGTCAAGGAAATTTATCCTCTAGAGCCTTTTTTGCTAACTGAAATTGTACATACTGTTTTTACTCCTTTTGTACATTTGCATACTCTGTCACCTAGGGACTCTCAGCATAGACAGAAGTATCACAACAATACTTTGATGTTGATTATGAATTCGACACATGCCATTTTTAACAAAACCAATTGCTGGGTCTGCTCGCATTTACCGCAACATGGGGATAAGGGGCTAGGTTGGTATATTCATCCCTTACCGTTGACGACTGCTTGTTATGCCTCTCTTAGAGCACTGTTCTTTGGCCGATGGAATGATAGCATCTTGGGGAATTTTGATGGAACTAATTTGAATAGTTTTGAAAAACATGTTCTGAATCCCCTGAGATGCTCGCTTTTCGCAAATAGCAGTAAGTTCAACGTTGCTTCTATTAGGCCTTCTGATAGACTATCTCGTCCTTTTCAATCTTTGATTACCTTTAAAATGGCTCTGATAGGCAATAAGGATGCCGCGCCTCCTTCTTACTCTGTTAACCATAGCCCTGATTCAGTTTCTTTCTGCATACAGAGGAATGGCACCCGGTCAATGGGAGATTTTAAAGGTTGTGCCAACATTGCAAATTTGACTGGGGAAAACAGACCTTTGTATGTAGGCGAACCTGTCTATTTTGTTTGCGGTAATGTAGCATTTCCATGGTTGCCCAGGGATTGGCAGGGAACCTGTTATTTAGGGATCCTGTTACCTGGAGTGTTCATAGCAAGTACTTTGGAAGTTTCAAAGGCTCGTCCACGGAGGGACGAGAATGGTGATACTCCCGCACAAATCCTGGGAGATATAGCAAAATCAGTTGTGCCATTTTGGGGGCAGGTAGCAAATTCCGAAGATATCAGGAGACTAGCGAGAGTACTGGAGAGAACCATCAACCGGACCACAGATATACTCTATAACATGACATTAGAGCAGAAAGCGATAAGATTAGTAGCACTCCAGAACCGGATGGCATTGGATGTCATTCTGGCTGAACGTGGTGGAGTATGTAAATTAGTGGGGTCCGCTTGCTGTGTTTTCGTACCAGATTCCTCCCCAACCATTTTCAAAGCAATTCAGAATCTGCACGTCCTTAGCTCAGAAGTGCATGTTCCCGAGGGGAGCTGGAATCTTAGTGCTTAGTTTTGGGATTTCTTGCGATCTTGGGGTTGAAAGATGCTTTCAGTCTTGCTGATCATTTTGGGAATTCTGCTATTCCTTTGTTGTTTTATCCAATGTCTGCCTAGTATATGTTCGATGCTAGGGGGATGTTGTGCTCAGGCGATAGGTACGATAGGATATAAAGTATATGCCCCGGATAAAACTTCCAAGGAGTATGTGTTAAAAGAGATCTTAGTGAACGACCTGATGGCCATAGATATCTCTGACAGTGATTCAGGGTGTATGGACGATGACGTATGGATTTACTTGCAAGGAGATCAGAAGTTGTCTTAGCGCTTGGCATAGGCCAAAAGGAGGGTTTGTCAAACTGGATATTAAATTATGCCTCCTATTGTAACGATTGTATGTATATTGGCCTACGCCAAGTTGCATAAAACTGTACGCAAATAACTCTCTGCGGCAAGGTCTTGACCTTAGAATTTGATGTAATCCGCCATCTTGAATCAAGCCGCCATTTTAGGTTCTCTTGCTGTGTAAAAATCACCCTGTACATCAAAATGGTGGACGATGCCATTCCGAACAGAATCTGGTCATCATGACCTCCGTACAGCTAATGTATAACTTGCCTACAGGCCACTTGTTAGGGTCGAGAACTGAGACCTTGTCCTTCTGTTGACCTGTGTGTAAATGGATTACCTGTATCAACGGAACTGATCTATGCACATACTGATGAATATATTAAAAGTTGACCTGGCAGAGACCCTAGACCAGTAATACATTCATCGAATGGTGAACCCGCGAAGGGGTTGGACAAAAGGCTGGAGAAATGTATAAAAGCCTGATTGTCCCAATGTATAGTCCCTCACTGAATACATCGAACCCTGTTGAAGTTTGTTGTGTTGTAGTGAGGGCCGATAGCTATCCGATCTGTCATTGACTTTGTCACTGCTTGAGCTTAAAATAAAGTACTTTGTATGTTCCTTTGTAACCGGTGTTTGGTGCGTTTCCTTTGGGCTTCCCGGCCTCATATTATTTTTCTGTTTTCACACGTTGTGGTGCCACTACTATGGCCTGAAGTGTTGTTCAAGCAAGAGAAATGTCAAAGTCTTATAGTAATATTCTTGTAACACAACCAGCTCCCTTCGCAGAAACCCTGAGCTATGCCACGACTGCACTCTGAGACAATGTTGAAGTAAACTGATAATGAAGGTAAGTCTTTTCAAAGTGTGGTTTATTATTTACCAAGAACGAGGTAACGAAAGACCCTCTTACAAAAGGGACCAGCAAGACAATGACAGTTGATCTGTGATTTAGATCACACGTCACTGATCGGTGCATGAGGATGACTCGTGTGGGAAGGCTCAGCGCGAGACACCTCACGCACCTGGTATACAACATACGATCTACCTTATAGATAGCATATGATAACATGGAATACATACTTATCTCCTTTTAGTAGTAAAAGTATAAGACACAAAGGTAACATGACACAAAATGAACTGCACACGGAATAAATGAATATAAAATGGATTAACAATGCACAGGTAATGCAAGAATCCCTGGTAGAAAAACAGTATCAATTATACATTTCGTAACCATTACAGTTCACAGGTATTTTCCTTGTGCAGCATCTGGTTTAATTTTCGCTATCTTGGCCTTCCCCACTGTTGTCACTCCTTTCAACACAAGTGGGTTGATGACAGTTAATAATAACAACACTGGATAATCCACTCTGATCACCAGGGATAAGCACATCCTCCAAATAACAACTACTCTCATTTTCCTCTTGTAAGGGAGTCTCCTTATACCATTCTTCCCCCACACCATTGTGCATGATGTTACCCATGATGCCATACCATGCTTCAGGGTATTTCATGACCACCACTCGGCTCATGTTCAATCGTTTATCATCACTGGTCACCACGTGTTTCTGACCCACTTTAGTGACTACAATTGGGTCAAAGTATTGAGAACATCCTTTGGGTACTCTAAATGGCTTTTTTATCCTTACAGTGTAACCCACTTTTACTTCTTGCTCCCTACTCACATCCATTCTCCTGACACTCTCTTCTTGATTCATTAACCAATACGAAAGAAATATCAGACACATATCTCTACCTCTCATCATGCAAAATGCTGATATGCCTGTTAATACGTGTGGTGTGTCACGATGTGCCATTAACATGTTGTGTATCCCTTTTTTCCACTCCAACCCACTAGCCAAAGACAAATGTAAAGATTCTTTGATTATGTGATTTGTGCCTTCCACTAGGCCATTTGCTCAAGGATTATACAAAGCTGTACAGTGCTTTTCAATTCCATGAAGTTCTAAGTATTGCTTCATTTGATTAGATACTAACTTAATGCCATTGTCAGATACTATCACTTTGGAATAACCTTCCCTGGCAAAAGAGTTTTTCCAAAAATTCAATTACCACTCCTTTTGACATCTTATCTACAAACTTGACTTCAAACCACCTAGAAGTGTAGTCAACTACGACTATCGCAAAACTATTCTCTTGCCCAAGTCTGCACATGGGACCCATAAAGTCTTCTTCCAAGGCCTCTCCGGAATGCCCACACTGCCAGTCTCCACTTTTTGTGTTTTCAAGGATTTGTTACTTACTCAACATGGAGCGCAATGTCCCACCATGGCTTCTACCATAGAATCCATTCCTGTCCACCTTGACCTCAATCTTTTTTTAGTTAGACTTATTCCCAAATTACCATTGTGTGCCCTCCTGGTAAATTCAGCCCGTAATTATAAAGGGGGAATCAGCCTCTCCTACCGAGCTAGACCCCACTCCGAACTGCTCAACTCATCTCTGATTTTGTAATGGGAACATTTTTTTGCGCTTCACTTGTGTGCAAACCTTGCTCTATTCCTACAACAGCCTCTCTCATATCTTGATCTTCTTTCACCCCTTCTAATCACACCTTTTTCGAAAAGACATCACAAACCAAACTTTTAATTTGAGCAATCCACTCATCCTCAACATAGTCCCGAGGCACCGCCCCCTTCATGGGTGCTCTAGATAAACAATCTGCCACTGGATTTCATGTCCCTGAAATATACTCTACAGTGAAATGATAACTCTGTAATGCAGCTAACCTCCTAGCGATTCTTGGAGTCGGCAGACCTGATCCTTTTGTAGAGAATAGATTGACAAAGGCTTGTGATCATTCCTGATTTTGTAGCGTATGCCCCAGATGTAAGTCTTAAAATATACAGAAGCCCAATAACATGCCAGGCTTTCTCTTTCAATGGTTGAGTGTCTAGATTCTGTGTCAGATAGAGTTCTCAGTGCAAAAGCGACCAGCACTTCTCTGCCTTTCCTGACTTGGCTCAAGAACGCCTCAACCCTGAAGAACATGCATTCACAGACACAATAGTCTCTGCTAAGGGGTCAAATCTATATAAAGTGGGTGTGTTTGCAATTCCATCCTTAAGATCTCTGAAACCAGTTTCTCCTCCATACCCCACCCACATTCCCTCCTCTCTTTAAGCAATGCTCTAAGTGGTTGGCTTTTTACTGCCAGATTCCCCACAAATTTGGAGTAAAACCTTGTTAACCCTAAGAAGGAATCTTTGTTGGTAGGCGATTTCACTGCCACGATGGCATCCACCATTTACGGGTGTGGAATCATGCCCTCTTTGGTGAGCCTATGCCCCAAATATGATACTTGATTTACTTTAAATTGGCACTTGCCTAACTTGACCATCAAACCAGCCTTTTCCAGTCTCCTTAATACTTCATACACTCTGGCATCATGTTAACTTTCATTTTTTGGCCCAATTAGTATATCATCTTGAAAACACTTCACTTTGGTATGTCCCCCAACATATCCTCCATAATCTTTTGAAATACGGCGGATGCCGATGCCAACGTTTAAAGGCATCCTTTTAAATTGGTAAGCACCCATCGGGGTGATGAAAGCCATTAAAGCCTGAGATGAAGTGTGTAGGTCAATCTGGTAATATGCTGATGAAAGATCCAGAGTTGTGTACCATTCTGCCTCCTCCATGGTTATGTTACGTTCACCTGGTCTCTGTGGAGGCATTGGGACATGGTTGCAGCCCTCCCGGAACTTAAATCACCCCTTTCAGGCCTCTCCCTCAGTAGAAAAGCTGTGAGCAGTGGTACGTGGTGATACTGCTACTTTGTGGAGATAAGAGTATGTGAGTGTGCCAATCTGTGATTGTTGTACCTCTCGAACCCTTCACCCCAAAGTACGGTTTCTGTGAGCATATGCTGGCCCATAAAGCTCACCTGTGAATTATGGAAGATAAGCTCTCCGTCCTGCTACTTCTGGCAGGGGCACATCGAATGGGATCTAGTTCCTTTACTGATCCCTGATAAGAATTAGTCCAGTCGAGCTGCGACTATGCTTCTCCTTATGATTGGTAAGTCTTTCTTGAGCTCTTGTGATGCTGTTCATTCTGTTTAATGTCTTTATATGTTGCTCCTATTTTTGCCCGCAATAATGTCTCTCTTATGTTTTCTTCCCTGAGATGGAAATGCGGCCTCAATGCAGCTGTGAGACGTGAGACGCGAGACGCGGCCGGATGGAAGATGGATGCTACTGCAATATTCGACATCAGGTAAGTGATGGTTTAAGGAAAAGCACGAAGTATGGCGAAGCGCAACCTTAAACTGACTGTTTTTTCGATGTCTAACCCTGACTTCTGTTTTTCCTTGCAGGTGCTGCTTTCGACGATGGAGCGTGTCGTCCTAAGGTGCCAAGATGAAGATTTCGGCATTCCAGAAATTGTAAAGATGAATACTTGGTTTGCCTAAGAGCTGTACAGGTAAGAACAGCTTCCCCCAGTTGGTAAGTATGCTGGCAGGAAGCAGGATGTCCAGGAAGCAGGATCTTCAAAGGTAAGTCTGACCTCAGGTGACGGTGAGCGTTACACTGCTTGCAAGTGCAGAATAATCCGAAGCATCTGTCTTGAGGATCGGGCAGCTTATATAGCTAAGATTGTGGGCACGCCCATTAGGGCCGGCTTACCAGCCACACCCTGCCACTCCTAGAGAGTGAGCATGTGCAAAGGCAATCCATTAGCAGCCACACCCAAGAATACACGTGTGGCTGCTTAATGGATGGAATGTTCAAGGTTAATGCATCCTGCTTAATGGATGGGATGTTCAAGGTTAATGCATCTGAAGTGCTATGTCCATAATAAAAGCTTTTTGTGTTAAATGGATGTTCTTGATTAAACGCGGAGCATGAACGTGTTCACTGGGTTCCTAAATTCGGTCTTGAGGTCCGTAACCTTTCCAATCAAATAGGTAATACAATTTTGATCTAACCACCTTGGAGTCCAGGATGGATTTGACTTCATATTCTAGTTCTCCATCTATTACTTCGGCTCTGGTGGAGAACTAAGCCGTGTATTGGATTTCATTGGTTTGAGGAGAGAGACATGAAATACGGGGTGAATTTTCATGTGAGATAGTAACTTCAATTTCATGGCGACAGGATTGATTATGGACTTTATAGTATAGGGGCCCAGGTATCTTGGGCGTAAAGCACTTGTCGCCTTCAGGGGAATATATTCAGATGCTAACCACACCTTTTCTCCAATCTGGTAGGCGGGAGCTTTCTTCCGATGTTGATCAGCAAACAGTTTTTGTCTTTCCTTAGCCTTGGTCAGATGCTCTGTCGCCTCCTTAAGAACCTGAGTGATGGTTTTATGCAAGTTTTTTATGGCTGGCATTTCCAGGGTATCGGGTGGATCAAATACTGATATCCTCGGATGTCTTCCATGCACAGTGTAGAATGGAGTTTGCCCTCTGCTTGTGTAAACTGGGTTATGCATGCTCAGCTATCCAGAGTATATTTTTCCAAGAATCCTCGGACTGTTGCAACATACACCTGAGATATTGCTCTAAAGTTGGGTTGGTTCGGTCAGTTTGCCCATCAGTTTGAAGGTGATGGCTTGTGGACAACCGGAGATGGATTTTGGCAATCGTACAACACTTTCTCCAAAAGTCAGAAACAAATTGAGTTCCGCGATCAGATACTAATATTGATGGAAATCCATGCAATCAAACAAATTGCTCTACGAACACAGAAGCGAGAGTTGACGCAGTTGGGAGTCCCTTCAGAGGGATGAAATGGGCCATTTTGGAGAATAAATTCACAACGACTAATATGGTGTTGCATCCATTGCAGGGTGGAAGATCTGTGATGAAATCCGTCGACAAGGTATGCCAACGTGCCGGCGGTGCTGTTAGGGGATGTAGTAAGCCAGCGGGGTTCTGTTTCTGAGACTTGTGTTGTGTACAGACACCACAGCCTGAGTTTTGGCTATTCCTGGGTGTCCTTTCACTAATGAATCGTGGTAATTTGTGATGATTTGCTTTTGCAGTTCTTGGTCTTGCACATATAATCGTCCTTGGAAATACGGTATATTATCTTTGATGGTGTACTGGTCACCTTTTAACAGCCATTCCTGTTGTGTTGATTCATCCATCGGGGATTGCAAACTGGTTCTTTGGTCATCAACACACGTGGTGGCAGCTATTCTGGTTTGAATCCTTTCCTCAGGAATTATGGCCACGGGGACGGATGCTGTATAAGCCTCTTTTTCTTCAATCATGCGTGATAGAGCGTCTGCTTTCCCATTGCGCTTTCCATGTCTATAAGTGAAAATAAAATCGTATTCTGTGAAAAAGAGAGCCCAACGAAGTTGACGCGAGGATTGTGCTTTGGCGGTTTTCAAGTATTGCAAGTTACGGTGGTCCGTGAAGACAGTGACCGTATGTCTCGCCCCAAGAAGGTAATGTCTCCAGGTCTTGAATGCTGCTTTAATTGCCAGTAATTCCTTATCTGTGATTGCGTAGTTCAACTCGGGGCCTGAATTTTGCAGAACCAGAATGCGACGGGGTGTAGTTGTCCTGTTTCAGGGTCTCGTTGTGACAATACTGCTCCCATGGCTATTTTTGAAACATCTGTCTCAACTATGTGAGGTAGGTCTGGTCGTGGGTGTGGAAGGACTGGTGCTGTAGTGAATGCTAGTTTCAACTTCTGGAAGGCTTCTTCAGCTTTTGTCGGCCAATGGAACTTTTGATTTTTCTTTAACAAGGAGGTAATTGGATGTACAATTTGTGAAAACCCAGGTATAAACCGACGGTAAAAGTTGGCGAATCCGAGCACGCTTTGCACTCCTTTCGTGGATGTTGGTGAGGGCCACTGGAGGATTACATCCACCTTTCGTGTATCCATATGTACGCCTTGTGGTGTGGGCATTAAACCGAAAAACTCGACCTCAGTTACATGGAAAAAACTCCAACTTGGCATACAATTGGTGTTGTCAAAGCTTCTCTAAGACTGCCCGGACATGGCCTACATGTACTTCCAGGGAATTTGAGTAGATAAGAATGTCGTCAATGTAAACAAGAGCGCAAACATCCAGTAGTTCACGGAGCACATCATTCATAATGAATTCGGAACGCCGCGGGGGACATTGCATAGCCCGAAGGGCATGACCTGGTATTCAAAGAGGCCGTACTTCGTACGGAAGGGCGTTTTCCACTCGTCTCCCTCTTTTACTCTTACAAGATGGTATGCTCCTCTTAAATCCAATTTTGTGTAGATTTGAGCATGTTTCACTTGGTCCAGGAGCTCTGGTATAAGTGGTAAAGAATATCAATTTTTTACTGTGATCTGATTGATGGCTCTATAGTCGATGCAAGTTCTTAAGTCCCCCTCCTTTTTAGGCACGAAGAATAAGGGCAAGGAGGCAGGTGACTTTGATGGGCGAATGAAACCGTTCGCCAGGTACTGATCCAGGTAAGTTCTAAGATGCTGATTTTCCTGTTCTGTCAGAGCGTAAATTTTGCTGCAAGGGATCTAGGCTCCGGGTACAGGATCTATTTGACAATCGTAGGGTCTGTGCAGGGGCAGAACGTTGGCTTTATCTTTTTTGAAGACATCCTGGTAACCTTGGTATTCAAGCGGTAAGGAGCTGATGAGGCCCAACACGATTCCTTTCTTCGGTTTCAGATTGGTGTCATCTTTTATGTAACATGTGTCGGCACAATCATGAAGAAATGTCAGAACTCGGTTTTCGCCAGTCGATCCTAGGATTGTGGGTCTCCAGCCAGGGCATTCCCGCTATCATCTGGAACTGAGGAGCACCAATGAGATCGAAAGTAATGTAATCTTGATGCCCGTCCTGACACAGAAGCTTGACTTTCTCGGTGTATTGTGTCACCAGGCCGGATGATAGCTGAGAACCATCCACAGCAGTGATGTTTTCCGATTTCTGCTTCTGTCGGAGAGGAAGACCTATTCGGAGAGCCAAATCTTTGTCAATGTAGTTACCCACAGCTCCACAATCAATATATGCCTCCAAGGCATGTATTTTTGATGGTTGCTTGTGATCCACCAAAAGCACTGGAAGGACCAGATGTGAGGTCTTTACAGATTCCTTTTTTATGCTCTACAAGCAGACCCCTACACTTGCCGAGCATTGGCGTTTCCCGAGTTCTGTTCTTCTTCATCATTAGTTTTGTCTTTTGCGTAACCGTTTTCTTGGGTGGTTTTACTAGGCAGTCACAGAGGAAGTGACCTGCTTGTCCACAATATAAGCAAAGCTGTTGTCTTTTTTTTCCCTTTCTGCTTTGGTAAGGGGACTTCGTAATCCACCAATTTGCATTGGCTCAGACGATTCATGTGGTTTAGTCTGATTCTCACGAGGTTCTGCGTAAACTGACTGTCTCTCTGATCTAGCTCGATCCATTTTCCGATTCTGCAACCTATGATCGAGTTGCTCCGTCAGGTCTATGTAGTCCGCACACCTCTCAGCGGGATTCACCACTTGCGCCAACACATCCTTAAGTTCTCCACGTAACCCTCGGTAAAAGAGTCTAGTCCTCTTATCTTCTGGCCAGTTGGTCTGGGCTATGAGACGATTGAAGGTTGCAATATAGGTTAATAGATCTTGACTCCCTTGTCTGAGTGACAACAACTCGTTCTCCATAGCTTGTCCTGGAGTATGACGGGCAAACAATTTCTCCATCTCATGTTGGAAATTCCCAAAGTTCCGGAGTAAAGGGTCACCTTGATTTACCAAAGGTATAAACCAGTCCGCTGCACTACCTCCTAAATACGAGAGTACAAACACCACTTTGGCTTGGTCATTAGGAAAGGCTCCTGGTCTGCACAAGAAATGAAGGCGACATTGGTTCATAAATACAGCAAACTTGTTTGGGTCGCAGATGAAGCGTTCAGGAGGGGCTAGAGGCACTGCTCCTGGAAGGACCACCTGAACCAGTGTTGATTGTTGTGGTGTGGAAGAATGAGAAGAATGGGTCACTCCAGGCAGTGGAACCTGTCCTGCTCGTGCTTGTAGCATTTGTCTTGCCAATTTGTCAGTTCTTTCTTGAGTTACAATAAGATCCCTCCGTAATGCATTGGTTTCCTGTCTTGAAGCATGTACTTCAACCCGTAATTCCCCTAGTAAGGTGGCTAAGTGATCTGTATCTGAAATTTCCATAACACTCAGACAAAGAGTATTAGAGGCCTTGCTTTCTGTTATGCTCACCTGGTCTCTGCAGAGGCGTTGGGGCACGGTTGCAGCCCTCCCTGAACTTGAATCACCCCCTTCAGTCCTCTTCCTCAGTAGAAAAGCTGTGAGCGGTGGTACGTGGTGATACTGCTCTTGCGTGGAGATAAGAGTGTGTGAGTGTGCCAATCTGTGATTGTTGTACCTCTCGAACCCTTCACCCCAAAGTATGGTTTCTGTGAGCATACACCGGCCCATAAAGCTCACCTGTGAATTATGGAAGATAAGCTCTCCGTCCTGCTACTTCTGGCAGGGGCGCGACAAATGGGATCTAGTTCCTTCACTGATCCCTGATAAGGATTAGTATAGTTCAGCTGCGACTATGCATCTCCTTATGATTGGTAAGTCTTTCTTGAGTTCTTGTGATGCTGTTCGTTCTGTTTAATGTCTTTATATGTTGCTCCTATTTTTGCCCGCAATAATGTCTCTCTTCTGTTTTCTTACCTTAGATGGAAATGCGGCCTCAATGCAGCTGTGAGACGCGAGACGCAGCTGGATGGAAGATGGATGCTACCGCAATGTTTGACAGCAGGTAAGTGATGGTTCAAGGAAAAGTACAAAGTATGGTGAAGCGCAACCTTAAACTGACTGTTTTATCGATGTCTAAACTTGTCTTCTGTTTTTCCTTGCAGGCACTGCTGTCGACGATGGAGCGTGTCGTGCTGCGGTGCCAAGATGAAGATTTCAGCATTCCGGAAAGTGTAAAGATGAATACTTAGTTCGCCGAAGAGATGTACATGTAAGAACAGCTTCCCCCAGTTGGTAAGTATGCTGGCAGGAAGCAGGATGTCCAGGAAGCAGGATCTTCAAAGGTAAGTCTGACCTCAGGCGACAGTGAGCGTTATGCTGCTTGCAAGTGCAGAATAACGCGAAGCATCTGTCTTGAGGATCAGGGCAGCTTATATAGCAGAGATCGTGGGCATGCCCATTAGGGCCGGCTTACCAGCCACACCCTGCCACTCCTAGAGATTGAGCACGTGCGAAGGAAATCCATTAGCAGCCACACCCAAGAATACACTTGGGGCTGCTTAATGGATGGAATGTTCAAGGTTAATGCATCCTGCTTAATGGATGGAATGTTCAAGGTTAATGCATCTGAAGTGCTATTTCCATAATAAAAGCTTTTTGGGTTAAATGAATGTTCTTGTTTACTTTTGTTCATGAGCCTTGCGTCAAAGGCGCCAGGACAGTGTCCACCCAGGTCTCCTGTGCATGCGAACCCTGCATGCCTGTGCCCCTGACTTCATGACCATGACAGGTTATTAGCATCTCATTGATCTTGGGAAACGGGTGTCTATTGACCCAAATAAATGTATTGAGGTCCCTTAAGTTCACACATAGTCTAATGCAAACATCCAGGGGTTGAGTGACCACAATTGGTGACAACCATTCACTGCTTTCAATGGGCTCTATTATGCCTTTTTCATATAGACCCCGAAGTTCCTCCCTCACTTTCTTTCTCACACTTAATGGAAGGTTGCGTCATTTGTGCGCAGACGGTATGGCATGGGCAGACAATTAAATCTTATGGCAATATACCTTCAGTTTACCCATGCCCTACCCAAATACCTTTTGAACCTAATTCCCACTTCTTTAGCAAATGTTTCCACCCTAATTACCTCTACTGCTCTGACATGAATCTGTTTGCCTGGATGTAACTCAAGGCCCATTTTCCCTTGATTCCGCCACCTAATAAACAATCACCTTTGGCAACCACGTACATTTTTGCTCTTATGTTCTTATCCCCATAAGCAATGTCACCCCACACAAAACCTTTGATATCAATTCCCCCCCACCATATTCTCTTGGCATGATATCAATGTTGTCGAAAATATGGCTTTTGTCACCCCAGATTTCCTTGTATTTACCTTCCAAAATGATGGTGTATGGAGATCAGAATTGGCTAATGCTTTCACTAGACAACCTTCCACAACAATTTCCACTTCCGGGTGCACATACTCTTCTTCACCATCATTCTCTATACTTCCCACAAAACGTACAATTTTGTTTACCCACTCACTTCTCCCTTCACCCACAAATTGAACATTTTTTTTTCATCTCCATAGATGTGTTGTTTAATTTACACAATCTAGTGAAATGCCCCATTTTGTCACAACGTCTACATTTCACTCTCATGGCTGGGCATTCTTTGGAATTCATGGCGTGTTTCTCAAACCCGCACCTAGGGCATTACCCTTTCGGTTATCATGTACATTTGCATTATTCCCGCCAGACAAGATCGGTCCACTCCCTCCATATTAACTCCTACCCATTTTGATGGTTTTTTTGCTAAACATACTTTAGATGATTCATCACTAGCACTCACATTTTCTTCCTCATGATCTACTATAGCATATATACTTTCCTTGTTATTCTTGGAATTCACTTCCTTTAAACACATGCTAGTTAACTCCAACCCATTGGCTATTGCCAATGCATCCAGTAAAGGAGAATTCTTTGCCTGCCACAACCGTTCTCGAATTTTAGGGTTAGACTATGCATCATGAGTTGATCTCCTATATACTCCTCTTCATTACCCGTAAACTCACATGGTGCCAATAGTACTCTTAAAACAGCAATAAATCCGTCCACTGCCTCCCCCATTCCCTGTCTTCTAGAGAAGAATGTATACCTCTCTGAGACAATATTGATCTGTTTACCAACTGTACTTGTAATTTTTTCATTGCCATTGAATACAACCCTTTCCCATCACCCCTTCCACCATCAGCTGCACCATCATTCACAACATCAGGCAATTCTTTGATAATAGGTTCTGCTCCCAGACAACACATGAGTATCTTTCTCCAACCGATTCCACAAAATAAAATTTAAACAAATCTCTCCAATCTTCCCAGGGCATTAAGGGTTCCCTGGTGTAGCCAAAAATGTGGGTGTTGGTTTGGGATGTTGCATGGTGTATGATGACTAATAACTGTACAGTTCCCAGCAATAACCTGAACAAAATGTCTGCCTCTTTTACAGTTCTATGGAATGAGGATAGTATCCAGTGATGAAAATAGTTCACTATAGGCACCAAGCTATCTTCAGACAGTGGTTGCCCCCACTGTCACTGCCAGATGGTGCTGAGACGGTCAATATATATTTCCAACAATTTACTGTACTTCCAAATTCCCAGCTATCTTCAGACAGGAGTACCTCCCACTGTCACTTCCAGATGGTGTTAAATCACCCAGGGATGCCACCGCTAACAACCCCTTCATGTTCCTCCAGACTGGTCCTTAGATTCTGCTTATATTGCTTTCCACAGAGTAAAACCATAATTGGTGAAGGTCACCTCCTTGTTTTCCAATGAATTTCACTCAGCCATCCCTTCCTTCTGCATGGCTTCAAATGAAATGTCTAGGAAATAACTCAACACCAGGGGGAAAAAAAAGCTTTTCTCCCCCACCCCCCTATTTTCCACCACAGGGGGAGCTGTGCATTAGAATGTGACAACTACAGTAATGAAGTGTATTCTAATAGTCAGCACCACAGGAGATGTAATAGAGGGTGTGTAGGCGTTGCGTCGGATAGAATATTTCAGCCCCTCTCGCTTCCGGTTATGCCCCTGTGTGTCACCTCCTACAATCCGCCTCCCAGCATCCCTATGAATAACAATATATATAGCCCATTGAGAACGCAGGCTTCAGCCTTTGCCCCACGCCGTATTGTTGCTGTGATACCGCTTGCTGTCCCTCTTTCAGCCATTCCGTTTGATGGAGCACCACGGTCCGCTTCACTCCCTGCTGCTTCCCACTGACGGGCTCATCTCTGCTGAAGCGCCGCCTGCGCCAGCTATGCTTGATGATGAGGTGCCCTGGGTTGTGACCCAGACGGTGTCTGTTGGGGGTCGCCTGCCAGGTCCATATGGCAGGCGACACAGGGGTGCTGCTTCCTCACAGCACATTGTTGGGGGTCGCCTGCCGTGTCCATCCGGCAGGCGCCCCGGGGGTGCTGCTTCCACACAGCACCAAACAGGCCCAGCGCCTGTAGGAGTTTGGGGCCTGCCATGTCCATCCGGCAGGCCCCGTGGCGCTATGGGACACCAGCGCCATCGGGGTAGGGGCACAGCCTGCCAGGGTCCTGACCATGCGGACCCCGGCCGCCATCCTGGCACGAGGGTCCCATGGCACCAGGGCCTGCAGGCCTGTACCGCCTACAGCATTAATGAGACACGGACTCAGACCATCCTTCCACGGAGTCTGCAGCCGTTCTGTCTCACGTGCCTGCAGGGGCTCCTTTTATTAGCTTGGGCCATGACGCAGTCATGGCCCATCTTAAAGGGGCAATACACGTGAGGACAAACACATCCCCTTAAAGGGGCAACACACCCAGGCGGGTCCCACGTAACACTCCTCCTTTTTCATAATGAACAAACAAACAGTGCTGAAACATCCAGGCATCCCGCCTGTTACAAAACACTAACATGCGGGTTGGTTTAGAACTTGTGGAGTGGGCAAATGATGAGATTTGCCACCGCCACATACTCAGCTTGCTCACACCACTAAAGACCTAACATATTAACCCATTTCTAAACACACTCCACAGGTGACATTCGTTGCAGGTAAGCTGCTAGAGGAACATCGGCAGTTCTACCACAGTTTACAAAACCCTTTATTAACCTGGGGCTCGAAACGATAACCTACACAAACAAACACCATGGTTGTCTACCGGTATTGCATGCACACCTCGCAACTGTGGGAGCACAGCCTCACCCGATTATTCTCGCCTGAGACCCCTTAAAGCATGAAGTTACTATGCAGGTTCACAGCATCAAACACAAGATTACTGAGTCCTCTTTAACCAAACAGCGGGGCAGCAGGAAACCAGTCCATCTCCCATCAGTGTCCGTTCAGGAGTCACTTCCCAAGTTCAGGTCCATCGATGGTGTAGTTCACAGCCGGCAAAGCCGCACCTAGCAGGTACCAGGGGCCACATCGGCATAGTCACTTGATGTTCAGAGCAGAGTAGCGCGCCGCGGGTCACAGGGCATCCAGGCTGCTCCGTGTGCTGTTGATTTGTTACGGAGCGACATGGCATCACTCACCCCTTTTTTGTCGGCGATGCTCCCCCGATCTGGCACACCTCTTTCCTCCAAGGGCACAGAAGGGCGCACAAGCACTCGTCATGAGCTGCAACCCATTTCTCGACTAATGCCCTGATTCTTAGTTTTATGGTCCAAGGCTGCCTGGTCACTTGGTCACACCCAAGGTGTCGACTGAACTCAGGGGTCCAGCAGGTATCCTCCCCACAGCCTGTCGAGCTTGTCCCTTCGATGGCATAGCATGCAGGGTGTCATTAATGACAGGCAGCCAGATTGTCCTCCGTGGCAGTCAGTCAGTGCCACTAATATGATAGGCAGGGTGGATTATGTTCCGACGGCACTGTTCGGGGGTATGATCACCTCCATGTTGTCGGGCATTCCTTCCGACCGATGTAGCAGGGTACCGGGTCTTGTTCTGCTGCCAACGCTGCATCCCCTGCAGCACCTCATGGACGGTGCCGTCAGTGCGGTGTACAGTGCACACAATGTCCAACGTCGTGGCTGGGGCCTTAGTATACGAGGGTGGACGCCCCGCTATGATGGTGGTGTGGACCCCATGGGGGCTGGTGCTGTCGTTCTGCTTTGTGTCTGGTGCACTCACCGCCTGGGATTTTTTTTTCCAATGGAGCGCCCTTTCGATGCAAAGAGCTCCAACGGGAAGCATGCATTCTCTTCTCTCCTGCTCCTTCCAGAGCACCGTGGCTTCTCGACAGCAGCAGCCCAGAATCTTCATTGAGGCACGTTGGGCAACGTGGCCCTTTCCGGGTATTGCCTCTCGTGTGTGTCTGGCAGTGGACAGAGGCACGGGTACTGCTGTAGCCGATCTTTGTAGGTGTGCTCCGACCATAAGGGAGGCACACACCCCCGCCTGGGCAGCGCAGGAGCATTGCTGACGTGGAGAGGATAACTCTGGGCTAGTAATCTCACAGCATGTCACTGCCTCCTGGCCTGGGATCCCACTGGGGGCCTCTGATGGCACAGCTCCAACACAAGATTGCTTGGTTGTTCTCCTCGCCAATCACTGCGGGGGCCATGTTCGCACTTTCGCCTCCCCGACCCTGTAGAGCTGCTGGGATTTACATCTATCTGTGGCCCCGGATCTTGACGGGAGCGGGTTCTTTCTTGTGCCGCTCGGATCCAGAGCTTTCTCCCCTCCAGCCTGACCCGGGCTGACACGGAGTATCAGGCACCTTTCAGTTCTGACATAGAGCGCATCAAACTGTACCTCTGGGCGGCGTGGAATCGCCCTGCCAGCAGCCTGAACGTTTAGTGAACCGCAAGTGTTTGCTTCTTTTTTTTATGTCTCACTGCCTGGAACTGTTGGGGGCGGCTACTCTGCCCAGGGCACCTCGCGTCAGGCTGGCTGAGGTGGGACAGGTGGCCGCTCCACAGCGGCACTCGGTCTCACTGCTTCGGCTGGGGGCAGTCTATATTTCCCACTGGGCGTTCTTATTTCTTTCCCTTCTTTTTCTCTTGGCATAGCGCCGCGGGACGGGGCGTGGGCTAGATCCCCCCCCTTTTTGGCCGCACGAGCACCCTCCTTTCAGAGGGCCGCGGCCTTTGGCGGGGCAATGCGTCTCTCCTCACGGGCGGATGTTTGTTCCCTGCCCGCAGCTGCACTATTTCCACAGCAGGGTTTGCGGGCAGGCTGCCCCCTGGCCACACGAGGACCCCCATACAGAGGGCCGCAGCCAGGGAGGACCCACCATCAGGAATCTTCTTCCCCCTTACGGCGGGCCCAGCCTCAGCTCGTGCGGCTGATGCCACTTTCCTTTGTTGCCGACTTTTTTTTCCTCTGGGCCCAGTTGATGTTGGGCCTCAGCTGTTTTGTACGCGGGAGATGCCGCAGCTTCGTGCGGGGGGGGGGCAGCGTCTCCCTGCCACGGCCAGGGGGTCCGCCCGGCATCTTAATGCGGCTGACGCCGCTCGCGGTTCGGGGCCGCCTCTTCTCTTTTTCGGGACTGTGAGGTGGGGCAGCTCACGCGGCCACCGCCGCACACCCCCCCTCCACATGGGGTGGAGGCGGCAGCTCCTCCTCCCAGGGCCACCTCTCACGGTTACGGGACAGCGTTGCGTCTCCCCGTCTCCATCAAGAGACGGGCCGGCAGCTCGCCGTCCTTTGTCCTTGCGGGCCCCGCCTCTTTTTTTTTAATTTTTTTATTTTTTTTTTTCACTTCGCCGCGGCCGGCCCAGATTCTGGATGGGCCGCCACCGGCAAAAGTTCCGTTTTGCACTTTTTTTTTATTTTTCTTTTTTTTTTTCCGAACATTGTGGGGGGGGGGGGCCGCACCTCCTCCCCATCGCGAGCTCCGACACCCGTTCGTCTTGCTGTGGGCCGCGGCCGGGCTGACGCATGCAGGGCACATCCACCCATTGCGGCGGATGCTGCTCTTCCTCTTGGGAGCCGCACCTCTCCCGATCCCGGACGGGGGAGGGGCAGCGCCTCCCCATCGCGGCCGACGCCGCGGGCACTTCTGCTCCCCGCGGGGACAGCTTTCTCCCCTCAGGTGGGGGGGGGCACGCACGCGGCCGCGCCGCAGATCTCACCTCCCCCACATGGGTGGGGCAGCAGCCGGCAACTCCTTCGCGGGCCCCGTTGGAGTTGGGCCCGCCATCCTTTGTTTTCCTGCTGCTCCTCTTCATGCGGCCGACGCCGCCCACGAGTCGGGGCCGCCTCAGCTGTTCGGCGGCCCCCAGTAGAATTCCTTCGGGCACGCAGGGCCCCTCTCTTCGTCGCCATTGTTGGGGGTCGCCTGCCAGGTCCACATGGCAGGCGACACAGGGGTGCTGCTTCCTCACAGCACATTGTTGGGGGTCGCCTGCCGTGTCCATTCCGGCAGGCACCCCGGGGGTGCTGCTTCCACACAGCACCAAACAGGCCCAGCGCCTGTAGGAGTTTGGGGCCTGCCATGTCCATCCGGCAGGCCCCGTGGCGCTATGGGACACCAGCGCCATCGGGGTAGGGGCACAGCCTGCCAGGGTCCTGACCATGCGGACCCCGGCCGCCATCCTGGCACGAGGGTCCCATGGCACCAGGGCCTGCAGGCCTGTACCGCCTACAGCATTAATGAGACACGGACTCAGACCATCCTTCCACGGAGTCTGCAGCCGTTCTGTCTCACGTGCCTGCAGGGGCTCCTTTTATTAGCTTGGGCCATGACGCAGTCATGGCCCATCTTAAAGGGGCAATACACGTGAGGACAAACACATCCCCTTAAAGGGGCAACACACCCAGGCGGGTCCCACGTAACAGTGTCTAGGCTACTGCAGAGCAGATTACAGATGGCTGACTGGTTCGAGGGATACACAGTGCCTGCGGAGTCCACAGACTCACAGCAGCCATTCCTAATATTTTGTTCTCTAACTCCACACAGTCTATATTAGATTATATTAGAGTGGCCTACATCTGGCCTCCTGCCTTGTCAGTCTGATTACTATTGAGGGGTTTTCACTGTGGAAATCCCGGGTCACAAAACTACCACAATTTAACTGGGCAGTTGGAGCACCTCTCAAGTAAACAGTGTTGTGATAAGAGAGGGTTTCTAGGGCTTGACAGGAGAGGAATGTTTTGCACTCTATCCTTCAACTTCAGCAGCAACGTGTTGCTCCTGTGCCTGGGCTTATGGAGTTCCAGGCTCCTGGGCCTTTGACTTCAAGGTGTCTGCTGGTATGTGCCAGGAATGTCTGCTTACTTGTTATTTATATATTCATTCATTTATTGGTCATTTGTTGGCGCTTATACAATTAGCAACAACTGATTCAAAGCGCCCACAGGGCAAAAGGATGGGGACAGGGGAAGGTAGACAATGAATTGGAACTAAGATAAGTAATTGAATTAATAGTACAAACAAATAATGAGAATAACAGGAAGAGACAAACCTACTATGCCTTGTGAGTGTTCGGAACGTGCAAGTGCAGAGGGGAGGGAGTAAGGGATAGGTGCTGTGGTGCTCATGGAGAAGTGCTCAGGGTGAAGTGCTAATAAGAGAAGAACGTAAGTGCAACCCCCCGTGGGGAAGGTGAGCCTAGGTAAGTACAGTAAATAGACAGCAGCTGGGAGGAGAGATGTGGGGGTTCAGGGCCCCGAGGATACATAAGGGCCCTGAACATCAGTCACACTACTGTATGATTAGCAGGGAAGAGAGGAGCAGGAAGAGATAAAGAGAAAGGTCTTGAGGCTTTTTCAGAACTTAAGGAGGTCCTGCTCAAGACACAGAGGGAGAGGGAGGCTATTCCACAGGAGGGAGCCCGCTGAGGAAAGTGATCAACCACCAGCTCTCTGTTTAGCAAACTGCTTCACAAGTAGGGAGTTGATGCCAGAGGAACGCAGGAGACTAAAAGGGGAGTTTTTGCTAAGGAAGCATTGAAGATAGAGTGGTTCCCGGCCACAGATAGCCTTGTGGATGAAACAGAGAGATTTAAATTTAATCCGTGCTGAGACCGGGAGCCAATTAAAGCTTTGTAGGGAAGGAGAGATGCAGTCCCTGGGCTCGAGGCCAAGGATAAGTCTCGCTGCCCTATTCTGGGTTAGCTGGAGTGGTCACATGGTGGACGAAGTAAGATTAAGGAGGAGGCTATTGCAATAGTCTATCCTGGAGAGAACCAGAGCAGCTTCCAGCTTCTTAAGGCTGGATTGGTGTTATTGAGAAAATGTATTTGTTAGTCTAACTGTGCCCTGGTTCCAAGTAGTGAGTCTCCTAAATGTCTGTTATTTTTATGAACAGTTTTAAAGGGGGGGTTGTGTGTGGAAACGCTGAAAACAGAGTGGTCTGTCATTAAAGCAATTAGAAAGCTTTGGGTGGGAGCTCTTTGCCTCTAGCAGTTTTAAAATGTTCTAGTATTAGGCCCTATTGACCCCCACCTTTTACTGCCAAGGATTTAACTCATAGGCCCAATGCAATGTAATTTGAGTTGCTAAAGGACCGGCCATGAATTATTGGTGAAGCCACCCATTTGAAACAACACCAGGGAAGTTGACTTAGCTCCAACATTATTGCTCCCTGATCATCACCCATTATACTTGTGTCTAAATATGATGGCATACATCTACTGGAGCTTTGTTACTAATTAGCAGATTGCCCTCTGCTTATTTGTTTGAATTATTGAATTAGTTTGATTAATTACATACCACCTACTCCCTGTTCTCCTCTCCCGCTACCTCTCTACGACAACCCCACAGCACTCATCCTAAAACTTAGCATTTCCTCCACTATCCCATTCCATTATCGTGTGCTACTGTCCTTGTCCCTGGTTTATGTTGCTACCTCCCCTGAATCATCTGGTCTTATATCCACATCCTCTCGGCCATTGTTGACACTGGTGCGCCGCTATGTAAATCAATGGTTAAACGGTTTTGTAAGCATTTTGCTGCCTAAAATGCATTGTTCTCCTTGTAATTTTCATTAAATAAATACATGAATAAATAAATACACTACTACTACTAATCAAACAGGCTTTTGAGTAGCTATTTTACAATTCAGTGAGTGGAAGGACGTTCTCTCAGCTACCTATTAGCACAACAACTTCTTTCTTTCTTTTTCTTTCTTTCTTTCTTTCTTTCTTTCTTTCTTTCTTCCTTTCTTTCTTTCTTTCTTTCTTTCTTTCTTTCTTTCTTTCTTTCTTTCTTTCTTTCTTTCTTTCTTTCTAAAGCGCGCCAGACCCGAAGGTATCAGGGCGCGAAGATAAGAATACTTTAGGCTTACAAGTTGCAAGGTTACACAATCCCAAAAACGTACAGATTAAGGACAAAAACGTGCAGATCAATGACAATATAGAAGGTAATATGTTTACATAGCAGATTGATAAAGTGGAAAGGTCGGTTTGGCTATGGGTCAGTTGGTTGATAGGCTCAACTATGGTTTGTTTTCTTTGAGCGGCTTGATGCAGTTTGATCTGAAGTGTGGGTATGTTTGGTCAAGTCTTAAGGTCGGCGGGAGGGAGTTCCACAATTGAGCAGCTTTGACCGGGAAGCTCTTGCCTCCAATTGTAGTCATTTTGAAAGGGGGAACTGCGAGGCAGTTCGTATAGGCAGTTCTCATGGGTCTAGATGTGATTCTTCTTTTGAACCTCTCTGAGAGGTAGCTGGGTGCTAAATTATTGAGACATTTGAATGTTAGGGATGCCGTTATAAGTTTAATTTTGTTTGTCGTGGATAGCCAATTAGATTCTCTGCTGATTATTGAGATATGTTCTCTTTTGGAGATTCCTAGTGCCGCTATAAGGGCATTGTTTTGCAGTATTTGGATTTTCTGCATGATGTATTTATTCACACCTAGATAGAGAGCGTTGCAGTAATCCAGTTTGGACAGCACAAGTGCTCATGCCAGTGTGGTGCAACTAGTTGTAGAGAGGTAGGGTTTAGCTGACCGGATTAACTTACAAATGTAGCCTGTGGATGAGACCATGGCGTTCACTTGTTTTGCTAAAGTTAAACTGGCGTCGAGGTAAAAACCTAGTGTTTTTACCTCCTTGGCAACTTTGATTATGTGGCCGTCTATGACGAAGGTTGAATAGTCTTGACTGAGTTTCTTGATGTTGTTATCTCCTTTTGGTAATCAACACATGAGGAGCTGGTGTAGACCTTAGCAGGAGCCAAGTGCTGGAAGATTACAGATTCATGCAGATTGGGACTATTAGTGTGACTGTATTACCTAGGAAATAATAATGTTTGCTGCCCTTTAGTGTACGTGAATATGTTGACCTAAAGCGCCATCGTAACTTTGCAAGATAGATATTGTTGGAGAACCATGAGATGTTTCTGTTAGAATGTACCTGAAATATGGTGCAAGGTCAGGTAGCAAGTTGAAGACCTACTGTTTACTGTTGGAGTGGGCATGTGAAATAAAGCACCATTAAAAGTGGGAGCATGATTGATTTACAGCTAATGCGCATGCTCCATAATGAGACATGAAGGTGTTACATCAGCCGGCAAATATAAATGAGGCAGCAGTTCAGAGGATCACTGCTTTGCAACATGGATGCATAAGTGCAGGGCTGGTCCTGCTTTCTTCAAGTGCCATTAGTAAATTCTTGTTGCAGTTTCTGGAGTTTGTGGTGTGGCAGACGCAGATCAATTCAAAGACTTAAATACGTAATATTATGCGTAATTTGTAATATAATACGTAAATTGTACCTCGCACAGACAGAGCCATCCCAAAGGCTTCATTAACAGTATAATCAGCAGCACCCTGAATCCAGAAGCTTCCTGAGTCACATCTGGAACAGTTTCTGATAGTTATTGTCAGTTGTCTCTTTAAAAGAAGCACTATAAAGTGGTGTAGGGGCGGGCCCCTTAATCACCTCAACCCAAGCGGGCCCACTAGTTGAAGAACAAGTGCGCATTTTGTACAAAAAGAAAGTTTATTGTACAATTATCCGGGGAGCAGTTAGATGGTGTTGTAGGACCAAACTAACCAAAGTCTCAACAAACCACATCAGTTAACATCTTATATACATTTTTGCAACAGTTAAAACACTCCCAGATACTGCAATCATCTACCACATGTGAGTGGACACAACTCTCTTCAAAGAAATCCCTTATTTCTCAAATTCCTATGTTTTCATTGGTAGCCCTTATCTTAACTAGCATCTTCAGCTCATGTGTAGAATGCACCTCTTCTTAAGATTCATTGTGGTGGCTCATGACATTAATCAGTAATACATTGTTATACAAAGATAATTCATTACTAACAATAACTGCCTAAACTATTTTAACCTTTTAATTGCACATAGTTTGTATAAATATTTAAAGCGATATGAGGAAGGCTGGGTAAATGATTTCTCTTTGAGTTAGCGATACTATCTCATCCCCCAGGACACTGATTTAATTTGAAAATTCTAATCTAAATAACTGCCACTTCATCAGACATAGTACATCTGAAAATACAATTCAGTATCCTGGTTTACCATTGTGTTAGCTTTGGGCATTGACTCACCCCGTGTTTTATTGCTAGCTAAAACAAATAGGTAAAACCCTTCTGTCACGCTCCGATGCCTCAGGAGAATACCTCTGCCGTCTGCGATATTTATCCATCATGAAACTCATTGCCAATTTCTACAGCTGAGCTGACTGTGGAGGTTGTGAAGTTACTTATTCACCCATCCCCTGGCTTCTGAAACCTCACAGAATCAGTTTCTCAACAGTCAAAGTTCACTTTGAAAACAGCCCTGACTACCGTGTTTTTGAATTAATTTGTAAAAAGACCACTTTATCGAGATTCATGAATTCCCCATGTATTTGTATCAATCTGCATTTCTGTTTAATACCTGTTTTCTATACCCACTCCTTTTCCATGCATGTACATTAAAATTCTTCCCCGTCTCTTAGTTTCCATGTATTTAAAAGCACCCCATGTGTGAATCATGTTTGTTACATTTGGTAATTTTAACATTTTCTTTTTCTGTGCGTGTGCAAGCTAATATGTATGAACTCTAGACAAACAGTAACATATCCCATCCATATTTAACTACCCTTCTAAACATGTGAAATTCCAACATAGCACCCAGTTTGCTGCCACCCCCAGTCATCAACACGGCACGCGCAACATGAGCTTCTCGTAATCATGGTAACCCTTCCTGACCACACCAACATGGATCAAGGCCTCTTGTTCAAAATTAGTGCTCTCTTAGCAGTTGTCTAATTTATGGAGACTGCAGCCTGTTGATGTTTTGTCAGCTTCTGTGCCTGCTTGATTGAATACCAGGGGGGAGGGACTGGGAGTTATGGCCAGTAAGAGATTACCTGCACTCAGATAGAAAGTGTAGTATGTTCTCAATAAGTCGCCTAACAAATGAATGCATTTACAAGTTTTAGTTCAAAAGTTGTAATACAAAGCAGGCAATTGGGACTTGCAGTGTCTGCCAACCTTGGGGGGCTCTCACCCTCCTAGACCAGTCCTCCTGCTCCAAAAGGTCTTGTTGCAGTGAGTTTTCACTGTAGCCACGGTACCTCCACTGTCTAGTCCAGGGTTATCCAACTCCATGCCTCAAGAGCCTGGATCCTGGTGGGTGGTCATTAATATTCATGAGGAAAGATTTGCATACAGTTAGAATCGTTGTAGGCAAATGTGTGTAATTAATATTAATGAGGGGTATCCTGAAAACCCGACATGGATCCAGGCAGGGCCTAAAGACAGAGACTTACATCTCTGAGTCCCTGAGGCAGTTTCTAAGTCACCTAAGCGGTAGAATATGATTGCGTTATTGTGCCTTTCTTTTGGATGATCATCTTTTAGCATTTCTTCTCACTCTCGTCTCACGCTGCCTGTCTCCACTCTTCTTTCATATATGTCCTCTCTACACTCCATGTCTGAGTCATATCACTCTTTCCATCCTCCTGTCTCTGCTCTCCTGCTCTGTCCTGATCTTATATGCTTGCTTCTAGATCGCACTCATCTTTACACTACCCCTGCCTCTACTCTCCTCCAATCTCTCCCCACTGCCTTTCTACTCTATAAACTCCATCTAGCTCCACCTTCTCACAGCTCCGATCTCCACTCCCCTTAACTATCCTGATCTCTCTCTCTCTTATTCATTTACACAAAATCAGCCAAAATGGTACCACTTTCTCTCAGACCAACACCCTATCTTCACTCTCTTCAAACAAGCCGCAAGTCTATTCCAAACCTGTTTCCACTGGCTACAACCTCCTTGCTGGCTCTTTGTCCTCCTCCAATTCCTCAAACCTCAACTGAACACTGCTCACTGCCAGTTGTTTCTGGTGGCTTTTGATAGCCCTACCCTTGCGGTCTGAAACTTTTCTCAGTTACCATTTGTTCCATTGCTTCCCTGGACCAATCACGTTCTATTCAATCCCCAACTCCTCCCATTTCCTCCTCCTTTCGGCTGGGAGCTTCCCCTGGAAATGTTCACAAGGACCTTTCGCCCCACCCTCTTTTAAAACTCTCTCTTTGTCATATAGTCTTCTGCGGTGTTTGTCACCTGTGTCTCTCCTGCGGTCCGTAATTTGGGGTTTAAACAGGGTGTAGGGAGTGTTTCTTTCCTTGCCAGTTCCTGCTTCACCACCGCTGCCCCATTGTGTACATGTATCCAGACTGGGGATAACGGGGTAGATGTTAGGTATGCCAATCGGCTCTTTAAGGCGGAAGACTAGTCCAGTTCCACTTGAGTAACAAATACTTTCCTCTTTTTACAAGATGGGACTTGTTCATTGAACCCAGATGCATTTTGGTACTAGTAGTTTTAAAAAAACATATTTGCTTTCTGAGCAGTGCTGTTTCCTGGGATCCATGGTCCACCCTATGGGTCTGAGGAGTCGGGTGCCAGCTGGTAGTGGTATTCCTTTGCGCCAAGATACCAGGTTGTTCTGGTCACTAATCATCCCAGGAAGTATCTGAAAGATTAAACATAGAAACCTGGCCAGGACAGAGGCTGGTAGGCATCAGGTCAAAGAAAGAGGCACCAACGTGCGTACATGGTTCCAGGTCTACTTAGGAGCCAGGGACAGAGGTCCACCTCATCTCCCCCACACCAACTCTGGGATAGGTTTGGCTGTGGTGGGGCCCTGGTAGGCCTCCAACCCCAAGGTGAGAGGGGTCTTTGGCGCCCCTTGACAGGGTCATATGACCCTGTCACAGTAGACCTTAGTTAAGTGCACGTGGTATTGCAGATGGGTCCCCTATGAGCTACATCGTGTCTAGCCCTGCAGAGAGACTTGTGAGGATGTAGTCAAGTTTGTAAATGTGGTGGCTGCAGTTTGCATCGAAAATGGCATGGAGGAGTGGGGCAACTGGAGCGCCAAGGCTGGTTCACGGACGCATATGAACAGGGGAGAGCCATATGGTGCTGACTCAGCTCATTGTCTATGACAAGGTGGGGGTAAAGCTCGAAGTCATGTATGAAGGAAAGACTTGAAGTAAGAGGCAAGCGCAAGACAGCTTCTATGTGTTTACCTTTGCATTCAGCAAACTCTTGACAATAGTGCCGCTGATTTGAGCAATCTATGCAACCTGCCGAGCACAGTGCACATGCTTAAGGCTCACACATTGATTTGGTATGTGTTTCGTTTCCAGACCTTGCAAAGGGCATTGCAGTGAGCAGTTACGGTTGCCTCGGAATGTGGACGCTTAATTGGTTGAACCTATCCCGCTTTGTCATGGCAATGCCTCTTTAGATCTTGCACTGTTGTTTTTCGATGCTGCCGCTTGTGAAAGGAAGATGCACTTCTTTAGAAATAACATGAGGTGTCTTTTTATAGTCAGAGATTACTCTTGGGGTTTAATCTGACTGTTGGATGCAGTTATCCAGCTAGGCTTGCACAGAGACATTTCAAGTCAAGTGATACTTCCTGCTGCACTGCGCATGGTCTCTCGTTGCGTTACTCATATGACTGAACCTCTTAGCATGTGTTGAGATCACGGTTTCACTCTTATTTTTCAGTTAGAGCCCGCTACTGACACTATTATTGTCTGGTGTTGGACAGTGCCAAACCTGTATGGTGCGACCCCTTTCCTTCCATAGGACCTGATCTTTAGCAATCCCTGAGACACAGAGCTACACAGCCAGGCCCACAGACATCTGCAATGACCTCCCTTCCTGACTGCCTCGCCACGGGTTCATGCCGTGCAGTCCTTTTTAACCCCTTCCCCCTGGACAAGTTGTCTTTCTATCTGCATTGTACTCGCAGGTGTAGCTTTTTGTCCATCTCTTCTGCAATGTCTTCATAGTCTCTTCTCCTTATAGAGTATGTGCCTGGCTCACTTGGGCTGGTCGCACTGTGCCCAATCCCTGCAGGCTCTCTGGGCCTCGTTGTGAGTTTGGTGGTGTGGTGCATTTTTGGTGGTCATTCTGTTATTGCCACTTTTTTCGGTGGTGAGGGAATTACTGCCAATTTCACTGCACTGCAAAGTCATGGATTGGAGGGGAAATGGAGGATATAACTGGAGGTAATTTGGTCACTTTACCTCCAGAAGTTAGTTGATTTACCACTGCAGAATTACCGCACACTGTAAATATGCAAAAATAACCAGAGAGCCCTATGGATTCTGAAAATGGGGATCAACACCACCTTATCACTGCTACTAATCTGCTAGTAAATTAGCCGCACCGATTGGCAGCAATGGTAAATGAGTTTGGCAGTGAATCTGCAAAAATATTGTGGCATTACCCCCATATTCAAACTGTGGTCCTTTGTCTCCTTCCTTTGTGCTCTCAGCACTGTCTTTTCCCATGTAGGCTCTTTGCCAGGTTCTTTTGTGTCCTCTGACTGGCATGTTTCCTTGGAGTCTCTCTTTCTGCCTTCTTTGAGCGCTATATGTTGCTCTCTATGCCCCATTCTGGTGTGCACTATACACTGCATATTCCCCCATAGGCGTTGGGGAGGTAGAGCACTAGAATAAGCAGATCACTGCGCTGATCATGGTAGTTGGAAGCGGGTCCTTCTGTCGGTGAGGGGTGCTTAGGACACTGTACTCTTCCGTCCCTCTGAGTTAAAGTGGTTTATTTGTAAGAACGACATTCACCTGGGTGCTGGAGATCTCATATTTAGTTATTAGAATCAGCTTGAGTAGACCAAGCAAAAAATGAGAGGTCATGTAACTTGAGTGAAGAATTTTAGCAGTGGTTTATTAACATACAAAAGCCAGACTTGTCTGTGTTAATGAACCACAGCTAAACTCTTAACTCAAGTTACATGACCACTAATTTTCTGCTTGGTCTACTCGAGCTGATTCTAACAACCAAATTATGAGATCTCCAGCGCCCAGGGGAATGTGGTTCTTACAAATAAACCACATTCCCCTGTAGGCTTTGCGTCTGTCTGGTTCCTTTGTGATTTTGTGATCTCTGCACAGCAAATTCCCACATAGGCTGTGTAATGGGTTGCTTGTGAACTCAGCAATATACCTTTCACCAAATTGATTATTTTCCAGGTCCCATCAACTGGGAAAAGTGGTCTAAAGATGGCAGTAAAGTTTTCTTTCATTTGTTAGGAGGGGTGGTGGTGCTGAGTGGGCGTACAGGTCAGCGTGGCAAATCTGCTAGGGTGTCAATCAGCGTGTATTGTCATGCTGGCAGAAAACCGCTCGATTCCTATTGAAGCTTTATATCTAGTCAATTACAAAGCAATACATAGTAAATGTTTCTCGCCATCATTCATTGTGGGAGGCATTTATACTTTTCCAAACACGTAGTGCAAAAGTGAAGAATAAATTTGCTTTTGCCCCCTGTTTTCATGTATACTTTTGCACTACAAGGTGGAACGGATTACAATGTGGATAGAGCAGAAAGTGCAGATTCTGCTAAAATAGAGCGGCTGATAAAGACTGATGAAATGAGTGTTATGCATGGATTGGATGTCTATTAAGTGTATGTCTATGTAAAATGAAGTTTGTAATAAACTAAGACATTTACAATAAAAAAAGTGCAAATGGAGCTGGTGCCTACAATGCAATTTCCACTTTGCAGAAAATGATGCCCTGCGTGGTGTTGAACACAAGACAATGACCTTTGAGGGAGTAAGGTGTTGTTGGTCCTGGTAAAGGGCAGAGGGCCAGTTCTCTCAAAATAGGGTACAGATGCAGCCAAAGAACATCCTAATCCTGCACCCACTCCCCACACACATACATAGCTCCTGCCTCTCTACCGAAAACATTATCATTCCAATTGAACACTGCATCTTGGAAATCAAAGCCTCACAGGCTGGAGAAGAGTCAGTTCCTTCTGCTTTTCAGGCCCTGGCCTACCGGGGTACATCATGATTTCCCGGTAGCCCCCCTGCCGCCTCTCTGATTGCCCACCAGCCTGGATCTGAAACACCAGACACACGAGAGTCGGGAATCAACACAGCAGCAGAGTATTGATTACCTAATGCAACGTTGGGCGGTGGTGGAAGAGAGCTGGCCCAGGGGCATGGCAACCAGGGCCGCCACTGAAACCCTAGGAAATCAAAGAGAAAGACAAAAAATGCCTACAGGCCGGCTGCAGCGCAGACCACACAGAGCAAACCGGCTAACAGCCTACACGGGAGCCGTGGCGTGTCCAGATTCTTTTGACTGGGGTGGCCCAAGTGGGGCACTGACTTATGCAGGGGTGGCATGAAGTACGAAGGCACACACACATAATGATCATAGTTTAGGATAATGGGATGGCACCTGGGGTGGCCAATCAGATTCCAGGAGTAGCACGTACCACCCCAGGCCACTCCCTGGACATGCCACTGCTTGGGAGGATCGGGTGTGGAATGCACAAAGGAAGCTGACATAGTGACAGGCAGCTTGCATGAGAAATGATGGTGTTCGGTTGTAAATCTTCCCCGAACAGAGATACGTCCTGCTCACATGCTGAAACCAGGCGAGGAAGGTGGCATTCCCTTGCTATCTAGCAGCTTGCCAGACTTTAGCACCCACTACCCTTTTCCCTTCTAGTATGCTAACTCCACATCCCGTACCACCCTCTTTTAACAGGAGACGGTTACCACAGGCATACTGGAAGGGTGAAAGAGGCTGCACTATGCATGTCACTCCAAGAAAAGCCAAAGTTAGCCCCAGAGGGATCCCGTCACCACTACATTCATTCCCATGAAGCCCTGGCAGCTCTCAACAATTTCCAGGCACCCCAACCCAGGGCACTGCTCTCCCCCCCCCCCATTTAGAAGTGCCTGTAGCTCCATGCAGCTTTCCTGTCAGTGACTTGTCTCGCCTAGCGGTGCTTCTAAAGGCAGAGCATGTAGAGATATGACCGTCCTTTCCAGTGGTCGAAGTGAGCGGGAACGATCGGGAGCAGTGTTCTACTACTTACATGTATTACTATTAACAGCTCCACTACTTTTTGCAACCATTCCCGAACTGTTCTTTGTGACGTTAAAGCACATTTATCCACTTTACCACCAGATATCAGTGACAGCTAAACCGAAATCTATTTCTACTCAATTAACTGTCAACCAGCATGACTGCAACCCTTGACAATTGTGTTGCACGTTGCTCCTTTCCTTCCTACTCTGTCCTCCGCCGGAGTCACAGTTCCGCTACTTTTTTGTTACACTTCTATCACTGGTCCTTTCATGGAAAAACGTACCAGCAAGTAATGGACTAGGCGTTTATGTCCAAAAAGGGGCCCCAACCCTGGAGGACAAAAACCCTGAAGGAAATGCCCCCAAGCAAAGGGCACACATAGGAAGAACTCCAAGATCGGTAGAGCAAATAACTGCAGAACTGGAAGAGGTGCAGGACGAACAGTTGCAGTGTGATAGGGGGAGAACCACACGCTTCAACAAAAGACGTTTGGAGACCACAAACAAGGGGGACTGGAGGAGCAGAAAGGCAGGACTTTAGAGCCGGAAGACAAGAATGTCAACTTCAGGCGGGAACAGAATCAAGCGGTACCTGAAGTGTTACCATGGAGTGTTTCCAGGCTTGGTCGCTTGAAATGCCTCCGGGCTCACTCAAGGACAACCTTGCTGTGGAAAAGGAAATCTGCCATGTTGTTTGGGGCTACACACACTGAAACTTCTGGGGCTGCCATCTTTGTATGGGCATTACCGAACACTGCCACTTTTCTGTGTGTCAATGTATAAGAGAAGTTCCGGCGTGCTCCTTCAGCAACCTCCACCGTCGCCAGAGAGGCCAGTGGTGTGAAGGGCAGTGAATCATGACATTTCTTGCCTAAAGCATTTCACCATATGGGGCCTAGGGAGTGGGTAGATGGGTAGATGGGTCTGTGTATAGGTTTTGATGTATTGACAGCGTTTATTCCCTACTTTTCATTGTTTCACCACACCAATCCCAAAGCTGACATCTATGTGTCATGGAAGTCATCAAAGTCGGAATACACCTGAGCCAATGACATACGTGCATCTTGTAATGTTATGTTACTGGGACTTACAAAACACACAGCTGCCATGTACATGGTCTCCAATACTGAAAGGTAAGTGTATGTTTGTAGGGCAGATGCTTGCCTAGCAGGGAAACTCACCCACGGCAAAACAACCCCTTACCTCTGTGACCGCCGGCAGCACCAAGAAGCCATCGAACCACTGAAGGTTTCTCTTTTACAAATACCGCTATACCTAAAGGGTCAGTCTGAACTGAATTGCAGGTGCACACCAAATATGTTATGTCTCAAAAGTGGGGGTGGGTCAGGTCTACTGCGCCATACTATTTTCCTTAAAAGTGCTTTGTTGTGAGTCTTATAGAGACCGAGAATAAGTCAGTCCCAAATTGAATTTGCCAGCATCGTGTCTCTTAATCTGTGGTCAAAGGGAACACGAGTGGTTGGGAGTGGTGCTCCTCTACTTTTTCATTTTTTTATTTTACTGTTCCTACAATTTTATTTTTAAAAGAAACCGTTCCAGAATGTTTTAGTTGTACAATAAAAGCATAGCAAGAGGTTGAAACGTGCACTTCAATGCACTGTACTGAACATTCCCTAAACCAGCAGGTGTGTTTGTTTGGGGGTTTGAATTGCGCATGGGAGGGGTAGTGGAGATGGGGTTTGTAGGGAGCGGGGGCAGGCCAGCAGGGAACATAGTTACATTACTTCTTTTCATATACTTTGACCACTGCTCTTAATCACGTGTTTCGGACTAAGTAAAGGTCAATGTTTTTTTTTAATGTAATCTTACTCAGTGCGAGCATTGGGTGAGATTTTCCCAGATCAGAATCCAGCAAAAAATGTCTCCTTCTATTTGCACTCTTCATTTATTTTAGGGTTTTTCATGACAATCTACTGGAGCCAGGATTAAAACGGAGATCTTTGCTGGACTCAGGGGCTAGGCGCTTACCCACAAGACCACTGGAGTGTCTGATCAGGATCTCTGTGACATAATTTGCTAAGATTGTACTCTGCAGGAAACCATGAAATATTTAAGTCCAACTTCTTACTATTAAAAGGCGTGCACCCTTTATAGTTTTCCAGCAATCTTTTAGGACATGATCCTGCCGCAAGTTATTTTCCAGCTGTTCATTTGAGTACCTGTTTTCTTCAACGCCTGAAAGAGAGCCCCTGTCCTCAACTATGTTGTCAGGTGAAAATGAAAACTTTTCATTTCACCTTATCTCAAAGGCCTACCCTTTGCTGGGGAAAGAGGTGCCCTCTCCCTCCTCCTCTCCCCACCACCCACAGTGCCCATAATGTCTCCTTCATGGTCCACCCCGTAGAACAAAAGGAGAGACAAACATGCGTCTTACTTTGCTCTCAGCACACCAGGCGCGGAACACTGTTTTGCTAAATTTCCTTTGTTGGGAAGTGGGGGTGATCGTCACAGGCTCCCAAGAGGTTCAGTGTGAGTCAGAGGCCTCAAAGTGTTTTGTAGACGCTTGGGGACACTATAGGGGGCAGTTGGCTGTTGCTAGAAGCTGCATTATGGGAGAGTCAGTGTATGTGTTGGTATAGGGTGTATTAGGATGGGAACTTCATCTTAGAAATAGTACCACAATAGCTGCAGCCAGGGCGGTAGGCCCAGGCCATGAACGTGGAAATAAGAGTGTGCATGCGGGAATAGGTTGTAACATGGGCAGCAGTGAGAAAGGGCAGAACCGCAGAGATTCATAAACCTTCCAATGTCTCATACAGACAACATTTGTATTCCGGGAGGAATGTGCCCTGCAAGGCCATGAGGGAGGGGGCTGAGAGCTCCCTGCAAAAAGTTATCCCACGAGAAGGAGGGCATGAGCCTCAGACCTATTCCAGACCCAGCATTAAAGTCTAGTGCCCAGATGCCCCTTCCCCAAGACCCCAGCATTCCAAGGTATCAACCAGTTCCAGACCACCGACCATAAAACTGTTAGATCCCTAATTGATCAGGAAAAGATCAGAAAGCAGGGACGGCTGCCCCCACCACAAAGTCATGTGATTTGGCTGCGAGGTGCTGGGAGGGGCAAAGCAACAAACCTAAAAAAACAAGGTTGGAAAGCATTGGAAGGGCGCAGACACGTCTGGGATCGGGCTGGGGTTTGTAAGTTATAGTGACCTCGAAAGTATCCCCCAAAACCATGTGTGCAGAACCAGGTGCACATTAGGTTCGATATAGAGAAAGCATTGATTTTCTGTTCCTAATTAGTGATTAAATGCAGCTTCTCGCACAATGACGCACTGGAAGGAGCCCACGTGGAAGACAGACAGAAGCATCTGGGGCCATTGCCTTGGCATTCCTTATGGAGCAGGTAGACTATGTATAGGGTCACAGCAACCAGCCATTTGGATTTGTAACCTATGTAACTTATGTCACTGATGACGCTGTTTGCCCTTTTAATGTGCTGCTTCTCTTATTTTGTCAGAGCGCTCTCTGGCAGCAGAGTTCTTTGCTGGCACGTTCTTATCTTTGATGGAAATAACACATTTTCACCTTGCAAGAGGTGTGCCTAGCCTTTTGTCCGTAGTGGGTTGCATTTATTTCTGGTGAGAGCGTCGAGGGGTTTCTCTACACCTTGAGCTGTTACCATTGGTGTCCTTTGGTAGAGCAGGGATTGATTTGGAAAGCCTGTGAAATCACGTTTTAAAGATGTTTCTTTGTTATTACAAGTGCCTGCTCTAATATTTAAATGCTTAATTAATTGGAATTGTGATGGAACATTTTCGATGTAAAACTCCACACAGCTTCAGTTCCCTACTAAATTTATTAGGCAATGAAAGCGAGCAATAGCAAAACTCCCCTTCTAAATATTAGTTTACAGCTATAATATCTGCTAGTTCAACACGCAAAAAAGAAAGTCTAATTTAATATAGATATTCCAACTTTCTTAACACAATACATAACAACAAACGGAGTTTGTGTGAAAGGATCTCAGATACACTGCCTTAACTGTGTGATCCTTTGCAAATAATTGAATCTTCCTGGGCATTGCCTGCAAACAAAAGCGCCTGCCTAAAAGGGACCTGTGCCCAAGGTACCACGCCGAAAGCGCTGCATCGGAATGTCTGGCTTCATAGCTTGGTGAGTACCTGCACTTCTTTTTTCCATTTAACGCACTGGAATACATGGCATATCTTTTTTCTCCAGACTGTAACCCCTAATGTACCTTGAAACGAGAAGCATGCCATAAAGAGGCAGATAGCATACACTGTAAACTGAACCGCCTCTAGGCACTTAAAAGAATGTACCGTGTCGTGGTTATAGATCTTCGTGTGAAGGCCTGTTGTGAGCGATGAAGTCAATTGCACTGCATCGCCACAGAGCTCGCCTCAGGCCCTTATGAGACACCTCCCAAAAATAACTTCATAAACTGAAGCACACAGAAGAGGCCACAACTTCTCGGAGCGAGGGAGAGCAAGCGGGTGTGTCTCAGGAATGCACTCGCCGTCGAGCGAAAGATTAAAAAAAGGACAATGTGCGTTTATTTTATTTTTTATAGCAGGTTTCAATCGCGTTTTCTCTTTTGCAGTAAATGAGGCATTTGTTGACGCTGCTCTTAAAAACACTTGAGACATGTGGTTTGCCGTGATTTGTATGAATTGCCTTTATTTCCTATGCAAAGTGCAAAAATCAACTCGAGCTGTCCCGCGCTGAGCAGCCTGCAGTGTGCGAGGAAAGCAGGCATGGTACAGTGGACCTAATTCACAGAAGCGTTTTATAATAGCACAATCCCATAGAAAATCACTGTGTGAATCAGGCCCACTAGTGTGTTTTTCATAAGGTGCACATTGACAGTGCACACAGAATTGGCTCTGGGCCCTTAATGTTAATGGGTCTTGTACCCTCGCACTGTTGCCACTTGCGTGGTCTCTTGGCGGGTCTGCAATGGGAGGCGGATTTGGGGGTTTGATTGAATTCAGAGACAGAAGAGCAAGAGAGCTTTGATGTGCTGTTGGCAGGGCTGGCCTCAGGGCGGGCCGGGTGACCGCCGGGGGTGCCATGCCCCGGGCCACTACTCCCTCTCTGCTTTCTGCCCCACCACTCACTCTCTAGCCCACCATTCACTCTCTGCTTTCATAACCACTGCTCCCCCTCTGGCCCAGTGCTAGCCCTCTGGCCAACCGTTCCCACTCTGACCCACTGCTCCGCTATCCTTTTTGCTAAAATATGGCAATTAATTTCTTTTTTCTAAATGCAGATTTTGTATTTTTCCATATGATTTTGCAGGTGTCTATTTCAAAAACAGCCCATCTCACTTTTAGCAATCACAAATTTGCTGTCAACTGGGGGCTCTCAATATTAAGCAAGACATCTATAAGACTGCTTCACGATATGCTTAACAAGTGCAGCACCAAAGACAAAATGGGGATATTTAATAACATGACATTTTCTGTGAAAGGCTAGGAGCAACTCAGAAAAGTCAATCAAAGTAAGTGTACCCAGCTCAGCCTCTTATCACATCTGAAACAATCAATACAATTCTCGTAGAAAATGTAATTTGACAGGAATTTTATAACTGTCATAAAAAATGCAACAAACCATTTTGGTAATGGTGGGTGTTTTATAAAATGAAATTATGATATGAAGATATTGAAGTTATGAATCACTTTAACCTTTTCTCCCAGTGAGATTATTTTACAATGTTGGCTTGGTGAGTTGATGTGCCTGCTGCAGTGATGTATGAATGTTTTTACAGCTGATTCTGAAAAGAATAACATTTTCAGAAATTAAGCTATCAGTGTCATCTATTGGACTGGTAAGATGGACAAGTGGGTTAATGCACATCTTGTTAAAAATCTGAACAGCTTGAGTCACTGGATCAAATTCTGTCAGAACCAGCTCAACTTTTCATCTTTCCTAGGTCACAAAATGAATGGTATATAATTAAGTGAAATGTAATTTTCAGCATTGCGTCATTATTTTTTAGTTTAATATTGCAGATTGCTTTAAAAAAAAGGATATAGGTATATTAAAAAATAGATGCAAGCATGATTTTGTCCTCTCCCCCTGCTATTGTACTACAGTTTTCAAATCTAAAAAGTGGTGTGTCAAGGGGCAATGCTTCTATAAATGTAGGTGGGGCTTCACATCTGGATTTTGGTTCAAACAAGAGGCAACCATACGCAGTGCAGTAAGACCACTGTACCGATTCCGCTTCAGTTTCTCACTGCATCGGAAGTCGCTTTCTTGATTCATTTCATTGATACATTCAAAGATTAGCGGTCTGACATTAAAGTGCCACTCTGCTAGAGAGAGGAAGTGCAGCTCCTGATGAAGCTCTGGGAGTTGTTCAGTGATAAAGTTGCCTGGGAAATGGATGACAAAGAATGTACCCTGAGTAAAATCAAACACGTTGCCCAAATATTCTCAGATTGGGGTTTATTATATACAATTATACCCCCCTGGAATATTTGGGGAAAGTATTTTAAGAGTGAGGGAAAAAAAGTCACCAACCTGGTGACTTTTTCCAGGCGACATTATCACATGGAACCCTTTCAGGAAGGCTGAAGCCCAGTGGAAGGATGTTCCATAGGTGAGCTCCTCGCGTACTTATCTTCTTTTCACCACAGAGGCTAATTGTTGCTGCCGTTCTGGGGGCTCCTGTAAGGTTGTAGTGTTTCCGATGGTGCAGTAAAGGTTGCGGCCCCTTAAACTAGAGTGCTTTACTATGTATTTCTCCTTCTGAAAAAAGCTCAGGTTGAACGTGTCCTACTAGATACTGACTGGCCTTCAGGGAAATGTGGATGATCCCAGACTAGCGAATTGCTCTAACAAGGAGGAAGAGCTGGGGAAGAGTAGGTCACTTGTAAGCTCCCATAACTTGCACCCCTGAAAGTTTAGCATGCCCAGGAAAGAATAGGTTCCCTGACACCCTTGATAAGCCAGACTCTGACAGGCTCAGAATGTTGGTGAAGAGTCAGTGACATTTTAGGCTTGATAAGATGGGGGTCTCTGTAGGGCCGGCAGGATTCAGAACAAGTGAAAATCTTGAAGTAGACAGCATGCAGAGGACTCCAAAAGGCAAGTATGTAAAGAGTCAGTCAGCGGCCCTTTCAACAACACTGGTGCTGGCAATGGACAAAATGTAACGGGGGAACTCCCTCTCCCCCAGCCTAGTCGCGTGAGCAGGGGGCTATCATGTCATGGGAGGCGGATTGTCAGTCGTGTGGGTGGGACTGAGGGGCAGAGCTAAGTATCACATAATCTGGGTGCACTGCATAGAGGATGCTGGCTGCTTTGCATGCACACAAACTGCATTTTGGGAACATAAGAATGACCACCAATTTATCAAAAATGTATGTGGTAGTAATTCAAATGTGTATTCCTTCTGAGCATGCAATGCTCACTTATTATGGAGCTCATTACATCTGACAGAAAAGTCACCATGACAGTAAAATGAGTGCAAAGCATGAGGCATATTTACAGCTTTGGACTCACTGTTTAACATTGGGCTGTCATGGTGTGCAAAGGACGACTTTTAGATGCAGTTTGTAAAGTCGCTGCATATCGCTGTGTGCTTTTAGTCTCCAAACGCACAGCATTCAGAAGACTCTAGGCGGTCAGGGGCAGAAAGCTTCCACAAATTGGGGGTGGTTTGGGCGTTGGATCTACCCAGGATGGCACTCCGGCAAGACGATTTTTGCTGAAGCGCACCTCCGTCTTATTCCGGCACAATTCCTTCCCTGAACACCATAAGGCATCGTAAAGGCTTGTAAGGCTGGGAAGGAGCCACTGAACACCTCCCTATTCGAAGACACCTGCCTGCTGGGAAAAAAAAAAAACAACAACAGGCCTGCGACTGGCACGCTTTCAGATTTCTTGGAAAGCGATGTGCTGGAACACTTTCTGAATTCCATGACAACGTCCCCAGAAGCTTGTCGAGACATCTTCTCTTCCAAGAAGTGGGTATGAGCTATTCTGTCCGGACATGCACACCTCATCCTATGCATCCTAGCACACTGGCACATAGAGAATAAGTACACCCTTGAAGTTGCGGAAAGTAGGGAAAGCTCCACTATGCTGGCTAAGCCTAGGCTGGTATATTTGTGAGACTGAGGCAAGGTGTTTGGTTTACATAAGGTGTTACAAGCAAAGCACTCCCCAGCATGCATTTTAGCATCAAACATGTAACCTGGGCTCTGACCCTAGAAATTAAAAACCAAAGCAGCCAGGCTGCTACTGAGGCTCTGCAAGCTTGAGATTTACCTGTTAGCCCCAGTTAGTATCAGAACCCTCCCCTATTGCATCCTTTTCAGGAGGGACACTGCCTGGTCAACCTAGCCCTTCTCCTACTCTTTAAATCCGGGCAACCAACCTGTATAAGCATCACTTTACCTTGTATATGTATAATACCCTACTGCTGCCACCAGTTGAGAGTGCTACTACCACTGAGCGCCCTAAATTTGCCTTACCACGGCCTCTGGCCTGCATCTTTCACAACCCCAGCAAGGGCCCTGCCACTAAGCCAGACAAGTGGCTCCTTCTTCGGTATAAGCCTTAGATATGCTGTTAAATCCCACTACCATAGCAATCCATGTATATAGCCTCCTGATTAGGGGGAATGTAGCTTCACAAATCTGGCCCCTCTGGTGGGTTACAGATCATGAAAGAGAAATAGCATGAACATGGCTCTGCCTTGTGCATGTAGAATATCCCACTCCTGCTACCAGGAAAAAAGTGTGTCTGTGCTAAACTTCCAACATCTCACTCACTGGGGCATTCTGACTGGGAATATTTAGGCTCCAAGGTAAGAGCTCTACTAATGAGTCAGAGGAGCAGCTTCTCTTGAAATGAAATGATATTTTATTTATAACGCGCACTTACACAAGCTGTTCTGTTAAGAGTCCTTGGCAGAGGCGTAGCCAGGATTGTCTAACAAATGGGTCCTGAAGCTAATGGAGTTGGGCCCACCGCAGTGACATTAACATCTGTAAATGCCCACACAACGCTGCGAAGTGGGTATTTACAGATTTTGGATGGACCTTGGCTGCTCAGGCCCTACCCTATCTACGCCTCTGGACTCCTTGGCCTATTTTTCTTCATATTAGTAGGTCACCAAAGCCATAGATGATAGGTCTGCTTTGAAAAATGACATGTTTCCGAATATTAGTCTCCTGCTTAAGAAAGTCTTTCCCTTCTAGCCATAACCAGAACTGGTGCAAGAATTTTTGCGACCCTAGATGAAGGGACATTTTGCCCCCAATAACGAGTGTTGGATTTCTCCACAACACAGTTCTGCAACCTGCAGCTCTCCGTGTTGTACTGCAAGGCCCATGGTGCCTCAAAATGGACCCAACTGGCAATGGCTGACGGGAGTTGTGGTACAAAACATCTGGAGAGCCAAATGTTGCAGACTCCAGCCCAACTAGGTGTCCTGTCCCTTGCTGGATTATAGGCCTGCCATCTCTGTATAACACATGTAGCAAAAATGAACACCTGAGTCATTCCCATCAAAGTCATTTCTTAGCCCTTCTGCAAAAAAGCCAAAGGGGATAACAAAATTCCTACACATACTTACATCTTTCAGTGTCGGACTAGCACAGAACATAGTGTCAGGCACCAAAAAAGTGGTCCACATTCACGAATCGTAGTATGTCCTTTTTTTTACAACACACTTCTTGGGTAGAACCTGCTTTGGCCCCTTTGTTTGGCAAACAGTGGATTTAACCACACATGGCCAGTAACATTGTCATTATAGTGACCCACATTGGCCCACAAAGCTGGCCCACATTAGTTCGCCAGGCCGGCTCTTCGGGCAGTGCCCTATTCATTTATGGGTCAGCCTACGCCTGCCTTTTAAGTTTCTAGCACCTTGCAATAACTTTTAAAGGAGCACTGACAACTCAGCCCATGCTAATCTGGGACACCTTTCTGTACCTTCACAGCAAACCAGCCACCAGTTCCATTTATAATCCAAATATTGCATGACTTCCCACTCTTACTCATCAGAAAACCTCTCCTCCTCGATACCGTCAACAGTGCATGAAAACATGTTTTACTTTTTCTTACAATCCCCTTCAGGGTCCCTCTCAGTTCTTGCAGCGTGAGAGCCAGACCCATCCTTTAAACTGAGATACAAAATGGACCCCCAGGGGAAGGAGGCCCACAAGAGGCATGAGATGAATACAATGTTAGGACACCTGAGAGTAGGGACATCCCTTTGAAGCTGGACCACAATCGTCACTCCCAGAGTCCCGAGTTTTGTCGGGAAACAAGAAAGTGAAATCCTAAACCACAGGAATCAAGCTGCCTTAGCTTGACCACTACCCCAATATAAGTTGCTCTCACTGTGAGAGTGCCCTCTCGCCTGTAACAATGACATTCTCTCAACCAACAATGTACTCATAGAGATGTCAATGGGATTGCACGCTGGGTAAATCAGTGACACCTGCCACACAATGAACTAATCCCATAGACTTCAATGTGCAGCAGCATGGGCATTATGTGCCATTGACCTCAATGGGACCACATACATCTACATCACTCCCAAGTGATCTACTTCCATTGTCTTCTGCCGTTGCCCTACCATCCAATTCAAGGGCGATGTATCATCCCTGAACAATTATACGCTTCCATTCACTTGATGGAAACCCCTCCCAGAAAAGGTGATTTACCCCTAAATAATGATTTGCTTGTATGAACTTTAATGGGACACTCAGACATTGCACATCATCTTCCTAGCCATTATCAGTCCTATTGTCTGGAGCGTTAACCCACTCAGTGGGTGCGCATTGCCCCTTGAACACTACTGAGCACCAATGGTCGCAATGGATATCTGCTCAGTGAGTACACGTTACTTATTGAACAATGCTCTGCCCCACAGACTGCAATGGTAACCCCTCTTGAACGTCTGCAGTCAACCCTTTTGGAAATTATTCTGCTTAGAGCATTGCCCACCTACAGTTATATAAATCAAGGCCGCTTCTTCTCAAAATCAAGCCAATGGGTGTCATAAGATCCTGTAATGACCTTGATATTGCTGGACCAACTAAACAGTATGAGGATGGAAAATAGCACCAATTACTCAGTTCTGAGTTCTGTAAAGCATGAGGCAGCAGATCAAGACCTTTATTCACGCGCTGGACTCTAGGGTCACTTACATAACGCCTTTAAAATGAACTCAATGGGTGTAGGTTCACCTGCATGATTCCAGAATGATAAGGGATATTCTCCTTGTGAAAATGGGTTTCAAAGGCCAATTGTTTACATGTACATGGCAGCGTGTAAGGAGCCGTCGGGGCCGTTCAAGGCCTATCTTATCATCACCATATTACACCCTCAAGACGGGCCCCTCAGTGGCTCCCAGTTGAGCACTGGATCACCCACAAGCTGCTTGTACAGACCTATAAATATCAGTCAGCCTTTGCTCTTTTCTATTTAATGAAGCTCCTAGTAGCGACTCAGCCCATGATCTCCCTATGCTCTGCCGATCACCATGAACTGCTGCAACCACGATTCAAATTGGTCTAATTTGGTGGGACACGCTGTGATGTGCAAGCCCCCAGGGAATGGCGTGCTCTCCCTTTGTCCCTGTGAATGTCGCCCTCTCTGCCCGCCTTCCAGAAGGCCATTAAGCCTCAACTCTTTAACCTGAATCTAGGTTAAGTAGAAGTGAAGCTGCCTGTTCCCTCCTAACCCCTCTGAGTGGACTGTTTGTATGTTATGTTGTTTTTTGTGCACCCTGAGGCCTAGGGGCATGTGGAGTGAAATAATAAATAATAATAATAATAGACTGAACTGAGAACTGCACTCCAAAGATTCCATGAGTTGTGTCTATCCTTCTGCATGCAATGTTGTGGGCTACAAAAGACGTTTGAAGAAGAGGATGTGCGCTCTAAGTACAAAAGGTGGCAGGCACTGTGGCTTTAAAGACATTGTTTACTTGCCAATCAAACTGCACAATGCCGCCAGATGATGCGTTTAAGTGGCATTTGGTGGCAATCCTTGGTCAAGGAATAAGTACCAAGTTGTATGGCAATCTCTGCAAATGGTGTGTGTGCCTGGACATTTAATGTCACAACTTGGCAACTGCACCTGAGCTTTCAATGTCAATGGCCGTTATATGACAGCACTGCGGTCATATGATATGATGGCTGCTCCTGGGTCTGAGATGATATTTGCTGGCCAAATAGATATACAATGGCAACACAAAAGCCATCACTATAGTCTTTGTCAATGATTGTTTTGGAAGGTGCAGCTCCTTTTGAGTTATTGCTCAAGGGTGACTTTCTCCAATCTTCTGGAATATAAGACTGAACAGTTTCACCAAGGCAAAAATGAGTGGAAGAGGATTTCCCATGCGAGTTCATTCCACCACTCTTTGTGTGTTCGTGGGCCACAGGTCTTGGTCACCTCCGTCATTAAGGACAGTCTAGATTGTTTCATGACTGGTCAAAACAGGACTAAATGCTTTAATGATTCTGTTGTGGTTCTGTCCCGACACAATATGCATTCGGTCGCCAAGTTATAGCCTTTCCTTCCACTTAGGATCTCCCTGGTCGGGAATATGTTTAGACGAAACCTCAAAAATTGGTCCCTATAATACCAATGTGAAACAACTCCAAATATCTTGGTAGTGAATTTAGTTTTCTTGGTTCCACAAATGATTTCACGTAGAATGTCATGGATTGCCGTTCTTCCTGTGTATGTATCAAATCTTGGACGTATAATTTCTTTTTAACTTTATCAGGATTGTTGCACATAATTAGTTCTGATTCATCCAGGTCTAATAGGATTGAATGACATATATCTCGCCATTCTGACAGTGTCTCGTCGCTGTTCATTGTCATGACCTCTCTTAGTACCCCCTGCCTTTGTATTGTCCAAACATTTCCTATAAAGGCCAAGAGTTTTCCAGGTGACAATAGTTTTCATGCCGGTAAGTCCCAATTCCATCCATATAGCTTGGATGGGGGTGCTCTTCGGTAGCCATAGAGTACTTTTCCAAAACAGCCCCTCTATTTTAGACCAATTTTCCCCTTGGAATGAAAAAGAGATTTTGGCTCTGTATGTCAGGATGGGTAGGACCTTCATGTGATAGAATGTAATTAACGGTGCCATTGAAAACCCGCAATATCTTCTCATCAATATCCTCGCTTGGGATGCCAGATTTTTTCACTTTTGCTCTTAGGGACTCCAATCTGGGAATATCCCTTATACTTGTGTTCAAGCATGTTCCCAAGTATGTAAGGGATTTCACTTCTGGGATTTCTTTCCCCATTAGGTTCCACATGAATCCTTTCTTGGTGTTACAATGTGTGCCATCTTTAAAGACCAGTACCATTGACTTTGATGAGTTGATTTCCAAGTTGTTTGTTACAACACATTTATGCAATGCATCAATCTGTCTCTGAAGTCCCAGTGGGGTCTGGTCCAGTAGGACTACGTCATCTGCATATATCAGCCGTCCAATTTTATGTTGACCAATTTTGGGTGGGAAATATCTTATATTGTAGAAAGCAACCTCCAAGTCTGATATATACAGATTAAAGAGTTCAGGTGCCAACAGGCATCCCTGTTTCAGGCACTTGTTGGTACTAATTTCCTTCATGAGGAGACCTGATCGGTCCAGTCTGATGCTGATAAACGTCTCTGAACAGAGGTCTTGTATAGTCTCTAAGATTTCATTTGGACATCCCCAATTCTGTAGTTTGTCCCACATTTTTCTGCGGCAGATGGTGTCAAAAGCCTGAGAAAGATCTATGAAGGCCATGTAGAGTTTTTTGGTTTTACTTCTTTCTACTTGGGTCTTCAGGATATTGATGATAAAGACATTGAGGGCCATGCCCACCCCCTTGACGAAACCTGCTTGCCATTCGTCCCGCTTGCCTGAATCCATACTCCAATTGGCTAAGTTCTTTAACAATAACGCTGCAAGCACCTTTCCTGTTACATCCAAAAGCACAATATGGCTTTTTTTTTTCCTATAATGAGTGTTTAAAGCATCCAAGAGGCCGGTCAGCAGCAAGCAGGGACTGTCCTTTGCCCCAGTTCCTTCCTGCTTGAAGAGCCATTGCTGTGCCAGATTCTCCTGTAATGAGATGCTGGTTCAGAAGAATGACCCCTTAAAGGGTGGTCATACTGCATGGCTGGAAACATCATTCGCCTGTCCCCCTGTAACCACAAGGCTTGAGTTGCTATCCTGCCTCAGCGAGGAGATTGTGAGGGGAGCCCATGTGACATGGCAACATGTCAACACAGCTCGTCCTGTAGGGGGTGATGATCCATATGCCCCCTGTGTTCTGCAGCGCCCGGCCCTTAAGTCTAGTCTGTAGCAGCATTCCCAAAAGAGAACACACCAGAGCGGTTTGCACCCCACCCACCTGTTTAGGGCCCATTGACACACCCCAGAGAGATGAAAAGGAAAGACGAAACCACAAATGCTATTATTTTCTTTTCCTGACCCACGCCCATTTGACTCGCCCACCCCCCACTTTGTTTACTCTGTATTCTGTTTTCTCCACCGCTTCACCCCTTCGTTGATCTCAGACAAGACTTGACGCTTTGAAAAAACTACAGTGAAGATTTGGCACAGTATAAAATATGTTTAACAATAGGCTCTACAACTTACTGTGTGAGCACAGTCAACGGTTTGGGAACCCCACTACACATAAAGTCTCCCACCCTGCTTGCGAAGAGAACACAACAAAGACACAATTTATTTTGTACACAGTAACATGCTTATTTCCTCAACCGTCAACCATTTGGAGAGTCTGTGAAAGTAAAGGAGTTCTTTCTTAAAGAGAGTAACATGAGACTGCAAATTTCTTTTATTCTGTTGCTCTTTTGTGCTGTGGGATCATTCCGTCTCACTCTCCTTTACAGGGCCAAGCCTAGAGTCTTTGATCACTGCTACTAATATGATATGATATGGCATTTATAATGCGCCTATACACAAGTGTTTCAAGGCGCGACGAGTCAAGGGGGAGGGAACAGAGGCAAGACAGAGACAACGATCTTACTAGGCCAGGTGACATTGAGATCGCGCAAGTGCAGGGGAGGGGGAAGGGGAAAAGTGGGAGGGGAAAGGGGTAGGGGCAGTGCAGTACATAGGATAAACAGTCAAATAAATAAAAACAATAGATAAGCAGTGCGGTAAGCTGGTGGCAAGTGCAAGGGTAAGTGCAGACATCAGGTGTCAAGTGCTGGTAGGGGGCTGTAGGGATACAGAAACAGCACCTGAGTGCAAGGGTTGCCAGTGGGGCAGTGCAGGTGTGCAACTGGTGGGGAGGGGACCTGGGCCGAGAACAGAGGGTAGCCAGGTAACCAGTGCTGTTTCAGTTTCGGCCAGGAGTTCAGCAGGGGAGAGGAGGAGAGAAAGCAGAAGCAAAGAGGAAGGTCTTGAGGTGCTTCCAAAACCGGAGATTGTTCTCCTCAAGTTTCAGAGAGGCAGGAAGGGGGTTTCCAGAGGGAGGCCCCAGCCGAAGAAAGAGATCTACTACCAACTTGTTGCTTGGAGAAGAGACTGACCCTGAGGGAGTTGGAGGCGGATGAATGAAGAGCTCGAGAAGGAAGATATTTAGGAAGAGAGAGTTGACGATATTGAGGCCTCAGGCCCCACAAGGCCTTGTGGACAATGCAGAGGGTTTTGCACTTAATCCTTGTAGCCACTGGGAGCCAGTGCAGAGATTTCAGTCTTGGAGAGATACAATACCTGGGCTTGAGGCCAAGGACAAGTCTTACAGTTCTGTTTTGGATGAGTTGCAGAGGGCGGAGAGTAGAGGCAGGCAGGTTTAGAAAGAGGTTGTTGCAGTAGTCCAGCCTAGAGAGAACCAGAGCTCTGGAGACAGTGAGCCTCTGGAGGAAGGAGAGGAAAGGAAGAATACCTCTGAGGAGGTGTAGCTGGTAGTGTGACGTCTTAGAGATGTCAGAGATGTGAGGAGAGAAGGAGAGTGTGTAGTCGAAAATGACCCTGAGGTTGTTAGCCTCACAGGTGGAAGCAGGAAGAGGGCCAAAAGAGGCCAGCCAGAGAGTGACAGGAAAGGAGGGAGCAGGTGGGCCGATGAGGAGACTCTCAGTCTTACTGGCATTAAGGCGGAGATCATTGGCGGCACACCACTCCTGGATAGCAGACAGAAAGCCAGAGATGAGAGAAAGAGAAGAGGTGGTTGAAGGGAGCTGAAAATGAGCTGAGTGTCATCCGCATAGCACTGAATGTTGGGGCAGAGAGTGGCAATGTGGTGGGCAAAAAGTACCAGGTATTGGTTGAAATGCCAGGGAGAGAGGTTAGACCCCTGGGGAACACCACAGGTAGAGATAGAGGAGAGGAAGAACCCAAGTTGGACCTGGGAGGGTCGATGGAGAGGAAAGAAGTCACCCAAGCCAGGTCCTGATCGATGATACCCAGGTCATCACGGAGATGGTTGCAGGATGGCATGGTTGACGTGTCAAAGGCAGAAGAGAGATCAAGTAAGATGAGGACACAGGGGTGTTGGAATCGAGGTTGGAGAGCAGGTCTTCACGGATGTTCAGAAGAGCAGTTTGCGTGCTTCTGGCAGCTATGAAGCCGGACTGATGGTCATGGAGACAACCAACAGATTCAGTATGAAGATTAAACCTGGAGATGGCCAGCTTTTCCAGGAGTTTGCCCAGGAAAGGAGTGATGGAGATTGGGTGATAATTTGCCAGGCAGGACGGGTCAGCACAGGGTTTCTTAAGAAGAGGGTGCACACAGGAGTGCTTCAGGGGGGAAGGGAAGACACCAGTGGTGAAGGAGTGGTTGCATAAGTCTGCCACAGCAGTAACCAGGGTTTCAATGTGGTCATTGATGGTTTTGGAGGAACAGGGGTGGACCTGTTTTGACGAGACTTTCATAGATTAGACTTGTCCAGAAACCTCGTCTGGGGAGAACAGGGGAAAGGCAGAGAACGAGGGAGTAGAGGTGGTCGAAGAAGGGTCGGAGGAAGAGCAGGGAGTAGAGGGTGGAGGAAGAGAGGAAGAGAGAGAGGACAGGATGTCCTGAGTTGAACAAATGAAATGAGAAGCCAGAGCCATGTAGCAGGACTGGGAGGGGACAGGAGAGGTAGAGACTGCAGCAGGATTGGCCAGCTCTTTGCAGATTTTAAAGAGTTTGGCCGAGTTGTTGGATGCCGCAGAGACATGGGCTTGGATGTGGGCTTTCTTCTTGGTGCGGACAGAGAGTCGTTATTGCCTTTGGAGCAGGCAGCAGGCCAGTTTGTCAGAGGATGTCCCGGAAGGACGCCATTTCCTCTCAGCCACCCTGCACTTGTGTTTAAGGTTGCCGTGGTCTGAGTAATACCAGGAGTTGGACTTGGCTTTGGGCTTCAAGCGGATCCTCATGACGGAGGCAAGAACATCAAGAGTATCAGCTATAGCAGAGTGGAGCATGCAAAGGGCTCTGTCATGGTGTGAGTCAGCCAAAGGGGGAGGGGGTGTGAGAAAGTGGTGGCGAAAGCCTCAACGGACACACACTTCATGGGTCGGATAACCGAGAAGGTAGGTGGCAGTGCTGGAGGTGCCTTGGCCTGAGGGGTAGAGTGGGTGAGCTGGGGGGAAAGGAGAAAGTGATCACTCCAGGAGAGAGGAGTGGTGAGAGGGATAGAAAGGGGAAGGTCTGAATGGATCAGAACATCAAGAGTGTGCCCGTAGAGGGTGCCAGGCCATAGGGCAGAATAGAGTGTAAGGGAGAGTCACAGAGGTCACAAATGAGTCCAGAGGAAGCACAGGAAGCCCCCAGGTGGATGTTAAAGTCTCCGAGGAGGAAGAGTTGAGTGGTCGAGACCAGGAGGGAAGAGGAGAGGTCCACCCACTCAGAGAGGAAGGAGGAGATCTCACCAAGTGGCCGACAGATGGTAGCCACATTCAGGGAATGGCCAGGACAGAGAGACTGCAGACGTCAGACGAGTTTTTGACAGCAGAATGAGAGTTGAGAGTGGCAATATGGATAAGGTTGCCGTCCTTGAAAGACTTCCAGGCCGGGGTACAAATCAGAGGTACGCCCTGCAGAGTTGTAGAAGAAGCCCGAGAGGGGGCAGAAGAGGAAGGAGGAGAGGGCAAGGTAGCCAAGGAAGAGACAGCAGGGGGAGGCAAGGAAGCTGTGGGGGGAAGAGTGGGGACAGCAGGAGAGGAAAGGAAATTGGTGAGCCATGGGAAGCGTCTATCAAAGAGGAGAAGGTTGGCCTGAGGGCCTCGGACCAAGATGGTACTATTCAGGTAAACATTAATGATGAGCTTAGAAGAGTGGAAGAGGGCCAGGAGGGCCTCCCACCAGGTGCCACCATTAATGGGAGAAGAAGAGAAAGAAGAAAGCACAGAGACCATATGAAGAGTCCATAGGTCTGGCGAGGGAATGATAAAAGGATGTCGGTGAGGGTTTGCCTGGAGGAGGCACTGGTATAGGTGTCAGCGATAGTGAGACCTGTGTTGGAGAGCAGGTTGTCCTTTTTAAACTTCTTCCTACCAGATTTAGTGAGGAGAGCAGGATAGTCGATATAGAAGCAGTTAGAAAAGATAGGAGAAACAGCACCATGCAGTAGGTAAAGAAGAAGAAGAAAGGGAGTGGGAGGGGGAGGGAGTTGACAAGACACTAGGGAAGGACACAGGGAGGGGTGCAAGCAGACAAGGCAAAGAGGGACGAGACAATAGTCGACAATTGAACAATATGACAAGAGCTAAAACAATAGTGGAGCAGTTTGCTAAATGAACGATTTGCTAAGAAGACAAGGACAAAGTAGTTGGTGTATGAGGACCTAGAGGAAGGAAAAATTTCAACGGAAAACACACAGCTGTACAGAAAGGACAGAGCAGTCAGTGAGGTGAATACAAAAACCACATAAAACCAACACAGGAAAAATCGGCAGAAGCGGACCTAGATGAGAGAGGAAAATGAGGGGAAATACAGGCAGTGTTAGCGGAACAGCGAAAACAGACCTAGATGAGGGAAGAATAAGGGGAAATACAGGCAATGTAAGCAAAACAGAGCAGTAGGCGAGGAAAAACAACAGCAATGGAGAGAGATGACCTAAGTAGGCAAGCATACAGCAGAAGCAGGACAGTAAAACAAACAGTGATCAGGGCAGTTCAGGCAGAGCAGAGGGCATGTGGGAGCATGAGGTTAGAGGGGGGGTGTGAGGTATTGCGTGGAAATCACAGCCCGGAACGTGAGGAAGTTGCTATGACACACAAAGTAGGAGATGCGAGTATGCAACCAGGCAAGGATTGCGAGGGACCACACGGGCAGCACGCGCCAATGCGCAGGGCACGCAGTCAGGGAACGCTAGGAAGTTGCGAGGACACGGAATGAGGGAGTTGTGAGGAACCACACAGTCAAGGATTGCGAGGGAGCACACAGGCAAGCGCGAGGCAGGGAATCGCGAGGAAGTTACGAGGACACGCGATAGGGGGAGTTGCGAGGAACCACGCAGTCAAGGATTGCGAGGGACCAAGTGGGCAGCGCGGGGGACACGTGGTCAAGAAAGCGAGGAAGTGGTGAGGAAATGCGATGAGGGTGATGCGAGGAACCCCGCAGTCAAGGAAGGCGAGGGACCACGCGGACACGCGATATGGGAAGTTGCGAGGAACCACTCAATTGAGGAATTGCGAGGAACTACGCAGGCTAGGAGTGGGGCAAACGCAGACCATGCGGTCAGGGGCGTGAGGCCACGTGAACAGTGGGGGGCGGCCGACCACAGGGACCACACGGGCTGGGTGCGAGGCAAGCGTGGATCGCACAGTCAGGGGAATGCAAAGGTGGTGGAGTGGACACGCAATCAAGGAATTGCGAGGGACTAGACGGGCTACGGGGGTTGCGCGGGTGAGGGTACGAGAAGCACGCCCAAGGCGGGGGTGAAAGGTGCAGAAGGATGGCAAGGAAGTGCAGAGCATCAAGCAAACTCCCAACTCCCAACTTCTTACCTGGTGGCCGCAGACAGGAGGGTGAAACATCCTCACTCACAATCTATGCCACAGACACCTTCCTCGCCAAACACCTGCATCGCTCAGCACCGCAGCCTTGTCCAGCGAGGGCTTTGCCACAGGGGGACCCGAACCTCGGATTATATAGGCTTGGTAGCGTGGAGGTAACAAACATGTTACGTGGAAATTGGGCAGCGTCACCTGCGAACCTGCTTCACTCAACACTGCGGCCTTGTCCTGCGACGGCTTTGCGGCAGAAGGACTCAAACCTCGGATTATATAGGCTCGGTAGCGTGGACGTAACAAATGTGCTACGTGGGAATCAGGCTGCGTCTCCTGCGAACCTGCCTTCTCCAGTGAGGGCTTTGCCGCAGAGGGTCCCGAACCTCAGATTATATAGGCTTTGTAGCGTGGGCGTAACAAACGTGTTCGGTGGAAATCATGCAATGTCTTCTGCGAACCTGCCTCACTCAACACTGCAGACAACATAGGCTGTGATGGGCCATTGATGCAGTAGAGCAGGCTCAAGGCAGCGGATTTTGTCAGAGTATGCACAATGGCCTTGACTGTCAGATTTCTTAGCAATACCAGTTTGAACCTTCAGTTTTGTGCTTTGCAAATTGTCCCCAGACAGGAAGACCATACTGGGCCTGTTCCTAGTAGTTTCTATCATCAGCGGTGAACTTTATGCATTTGGGATCAAAAGCATTTCTTGTTCTTCTTTCAACGAACCTTGAAACTATAACAGCAAAGTGTTCTCCTGTGTCTAGAATTTTTAGTTTTAGGGGTACGAAGCCTCTTCTCCATATGTTTTGCACTACATCTCGAATCCGCCTAACCCAAAATAGTCAGTGGTGGGGTTTATGGGAGCCATACAGTACTTCAAAACATCTGCAGACCCACAGGTTGCTAACCTATGTTCCCTCTACGTTGTGTGCATGTGTTCTTGCCCAAGCTTTCCTAGCATCAGACACAGACAATTATCACCTCCTCAAGCATAAAGTACAAGCCATTGAAGTTACCTGCCCCGTGCCTTCTCCTAGTATTGAAATATTCCTGACGCTACTCCTGCATAGAATTAGGGCAACAGACATTCAGAAATTGACTGTGCTTTTCAGGCAATCTGCACACTTTCCATGTTTTCCACATTCCAGTGGGCATAGACTTAAATGAATTCTAAGGTAACTCTCTCCAAGAAATTAGCGATTTCACTGACCACTCAACAGCGACCTCTCGTAATTGCCTATGGGAAACTGCACCTTCTGCTTCTTTTCTGTGTTCAACTCTCAAGACATTTTTAATGTAAAGGTTCTGTATTCAGCAACTCCAGCACTATTAACAGTCATTTGCAAAAAGGGGACGTCTAGTTACAGGAAAAAGCCCTCCCTCAGTTATCCTTCATACCAGTGCTGCTTTCAACCTTTAAGTGAAATCTATGTTTTTTAAAGGGGCTCCCCAAGGAACCTCATTGAGGCTCCTAATTGTTTCACCTGGTTCATACTGGGGCGAGGAAGAGTGGGCGAAACGCCTATAGGCTAGAGTCTGTGCTCAGCAATTTCACTTTCTGTGACACAGTTACAAGCAGGGTTGCTAAGATTTTCCTCCATATTTTCAACTTTTGGAGTCAAATAATGTTTCAGGGTGCTAGAAGGTACTTCACATTCCCAACAAGGAAACATTTTAGCTAACACGGAATATATTTAACCCATTTTTTTGTTTTCCCCTTAAAGTTCCTCTTCGGAACAGGCAGGAATAGTATTAGGACTCCCTCCTGTGCTAGTGTTCTGCAAGTTCCACCGACATCTAAATATCAGTGGAACTTTGTGGTTTGAAGCAGGGCATAATCTCCAATGAGTCCATTGTTCCCTATATTTGGCTGGGCGCATGTTTACCCCCTATTTTCGGTTGGAAGTAATTGCCAGGTCTTAGGAAACCCCGTGGCTGCTATGGGGCTGACATGTAGGGCTGGTTGTGAGTATTGTTTGTCACTGCCCTGTTCTCAGAGCAGTGTGCTGTTGATGGAAAGCAGTAGCACAGACATTCTGATCACCAGACTCTGTCATGCAATTAGCCTGATGCAATTATTCCTCCTACTCATAAATTATGAGAGGCATGTCCCTGTGACTTCTAAATAACTGCATTCTACTGGCACATGGGCTCTTACTTGCAAGTTGTCTGCCGCACTCCTTCTGGTTGCCATTATTCCATCTAGCAAATAACATCCTGACTGAATGAGTTGCCAGTCACGTAAATAATGTTAAGCGATATTTGTTCTTGTAACACAAACGTGTTTCTTTTTCCAGTGACATAAAACATGCTCTGCAGTGTTTGCCCTTCCACAACTGAATAACCACAACTAAACACAATATTTATACTTTATAAAACTTTACAAAACTTTATAAAACTTTACAAGACTTTGTTTCAGTACGTAGATATGTTTTTCTCTGCCAGGAGTGCTTTTTGTTAGGCTTTGTGGCAAATCTTGAAGTCTTGGATTGGTTTATGATGTTGTCTCAGAGGCACATATAAAACATTTGGGGCGTTATTACAAAACACACTAGGGCACAAAATGTCCAAATACAGCAAACATATTCTTTCAATGCCCATTTACACAAGGCTAATGTTTGCTGCAGTCATGGCACTAGTGTGAAATGCAAACATACATTGAATGTTTTTTTTCACTAGAGCAATGTTTGCCCTAGTGCTGATTGCACTTGTAGCGATGCAAAGTTTGTGTCATACACCTTGTGTTTTTTTAGCCATTATATTTGGAAACATTGCTATAAAATGCACTTTTCATACTGATGTGTAAAGCATGTCAGTGGTTGGGGAGGAGAAATTTATTTTTACACTCACTTCAAAGATGGTGGCTCACTGACTAGGTATGCTCACAACGTGTCTTACATCTTCAGTCAATTGTGCACATGTAAATAGTGTGCGCACTATTTACACACTTAGAGAAACATAATTAGAGGGACATTGCTGCTGAGCCCTGGCTTCATATTAGACCATGGTGTTTTTCTATTATGGGACTGGCTCTAGGGGTCGTTTTATTTTATTTATTTGTTTATTTATTTATTTAGCATTTGTAAAGCGCACCTAACCCAGAGGCATCTAGGCGCTTGTTACTGAAGGTTGTTGGTTACATTGGTTGCATGTTGTCATGAGGTACAGTGGTTACAAGTTACATTTGGTTAGAGTTGACAAAAGTTACATATTGTTTTAAAGGTACGGTAGTTGCATGTTAAATTAGGTTACATTATAAAACAGTTACAGTAGTTAAATATTGTCTGAGGTTGGAGTCGTTGCAATTTAGCTACTCGAGATGGCTATTTGCCTTGGCCAAAGGGTAATGTTTATAATTGGTATCATTAACAAGTGGTAAAGGTTTGCAGAATATATTTATTATAACACGGAGTAACATTCACCATTAAGCACCCATTTTGTGTAACTAAATTGTTAAGATTGAGGAGAATTCTTGTAAAACCAGAGGACTTCTGCTTTCCCACAGCTTCTTCACATGAGTGTGGCTTATGCGAGGTAACTGTGCGTGGCCTCCATCATATACTTACTTATCTGTAATATACCAGGCACGAGTTGAGTGTATACGTAGATGGGTGGAATCCCCCCCGCCCCCCAACTATCTTTGAGGGTGACAGCCCTGCTCAGGCTAGCTTTGGCAGGAGTTGCACTGCCCCGTTTAAGTGAGAGCCTGCCGAGTACTGAAACCCCACAGAGTGTCATGCTGGGCTGCCATTACTTTTCATCATGTCTCTGCTTGTTTTCAGTCACCCTTGTTATCTGCACAACTGCATCTCAAAGGCAAATCCCCGCACTGACCACAATTGAATGCTCAATATTGGCTGCATTCAAGAAAACGAACATTAAGTGAACTGAACAAGCTGTTAAAAGATGTCTATTCCATTGCCACGATGATTGCTAGATTAGCAAGAAAAAGTCACATGTGCTCTGTTGAACTGCACATTAAATCTCATCATGCATTCCGGTACCTTTCACCCAATATTTGTAAAGGAAAATAACCACTGCAAGAACATTAAAATGGTTCAAAAGGCCAATCCCACGACTTGCAGAATATGACTTGTGGGATCTACATATTTTTTTTTAAATAGGCATCCCCGATCAATGAGTGATGTTAGCTAACAAAAGTTGGCAGTAGTTGTCAATGCTACCAAATTTAGAACTCCTCATTTCCTCCTCAGCGTTTATTTTCCATGCAGAATAATGTCTGACTAAAGAGAAAACATGTCCCTCTGCACTTGCGTTAACCTCGTGCTCTTTGATATCACTTCCTGCCCTCTGATATCACTTCCTGTGGTCTTGCGCGTTCTAAATGCTCATTAATCCTCCCTCTCATATTTTTTGGGGGGATTTACGCCCTGAATAATACATTCGTAATGAAAGAAATGAAGGCATTCTTGTGTTGAAGAGTGCTAAGGTAAATGCTGTTATCAGACAATACACAGAACCAGAAGTTACAGGCGAAGACTGGAGCTGTGCGGGCTTTCCTTATCCACACAGGTTACAGCACTAGTCCAAGAAGCAGAAGTTACCTGTGCATGCACAAATGAATAGCATGTGAAGCAGCACCACAAGCTTCCCTGGCAGACACAGAGCATGTAGGCGCAGGAAGGCAGCACTGCACACTTCTCCCCACAAATTGATGTACAAATAGCCAGAGCACAAGCTCCACTCGTGCACAACAACGGTGCAAAACATGCAGCAGGAATGTGAGCTTCCCTCCACAGAGATGGCGCATTGCACAACCCCTCCACTCACAGGGAAGGTTCAGCAGGGGTAGCAGGAATGTGAGATTCGCTAACACACAGAGCTAGTGCACTTCACACCGCCTTCACTCAGAGAGAAGATGCAGTCCAGCTAGAAGGCATGTGAGCTTCTATCACACACATAGATCGTGCAGTCCACGCCACTTCACTCATAGAGAAGATGCAGTTCAGGTAAAAGGAATGTGAGCTTCCCCAACACACCGAAATGGTGCAGTGTATCCCTCCTTCACCCACAGAGAAGATGCAGTCAGTTCTTAATTTGTGGGCGGGGGCTCTGGCACTTATTTTTGAGCCCCTGCACTCATTGTCTCAGACTCACGTCTCACTTTAATTATGAAGGGGTGATAGTTAGTGCATCCATCAACCACAATGAGCAGGTTTGAGGTGCATTGTAATTCCGGATAAGTCAACACTGTGGGGAGCAGCAGTGGTGGGGAACTGCCCACTCGCAGTGTCACAGGAGTGGTAGAAAATATTTGGGCCCTGGTACTTATTTTGTCACAAATTAAGCAGTGTATACCACATTCACTCAGCAAGAAGATTGAGTCCAGGTATAAGGAATCTGAGCTTCCCTCACACACAATGATGGTGCAGTGCACGACTCCTTGACTCAAACAGAACATGGAGACCAGGCAGCAGTAATGTGACCTTCCCTAACACAGAGATGGTTCAGTGCACGCCTCATTCACTCACAGAAAATATGCATTCCAGGTAGCAGGAATCTGAGCTTCCCCCAGACACAGAGATGGTGCACTGCACACCACCATCACTCACATAGAAGATGCCGTGCGGGTAGCAGGAATGTGAACTTCCCTCACACAAACATATCGCGCACTGTACACCAACTTCACTCACATAGAAGATGCAGCACTGGTAGAAGGAATGTGAGCTTCCCTCACACACACAGATGATACAGTGCACACCTCCTTCACTCACAGAAAAGATGCATTCCAGGTAGCAGGAATGTGAGCATCCCTCACACACACAGATATTGTGCAGTGCACGCCTCCTTCACTTTCAGAAAAGATGCATTCCAGGTAGCAGGAATGTGAGTTTCCCTCACACACAGATATGGTGCACTGTGCACCACCTTCACTCACATAGAAGATACAGTGCTGGTGGAAGGAATGTGAGCTTCCCTCACACACACAGATGATGCAGTGCACGCCTCCTTCGCTCACAGAAAATATGCATTCCAGGTAGCAGGAATCTGAGATTCCACCAGACACAGAGATGGTGCACTGCACACCACCATCACTCACATTGAATATGCAGTGCTGGTAGAAGGAATGTGAGCTTCCCTCACACACACAGATGATGCAGTGCACACCTCCTTCACTCACACACAAGATGCATTCCAGGAGGAAGTGCAAGCTTCCGAAATGCACAGTCCCAGGTTATATACTGAGCAGGAAAACTTAGTTGGCTAGTTTGTGTAGATGCCTTAATGCAGATGCAGCCTTCGCCCTCTATATTATTTTGCATTTATTTAAGGTGTTTGCATTATGCCCACCTAACCTTAAAGGGCAGCGAAGCATTTCACAAGTAAGGATGGTATAAACGAAGCAAAGATGAGGTACCTATAGGCGAGAGGCTTTGGAAGAAAAAAACAGATCAAAGCAAGAAATAACCCACTAATCAGTTAGGAAGACCAGTTCAAGGGATGGGCACAACAAGGAGAAGCAGGGAGGGGACTCGAAGCAGTGGGTGGGGAAGAACGGGTTATGAAAAAAGTCTGTTCATATATTTCTTGTATTTGAGAAGCAGTGATGAGATGCAGACTTTGTATACCATGTGAAATTAGCCATGGTTGTATTTAAGACACAGGGAGGAGTATGATGCATGATGTTTCTCTGCTACTTAATACAGCAGAAGGACTTTTGGCAGCAAGCCCAGCTGACTGCCAAGGCACCCAGGTTGGGAGAGCGAGGCTAGGCCAGCAGCAAGGTGGTTTGGCTGGGGGCTGATGGGGAGCCCTTCCTTTCTCTTTCCATGCTGCCCCAGGCATGGCACCGGCTGGTGACGCAAGCTAGCGCGGCATGGGCGTATGGGGACAGAGCTCGGGGAGCAGCTATGGTTTGACGGTGGCAGTGCCATGGCGGGAACAGTTGGATATAATGGGCTACTCAGGGAGGGTGGCTCCTGCCATGGTGCCACCGACCGCACGCCCTGCCATGGTACTCACCCACCTCGAGGAATCCAGTGGGGTGGCAAAAACCGGTACGCACTGGGCTGGTAGGGGCCCTCCAGGGGCTGGCGGAGTGGGATCACGCAGTGTCTATGGCCTCCCGGTATTACTCCCAACGGCATGGCAGGGGCAAATGTCGAATGGTGTTGAAGAAAGTGTTTTCTTTTGTTTTTAAAAGTGTTGTTTATGTCTGGTTCACATTGCATTTTGGTGTGGACATAATGCAGCCCAATATGCAGAGGCGTTATAGCTAGCCCTGGGTACCTTCAGTGCCGACATTAGCTTAGCCCCTGATCTTTTCCAGACCTAGCAACACCCCTGCCAATATGTCCAAAACGAGATTCTTGTGTCCGGTCTTCCTTGCGGGCCTTCGCCCCTGAGCAACCCATTGAAAACGTGCATCTATAATCACATGATCCTCCTAGCTCACGAGCCCACCTAGGCTGAAAACCGAGCCTTCAGCTGATCAGAGAATCACCACAACTAATCCTCGGAGATCAAACTTCCTTTTTTAGAACGTTTACCTGACGGGCAGGTGCGCTGAAGTAGTCACAAAGTGACCGGTATTGCTGATTAAAGCAACTAAAGGAATACAGGGGACAGGAAAAAACAGCTAAAGCTTCATCCATAATAGGTGCAGGACAGGCAGCAGCGTGAAAGCTTCCTTCACACACACACAGAATAAGTGCAGTGCAGACAGCAGTGTGGACGCTTCCTTCACACACACAGAATAAGTGCAGTGCAGACAGCAGCGTGGACGCTTCCTTCACACACACAGAATAAGTACAGTGCAGACAGCAGCGTGGACGCTTCCTGCACACACACAGAATAAGTGCAGTGCAGACAGCAGCTTGGACGCTTCCTTCACACACACAGAATAAGTGCAGGACAGGCAGCAGCGTGGAAGCTTCCTTCACACACACAGAATAAGTGCAGGACAGGCAGCAGCGTGGAAGCTTCCTGCACACACACAGAATAAGTGCAGTGCAGACAGCAGCGTGGATGCTTCCCTCGCACCCATAGAATAGGTGCAGGGCAGGCATCATCGTGCCAGCTTTCTTTACAAACACAGAATATATGCAGGATAGACAGCAGCGTGGAAGCTTCCCTCGCACCCACAGAATAGGTGCAGGACAGTCAGCAGTGTGGACGCTTCCCTCGAAGCCACAGAATAGTTACAGGACAGGCAGCAATGTGAAACCTTCCTTCACACACACAGAATAAGTGCAGGACAGGTATCAGCGTGTAAGCTTTCTTCACAAAAACAGAATGGATGCAGGAAAGGCAGCAACGTGTCAGCTTTCTTCACACACACAGAATATATGCAGGATAGATAACAGCGTACAAGCTTCCCTCGCACGCACAGAATAGGTTCAGGACAGGCAGCAGTGTGTTAGCTTCCATGATATGATATGATATGATATGATATGATATGGTATTTGTAACGCGCCTATACACATGTGTTTCAAGGCGCGACGAGGCAGGGAGGGGGGACAAGGGGAGACAGACAACGATCTTACTAGGCCAGGTGTCATTCAGATCGCGCAAGTGCAGGGGTGGGGGAGGGGGAAAAGTGCAAGGGGAAGGGGAGGGGGGAAGTGCAGTACAAGGTAAGTGGCGTAACGTAATAAATAAATAAATAGGGCCAGCTGGTGGCAAGTGTGAGGTAAGTGCAGAACAAGTGCTGGGGGAGGGGGGGGGGGCTGTAGGGATACAGAGACAGTCCCGCAGTGCAAAGGGGTTCCAGGGCATCAGTGCAAGTGGAGAGTGGCAGGGCCCAGGACCGAGGCCGTTTAGAGTGGTCCAGTTGCAGGATCAGTGCAGTTTCAGTGAGGAATTAATTAGCTGTTCAGCAGGGGAGAGGGAGAGAGAAAGCAGAAGCAAAGAGGAAGGTTTTGAGGTGCTTCCGGAACCGGAGATGGTTCTCCTCAAGTTTCAGGGAGGCAGGAAGGCTGTTCCAGAGGGAGGCCCCTGCCGCGGAGAGAGATCTACCCCCAGCTCGTTGCTTCGAGAAGCGGCTAACCCTGAGGGAATTGGAGGCGGATGAGCGAAGGGCTCGGGAAGGAAGATATTTGGGAAGAGAGAGTTGAAGGTATTTAGGACCCAGGCCCCAGAAGGCCTTGTGGACAATGCAGAGGGTTTTGAACTGTATCCTCGCAGCCACTGGGAGCCAGTGTAGAGATTTCAGTGCTGGAGAGATACGGTCCCTGGGCTTGAGGCCAAGGACAAGTCTCGCAGTTCTGTTCTGGATGAGTTGCAGAGGGCGGAGAGTGGAGGCAGGCAGATTAAGATAGAGGCTGTTACAGTAGTCCAGCTTTGAGAGAACCAGGGCTCGGGAGACAGTGAGCTTCTGGGGGAAGGAGAGGAAGGGAAGAATACCTCTGAGGAGGTGCAGCTGGTAGTGTGACCTCTTGGCGACGTCAGAAATATGAGGAGAGAAGGAGAGTGTGGAGTCGAAGATGACCCCAAGGTTTTTTGCCTTGCAGGTAGGAGCAGGGAGGGGGCCAAGGGAGGCAGGCCAGAGAGCTGCAGGGAAGGAGGGAGTGGGAGTACCGATGAGTAGAATCTCAGTCTTACTGGCATTAAGGCAGAGGTCATTGGCGGCACACCATTCTTGGATAGCAGACAGACAGTCAGAGATGAGGGAAGGAGAGGGGGAGGCTGAGGGTAGCCTGAAGATGAGTTGGGTATCGTCCGCATAGCACTGGAAATTAGGGCAGAGAGCGGCGATGCGGTGGGCAAGGAGTGCCAGATACTGGTTGAACAGCCAGGGAGAGAGATTAGATCCCTGGGGGACACCACAGGTGGAGAAAAAGATGTCGGAGAGGAAGGTCCCCAGTTGGACCTGGGAGGGTCGATTTGAAAGGAAAGAGGTCAACCACGCCAGAGCCTGACCAGTGATACCCAGGTTTTCCCGGAGACGGTTGAGCAGGATGGCATGGTTGACAGTGTCAAAGGCAGAGGAGAGATCGAGCAGAATGAGAACACACGGAGTGTTGGAATCGAGGTTCAAGAGCAGGTCTTCACGGATGTTCAGGAGAGCAGTTTCCGTGCTTCTGGCAGCTCTGAAGCCAGATTGATGGTCATGAAGACTACCAACAGATTCAGCATGGAGGTTAAGCTGGGAGATGGCCAGTTTCTCCAGGAGCTTGCCCAGGAAGGGAGTGATGGAGATAGGGCGATAGTTAGCCGGGCAGGAGGGGTCGGAAGAGGGTTTCTTGAGAAGAGGGTGCACAAGGGAGTGCTTGAGGGGGGAAGGGAAGACTCCAGAGGCGAAGGAGTGGTTGCAAAAGTCAGCCAGGGCGGGAGCCAGGGAGTCGATGTGGTCCTTGATAGTTTTGGAGGAACAGGGGTGAACCTGTTTAGACGAGACTTTCATAGATCGGACTTGTCTGGAAACCTCGTCAGCAGAGAAAGGTGGAAAGGCAGAGAAAGAGGGAGGAGGGGTGACCGCAGAAGGGCCAGAGGAAGGGCCGGGTAGGGAGGGAGGGAGGTGAAAGGAGGAGAGCGAGGACAGGATGTCCTGAGTTTTAGAGATGAAGTGAGAGGCCAGTGCAGTGCAGAGGGCCTGGGAGGGGACAGGAGAGGTAGAGACTGCAACAGGGTTGGCCAGCTCCTTGCAGATTTTAAAGAGTTCGGCGGAGTTGTTTGATGCCGCAGAGATGCGGGCTTGGATAAGGGCTCTCTTCTTGGTGAGAACGGAGAGCCGGTACTGCCTTTGGAGCAGGCGGCAGGCCAGTTTGTCAGAGGATGAACATGAAGCACGCCATTTCCTCTCTGCAACCCTGCACTTGCGTTTTAGGGTGGCGAGATCCAAGTCATACCAGGAGTTACATTTGGCTTTGGGCTTCAGGCGGATTCTCATGACGGGGGCAAGGATATCAAGAGTAACAGATATAGCAGAGTGGAGCATGGAGAGGGCTGTGTCAGGGTGGGAGTCAGCCGAAGGGGCAGGGGGGGGGCGAGAAGGTAGCAGCAAAAGCCTCAACTGACACACGCTTCATGAGAAGGTGGGTGGCAGTGAAGAGGGTGGCTTTGCCTGTGGGGTAGGCAGGGTGAGGTGGGAGGATAGGAGAAAGTGATCATTCCAGGAGAGAGGAGTGGAGAGAGGGACGGAGAGGGGAAGGTCAGAAGAGATCAGAGCATCAAGAGTGTGCCCAGCAGAGTGAGTAGGCCCAGATGGGAGAATAGAGAGTGAGAGCTTCCCTCGCACCCACAGAATAGGTGCAGGACAGGCAGCAGCGTGTCAGCTTCCATCACACACACAGAATAAGTGCAGGACAGGCAGCAGCGTGTCAGCTTCCATCACACACACAGAATAGGTGCAGGACAGTCAGCAGTGTGGATGCTTCCCTCTCACCCAGAGAACAGGTGCAAGACAGGCAGCAGCGTGGAAGCTTCCTTCACACACACAGAATAAGTACAGGACAGGTAGCAGCGTGTCAGCTTTCTTCACACACACAGAATGGATGCAGGACAGGCAGCAGCGTGGAAGCATCCCTCACATACAGGATAGGCACAGGACAGTCAACAGCATGCAATATTGCTTCACATACAAAGAATAGATGCAGGTCAAGCAGCAGTGCGGAAGCTTCCCTCTTACCACCAGAATAGCTACAGGACAGTCAGCAGCATGGAAGCTACCTTTACACACATAATAGGTGCTGGACAGGCAGGAGCGTGTAAGCTTTCTTCAGACACACAGAATAGATGCAGAACAGACAGTAGCGTATCAGATTTCTTCGCACACACAGATAGGTGCAGGCCAGTAAGCAGTGTGGATGCTTCCCTCTCACCCAGAGAATAGGTGCAGGACAGGCAGTATTGTATATGCTTCTTTCGCACCCACAGAATAGGTGCAAGACAGGCAGCAGTGTGGAAGCTTTCTTCACACACACAGAATAAGTGCTCACACACACACAGAATAAGTGTAGGCAGAAGCGTCAAAGCTTCCCTCGCACCCACAGAATAGGTGCAGGACAGGCAGCAGCATGTAAGCTTTCTTAACACACACAGAATAAGCGCAGGACAGGGAACAGCATGCACGCTCCCCTCGCACCCACAGAATAGGTTCAGGACAGGCAGCATCATGGAAGCTTCCTTCACACAAACATAATAAATACAGGACAGGCAGCAGCATGGAAGCTTCCTTCACACACACAGAATAAGTACAGGACAGGTAGCAGCGTGTCAGCTTTCTTCACACACACATAGAATGGATGCAGGACAGGCAGCAGCGAGGAAGCTTCCCTCACACACAAAATAGGCACAGGACAGTCAGCAGCATGGAATTTTCCGTCACATACACAGAATAGATGCAGGTCAAGCAGCAGTGCGGAAGCTTGCCTCGCACCCACAAAATAGGTACAGGACAATCAGCAGCATGGAAGCTACCTTTAAACACACATAATAGGTGCTGGACAGGCAGCAGTGTGTAAGCTTTCTTCACACACACAGAATAGATGTCAGGCAGCAGCGTGGAACCTTCCCTCACACCCACAGGATAGTTACAGGACAGGCAGCAGCATGGAAGCTTCCTTCACACAAACACAGAATAAGCGCAGGACAGGCAGCAGTGTGGAAGCTTCCCTTGCACCCACAGAATGACCCAGGCCCCAGGCCACATGAAATGCGGGACGATAGAGGGTCTGGGAGTTTAGGGGCGAGGTGGGGGAAAACGGGCCAAAAGCGTAGGGAGAGGCGTCCGAACGGCGCCACAAGAAACAAAAGCCCAGGAAGGGCAGGAAACAGCACCTGGGAAGGTGCGAAATGTAACAGCAAGTGGTCAGGGGGGTAACCCGGCCGCTCCCAAGAAGCAACAAAAGGCCGGGGGGGGTATAAGTAAGCCTGGAAAAGGAGAGGCGGCACAAACCAGGTAAGAGCTCACCTCTCTCGGGTAGGCTCTTAGTGCCTCGATAAGGGGAAGGAAAAACGTTTGCTCTTGCGGGCTCACGCATTTTTCTACTTCTATGAGTTCGTTATAAACGCAGTGGCGAGTCGCCCAACAGTGTCGGAGCAGGAGCGACCCAGAAGTACCAGCTACAAACGAACAAAGGGCTTTCGCCGTGGTCAAACGATGAAGCGTGGCTGACAGAATTCAGACGAGAAGGATGGCAGAAGGAAGGGCAAAAAGGGCCCAAGAATTCTCAGAATGGGCGAGAAAGGCAGAGAAGGAATATGGGGCACAATGGGTGCTGGAGATAATGCAGAAAGAAGAAAGGGCGAAGGCAACATCACCTCTGCTGTTCATAGAGCCCAGCAGCAGCGAAGGAGAAGACGAAGTACCGCAAGGACAGAAAAGGGGAAGAGCGGAGTCGAAGAGATTAGAGGAACAGACAGAGGCACTGACCAAGAGAAAGAAAAAAGATAAAAAGAAAGGTACTGTGAATAATAATGTGGGGAATAAAATCGTAAAAATGTTAAAAAATTGCGTCACGGTTTCGGGTAAGTCGCCCAAAACCAATGGCAAGAAGAGCAGACGGGGGGAAGGGATCAAGGGAGGAGCAACAGGGGAGTTCCTCAACTGAAGCAAGCAGTGATGACAAAGAAAGGGATCATCTAAGGGCTTGGGTAAAATGGAGAGGAGTGGTGAGCAGGGAAAAACAAAGAGGGGCAGGGGGGGGCAGGGGCAGAACCCAGGGAAACCCCAGTCCCGGCACCGCAAGGGGCACCAGTAGAACCCAGGGAATCCCCGGTCCCGGCACCACAAGGGGCACCAGTAGTCCCGGTGCCGCAAGGGGCACCAATAATCCCGGCACCACAAGGTGCACCGGCAGGGCCAAACGTAGTGGCAGGGGACACACCAACGGGGGTAGCACCGACGGCCACCCTCTCTGTGATGGGTCACAGAGAGGGTGGCAGAGCAGCCTGCCCCCGACAACACAGGGGGGGCAATGGGAGCACGGAGACAACACAAGCAGAACCAGGACAATGTAGGAGTTTTGAAAAGGGGGTACCATGTAGCTGGGGATGGAAGTGCAAGTTCAGCCACAAGGGCGATAGATGTAAGGGTGACCACAGCAGCTCCAAGTGCACAAGGGCCGCAGCTCCAAGCGGCAGAAGCGATGAGACGTGGAAATAAGAACTGGGACTGGCAGGGGGCCACGCCGGGAAAAATCGAGAGATGGAAAGGTGGCTCCAGAAATACACAGACCAAGAAACGGCCCAGAGCAATGCAACGGTATCATATTCAGGCTTCGAGGAGGCAGTAGAACTGGTCAGGAAAGCGGAAAAAAGGGGAATGGATGGCATTCTGACTGTTGCCAGTCAACAACAGATCACGAAGATGGTTATGTAGGCATTGGGAGGGGGAATACTTCATCGACAAATGCCTCCTGATGGGGTGCGCCATCTCAGGCGCATATTTTATCGTGGAAATAACAAGCGAGTGGGGTTTTCCTCGGGCGGAGGAGAAAATGGTGGGCCCGACGCAGATTATCCAATTCCTAGGAAGAGAAATTGACTCAAACAAAGGAAGGTGTCGGATCCCGGTGACAAGATGACGGATCTGCTAGCGACAGTGAGAGAATTGCAAGCACTGGCAGGAAAGCAGAACGTTCTAGGAAGAGTCATACCACAGGGGAGGGTGTTCCAGAGAAGTATTGAGCTGAAAACAAGAGGTGCTACAAAGGGGGCACCACAGAGTCAAGTTAGGGGGAGGAATCAAGAAAGATCTGGAAGTGTGGGCAGAACTTCTGAAATACTTCGATGGGTCGGTGATATGGTGCTCACCGGTGAACGAGGAAGTTAAAAGGGGATTGTTCACCTATGCAGCAGGTGGCCTTGGGTTTGGGGCAATACTGGGGAAACAATGGTGTGCAGGCGAGTGGCCAAAAAACATGGCAGGTGGCGGAATGGACAAAAAACATAATGCTGCTGGAGCCCTTCCCGATATGGGTCGCTTTATGCGAATGGGGGGAAGAGCTAGGGAACAGGGAGTTAGCAGTATGGTCAGATAACATGGCGGTGGTACACGTGTTAAATAAAGGAAGTGCGTCATGCACAATAGTGTTGGAATTAATGAGGGCAATCACGCTGGAAAGCATAAGAATGAATAGATGCATAAAGGCGAGGCATATCACTGGGGAAGCAAATGTGGTGGCGGATGCAATCTCATGCTTGCAGTGGGAAAAATTCAGGGAGCTCAGACCGGACGCCGGCAAGGAAAGAACGCCCACGCCATGGAAGGCATGGGTCCCGTTGGATGCACTAGAAAGGAAAGCACGGTTGGCCACAAGGTCGACCCAAAAGAAGTGGGAGAAGAATGGAGAAAAAAAAAAGGGTCATCGACAAGCTGACCAGGAACGCCCTAACGTAAAAAACGGGTAAGCAGTACGAAGAGCATGTAAAAGATGGGTTGGTGGAAACAGGTGTAAAAAAGGTGAAAAAAATTGCAAGGGGAAAAAAGGTGTCAATTTCTCAAAGGGGCATTTGCCAAAGGAAAAAAGAAAAGTGGTAAAAGAGGTGATGGTGGAAACAGGCGTTAAGAGGTGGAAAAAATTGCAATTGAAAACAATGTGTGAATTTCCCAGAGGGGCATTTGCCAAAGGGAAAAAAGAAAAGTGGTAAAAAGATGTGTTGTAAAAGAGGTGGAAAAATTTCTATTGATAAAGGTGTGAATGTCTCGAAGGGGCATTTACCAAAGGAGAAAAGGAAAAGCTGGTTGGTGGAAACAAGGTAAAAGAGGTAAAATTGCAATTGAAGAAATGTGTGAAATTCTTGAAGAAGAATTTGCCAAAGGGAAAAAGAAAAGATGGGCGGCAGCGCACCACAAAAGTGTCGGGCATACGGAACACAACCAACAGCGCTAGAGTAAAATATGCTAGGAGAGGATGGGCTAAATTAGAGGGGAGGAAACCAGGTAACAGAAGGCGGGTGAGATTTGGGAAGTTGATAATTCTGTTAAAAGTATACGAGAGGCATGTAGCAGCACGGGCGAAGCCGCCATTCAGGGCAGCACCTTGCGCTGGCATAATACGGGGCTTTCAGGGTAGGGGAGGTGGGGGCAAGTAATACGGTGGCAAGAGACGGCCTGGCAAGGAGGGATGTTAGTATGGGAGACAAGGGGATGTCTATAATGCTAGAGAAAGCTAAAACAGACCAAACGGGCGAGAGTAACAGACCAAAATTGCATGAGAGAGAAGGACCACTGACCCAGATGCATCACACAAGAATTCCTAGACCCCCGACCAGAGGTCGACGGGCAGCTATTAATGCATAGGGACGGCAGTGATTACATCCTGGTGAGGCCTCCCGGGGATGCACTGGGAGGACATTCACAACTGGCTGTCGGACCTGATAGTTCAGGGACCCCCCCCCCCACCAAGTACCTGGTTATACACCTCGGAGGGAATTACCTGGTGAGCACAAATAGGGATACATTCAGAGGAACATGTGCAAGCCGCTGCATAGAATAGCCCGCAGCTGGTGGAAAACCGAGATCTTTATGTCAGAAATAATACCAAGAAGGGTCTGGTATGGGGCACAGAAGAGGCACGCAATTGAAATAGCCAGAAAGAAACTAAATAAATCAGTAGAAAAGTACTGCAGGAACACAGGTCTGCACTTCATAAGACATGGCTTACACCGGAGCAACCCGGGCATGTTTCACCAGGACGGGGTACACTTATCAAGGAAAGGGATGGGTTTTTTTTCCGACAACATTTTTTAGGGCACTCCAAGAACGAGGTTGTCGGTAGGGTGCTTTTGGTGGGACCTGAGCGGGCGTAAAGAACACCCGCTCAGGTGTGGCGGCATGTGCCCAGCAACGAAGGCCCAGGGATAACAAGGACTCAGGAGGAGCCTTGGGCAACTTTGGGACTGGACACAAGGTGCCCAAAAGCATATGGCAGTGTAATTATTTTGTTGTGTTGTATTTTCTGTAAGAAAATAAAATGCCTACGGCCTACAACTTTTCCATACACATAAGTTGTCTGTGATTTATTGCTTAGGTAGGGATCTGGCAAGAGAAGCAAAGTGAGCCCGCACTACTCAGCCTATGACCCAGGCCCCGGGCCGCATGAAATGCGGGACGATAGAGGGTCTGGGAGTTTAGGCGCAGGGTGGGGGAAAACGGCGCGAAAGCGTAGGGTGGGGCATCCGAACGGCGCCACAAGAAACAAAAGCCCAGGAAGGGCAGGAAACAGCACCTGGGAAGGTGCAAAATGTAACAGCAAGGGGTCAGGGGGTAACCCGGCCACCCCCAAGAAGGAACAAAAGGCCGGGGGGGTATAAGTAAGCCTGGAAAAGGAGAGGCGGCACAAACCAGGTAAGAGCTCACCTCTCTCGGGTAGGCTCTTAGTGCCTGGTTAAGGGGAAGGAAAAACGTTTGCCACCCAACCCACCCTAAAATAATAACGGAAGAAGAAGGGTGCAGGCAGGAGCAGGTACGCCGAGTACTCTCTCGGTACACGGTCCAAGAAAGAAGGAGCAAGCGGAAGTAAGAACGCTGAGTACTCTTTCGGTACACGGTCCAAGAAAAGAAGGAGCAGGCAGAAGAAGGAACGCCGAGTACTCTTTCGGTACACGGTCCAAGACATGTCGTAGGCGGCATGTGCCCAGGAACGAAGGCCCAGGGATAACAAGGACTCAGGAGGAGCCTTGGGCAACTTCAGGACTGGACACAAGGTGCCCAAAAGCATATGGCAGTGTAATTATTTTGTTGTGTTGTATTTTCTGTAAGAAAATAAAATGCCTACGGCCTACAATCCATACACATAAGTTGTCTGTGATTTATTGCTTAGGTAGGGATCTGGTAAGAGAAGCAAAGTGAACCCACACTACTCAGCCTATAGGTGCAGGACTGGCAGCCAGCATTGAAACTTCCTTCACACACACACAGAGAATAAGTGCAGGACAGGCAGCAGTGTGTAAGCTTTCTTCACACACACAGAATAGATGTCAGGCAGCAGCGCGGAAGCTGCCCTCACGCCCACAGACTATGCACAGTACAGGCATGGACGATTCCTTAGCACACAGGGAATAGATGTAAGAAAGGCAGCAGAGTGGAAGCTTCCTTAGCACACACACAATAGAGGCAGAACAGACAGGACCATGGATGCTTTCTTCACACGCACAGAATAGGTGCAGGACAGGCAGCAGCGAGGGAGTTTCCTTCACAACCACGGAGTAGTTGCAAAACAGACAACAGCATTGAGGCTTTCTTCACAAACACAGAATAGGTGCTGGACAGGCAGCGGTGTGGAGACTGTCTTTACACACACAGGTGCCCGACAGGCAACAGCGTGGAAGCTTCCTTCACACACACAGAACACGTGCAGGACAGGCAGCAGCGTTGAAGCATTATTTTCAACACAGAACAGGTGCACATAAAATAGGTGTAGGACAGGAAACAGCATTGGAGCTTTCCACACACACATACACACCCAAAATATGTGCAGTACAGCAGTGGTGGAGCCTTTCCTGAACCCACACAGATTAGGCACCGGACAGGCAGTAGAGGTAGGGCCTCATTACGACCCTGGCGGAGTGGGTTTACGCCAGCGTTATTCGCGGCGGACCCGTCCGCCCTACTACGAGATTCCGTAGCGCCATGGAGCGTTTTCCGCCTGGTTTTTCCGGGCGGAGAAATCCATGGCGCTACGGGACCTCGTCGTTAATTACGCCACCGTATTTTGAGGTGGCGTAATTAACGCCTTCCCCACTCCCATTATACCCTATGGGGCAAAAATGGGAATGGGGAAGGGTAAAATGGGGGATGGGGATTTACCGCCCCGCCAAGGTCGGAATGGGGCGGAAAATCTGCCATCCTCCATGGCGCTATCGGCAGCTTTCCGCCGTGCTCCGCGGTGCATTTAGCACCGCGATTTCCGCCAGGGTCGTAATGAGGGCCGTAGAGTTTTAACTTAAATACATAGAATGGACAAAGGTCAGGCAGCAGCAGTGCAATAAAATAGGAACAGGGCAGGCAGCAAAGGAGTACGTTATGCTTGTAGACGAAAAGACAGTAGAAGTGGAATTTCTCTTCAAGCACACAGACTAGGTTCAGGATAGGCAGCAGTGGTAGAAATGCCCCGAACACAGGACATGTGCAGGACAGGCAGCATCTGAAAAAACTATCATTGCACACAAATGGGTACAGGGCAGGCGGCGGATGTGGAGGCTTTCCACGCACCCACAGAAGGACAGGCGGCAGCAGTGGAAGCTGCCCAAACACACATAGTGGGTACCGTAAAGGCAGCAGCAGTGTGAGGCTTAGCTTTCCACGGTCATACATGATAGGTTCAGGACAGCGGTGAAAGCTTTTCATGCACACACAATAGGTACAGCACTGGCACATGCATGGAAGTTATGCTCACATACAAAGAAAGGAGCGCTGTGAGCTTTCCTCATGCACACACATAGATAGGTGCAGGACAGGCAGCAGGAGTCGAAGATTTCCTCACAGAGGACATGTACAGGGCAGGGCAGGCAGCATCGGTGGAAGTTATCCTTGCACACACCGAATAGAAACGGGACAGGTGACTGAGGCAGAAACTCTCCACAAACAAACACAATAGATACAGGAACGGAGGCCGTGGGTGGAAACCTCCCTCAAACGTGGACAATAGGTACAGGACAGGCAGCAGCTGTGGAAGCTGTCCACGCGCACACACAGGATATGTTCAAGACAGGCGACAACGATGAAAACTTTCCTCACACGCTAGGTACACGACAGGCAGCAACGGTGCATATTATGTTCCCACACAGGAAGGCAGGAGCTTGAAAGCTTCCCTCGTGCACACAGAGAATATATAAACAGGACAGGGAGCACGGGTCGAAGGTTCCCTCACACAGGAAGTTATCGTTGCACTCGCAGAATAGATACAGGACACGCGGCAGCTGTGCAAGCTTGACTCGCAGGGAACATGCACAGGCAGCAGCACTGCGGGCAGTAGCTGTGCACGCTTCCCGCACAGGCTCACACACAAAGAATTGGTGCCCGCGTCCATGTTTTCTATTACTCTGTCCTAACCACGAATTACAGCCAAAGCAAAGATCACGAGAACTGCAATGGAATTCAATGGTCAGAGGCATGCCTCCCAAACACTGAAAAAAGAAACGCCTACCCAGCCACTGCAAAGGTACAAAAAGGTACTGAAACGTGTCATGTGATTCGTTTAAAATGGTGTATAGCCTAACGAGCTTTAGCCGAGACTGTTTTAATTAGGAGTTTGTCATCGATTTTGGAAGTTAGCTAGATCCCAGGCATCCCCCCTCTCCCTCCTTAATGACTTGTAATGTGGCTGCTGAAAGATGGGAGGAGCTTATTACGGAAAGCCCCTGGGCAAACCACCAGCTGCGACTTTCACAATTGACTTGCGCATGGAGTGCTGGGAATATACTTCACCGCAGAATAATCTGGTCAACATTTTAAAATCTTTGAATTGCGCCAGAACCCGGGATCCGGATGGCACTTCAAATGATCTGATAAAATAGGATCCAGAATGGTACTCTCCTGCCTTTTCACTACTATTAGTCAGACTAACCTACTACCTCCAAGTTGGCGGGAAAGTGTCATTGTACCGATACAGAAGAAGGGCTCTAGGTGTGACCCAAAGAACGATCACCTATGGGCAATGCTCGATGCGCCTGCAAAAATACTCGGCACAGTTCTCCTTATAGAATTAACCTCTTGGGCAGAAGAGAATAATCAAATTCCAATTTACCAGACTGGCTTCATGAAAGGTGCAGGCCCGGTAACCAACATACTTACACTAATTGACATTATCTAGTACAATTGGCTAGCTTGGAAGCAAAAGACCTATGCCTCCTTCATTGACTTCAGCGAAGCCTTCGATACTATCTGTAGGGAAAGGCTCTGCCAGAAGCTCCATGACTGGAGCCTTCCACTATTCAGAATGATTATGGCCAGTGGTACGAGTGGGCGGCAGCGTTTGGTAGCGGTGCTTCTGCACTTTAAAAAAAAAGGTTTTAATTATTGTATACTTTTATTTGAAAATCGAACCGTTGCAGACTGGTTTCGGTTTAAAAGAAAAGTGTAGGAAACAGTTGGAATTTGCATTGAATGTTCCCTTAAACAGCAGGCACATTTGTTTGGGGGTGTCTATTATGCGTGGGAGGGGCCTTGGAGATGGGGTTTGTGGGGAGCGGGGCAGGCCAGCTGGGAACATAGTTCCACTACTTCTTTTCATACACTTCAACCACTGATTATGGCCTTATACTCATCTACCAAAGTCAAAATCAAAGGTTCCGTATCGGGTGCTACTACTCCTTATTTCAGTACTAGGGTCGGCCTAAAACAAGGATCTATTTTAGCTCCCCTACTTTGTAATCTTTTGGAAGACTTCCCAGCTACTTTAGTGAGCGCTAACTGTAATCCACTTACACTAGGACATCACAGGATATCGTGGCTAATTTACGCTGGCGATTTGGTTTTGTTTGACGCTATCCTATGGGGTCTTCATATTCATATGAACAGCCTTAGTGATTATGTGCGACTGAAGGATCTCACTATTGGCACCAACAAGACCAAAGTCATGGTATTTAGTCCAGGGGCCACAAACCCCAGTAAGCAATGTCCCTTGACTATTGGAGCCACAAGCGTTGAACGGGTAACTACCTACATCTATTTGGATCTTATCTTTGATGAACATTTAATATGGTACAACCATGTGCCTCAACTCGAAGCAAAGGAAACTCAATTAGCGGCAGTGATAAAAAGGTTCACCAAGAATAATCTTGGATATACACTGACCTCAATGCTTCAGCTGTGTAAAACCAAAATACGTTCAACCATACTTGAATGTTCCGGTCGAATACAAACACCTTGAATTTCGGTTCCCATCTGTATATAGCTATATACAAGGTAATACGCTCAATTTTATGCTAAAAATATTGTGGCTCTAGAAAGATCATTGTTGCATCGAAATGCCCTGTTAACACAGAATGAGTTACTGTGTCGAAATCTTTTGGTGGTTCAAAAACTGCAGCTGGAATTGCTGCCTTGTTTTCGGCAGTTTGGCATTCTACCAACAGATTATTGCCGCAAAGAGTTTACAACTACTCATAAATCTGTGATCTTTAAGTTGGTACTTGAACAATCTTTGGTAAACCCTTCCTCCAACAGAACTGTTGGCAACTATGTCCAATGCTATCTGAATACAGCTAAATCCGGCTCCTATGCTCTTTTGTACCCTGATAACTGGATCACACATAAATAGGTCCATATTCAATTTAACCTGGTCAATAAATTGGAGGTTTTAGGAGCTTGGTGGTCTATACCAAGAGATATGCCGACCACTAGGCTACGTGGAGACAGTATTTGCAAAACTGCTAGACACTTACTGCTATCCTGTGAGGTCCTGACTAAGTGGAGGAACACTGTGTTATTAGCGAGTGCAATTAATGAAAATGTGTGTGATCCTAACGTTATTTGGTCAAATATGTAGAGGGGAATAATATAAACTTGATATACCATTTGACGAAAATGTGGGGTAGAATTGAAACATTGCTGTCAGATATTGTGTAAATATTACTGAGTTGGTCTTGAATAGACTTTAACAAAGTAATGCTATTTTTATTCTGTTTATATAGAGAATCTTGTCCTATCATAGATGTAGTAAGAATTGGTTTTGACTATTTCTTGATTGTTGATGTTATATTGTTATTTATTGAACTAATATTTGAATTTGCGACTGGATTAGATTTTAATATTTACAAGTTTTTGTGAAGCTATATTGTTCTATGTAAATAAAAATTAAAAATATAAAATAATCTAATAAAAACAAAGTTGTTTAATTAAAAACAGCCTATGTTTTTCTTGACAAAGCAAGACCCTCCATGTGGTGGTTCAAAACTGCTTCTGGTGATTCCGTTTTCTTAGCATATTGGGCCTCATTACAAGTTTGGCGGTATTTTGGTGGTAAATCTGCCAGAATAATGCCCAACAGAATTACCGTTACCACCAATTGGTCTGGCAGATTTATTGCCAGATTACAAGTGGTGGTATGGCAGTGTTAGTCCCCATTTATGGAATCCATAGGACTCCATGGGGATTTCAGCTAAATTACCACCAGCGGTAATTCTGCTGATTTTGTCAGTAAGGCAGCAAAAATACCTCCAGCATTTTTCTGGAGGTTTTTCCTCCACCTCACCACCAAAGATCGAGTACAGAGGTGCAGTAATGTGGCAGTAGTGCGGTGGTAGCAGAGTTACCACTGCATTGCACAGTTTTTTCCCACACTGCTGTACTTGTAATGATGCCCATTGTGTTTTAGTGAATCCATTTTTGTGTCGTACAACACGGAAATTGAATCACCAGAAAGCACTTATGTGAGAATAATTATTCTAATAAGATTTTATATAGCACTTCATGCCCAATTTCTCCTATGTCTAAATGCTAATAACAGTTGTTATCCCCTCCACCATTAAATGGTATTCTTGTGAAAGGTGAAAGACAGAGAGCAGCGAAGTATGCTGCTATACGTGCTGCTATGTACAGCAGGATGCAGTTTATCATCCTGCTCACCTCTGGTAAAGGGGAAATTCAGGTCAAAGTACATGCCCATACAATCCATCCCCTACTAATTAGTTGAGTGCTTGCCCGCCAGACACAGGTGGAGAGGCCTAAAGGTAAACTGAGAAACACACTGATGGTGCATAAAAAATCATGGGGTATTTTCCACACTTATGGGCTCATTACGGGTTTGCCGGTAACCCACTGGTAATTCCAGCAGTTTACCGACAAACCCACCTTTCCGTTGCTGGCACCTGATATCCCGGTATTACCGAAATATTACAGGTGCCAGCAATGGCTGTAAGTTCCCATTCCATGCAGTCGAACAGAACTCCGAAATACTACAGGTGCCAGCAATGGCTGTAAATTCCCATTCCATGCAGTCCAACATGACTCCATGATATGGGAGCTACTCAATCACTGGCCCCGGCATTTGCAGTGCCAGTGATTCAGTCATTTATCTGCCATTGGGGGCCTGATCCACCAGAAGGCCGGGCCTGCTGAGAGATTCGTGGACCCCACCGGCAGATATGTACTGTACCAGTCCGGAAAAAATGCTGGTGCCAAAATTACTGTCATTTTTTCTGTCCTTTTTTAAGGACCGGCAACGTTGTAATGAGGTCCTTAGAGTTCTACGGCATCATAAACAAATCTCTCCTTCGAGTCTCGTGGTTATGTCCGGAGAAGCACTCGGGTGATCATTAACCAACGATGTTGTGTGATTCTCTATCATAACATCCTCATCATCTATGGGTGTAGCTCTGCATCGTCCAATCGGTGAGCCAACAGATCTACTCACTGAACGCGTCAATCAAGATGAAAAAAAGCTGCTATACCTTGTGCTAGCATTACACTCCATTGTCACAAATAATAAGACATTGCACGAAAGACCTTAGTTGTTAAGCTGTTAAGGTTTCACTACAAAACATTAACAATCATGCAATGCCCCAATTAGGACCCATCTACCTTACCTACCCCTCTCCCGTACACATCGGTGCAGACACTCTGTTGGAGTTAGACATTTTCTGAAGCTTTGTTTAATACGTAATAGATACAGGTGAACATGTTTGTTGTTTAACATGTTCTAATTACATTGGGAGCATTTCTTTGAGATGTAGACTTTGAATGATATATTGTATTTCACCATTAGATGTTCTTCGCCTAAAGAACCATATTGATTCGAAACCCGTTGGGACAATAAGTTATTATGCTAATTCATAAGGATATTTCTATTACAAAAGGAATTGTCTACGTTTTTTCGTTTTTGTCTCTGAATAAAAATCTTTATTTGAACTTTATTTGAGATTAGTCTGGCTTAATCAGAAGCCAGCGAGTGCCAGGGAGACAATCAGGATGTTTTAGGCACTGTTCCATGCTCCTAGATACTTTCAACCATTTGCAAGGGGCTGAGGACAATCATTAGCACTGAAACGAATTTTTAACACACAAGTTGAGCCCGACGGTTCAATTTGATATAAGCGGCTGTGAAAAACAGCTTCCTAAAGTAGCAGTACCGTACGCATGACATCAGATGACAAGTCGCGCATCCACAGCTTAGATCATCAGACATGGGACCAGAGTTTTGCCGAGACAAGATATGGTCATCAGACTCAATACCCAAGTACTCATACCCAGAATGCAGGAACCAAGACCTACTGACCCAATATTATGGTTCACTGATTCTGGACCAGACAAAAGATTCAGGTACTGGAACTCCACTTCCTAGTACAGTCCATCCAGGTATCGGGTCCTCACTCTGAGGATTTAGCTCAGGATCCTTTTACGATTGGATGTATTACCCATCAGGCCTTTTATGGAAATGACCCTCGTGTAATCTCTTCTTGATTAAAGAGTCGACAGAGTCGTCAGCTAAACAGAGCTTCTCTAAATTGTCAGTGAAGAACCGCCATTCTGCAAAGGTTCCTCTGGGGAGGGATCCTTTTCCTATCCAATCACCTGTCTCTGCAACAGTCTACTGCTCTCTATTAACTCCTTAAGTGCCAAGGACGAGTATGCTCGTCCTTTTTGCATAGACTTGCATAATAGCCTGGCACTTTTCCATCAACAACGACGCGTCCTTTCGAAAATATTTGAAGACATGGCTATTTTATACCTTTTCTCAGTTTTCTTTCTTCTAGCGCCTTTTGGCAAACACGTGCTTCATAAATATAGATTAACATAACATCTGCAACACAGAATCCAAGTACAACCCAGCACCAGGTCCACAGATTTAGGACCCAGGTGCTGTGTAGTCAGGCTTCGGACATAAGTGCTTGGGACCCACGATTTATGTCCTCAATTTATCCCCAAAGTCCCAGGTGCCTTTCCATCCATATGATAGTGATACTTTCCAAGTGTTTATTTACAGCATTAACAAATCATTAATTCTATTGCCTATTATAGACAGAATGACATCAGGTATAAACACATCAAGAATAATAATCAGTTCATAACATCGTGGATACAAATCATGACATCATTAAATACAAACGATATTTCACCTGAGCAAAGATAACTCAAAATAAATAATGTGCAAATTATGCAATAGTGCAAAGTTGATCCATTACAATTCATTGAAACCTCCCTTCTCTGGGTCCATACGCAAGTGCAGAACTTATGCTCATGTCCCACAGATGGCCTCAACTACCATCTATCTACTCGAGTTTTAGCTATACCCAATATTAGTTCAATTTGTTTCCTTTAAGAAAGTATTTATCCAAAACCAGACTCTGTACATATATATTCCAGCGCCTCGATGCCCGCCGGCTGTGTGAGCGCTTTAAAAATGTAAAATAAAATATATATATATATTGCCATGGTGAACACCAAGGCCCCATCTACAGTTTTTCCGTAAACTTCAGTTGCTTGAGCAACTGCCCTTATATGAAGGGCATCAAACCTTGGCTTAAGGTCAATCTTTCTATGACACAGGTATATGGGACAAATTAACATGAAGTGGGCCTCACATTCTACAACGGTTGCAATATATGAATGAATTCAATTGTATGTAACCGGGAGGCTATAGGTAACATGTTGAACCTGAATTGTATCTACAAAGAACACGTTGAGTTTAGTCTTATTTCATCTAGGTATTTCTCGTACCCAAGGATCAACCTATGCAACCAATACACTGAGAGGTTAGTCTAATAACATATTTTAGATAGAGGGTCCCTTACTTGAAAGTTGATCCTTATGATTTCCTTAACCCTAGTTGTTATCCCTTCCCTTTTGGTTTCAGCCACACAATTGTACGTCCAATCCTGTATAACGTGGCTTTGATATGAGCACACCATGCAAGTGAGGAACCCCATAGTCCTTCAGGGCGTATCTGTATTTTTTCAGGTTTGGAGAGCTTCACAGCTGGCCCAGGGCATAAGTGGATTGAGAGCAGTGATACTATTAAACTGTAGTAGGTTTACTTCTGCATGTAAGGGCATGGTAGAGGTACTAGCCAGTAGACCCAGAGTGCTTTTTAGCAAACAATTCACCTGAATATGTAGTGTCTTACTGGCAATGAAGCCCCATAGTTCAGACCCATACAGGCTGATGGCCTACCCTGTAATATATAAACATCTAGTGATACCCTCATAGCTCTGTTGCCATAATCATGTCTAAACCTTGCAATAACTCCACAATATCTGGTTGGGGCAGTGCTAGCTTTCTCCACTTGATTTTTCCAGGTCTCCTTTACTTGAGAATATTATCCCCAGATAGTCATAGGTGTGGGCTTGCTCAATATTAATGTCATCTATAGATAAGGCAAGCTTCACTTGCTACTTTCTTTTCTCCAGGAAAACCATGGATTTTCATTTTATCGTAGTTAATGCTCAGGTCATTCTCTGTGCACAACTCAGTAAATCAGACAAGTTGTTTTTTCAGCCCCATTGGTGTTAGGGAAATGAGAACTGCATCGTATGCATATATTAGGAGTGTGAATTTACCCCCCTCCCCGCCTTTGATGGTGCATAGGTATCAGCCAACAAGATTTTCTCTGTGACTTTACTAATGAAAAAGCAGAAAAGATTTGGCGCACACACACAGCCCTGCCACACCCCTTTCCGCACTTCAAACAGCTGAGTTATTTCCCCGAAAATACTGCATCTGAATATCGCTTCATTGTTTGTATATAACAGCAGTACAGAGTAGAGGAGCAGCCGAATGCCTCTGCAGGAATCCCTGCCCCCCTACCTCCCATATTTTGGAGATCTGAGAACGTGCCGTGTTTGACACCTGCAGTTGTGCCAATACTGCAGCGTGTGTTCGAGAAAAGAAACCCATTGAGACAACCCTACCGAATATATCCCCGAAGGAATATGAGAAGGAGCAGAGAAAAGAAGCCAGTGACGTCACAAAACAGTATGTACAACGTTCCGAGATACTGGTTGAAGAAGATGTATAGATCCCAAAGAGATTAATGATGAAGTAAAGAATCAAGTGAACTTTTAAATGCAAAAAAGGAGATTACACATGCACAAAGTGCTACAGAAAATCAATTGTTCAATAATTGTACAGATGCTGAAACGCAAGTAGACTATGTCATCATAGAAGCTGGCTATACGTAGTGAATAGAATGCAGGCAAAGCCGCCATTGTATAGAAGCTGGACATCGGTATCACAAATTTAGTAAGCCAGGACCCATGAAGAGGATAGGGAAAACTGTGTCACAGCAAGAATAAGCTGAATGGTGGAGCTGCATGTCTAGGCTGTCTGGCCTGGAGTCAAGACTGAAGCAGCCATGGTCAACTATCTATTCTGGAAGGGAGCGAACATGCAAAGAATGAATCATCCCTTCTTAAATTGCAAAGAAAAAACACCAAGTGTGCCAAGTTTAATTCATTTAAAGCATATAAAACCGGCAAAATGGATCAAATTGTGGTCTCCTGTCACGTGAGCCAAGGATGAAAATAGAGTTCGGACTTGGAATCCCAGAACACGATAGTGAGTGCTCTCACTGCCATGTATTCTAAAGAAAAGGATACTTTTGCAAGACCCAGTTCAAAGACATTCTTCATGGCAGAAGGCATGGGCAATGAGAGATGCTTGGCTAACTGGGTTGGGAGGTACTGTCATGCTCCATCTACTTGCACCTGGGTCTGGGCTTACGTGCTTCTAAGTGAACTGAATGTTCCAGACTTGGCACAAGCGTGGTAACCAATTGTAGTGGTCCATATAATGAAGGACCTTATAGCTTGAACACCAATGAGAAACTGTGCATCTATTTTTTCTGAAAATGACATGTTTTAGAAGTAGGCATATGTTGTCCGCCTGACAGTGGGCAGCCAATCACAATCCTAATTCCTATAGAAAATATTCTTAGATGTTCCCCTTAAGCCAATCCTGACCCTTAGTAGGTTTTTCATTTTTGCCACATAGTATGACATCACCTCGGATATATTTTTGATATAAAAGCTATGATTTGTGTGAAGATCGATGAGAGAACCAGAGCGTACGTCCGTTGATGTTCGTTGTAAGCTCCCTGTTTTAGATCATTGTAATAAAACAGTACTTTACCATCTTCCTGAGTTGGTTCCGTTATGGATTCAGAGCCATTCTGTGTGATCCTAACCATTACATATGCACGTTCCTAAAGGGCCCTAAGATCAATAGCTTTCAGCAAATTCATGGGGATACATATGAGGTGTAGTGTTTCCCAGCGTTTCAATCCCGGGACACAATAAAATGTTCTTTGCAGATTGATAAATAATACTTATGGGGGCATCCTCAAGTGATACATATTTCTCGACAAGAATAGACTGAAGGTCTGGTCAGTGGTGCTTAGGCCTGACTGGATCCCTGTTTGTAGCTGGATTATAAGATTATTTTCTTTCACCCATGCCCTTAAATGGTAAAGGGTGATCCTTTGCCAAGATTTTGCCAACTGCGTACAGAAAAAAAATAATTCCACATGTTTTAAATGAGTACTTGGAAAAAGATGGAAAAGCTGTGCCAGAACTAGTGAGTTATGTTGGATTGGAATTGTTTCGGGGACCTGAAGTCTGCGAGCTACTTTCAGAAACACAGAGAAGAGACAGAAGCCCCATCCTAAAGCCACTGGCCATTATGCCTGCTTGCTGTTTGTGGGTGTGCAAGAGGTGTTAAACATACTGACTAATTGTAACTTGATTTGTTTTTGATCATGCATCCAATTTTCAGCCAACTGCAGCAGCTACTCTAAAAAAGGACCGTAGAGTTTTCCTACCCCGCCTCTTCTACCAGGGAGAAATCTCTCACCCGCGTGCCAACTCTGGACATCTCTTCCATGAGTAATTATAGGAAAACGTCTCATCCAAAAAACATAATGCATGTAACAGTCCCGCCTTCAGAGAAAATAACTCTGACTTCCAAATTGTGTTGACTTTGGTTCAGCACTTTTTATGTACTCCCAATTAGGGGTGAAACGGTATAACGATATACCATTAAAGATACAGTGAACCACTTAATTTAACAATAATAACCATCACATTGTTTATACCAGTATACCGTTTATACCGTTAAGTGTGCTTTTCAATATGATTTGTAAAGGCTGCAGTAAGCAAGTGCTGCACAGTCTTGGTCTTGCACTGTTGGATGTGCCGTATGCCAAGTAGTTTCAGTTGGAGCAGTTTTTAATGCCATCCTATAAACCACACGTGCCTGACACAAAATCAATATGTTAGTAATAGGAAGAATAAGTACAGTGCCAAGAAGGAAAAGGGTTTACTTTGGGTTGGCGGCTTTGGGATTTATATATTTATAATGGATAATGTTTGCTAAACATATGACAATAGGGGATTTCCCTGGTTCTATCATTGAATTTACAAATAATAAGTCACATTGAGAAATTCACTCATCTCTGTGAGTAATCCCTGCTGCCATACCAAAGGGTAACTTGTCTGTGATTACTGAACACCTTTTGGGACGCAAGTAAATTAAAGGCTGTAACGTAAAGAGAGCGTGTGTGTGTGTGTGTGTGTGTGTGTATGCGCAAAAGCGTATACTACCATCAGCCTCCATTGATCTGTGGCATGCAGGTTATAAAGATTGCAACATGTTCATCTTCACCAGTAGCCAGTGGGGGAGCTAAAAGCCTAAATGACCACTTAAGAAAAGCTATTCAGTTTGCTTTGCAAGTCGCAGCAGGCCTCCCCCCCCCCCTCCTCTCCACACGTGTGTTTGTGTTTGGTGGAAGCAAGGGGTGGCATTTCAGTGGAAAGTATGTTGAAAAACCCAATTCTGGCCCTGGGTGCCTGGTTTTGTTTGTGTTGATAAATCTGACAATTTATAACCTTTTAGAAAATATTTGTTAAGATTAGTTAACTCCACCTGCTATACCGCGGTAACCATGATATATCATCATTGGGCAAGAAGGTTATCGTACCATCATAAAACAAATACCGTGACACCCCTACTCCCAATCCAAATAAGACCTTTGGAGTGTTCAATGGGAAAGTAGATGCAAGATATGAAATGGTCGTATTTTGGCATATGATGGCCCGCGAATAGCATCTGAAGGGTCACCATCTCAAAGGTCACCAGCTCTCTATACATAGGGTTGATTAATCAACATACAAATGGTCCTCGATCCTTTGTAGGACCGTTCCTCAACGTTTCATATGAAGGTACCCCAACTCTTCAGAAAAGTGTCCCTCAACACTTCGGTTTTTAACTCTTCATATAAAGGGTGTTCAACCCTTCCTATGAAGGGCTTAAACTCTACATATAAAGGGTCTCCAAATCTTCATGTATAGGGCTTCACCTCTACATTTGAATGGTTCCATACTCAGGATCAGATGGGCCACCAACTAGTTGTTGAAAAGCTCCATAACTTGGCATACAAACTTGATTTGCAAAGTGCCCCCAAAACAGAGTCTAGGGGGTCACTAGTTTGGAATGCTAGGGCTTCCCACTTCAGCATCTGTGAATCCCGAGTTTGGTGAGGGAAGGGTGCACAAGGAAATAGGGTGGGAAAACAGAATCTCTCACCGAGGAGAAGGGAGAAGGTCGGTAGAGCGGCAGCCACCTACCCAATGAGAGAGCATGGGAGAGGTCAGTCAATCATCTGAAGAGAGGAGATGGGCGGAGCCTGTCACTGACTTGCTACTAACCAAGAAGAATGGACACGCCCATCACCAATCCATCACTGATTTGAGAAGACAGTTTTGAGACAGATGTCACTGAAGAAAGGTGACTAGCCTGTCCCCACGCCATCAACTATTTAAGAAAAGAGGGGGGAGAGAGGGAGTCAGGGCTGTCGCAAGACACTTGAGGCCTGTGCAGTGGCCAAGGGGGTTGGGTTGATGGGGCCTAGTAGCCGTTTCTCCCCCCAGAGCTGTAATTAGAGGATGCCGGTGATAAATTACCAGACACTGCTTGCTCCGCCAATTCACCAAGACCTCCCAAAGAGCGTGAACATAACGTTAAGGTATGTCTCTTTGTTATCAGAAGCACATGCCAATAAAAAGCCCTTTATTGGTAATGCATCATAGGGGCACCAGTGTCTCTGACAATTCCCTGAATAAATGTAAATGTTGGATAGAAAGCTGGAATAGATGCATGTCCTTCTGAAAGCACCCACAAGCCTCCAGTTATTTACACACATATGTGTCTGCAGTACAATTAAATTGAGCAACAAAAAAAGCTTACAAATGTATAGTTTATTTTCTTGTCATGGTATCTCCTTGCTTGCACAAATGAGATTTTTTTTGTTTAACTTCAATTTTCTACACAACATATAAAGCAAGCCACATGAGTGTCAACTAATGGCTACGTATATGTGACCTTACCATACAGTGGGTGATGTGTGCCAAGGGTGTTTAGGCGTATATTACTTTTATTTATGGCACATACAGAGTTCCACTGAGGTTAAGGAAAATAAAGCTACAATCATATTCTTGTTTTAAAAGGATTGATATATTTGTCAGTTTGGTTTCTTATGTGATTTGTGTACTTTTCCAGTCATCTCTATGAAAATAAGCATTCTTAAAAGCCAAACATTAACACGTATTTATCCCAACTAGAGGTAAGATATGTTGTCAAGTACCTAAATTGCAGGCTGGACCAAATCTGTGCTTCACCACTAAGCAAAGTGTATGATATGGGGCGAAACATTCGATCTCACTGTGGCGTTTATCCACGATTTGTAAGTCCCTGTAAGTGATTCAGTTCCCAGTGCAGCTCAAAGAAGCATAACTCGTGGTATTGCTACACATAAATTATAATAGTGAACTTCCATATACGCCCCTCACACACACAAAACACACACTTATTTGTCTCTGCTCACTCGTGGAAACTTCTAATAATGCGACGTCCCATGAACCCTCAAGTAGCAAAGAGTGACGTTCCTCCCGGTAACATTCTCTTCGATGTCACGTGCATTCATGTGTTATTTAAGGGGGGGGGCGCATGTCCTTTGCCACATAAATCCCAGAACAGTCCCTGGAGGGGGTCACTGACACCGAAAGAAGGGCTCGCAACAACTTGTCATTTGCCCATGACACACCTGAGATGGGAGGGGCCGTCAAGAACTAGCAGAGCACGTAACTACTCACCACTTACGCGAGGACGTGAGACGGACAAAGCTTATCAATTAATCTAGGAAGAGAGAGGGCTGGAGGGGACGACCCCGTCTATAACCGGTCACTTACTGGAGGTAATACAACAGAGAGAGAGAGCTCTCTCTGTCGCCAAAAGATGGGATAAGCTGGTCACTTCTGGAGATGGGGCGGGATGAGCCCCTCAGAACCCATCCTTTACTTGAGATGGGATGGCTTCATCTAGTCACTGACCGATCATGTACTGCGGGGATGGGATAGGATGGGCACTGATCTGTCAGTTACTTTAGAGGACATGGGATGCGAATTTGCGGAAGAGCTTTGTTTGGAGTCGTTTGAGGTTGCCACCGGCACCAGAAAGGGACAGTGGGAGTGTCTGCAGACTGCCACTGACCCCTTGGTGGGATCGATTCGCTAGAGCCCGCACTGGCTCGTCACTTACCCGTGAACACTGCAGCCTTTGTTGGACCTTACAAAGGAGCCGAGCCTCCGGCACCGAGCTGTGCCGTCGCCGCCGGCGCCGTGGCCCTTCCCGCCGTCTCAGCTCTGAGTGTCCCATGCCCGGCTGCTTCCTCGCTCCGCCGCGGCCGATCCCGCTTGTCTCCGGTTCTCCATGTCCATCGCCCGGCCTGCTTTCAACGGACTCTTCGGCACTGAGCTCTTGGCCGCCCCCTCTCACAGCCTCTGCCCTGTGCAATCAATAGTGGCAGCCGGGCCTCTCCTCCCAGCGATCATCCTCCCACAGCCAATGACGGCCCAGGACCTGCTCCCGGGCCTGTGGGACCAACGGAGGTATGAATATTCATAAGGCGCGGCTGCGGCCAACACAGTACACCGGCCGCTGGTAAGCTGAGAGCAGCCAGACAGCGCAGCAGAGGAAGACGAGGTGCAGCAAGCAGGCGAAGTCGAAGTACAGGACCGGCCTGGCAACGTGCAACAAGGAGGCGGGCAAAGCTGCAGTATGGGACCACCTAGGATCAGTACAGAGCGAGCCACACAAGGTGCAACAACCTAGCAAGTACGGAGTACTGGCCACGCAACAAACAGAAACCATCCAGACAACAGGATAGGCAGGCAACGTGCAGCACCTAGGCTCAGTACAGAGCTGGCAATGACAACGTGGAACACCAAGGCAAAGCTGGAGTACAGTGCTGGCCAGGCAACAACATGCACCCACAGAACAGGACCAACCAGACTCAGTACATAGCTAGCCAGAAAAGGTGCAACAACTATGCAACTCTGAAGCACAGTACCGGCCATTAGCAGCATCAATTACAGGTCCGGGGCATTACGAGCTGACAACCTGTTAATGCCGCCCCGCCCGTACCGTGCCCCTTCTTACCGGCATGCACCCGTACACGTGCCCCTTTGCGGCAATACCCGGATGCCCCTAACAGGAGGACATCACAAGTCACGCGGGCATGCTCTTACCGGCATCCCGAAGGCGATAGATAGGGCCTACACGATAGCGGTATTACAGGCATCGCGGACCACCCGTAAATAGCAACTTGCAGTGTAGCCAACTGCCACAGGAGCACACAATCACCACAGGTGGAGCCAATGGAGCCTGTCCCAGCACAAAAGGTGCACACCCACACACCACACCCTTTCCAACACCAAAATGATCTCACTTGCTGTAGCAATCCTGGGGCTGGAGGACATGCCTACACTGCTACACCAGCAACAACAACAACAACAACAGGCAGCAGAGAGGAGACGGAGGAGGAGAAGGAGGGTGAGACAGGCCCAGCAGGTCCCACCAGTGCATCCAGTGGTACCAAGTAGGCAGCCACCAATAACTCGCCTCAGAGCCAGTCCATTCAACCTAACCCCCATGCAGATCCACACCCTGTACCGTTTGGACCGGGACACCATCACCACCATAGTGGACATGATACACAACAACATCGTCAGCCTGCTCAAAATCCGCACTGCTAACCCCCCCTCTACTGAAGGTGGTGTCTGTGCTCCACTTCCTGGCCACAGGCACCTACCAGCACACAGTGGGTCAGCTGCATGGAATATCACAACCACTCTTTTCTCGCATGCTGATCCAAGTGCTTGATGCCCTCCTGAAGCATGCAAGCATCCACATATCCCTACCACGGACTGGCCAGGAGCTCGCTGACACGAAAGTAGGCTTCCATGCACTGGCAGGCACGCCCAATTGCATCGGTGCACTCGACTGCACCCATGTAGAATTGGTGGTCCCTCATGCCAATGAGGTGGTGTACCGCAATCGCAAGCAATACCACTCCATCAATGTGCAGATGGTATGTGACTCCAGCAAGATGATCACACATTGTTGCGCCCGATATACCGGATCTACACATGATGCCATGGTGCTGCGTAACTCCACGCTACCCCGCTGCATGGAGCGACATGCTAGATGACGTGCGTGGCTGCTTGGTAAGTTGCCTGACTGGGCCATGGCAGTGCAGTGGGGTTGTGAGATGGGTGGGTGCATACTCCACTTGGGTGAGATTGGGGGGGATGCATACTCCACCTGGGTGAGATTGGGGGGGATGCATACTCCACCTGGGTGAGATTGGGGGTGGGGATGCATACTCCACCTGGTTGAGATTGGGGGGGATTCATACTCCACCTCGGTGAGATTGGGGGGGGTGCATACTCCACCTGGGTGAGATTGGGGGGGAATGCATACTCCACCTGGGTGAGATTGGGTGGTGAGTGGACAATGTACTTACAGCTAAACACTGTTGCCCTGAACATCCAAACCTGAACATGACACATCAATGGCATACATAAGACTAATGCTGCACAGCAATGACAACATGCCAGACGCAGAAGCAGGCCACCATGGGTATGTCAAGCGATGGATGACTAAACATGATTACACCTGTGGCAATGCCGCTAGTGGGAATACGTACAGAGTACCATACACTGCAAATATGGGTGGCAAGACATTGATCCGCATCCGCAGTACATATGCATCAGCATGCAAGTGAACACCCTCCATCATTTGTACAACGCAATCCACACCAGCAGACCATAGCACAGTACATAATGCATCAAATGAACCTGTGTGCATACATCCAGGGACATGGGCATGTCAACACCAAATAGCTGCAGCCATGGCAGTGATTCCTAAAGAAGGTGTCAGGTTAGATATTGACTCACACATACCTCATTGTTCTCCCATGTAGGTGATGGTGGCTATCCCTTGAAGCCGTAGCTACTTACACCTGTACGGAACCCGCAGAACAGGCGTGAAGAGGAGTACAATCAGGTTCATACCCGTACCCGTGTCGTGATTGGCCTGTTGAAGGCACAGTTCCGCTGCCTCAGCAGGTCTGCTGGAGCACTCCTTTATGGGCCTGAGAAGGTGGCAAAGATCACCATGGTCTGTGTCATGCTGCACAACATGTGCATCCAGAGAAGCGTACCACTGCCACCTGACATTGACCTGCATGCACCGGGCGAGGATGATGAGGATGATGATGGAGGAGAAGCAGCACCCCTGGCAGTTCGTGATGCACAAGATGGCCGTGCTGTGCGCCAATCACTGATTGATGATTACTTCTGAACCACAGGGACGTTGATGGTTATGTGTTAGTACTACACTGGGCACTGGGATTGTGTGGACAGGGACACAGGGTGTGTGGGGAGTTGTGCACTGTGCACTGTCATGAATTGAATAAACACATACAAAATGAACAATGTCCAATCATGAAATGAATTTGAACACGGGTTTATTAGGAAAAATAACAATATAGTGCTTCATCCGTCCACCTCTCACACGCCCTCCCGCCAAAACCCCCAAAAGCCCCATACCCCCACAAACACCCCATACCCTCCAAACACCTCATACCCCCCAATAAACTCTCCCAACACCCCCCAAACAGCACCAACAACACCTCCCCCCTCACCCATTGTCATCCCACACATGATGTGGGTGGACCGGCTATTTCCGGCCTCCTTTCAGGTCCGGGGGCAGCATGTCTGTGTGCCTTACGCTGTGCCTCATCATCCGCACAGGGCTTGAGGGAGTTGAGCTGGCAGGTGTGCTTGATGGGGTGGAGGTGGATGGATGTGGCACCGCCAGTGTAGGTTGTTGCTGCTGCATATGGTCTAGCATCTTGCTAAGAACCTGTGTCACCGCAACTAAACTGTCACAAATGACTATGGTGCTTGAGTTGATGGCCATTATGGTTGCGGCATTTGCCTCCCATATTTCACGGCGTGTCTGTTCCCCCTCGGCCACATACTGGCGGACAAGTTGTATCATGGAGTCCTGGCGGGCCTCTACCCTCGTCAGGCGTGCCTCCATGTCAGTGGGGGCTGTGGAGGTGGACGGTGCTGTGGCTGGGTAAACCATTGCAGGACTGCTCTCTGACGTGGTGGACAGATGAGGACTCCCCAGTAGAACCTCATGTACCTGCATGGGGCATGCTGGTGTGCCCTGTGTGGAGTGCTGGGGGTGGACTGGGGGCTTGGAGTATGGGGACATTCAACATGCCTAGTGTCGTCCATATCCTGGTATTCCTCGGCGTGGGCATCCACATCGCTGAGGGGAGCTGTGGCTTCTGCCTCACCTACAGAACTGGTGGCAGCGGACTGAATACCATCAGCCTCTGCCTCTGCAATTGTTGCCGACTCTGTATTGGCAGTCTCGTCGGCTGCTGTATTATCCTCCTCAGCTGGCCTGGGCTGTACTGGTGCCCTGGGTTGCACTCTGGGCGTTGATGCTGCCCTGGAGGTGGAAGGCCCAGTGCCTTCTGGTCTGGCCCTGGATGCCTCAGAGTGTGTCGATGCCCTTGGGGCAGGGTCCTGCCCTTCACTTTCTGCATCATTGCCTGTGGGAGAACAAGAGATGGAGGGCATCAGTGATGGTCTTACATGCAAGATGCATGATTCGGTGCTGTACAGTCTTTCATTTTTCATGCATTGCATTCTTGTAGGTGTGACACATAGGGTACTTTCAAGGGGGGGGCATATTGGCATACGCCGTGCCCTCTCCATTCTGTACTGATGTGTACCAGCTGGCATACTGTTGTATTGTGGTTTGTGTGTTGTGTGACATGTGAATGATCCCTTTGTGTTGGGTGTCTGTTGGTAATGGGATTGGCACGCAGCATGCATTTCATCGTGCCAGGGTTTGGGCCACCATCTGGACATGGATCTGTATAAGTGTGTATGATGGGCCATGCATTGGCTTGGTTCACTTTCACATCTGTTGTACTACGTCATGCTTACTGGGGTTTGCAGGGTCACTCACCTCCATCTCCCGATGTCGCCGCACCCATCTCCATTTCACCGAAGCCCTCAATCGACTCCATATTTATAGTGGTGCTGCAGGTCTCCTCCCATCGCATCAATTTGAAGGGTGAGTGGGCCCCCCGCCTGTAGCCACGGCCTCCCTGCGATTTGATGATAGGATGTTTCGCACCCGGAGACGTAGGTCATCCCATCTCTTCTTGCAGTCTTTCACCATGCGGGGGGTGGTGCCAACCACTGTCACCTTCCGTGCCACCTCTTCCCATATTTGTTTTTTTCAAAGTTGCCCTTCACTTTTCAGGTTGTTGGCAAACACCTCATCCACATGGGCTGCCAGCGTATACGCAAGCATATTGAGCTCCTCGTCGGAGAAGTGCTTCTTGCGCTGCGGGGGGTGGTCTTGCGAGTGGCCTTAGACATGATGGATAGTATGGCCCTGCTGTCCACTCTGTAGCACTGCTGTGTTGAGAGGATTGCAATGGATTGTGATTTTTAAGATGGCCGCTGGCGCATTTCCCGTACCGACGCAATGACGTTACTTGTGGGTCCGGTATTACGGACCCGGTATTTGCATGATGGTATTGCCGGGTCCTTTATTAAGGGGTTGCTCCTAGGCGGAGGAGGTATCGGCGGGTCCCATGATGGCGCTATCGGGGGTTTGAGGGTCTTTAGCGGCATGGCGGTGCAGCCATTACCGGCATGGGGGTTTGCGTGTGCTCGCGCTCTCGTAATCACCCGTTATTAGCAGCGTTGAGGGTGCACGGACGCACTAATACCACCATGCCGGTAATTTTACCTCCAAACTCGTAATGAGGCCCAGTATTGTGAAAACAACGCCTTTTTCTGAACACAAAATGTACTTGTTCAAAAGTATGCAGGTAACTGATACCTCTCTGTATCAATCAACTGAAAAAACAGAGTGCCACTTCTCTGTATAGCGTGGCACCAGAGTGAAATCACACCTACCGAGTAAAGATTTAGAAAAAAAAAAATCACAATTGAATCTTTTCAAACAGCTTTCCTCTTTGCCTACTCGAGTTTCGGCCATAGATGTTTTCAAATGTTTCAAAAACCTGCCTTCTTCAGGGCAGATATAGTTCTGCTCATAGAGTGGAGTTATGCTTTTCAGAAATCTTCAGAGTAGCGGTGCAGACCATATGTCAATGTTCAACACACATGAAAGCCTTATTTTAGCTGATAGTGCTGAGGCCAATGTGACTTAGGGCTGAGAAATGCTTACAAATGCCGTACCAAATTGCAACTTGGTATGGCATTTGTAAGCCATTTTTCTGCCTAACTCAGTTGCTAGCGCTGCACGGAGGAATCCTTAATCCCTGTGCTGATTAACTTTTTCTCAACCGTAATTCACATCGACCTCAGCACTATCAGCTAAAATTAAACTTTCATGTGTGTTAAACATTAACACCTGGTCTGTACCTCTACTGTGAAGATTTTTGAAAAGCATCACTCCACTCTATGAGCAAAATAAATCTTCCCTGAAGAAGGCTGGGTTCTTTTAACATTTGAAAACATGTATTGCTGAAACGCAAGTAGGCAAAGAGGAAAGCTGCTTGAAAATATTAATTTGTGATTTTTTGTTTTTGTAAATCTTAACTCAGTAGGTGTGAATTCACTCTGGCACCACATTATACGGAGTAGTAGCACACTGTGTTTTGGTCTATTGGTGCAGAGAGGTATTAGTTACCCGAATACTTTTTAACAAGTACATTTCATGTTCAGAAAACAGGATTGTTTCCACAATACTGTGTTAGTTGCACAATGAGATGGTCTAGCACTTTATTGTGATGTTTGGTTGGCTGTTGTGTGAATGGTGTGTTTGAGTATATTTATTGATGCTTTGTTATTGTTGATTCGATTGTTGATATCTTGATGTTATGTACTGAATGCCTTTTTGCACTAGGTGGTCTTTGCACTTGTGACAATTCAACTTCCAGGGCACCAGTGGTCCAGGAATGAATATTGGTTTCTAAATGATCAATCAGCCCCACACCTCTAGTACACCAGAAGGGATCCGAACAGATTGGGAACACAAGCAAATTATAAACCTCTGTGTCCAATTTTGGTAACGTGGACAGAACGGCAGGCTTATCTGCGAAAGGTTGTGGATTGTTGGTTAGCTGCAACACAGCGAAAATACAATTATTCCCCAAAGATCAAAGGGACTGTCCAGTCAAGGTTGTATACAAATATCTACTTTATTATTATCACAATAGACAGTTCTAGCACACTACATAATACAGCCCACCCTGTAAAGGAATGCAAAGGACAGACAGTTTCAAAGTAGGAAATATGATGCGCTCAGGATACTGACAGGAGGGTAGTCGGTATAGTAATTAATCGCAGTAGTTCAAGGATACTTGGTTTCTACACAAATGGAGCAATGGGTCATAAAATGTCACTAGGGGCCTTCAGAGAGGGACCAGGGGGACAAAACCACAAAGTATCTTGTGCTGTCCGAGTTCTGGGTGCTCAACATGTTCGAGTCAGTTTCAGGGCGCTTTGCAGCTTCTCAGACAGAGTTCAAGATGGGAGACAGCTGTGGATATCAGGCGGCAGGCAGTTCTGTGAGCAAAGCTGGATGTACGGCTGCAGGCTGGCCTACATGCTGGCTCAAGTCAGGAATCATCTCAGTGCTGGTTGGTGGTTCTAATGCACTGTTGGCGGTGTCTCATTGGCTTTAGCGACTAAGGCGTAACAAAAGACAGTGGTGCACTCGGTTGCAGCTCGAGGGACTCGATTGGGTCGAAAATGTCCTTTAAGGCAGATGTCTGCAGATGCTTGTTGATGCACTTCTAGTTTCTTCACTGGGCTCGTGTCGTCCTTTAAGGTGGACGCCCACAGCTAAGGATAGTGTTGCAGGCTGCTGCCTTGTCCTCAGTTTGGTTCAGAGACTCAGTGGCACTTCCCACCTAAGAAGCTTGCAGCAGAGCCTAGCAGGGCACGTTGTCTACTGGCTGGGTACTGGTTCTCGAGCTTCTGGAGGGTCCTCTGGATTCGGTATCTCCCTGTGTTCCTTGGTGGATGTTTTGGGAGGGATCTTGCTTCCCTCCTAGAGGTCCAGGCCTTCCTTCACTTGCCGAGATGTGCGGTAGACTGTGCCTTCAGCCAGATTCCAGTGATGAGTTCTTACTTCTGCTTCTGATGAAGCCATCAGATGATCTGCCAAAAGAGGGTCTCAGCCCTCTTTTAAAACCAATTGGACCACAGGGATTGGTGTAGGATAAACCTACCCTAATGAACCAATCCTGGGTCCCCATCAACAATCTTCTGTATGCATGAGGTCATAACCAGAGTGCTTTGTAACAGAAAAGGTAAAGGGGTGAAAACATGTAATACTAAGTCCCACCCATCTTCCTGTCTGTTGTGGGTCAAAGGATCCCTCTGGTTAATGGAGCTCTCTGTGGTTCCTGATTAAAGCGCAGGTCTCTCTTGAAGCTGCAACGAGACCAGATTTTGTGGCCCCGCCAAACCACATACTCGTACCTTGTGAATAGGCTTCCCCTGTGGGGATGACTTTTGTAAACATGCAATCCCAGACATGGCATTTCCCTGTCAATCAATACTTAGGGTGAGAGCTGGCATCAGGTTGACACAGTTGCATGTCAAAGGTTGTAGGGGTTTCCTGTCTCCTTTGTTAACTTTTGCAGCCGGGCCCCATGTGAGCCTGTTTGAATTAAATTCTGATTAGTATGTTAATGTTGCAACCAACTACAGGGCTCAACAAAAGGACATGATGGATCTATGGAGCTTTTCCTAATTAGGCTGGCCATGGTAGGGGGAAGGTTGGGTCCTCCTCCTTCTGGAGATGCACTGTGTACTCCACATGTCAGATCCTAACTAAATTTGACAGGGGGGACTGTGCCTGTTGGCTGTGTCCACCCAGAGTACACAGGTCTATGCGTATGTCATGCGGTGAGCATAGAAATATGTGGGTGAATTAGCCCCACACATTTTCCAGAGGTGTATCTGCCATCCTTTAATTTCATTTAAAATTTCAAAAAAGCCATGGTGAGCCCACACCCACCGTGCGGTGGTCGAATTCCTCACAGCAATCATTCCATATTCTTATTAAAAGTCATTTTTGCTTGAAAAATATATTTTTTTGAAGGCAGATTGAACTAAAGGGCACATTCGATCTTTTAGGTTTGTTGTTGTGAATCCCATTGTTCCCGATGGTAAGATGAGCTGCAAGGTGCACTACATTTGACTCCTAACTGGCACGTGCTTCATCGTTTCATCCCTGGGCTTCTTAGTACCCAGCCTCCCTTATCTTCCGTCACTTGCTGCAGCACCCCCCATCTCTCTTTCCGCCTCCAGCAGCCTACAACCTAAGCCAAGCCTTTCTCTGCAGGTTGGTAGTCTCCTCCACACATCCTGCACAATCTTGAGACACTGACCCTGATCTCAATCCTCCTTGCACTGCAACACTAAACTTTCTTCTCTCAAGAACTGACTTCAGCTACTGCACCTGCTACTCCTTCTCCGTGCCTTCCATCCTGGTTGCGCACCAGCCAACTCCCAACTACGCCAACATGTGTGTCGCCCACCCACTCCCACGTTTAATTTCAGGCCTCTCTTCTCCTTAATCTAATTGCCAACCAATGTTGTCCTGTATGTTTTGAACGTCGGGTTTCTTTTTGAAGCACTCTCTACCGCATTTACTGTACAGCATGAACCTGAATCTGGATGTGTTTTCAAACTGCATTCTGACTGTTTATTACTGCATTTGAGCGCTTTGCTGGAAATTAGTTTCTCGATATGTTTAAATACCTGCACTGTGACTGAATTTTGCGGCTTTCTGAGGGCTTCTCCTGTTACCCAAAGCTAGTTGTCTTTAATTATGCTCAGTGTACACAAATGCTGCCTCTGGCTATTTCTAATGCCCAAATTCCTCGGGCTGTTTAATTTCTGGATTATCTACCTAGCATAATCATTTAATCAAGTTCCTTCTGTAATATATTGCTTTCCAATTGTGTTGCCTTTTTCATTAGCTAGATTAATACTGCTGGTTGCTCTCCTTACTGCTGCCCTTGTTGAATTGCTGCTATCTCCACATTTGCTTAAACTTCAAATCTAGGCATCTTAAACATGGTTTCCCTTGTGTATTTGCTGCATTTTCCAGCTTTTAGGAATCCGAAATCTGGAAGTTTTAAAAATCTACTACCCCTGTTTGGATTTTTTTTTAAAGTACCTTCCTTAGCTGGGCCTTCTTGGCTGCTAGGCTGCCTGGTGAATTCCTTTGCGCACTGTGCAGCGTTCCGTTCCTCTCTCTTCCGTGTGGCATCCGCCCTCCCACCTCATGGTGCACTCCATCTCCTCTATCTACTCTAACTGCTACTCTATCACCTATCATCCCTCTTTTTTGAAGCATGGAAGGAAAAAGTTTAAGCAACGCCTCCTGGCCTCTAACTCAGGCCTGCCCATTGCAGATACCTATGTTAACGCTTCCTCCAGGCAGACTATCATGGATTTCCTCTTTACTGTCCCTTATCCTGGCCTATGGACTCCCCATGTGGTCTCTTTCCTTTCCCCTTTCTCTTCCTCACCCAAGTAATGGTGGAACCAGATGGAAAGTACTCTTGGCACACTTTCCATCATCTAGGTGCATCATTACTAAATTGTTAATGTCTACTGTCACGACCCAGGGCTCTCAGCCCAATCCCCTGTTATCGACAGGCGTCTCCCATCTCTCATTAACTTACTCCTCTCTCCCCTCTCTGATATGATATAATAAGTCATTTATAATGCGCCTGTACACAAGTGTTTCTGTCATCCCTCTTGCCTCCAAGCCCCCTCCGAGGGTTATAGCCCACCCCTGTACCCCTCCTCAGAAGACCTTTAAAGGTGGCAACCAACATCACTTCGCTACCCTTAACACTTGTTCTGCTGTCAAACACTCCTCTGACATCTGTCACCTCCTTGAAGACCTTGACCTCGACATCCTCACTCTCACTGAGACGTGGTTCAAGGCTCCATCACAGCTTTTGACACTCTTCTCCCTGATGGCTATAAGATCCTCTCCAATCCTAGGTCAAACCGGTTTGGAGGTGTAGTTGCCCTTATTTTCCCCGAATGTGTCCCTGCTACCATCATACCCAGTCAATCCTACTCTTCCTTTAAATGCCGCCTCTGTAGGTTTGTATTCTCTACTTGCCTCTCACCACCATCTATAGGCCCCCTGGACTCATCTCCCCCTTCCTCTTGGAATGGGCTGATCTCTCATCTTCTGTACTATCTGCCTCCTCTAAGCTTCTCTTTCGCAGAGATTTCAACATTCATCTTGACTCGCCTGATGCAGCCACTGTAGTCTTCCCCGCTCTCTTACTCTCTTTCCCTCACTATTTTCCCCTCTGGTTCGACACACTTAGCCGGACACACCTTGGATGTGCTAATTTCCGCAGACATCCCTATCTCTAACCCTCTCCCTAGTCCTGTGTCCTGGTCCGATCATGCTCTCCTCTCCTCCCATCTGGAACTCTCATGCCCCCAGCCTATGCCTCAGCCCCCAATGGTAGTCTCCTCCATCATTCGACAAATGAAGCAAGTGTCAGTCACTGCATTTGCCACCAGCTTCATTCCTCATCCTATCCCTTCTATTCACTCTCATAATGACTCAGCTCTCACTAACCTTAATCTCTCCATCTCCAATACCCGCGACATCCTTGCCCCTGTCATGATGATCCGCATGAAGCCTGCCTCCTAGTGTAATTCCTAGTATGATTCTGGCCTGGCCACTCTGAAATGCAAGTGCAGAGTGACAGAGCGGAAGTGGAGAGCACAGGCACCTCCACTGACAAACTAGCATTCTGCCTGTTCCAAAGGCAATACCGACTTTGCATTCATTCTAAGAAGAGGGCCCATGTCCAAGCCTGCATCACCGGAACCACCAATAACACAGCAGAACTTTTCAAAATTGTAAGGAACTTGCCAATCCAACTCTCTTCCGCCCTCTCAGGCCCTCTGCACTGTACTGGCCTCCCACTTAACCACCAAAACTCAAGACATCCTCTCTTCTCACTCCTCTTCTCTTCTCCCCTCCCAACCCCCTGCCCAGCCTGCCTCCCTTAGCTACCCTCAATCCTCCGCCTTTACTTTCCTCTTTCTCTCCCATTTTACCAGATGAGGTCTCTAAAGTGGTCCACTCTATGAAAGTCTCTTCAAAACAGGTGCTCCCTTGCTCTTCCAGAACCATCAAGGACAACATCTCCTCCCTTGCCCTGCCTTGGCTGATTTCTCTAATCACTCTTTTGCCACTGGATCTTTTCCACTACACCACAAACACTCCCTTGTGCACACTCTCCTAAAAAAAGCCGTCAGCTGACCCTTCCTGCCTGGCTAACTATTGCGCTATCTCCATCACCCCTTTCCTGGGCAAACTACTGGAGAAGTTGGTCATCCCTCAACTGATCCAACACACTGAATCTTTTGGCTGTCTCCACGACCACCAGTCTGGCTCAGAGCATCCAGCGGCATGGAAACTGCTCTCCTGAACACCCCTGCTGACCTGTCCTCATATCTTGATTCCAACTCCCCCTCCTTTCTCACCCTCCTCGATCTCTCCCCTGGCTTTGACACCATCATGCCACCCTCATAAATCGTCTCAGTGACACACTCTGCATCACGGACCGGGAACTGTCATGGCTGACCTCCTTCCTATCGAGCCGTCCTTCCCAGGTGCAAATGGGCCCTTTCCTCTCGTCCATCTCTCACTCTACCTGCAGCGTTGCTTAGGGCTCCATCCTATCGCCGTGGCTTTTTTAACATCTACCTTTTCCCTTTGGCCCACTTGATCTCCACCTTCTCCCCTCACTTCCAGTGTCATGCTGATGACACACAGCTTTGCTTCAAGCTTCCCTCCTCTTCCTCCCCTTCTTCCTCTCTCATACATGAATGCCTGACTGCTATCCAGGCATGGTGTGCTGCCAATGATCTCTGCTTTAATTCCAGCAAGACTGAGATCCTTCTCATAGGGACGCCTGCTCTCTCTTTCCCTACCACTCTCTGGCCGCCCTACTTGGGTTCCATCCATCAACCGCTTGTGAGGCAAAAAAACTTGGTGTCATCTTTGACTGCGCACTCTCCTTCTCCCCTCATATCAAGACCCTCTGCATCATCTGCAAGGCGTTGTGGGGCCTGGGTCCCTGCTACATCCAACTACATCCAACTCTCACTGCCCAAATACCTCACAACTAGAGCACTGTGGTCCTCAACTCCAACTCTCTGCAGCTCCAATTCTCCAAGCAGATGATGGGGGTCGATCTCTATCTTTGGCAGGAGCCTCTTTCTGGAATGACCTCCCTGCCTCTCTCAGACTTGAGCCGGATCTCCTTAAGTTCACAGAAGCTTCTCAAGACCTTCGTCTTCTCCTCCTCCTTCCCTCTCCCCCATTCTTGCTAATGCCCACCCTGCTGCTGCTTCTGACCAACTGGTTCCTTCTGAGTCATACAGGGGCCAGGGCCTCCCAAGACCAGTCTACCTCAACACCTCCATACTAGCACTTGCCTTCGGGCACCCTCCCCTGACTTGACTACTGAGTCAGATCCACCCCCATGCACTAGCTTACCCATACCCTTATCCTGTCCCCTAGCGCACTTGCCCTCCTGACCCCCTGCAGCACTTACTCAGCCCCTGGGCCTCCCTCCTTTCTTCTCCCCCACCCACCCCGGATCCCTACCTCCCTTCACCCTGTCCCCCCATACCCTGCACTTCATGCTTGCTGCACTTGCACAATTCGAATGTCACAAGGCCTAGTAGGACTGTTTATTGTTTTTATCCTCCTCTGTTCCCCCCTGCCCCCTTAGTCTTGCGGCACCTGAAAACACTTTCTGCTGTATAGGTGCCATATAAATGTTCAATAAAATAAAAATAAATAAAAGATCCTTAGATATAAAGTAATCTATCTGGGTTGGCCTCGGGTACGGGATTTTGTTTCAGTACAGAGCTAGCCAGACAAGGAGCAGCAACCTGGCAGAGCGAGAGATAGTACAGGACAAGCCAGTCACCGTGTAGAAACCATCCAGAGAACAGGACAAGCAATGCAACCTACAGTAACCAGGATCAGTACAGGAACCAGATAGAGAGCAGGACCAGTCAGCCAACATGCAGCATCCAGGCTCAGTAGAGAGCTAGCCAAGCAAAGTGCAACAACTAGGCAAAGCTGCAGTAAGGACCAGTCAGGAAAGAGTGCAGCATCCTGACAGAGCACAGGAGCCTGCCAGAGTACAGGAACAGCCATTGGATGTACAGTATCTAGATATTTACAACAAGCTGGCATTATACAGGCAGGGCTTGAGGTGTGAACAAAAATACTGGAACTATGTTTGTGAAAGCAAAAAGAAGATATCGAGGCGGAGTACCACATAAGGAAATACACCAAATGCGGGTTCAAAAGATACACAGATCTTTATTCTACAACTGAACAGTTTCAAAGGACAAAGCAACAGATAGCTATCAGGCCTCAGTACAAAACAGCGAATGCCAGCCCTGTTCGGTGTGTTCAGTGAGTGGGACTGTACATCAGAATAGTCATACCTTTTATACAATGCAAAACATGATGTCCAACCCACTTGTAAGTTAATGAATCTCGGATCTAGGGTTTGTGCCGAGTTTGTTCCTAATTTATGCATCCATACATTTAGGGGTTATCCTTAATACATTCACCAACAAGTTACAATAGCAACAGTGTGTCTCTGGATTTCATATTGAGCCTTCATACACATTTATACAATATAGTTAAACAAGTGTTCACATTAGATGCCCAAACACTATTGTGCACAAAATATGTTCATGGATTAGCTTCGTTGGTACAGGTAATCCTCTATACACAGGTCAACGCAGGACAAGGTCTCAGTACATGACCCTAACATTTGGCCTGCGGGCAGTTTACACATTAACTTGTACACAGAGGTCAAGACGGCCATGTTACATTCAAAACGACACTGTCCGCCATCTTAGAACACAGGGTGACTTTAGAGTGAGAATCTAAAATGGCGGATGAACCTAAAATTGCAGCTAACACTGATCTAAGGTCAGGACCTTGCAACGCGGATTTCCTCACAGAGCGACTTTGCCTAGGCCAATACATATATATACATACGATCTAGAGGGTATAATATGATTTCCCGTTCGACAAACCCTCCTTTTGGCCTATGCCAAGCGCTAAACTACTTCTAATCACTTTACAAATAACTCCACGTCTCAACGTCCATACACCCTGAATCACCATCGGAGATATCTATTGCCATTAGATCAGTTACTAGAATTTCTTTCAACACATATTCATTGGAGTTCTTGTCTGGGGAGTATACCTTGCGTCCTAATGTAACTATCGCCTGTGCACAACATCCCCCTAGCATCGGACATATACCAGGAAGACATTGTATACAACAACAAACAAACAACAGAATTCACAAAATGATCAGCAAGACTGAGAGTACCTTCCAACCCCAAGATCGCAAGAAGTCCCGGAACCAAGCGCTAAGATCCCAGTTTACCTCGGGAACATGCACTTCTGAATTTAGGACATGCAGATTCTGTATTGCCTTGAAGATAGTTGGGGAGGAATCTGGCACGAAAACACAGCAAGCAGACCCCACTAATTTACATACCCCTCCACGTTCAGCCAGGATGACATCTAATGCCATCAGGTTCTGAAGTGCTACTAACCTTATTGCTTTCTGTTCTAAAGTCATATTATAGAGTATGTCAGTGGTCCAGTTGATGGTTCTCTCCAGTACTCTCGCTAGTCTCCTGATATCCTCGGAGTTCATTATTTGTCCCCAAAATGGCACAAAGGATTTTGCTACGTCTCCCAGAACTTGTGCTGGAGTGTCACCATTCTCGTCCCGCTGTGGACGAGACTTTGAAACCTCTACAGTACTCGCTATGAATACCCCGGGAAACAGGATCCCTAAATAACAAGTTCCCTGCCAATCTCTGGGTAGCCATGGAATTGCTACATTACCGCAAACAAGGTCGGCAGGTTCGCCTACATACAAAGGTCTGTCCTCCCCAGTCAAATTTGCAACGTTGGCGCAACCTTTAAAATCATCCATTGACTGAGTACCATTCCTCTGTATGCAAAAAGAAACTGACTCGGGGCTATGGTTAACAGTGTAGGAAGGAGGCATGGCATCCTTATTGCCTATAGGAGCCATTTTAAAAGAAATCAAGGATTGAAAAGGACGAGACAGTCTATCAGAAGGCCTAATAGAAGCAACATTAAGCTTACTCCTATATGCGAAGAGCGAGCACCCCAAGGGAGTCAGAACACGTTTTTCAAACTGATTCAAATTAGTCCCATCAAAGTTCCCTGAGAAGCTATCATTCCAACGACCAAGGAATAGTGCTTTAAGAGAAGCATAGCATGCAGTTGTCAAAGGTAAATGATGAATATACCAACCTAGCCCCTTATCCCCGTGTTGAAGTAAATGTGAACAGACCCAACAGTTGGACTTATTAAAGATGGCATGTTTAGCATTCATGATAAGTAATAATGTGTTGTTATGATATCTCTGTCTATGCTGAGAGTCTCTAGGAGATAGAGTGTGCAGATGCATGAAAGGAGTAGAAACAGTAGGTACATTTTCAGTCGGCAACAAATTCTCAAGCGGATGTATTTCTTCTAGATACCAGAAGCCTAAAACAATGACTATTATACCAATTAACATTATCACAAAACAGCAGTACGTTTTCGGGCCCACATAGTTAAATGTTCATTTCCGTAACTGGTCGCACAGTCTTTTCCCTTTTCCATACGAGCGGTTGCAGGCATTGTAGTCTCCTAACAAAAAACACCAATGTTTTTAGCTGGCAGCCTCTAGGCCAAGCGTCTTCTTAGTCCTTCCACAAACCCTGGCCAACAGAATCCCCTTTTCAAACAATTTATCGGGCCAAAAGCAAGCCCTTGATGACTTTCTTCTTCCCTGAGCGCACAGCTGAACCGTGCCGTAAATCTATTTCCTTTGACGCAGATCGTACCTTGTGATCCCTGGTACTGATTGATCCGTGGACAACGGGTCGTCACTTCCCAATGGAAGCGGTGAATGAACGGAAGTAAGGTTAGAGGCACAATTGGGGATCGCCTCTAGAAACAAAATGGTTGGAGAGTGTGGGGGTGGAATGGCTGTTTCCCAGATCTCTAAGGATCAGGGTGAATCCCCGACACAGTTTCGATGCTAGTTACTGCTTTGGGATCGTTGGTTGCAGTCCTGGTGAGGGGTTCTGCTTCTTCTGTATCATATGGCACTGGGTGTGGAATTTTCTTGGTGTGTGTCGCGTGGATCCAATTTTTCCGGCCTGCCACTCGCACCGCCGTCTGTGTGACCAGTAGGATCTGAAAGGGGCCCCACCAACGAGGTGGAAGGCAAGGCGATCGCTCGAAGGACTTTACAAGAACCCACTCCCCAGGTCGTATACTGTGACCGGGGCCCTCGTATCGTACAGGTAAAGCCTTTCTCACCTGGTGATAAATCAAATACAATTTTTAGTCAACTGGCTACAGTAATCTGAAAGAAGTACATTTTCAGCATTTCTCAATGAATGACAATTTAGAATGTTCCAGATATTAGCAGGCCTCCCCATTACCACCTCAAAGGGAGAGAGCCCAGTCCTAGTATGAGGGGTTGTACGCATTGATGACAACACGATCGGTAAGGCATCCGGCCATTTTAGTTTGGTGCCGGCAAACGTCTTAACGAGCTTGTTTTTGATGATGCCGTTGTGTCTTTCCACTAGTCTGGCACTCTGAGTGTGTCTGGCCGAATGGAACCATTTATCGATCTGTAATCCCACGCATATCTGCAGAATTACAGCAGCGATAAAATGTGGACCATTGTCCGACCAGATGACTCTTGGTAGCCCGAACCTTGGGAAGTATTCCTTTAACATAGCCTTTGCAGTAGTCATGGCTGTAGCGTCTTTAACAGGAAAAGCTTCAACCCATTTGCTGAAAGCACAGATGACAACTAACACATACTTCAGATTATTACACCGTTCAATGTCAATAAAATCTAAGTGTATAACCTCAAAAGGGACAGGAGGTGGACCAAAACTTCCCCTAGGAGTTGACGTTCCCTTTCCCACATTATGCTGTAAACAGATCATGCAGTCTTGAACAAAGCGTTCAGCTACCTTAGAGATTTTGTCATTTACCCATACGTTTTCCAACATTTGTGTGATTTTGCGTGCACATATATGTGTGGGACCATGGGCCATAACAACCATCATCATAATGTGCGCGTCGGGAAGTAGCCATTTCCCTTCAACTCTGTCAACCGAACACTCATCATCATCAAGTTTCCCCAAGCCCTCAGCCCATTTCTTAGACTCTTCTAATGTGGCATCGTCTTGGATATCCCTTACGGAATCAATACCCTCATCCATAGTACAGGCATTTGTGACCTCCCTCGAAGTGTACATATCTGAAGAGAGATCAGTGGCAGTCTGTTTAGCTATCTGATCATCGAAAGCGTTCCCTTTTCCTACATCATCTACAATCTTTTGACGCGCTGCGCATTTTATGATAGCCAGCTGAGTAGGGAGTGCAAGTGCTGAGAGTAGCCTTACTATCAGGGAGCCATGCTGGATCTTTGTACCATGTGAAGTTAGGAACCCTCTTTCCGACCAAAGTCTCCCAAAGTTGTGAACCACCTCAAAGGCATACTGACTATCAGTGTATATATTCACAGTAAGCCCTTTGGAAAGTTTGCAAGCTCGGGTCAAAGCTATAATCTCTGCAGCCTGCACGGAGTTATGCGTGATTCTCTTGGTTTCCTCAACCGTGCTCATTGTAGTGATTGCATAAGCAGCTGTGGTGTACTATCCGGAAGTTTGAAGCAGGAGCCATCGCAAAACAGCTCCCCTTGTGGACTGTTCAAAGGAGTATCTTTTAAATCAATTCTACCCTTTGTCTCTTGTTCGGTAGTGTAAAGGCAGTCATGTGACTCTTCGTCACTGCAAGCAGTACCTTGCGGGAAAGGTAAGAGTTCAGCCAGATTAAGAACACAACACCTCTTAATTTGTATGTGTGGTGCAAACAAGATCAATTCATATCTCGTCAACCGTGTGAAAGTGAGGTGTTGCGTTTGAGTTCTGTTCAGTAGAACATCCACACAGTGAGGTACCATTAGGGTTAAAGCATGGCCTAGGACTATTCCCTCACTCTGTTTTACAGACGCAGCAGCAGCAGCGACAGCTCGCAAACATCTTGGCAAAGTGCATGCTACAGGATCAAGGGTGGAAGAAAAGTAACTGCATGGCCTATTCTTCCCTCCATGTTCCTGCGTTAACACAGCCAAAGCACATCCATCGCATTCATGCACAAACAACACAAAGGCCTTTTCATAATTTGGTGTGCCCAAAACCGGTGCCGAGCACAATGCAGTCTTGAGCAAATCAAATGCACGCTGGTGCTCCATGTTCCACGGCAATGGCGAAGAAATGCCCTTCTTCGTCAGAGCCAACAACGGCTTGATCTTTAACGAAAAGTTGGGGATCCACTGCCTACAGTAAGAAGCCATTCCTATCAAAGCTCTAACTTCCTTCTGTGTATTTGGGACAGACATGCTAGAAATGAGTTTTATCCGTTCAGGCGTCAATCTTCTTCCCTCCTTTGACAGGCGATAGCCTAAATAGGTGACCTCCAGGCAACAATATTGACATTTTTTAAGCAGAGCTTTATGTCCGTGTTTAGCCAGGTGAATAAGTAACAACACAGTGCCCTCCTTACAAGCGCTCTCTGAATCAGCGGCTAACAACAAGTCATCAACATATTGTAGCAGTGTACAAGTAGAGGGCAACTCAAGGGTATCGAGCTGCTCTTTCAAAGCCCTACTGTAGAGGCTAGGACTTTCCATTTAACCTTGCGGTGCACGGGTAAATGTGAAGGAGCATCCCCCCAAGGTGAACGCGAACAAATATCTACTGTCCTTGTATATAGGAATACTAAAGAAAGCATTCTTCAGATCCACAACACTAAAGTAAGTAGCTGAAGCCGGGATCATAGTTAATATTGTCGTCACATCAGGCACAATTGGAAATTGTGGAGCGACGATCTTATTGATGGCACGCAAATCAATTATGAAACGAAAAGGAATTGCATTATCGCCTTTTTTGTACATGGGCAAAATCAGACTATTGCACAAACTACCTGCAACTTCCTCAATCACCCCTCGATGCACAAAATCAGAGACGATGCATTTCAAAGCTTGCTCACAATCGATCGAGATCTTATACTGTGGAATACGTGGCAGCTTTACTCCATGTTTCAAGATGATATTAACAGGTTCAATTCGCAAATTACCGACATCATTGTCGTCAATTGCCCACAAACACTCCGAACATCACTAAATTCCGGCGGCAAAGGCCTAGTCAAGAATTGAGAGACAGAAAGTTGCTGTGGTGAAATTGTCAAACGCACTCCATCCGAAGAACAATGAATTACCGCATTTAATTCCTTTAATAGATTCAACCCCAACAAATTCTCTCCATAATTCGAAGTCAAAAGGAATGGACAGTGGTCCGTAAAGGGACCCAAAGAAATAGGTACCGGTGAAGGAACCGGACAGACGACTGGTGTGCCAGAAAACCCTACAGAAACATTGGTTTGCCCTGACAGTGGAATGTTTGCAACCCGAGAATGATCAATGGAACACTTCTGTGCCCCTGTATCTATCAAGAATAGATGTTTCCTATTTCCCACTAACATTTCAACGTAGGGACCTTTCTGATTAACGGGAATAGGCATTGGTTCCAAACCCTGCTTCGGGCAATCCTAGCGAAACAGAATGTCGTCAAAAGGAAGTTCTTCAGAGAGGTAAGCGGCAGAAGGATGATCGAATATGTTTCTAGTATTCACACTTGGTGCCTGATTATTCTGTGAAAAAGGTTGCTGTGAATCTTGTGCAAACTGACCTCTACCAGGGCCCCCTACACCCGGGCGACCTCTGGGTCATCTACCCATATTCCCAAATGTATTATTTGACCTTTGTCGGAGGATCGGGCATTGTGCAAGCCAATGACCCTCTTGCCTACAATAGGCACACTGGTTAATGTTTACAGGACCCAAGGACACATTTCCGTGTGAGACATACTGACCTCTAATTTGTGAATTACCTCCTCTAGGGCCTCTAAGTACTGAGCCATGTGCAATACTTCTGATTGAGACTTTGCTTGCCAAGCGCCCTCAGAAGACATAATTTGCGACTGGATGTCAGGCAGCAATCCACGCAAAAATTTGTCTACGAATAATCTTTTCCCAGACTCTGTGCCTAAGTCTTGTCCACTGAAATCCGAGAATACCTGTTCGAACCGATTAAAGAACTCGGTAACACCCTCAGACTTCCCTTGGACACAGGCAGTAAGCTTGTCCCAAATAATTCTCTTTTTGGGAATTATAGTTTTCAATTTTGCAACGATTCTGTCAGGTAAAGTTAGTATCACCTGAGGCGGTCTCTCGCCAGCTGGCCTTTCTCCATCGAGTCTAATTATGTTGGCCCATGTATCTCCTAACCCTGCTACTTCATCTATAGTCCTAACCTGTTTCCACAAATCTACGGGCAGGAGTACGGGAAATAACAGATCAATATCACTTAAAGTGAATACTGAGGATTGCAAACCAGACTCTATTTCTTTATAGAACCCTGTCGGATTTTTCCTAATGTCTGGAATAGATTGCCTAATGGTGTTCACTTCCTGTCTCGAAAATGGGACACGAACAAACTGCGACACATAGTGTGCAGGGATATCCTGAGCTGGCGTACCTGCTGCAACGTTAGCAGGGATCTCTACTTTTGGGAAAAATGTCAGAGAAACCTCTCTCATAGGCAACTGAGAAGTAGGCAACTCCGAATGCTTACTAAGCAACAGAGCCAAATCGAGCGCTAAAGCAGCCAAAGAGGTGTCAAATGAAAAAGCTCTCTTGTAAATACTCAATAACTCTGCGGGAAAACAAATCTTTCTTTTTACACACTCATCCTGTAGGTATTCTACCATTACCTGTATCACTTTCCTCTGCATTTCTGGCGTATACTGAATATATGTGTCATATACTTCAATAAGAGTTATCGATGTGTCTGAGATCCATCTAATCGCCTCTTTCGTGCAGATTCGCATTTCCTCAGATATCGATTTACGACAAGGAAGGAATCGTTTCTGCACATACATAATGTCCAAACTATCTCCATCTTTATCCTCATTCTGCAACCTTTCCAACTCCTTTCTATACTCAAATATCCTCTCAACATGCTCTTGTACCTTCTCCGCAGTGTCTCTAGAAAACGCTAAAGTGTTCAGATCCCTCAATTTTTGTGTGAGATCTGTATCGTTTAATCTGTCCCACATTACACAGAAATGAATCCCTAATCCCTCAATAAAAACATTTTTCTCAGGAAAATTGTCCATATTAGAAAGTGTGGCAAAAACTTTAGCTTGATCACCCTTCTCCATACAATGCGCTTAGCCCACGCAATTAACTCACGTTTCTTCTCTGAAGGTACAGTATTGTGAGTAACAACCCTTGATCCCATTCCTTGATCTACTACAAGGGGCATAGAACCACTTGGAAGAGGGAGAATAGGCAAATTCAACGGAGGTGTTATCACTCGCGCAACGGGCAAAAGTGGAGGAGCAACAACAAAAGGAGGACCAACAACTGGAGGAAGAGGAACAGCTGGAGGAACGATAGGAGCAGCAGGAGGAGCAGGAGGAGGAATAACAGCAGGAAGAGGCAAACCAGCAGGAAGAGGAATATAAATAGGTGGCGCAGTGGCACCAGGCCTTCATTCATTTAACAATTTATCGATACGTTCATCAGAAACATGAAAGTCTTTAGAAGGATAGATTTTCTGGATACCAAGTGAGAAAGCCCTATCCATATTCCTAGCTGACTCAAACTCTTTATCTTGGTCATAAAACAACACTTTTTCATTGTTCGTTTTATGACGGCGCGCATGTTTTTCTCTATTCTTAAGCGGCTGCAAAGCTTCTTTCTTCCAATTCTGTAATACATCAAATGCTGCAGGTCTAGCCTTTTTCTTTAATAATATAGATTCTAAATACTCAATACAAGGGATTTCAAAACTACCATTGATTGGCCACGGAAGTTTGGAAGCATGTCTAGTTTGTCTGTGCCAAATATCATTAAACACTATACTACCAACGCCATGCTTACAGTAAATGGGACAAGCCGGCGACCCCTCCTGTGGCACCGGACAGCTAAATTCCAAAGATTGTCTGTCCTTGTGGAATAATGCCCTGAAGCAGGCAGACAATTTCCCAGGCATTTCAGAATACTGGTGTTAGCTGGTCAGTAATTGCACTTGAAAGTGTAATACACCAAAACAAATTATCAGGATACTTAAGGTCGGGTCACGACTCACCTGATCAAGCCTAAGGGGGTCCGATCAGATTTCAAAGTTTTTCTAAGAAATGTTTACCTGGTGTTTGTTGATTTTGCAAATCTGCCCGCCTCGATAAGTGGACCCTCGTCAAGATGACGACTCGGACCGCATGCTCACCATCCAGGGATCGGGTCGTGCAGCGCTGCTGAGGTGTCGCTTCTCATTCAGGAAAGGGCCCCTTTTACACCATCCGATCCCGATCCGATAGCCGCGTCAACCTTCAACGAGCTGGCCTCAATCTTGAGGGTCCCTATTCGGGCGCCATCTGTGAAAGCAAAAAGAAGATAGAGAGGCTGAGCACCCCAAAAGGAAATACACCAAATGCGGGTTCAAAAGATACACAGATCTTTATTCTACAACTGAACAGTTTCAAAGGACAAAGCAACAGATAGCTATCAGGCCCTCAGTACAACACAGCGAATACCACCCCTGTTCGGTGTTCAGTGAGTGGGACTGTACATCATAATAGTCGCACCTTTTATACAATCCAAAACATGATGTCCAACCCACTTGTAAGTTAATGAATATCAGATCTAGGGTTTGTGCCGAGTTCGTTCCTAATGTATGCATCCATACATTTAGGGGTTATCCTTAATACATTTGCCAACAAGTTACAATAGCAACAGTGTATCTTTGGATTTCATATTGAGCCTTCATACACATTTATACAATATAGTTAAACAAGTGTTCACATTAGATGCTCAAACAGTATTGTGCACGATAGATGTTCATGGATTAGCTTTGTTGGTACAGGTAATCCTCTATACACAGGTCAACTAAGGACAAGGTCTCAGTACATGACCCTAACATTTGGCCTGCAGCAGTTTACGCATTAACTTGTACACAGAGGTCAAGACGGCCATGTTACATTCAAAACGACACTGTCCACCATTTTAGAACACAGGGTGACTTTAGAGTGAGAATCTAAAATGGCGGATGAACCTAAAATGGCGGCTAACACTGATCTAAGGTCAGGACCTTGCAACGCGGATTTCCTCGCAGAGCGATTTGGCCTAGGCCAATATATATATATATACATACGAGCTAGAGGGTATAATATGATTTCCCATTCGACATGTTCCCCTCTGCCCAGGGCCATGCACTTCCGCTCCCCACCGACCCCATAATCACCCTCCTCCCAATACAAATTTCCTTAATTTCACCCCCCAATGAGAAACAGTGAAAAAACTGTGACAAAAAGCACCTTGAGCGACCACCATTACATTCAATCACTGGGCCTCATTCCGAGTATGGAGGTAATCATGGCGCTATTAGCGTCATGACTACCTCCAATACCGGTACCGAGTCCGCCCTCGTTCAATGGGGACTTACCGGTCTATTACGACCTTTGCGGGACCGGTAAATCCCCATTGAAAAAGCCATTCCCCATTCCCATTTGAGCCCCTATAGGGCTCAATGGGAAGGCGCTAGTAATGGTACCGCAAATTGCGGTACCGTTATTAGCTCTAAAGTCCCTTAACGGGTCCCATCCTTAATGCCTGGTAGAACCAGGCATTAAGGAAGGGACCCGCTAAGGGAACTCGGAATAGGGCGCAAAGGGATTACCAGCACCGGTGTCCTTAGCGGTGCCCGGTATCCCTTTGCGCCGAACTCGTAATGAGGCCCACTGTCTCCCACAGCATGCAGCTTTATGCACCCTCCCCTTTCCAATCATCTACCATTTGCATTCTCTCAGGGGATATGACCTTGACTGTAGCCTCCCCCAACCCATTTACCTGAGCACACAGATGTGCCTGCAACAATTTAATGTGAATCGTGCGTAATTGCCCAAGACAAACTGTGATCACTGCAGTGCTGGGCTAGGTTGCGGCTTAGAAATAGGAGTTATGTCAAAAGCAGACTATTCAAAGAAACACAAACAAACCAGTGCTGGCGAGATATGGGGGAAGAAAAAGTTGAAGATCCCTTTCCTGCCATCAAGGACCAGTGCTGCAGGTTACAAAATTATGGGAACGATGGAGCATTTTCCCAAAAGTTAAAGGAACGTTGTACCCTTTATATCCCACACACTTCAACCTCTGCATGCAGCAGTAAAGCAACATACAGCAGCCACTTGCAGGTGAAATGCAGGCTGTGCAGCATCCCCACCAAGTACAGGGACATGCAGCATCCAGGCATCGTGCACCAGTCAGTCAACGTGCAGTTCAGCCGCTATTAGGAGGCGCCATGCGGTAAATATGCATCGTGCAGACAGCAGACAAAGTACAGGCAAACGCAAGCATCGTTCAACCTGAAATGTTCAAACCAGTGTGCCGCCTCCATCTACACAACGTTGAGCATGTAAGACCCTGCAACGTGCAGCATCCAGGTATGGAAGCATGGGTTAAACCAGCCTCAACATTTTTTTTTGGGGGGGGGGGGTCGGCTGGATGAAAGTTTTAACATCTGATTGTGAGTGGGGTCCTCAACCCATTGTGCTGTTGACTCGCCCCCTCCCTTCCTCTGAGCCTAGGAGGCTGAATAGCTATTACACCTTTTGTTGGCCAATTAGCTGTCTCTTTAATCCAAATTCAGAGGATATTTAATTTCAGAAACAGGTGCTAATCATGGGAGATGTGGGCCATCTAAAAGCTGAGCCCAGCAGTTAAGTCGTTAGCTTCATCCTTGGGGATATAATGATATCGTCTGGTCAGGCTTTTGTCCTCTGCCATTGCATGTTTGCTGCTCCTGCCACGTTAATAATTGTCTAAATTTAAATACTCTGATCTCACAGGTGAGAAATTGAATAGTCTCTTGCGGTAGCACCCCTTTCTCATCAGCACCCCGGAGTAGGGCATCACAGCAGAGTGCTGCCTTCTGCCTGCAACCTCCTCCATTTTGGAGGGTTTAAGGTCTTCGAAGTAAAGAGGTGGCTCCACCCACGAATCAAAGAGAAGCTAGGCAGAGTACATGAGCACTGTTGCCAGGCAACGCAAAGTGTCCAGGCATCATAAAGAAGAAACTAAGAGGCACCAGGTTGCATTTAGGCGTCTAGTAGAGAATAGAGCAATCAACGTGAAGTTGGCATTCAATGTCCAGCATCCGGTTGATCTGGGACGGGCAGCACATACAGCAATTGTTGTTCCTTGCTATTAGTTTGCCCCTCTTTCCCAGAACCTCTTTGTCTCCTGTACTTATTTTTGGGTCTTTCTCACTACTTTATTCGTATTCGCTGTCATCTTTGCTCGGCTCCTATTCTCTCTATTCTTCACACTACTCTCTTCCCATCTCCCCTGCTCGCTTTCTTTCTCTCTTCGCTAGCACCTCTTTTCTTCTCCCTCGTGTAACACACCCATGCCCACTACGGTTTTCTCTCCCCATCTCTCTCCTGTACCCCACACTAACTCTCAATCTCTACTATGCCTCTCTCTTGCCCTCATCTTTCCGCATCTACGTCTCTTTTGTACCTCACTAATGTTATCTCTATTTCTGTCCTTCTCTAGCTCTCTTTCAACATCTCCTCTTGCTCTCTCTTTTACTCTCCCTCCTCTATGTAGCTCTCACTCTCTTCATATCTGTTGCCTTCTTTCTCGCTCTTTCTCTCATGTGTGTTTGCTAGCTGACATTGCCTATTTATAGCTGCCAGTGGGATAACTAAAGAGAGGAGTTTAAAGAAGAGGAAGGATAGAAAAGGAGTGATGGAGTGAAGTCCCTTGAACATGTGAGAAGGTATGGGTTGTAAGACGTGGTTGAACATGCCTAGCCTGCCAGTATATGTATCCTATAATATAAGGTGAGTAGAGTTGATAAGGCTTGGACAAAGCCAACATATAACCATATGTTGTCTCTAGCATGAATGCATTACCAAGTTATTCCCCATTAGTGCTCTTCCATTTAAATCTTGATAAAAATATAATTAATCCAAACATTTTTACTGGGTATTAGCCTATGTGATTACACTTACATAAACATTTCTTGTACTCAAAAGTGCACAGACCTATTTGGTTTTGGTACATTTGGTAGATATAAGGCACGATATTTCCTTTGTTTCACAGATATACAGACATGTTTTGAGATACGATAATTGACAGACCCATAGAGATCACAGAGAACTCATAGTAAAGCCATGGATTAACCTATGTGAGTACACCTTATATGAAAAACTCCTAACCGCGCACAAATCTAATTGCTCTCAGCTTCAGTTTATACAAGCCAATACATTATCCTTTTTTATAGACATACAGATATGTTTTGGGATATTACAATTGGATGACTTATCGTGATCATTGAGAACCCATAGGGAAGTGACACATGACTTAGAATGAGCATGGAATATTAAGGTGATAACTTTTTTTTTAATATAATGGATACTATCAAACTATCTTACTCCTTGGTGCCACAGTTATTGTGAAATTCTACCATTTTCCTTTTTTCCTCCCAACTGTATGACTTTTTCTACAATGTTTCTTTTCTTTCTTCGGGCAATTGGCTCATCTTTTGCTACTTTAGACTGTTACAACAATTGCTCACTGGAATAGTTCAACCCATAAGGATGTGTTATTATATGAAAGGACTAAACAAAGGTTTTGAGGATCATAACAGAGCATCAAAATTGTAGCTGGAGTTATATCACATCCATTATCATTGACAAAGCATGTGCGGGCGAAACTCATGACCATGTAGTCGGCAAACATTTCTGGCAAAATGTTATTTCTTTTGCTACTTTAGACTGTTACAACAATTGCTCACTGGAATAGTTCAACCCATAAGGATGTGTTATTATATGAAAGGACTAAACAAAAGTTTTGAGGATCATAACAGAGCATCAAAATTGTAGCTGGAGTTATATCACATCCATTATCATTGACAAAGCATGTGCGGGCGAAACTCATGACCATGTAGTCGGCAAACATTTCTGGCAAAATGTTATTTCTGGGGTACCTGAATATCTCACGCTGGTAACTGTGAGGAATTCAACCATCTGCATGGGGAGTGTGTGCTCACCTGGGCTTTTTTGAAATGTTGTATCCACCCTTTTCTATTTTCGCTCTGTGTGGTGGCAGCGCATACTGATGAGCAATGTTCCCTCTAAGCGTGCGCATGTGCGCTTGCCCAGCTTCCTTCTGGGTGCCGCTCAGAAGAATTTTAGCAGCGCACACAGACCATTCCCACCTATTCAAAAAGATGTAATAAGGGATGGGCCACACCAGCTACCTAATATTTGCTTTCTCTTAAAAAGAAGATAAATTATACTAACTAGTCTTGATATTCTGGTCTAACCGTTTTACATTGACCTACTATACAAGCTTGACCTTAAAATCTAAAAACTCTAAAAACAGAATACACTGACAAAAGGTTAAAAAACGAATATGAAAAAGTGGATCCATGAATAGAACATCTAACTAAAATATGCCTGCCCACATTAACCAAATTATCGTCCCTCCCCACTGATGACTGCTAAACTTGATTCTACCACATGACTCGAACTCCGCCCAATGCCACATTCAGATATTACCAGACAACCTGGAATCTGCCTACCTTAGCTCTGCAAAAGGTTACCAGACTTAGATACTAGTCTTGTTTTATGTTTGTCAAATATGAATGACGTTCAAGCACAAGAATTTCTGTTACTCATGGTGCCTTAGCAAAAGTGTTACCCACACTATGTAACCCAAGTTTCAGCTCATAAATTGGATACTGACTGTAAGTAAGCAGGCTATTAGGATGTGTAACCTCATCCCATGTTTCCTACTCTTTGTACATATGTCACACAAGCACTTTGAAAAGGTCCCCCCTTGCAATTTAACACATTATAAAACTAAAATATGAATTTGCCCTGTAAGGATTTTGAGTAGGCAAATATCATGCTTAGCGTCTCCTACTTTAGCATTGCTAACATTACCCTAAAAGTGGAGAGCAAGATTGCAACATCATTTACTTGGCCTGCAAGGGGTAATTGGTATGGACTCTGCCTGGCATTATTAATATATACAATTAGTGCAACAATAATCACATTACTAGAATGTCTTTCACACAATCTGCAACCTTTAAAAATGTTCAGAGTTCCACGGAGCATAGACCTTAACGAATTATATGTTAATTCGCTTCAATACAAAAATTGTTTCACTGAGCCCTTGTATAATCCTGCCCAACAATCGAAAGGTGATGTATGTTTCAAACAATCTTATATGTAATTTATAGTAATTGTGCGCATGCAGATTTATGTCATTTCCTTAAACTCCAAATAATTTCATTGGGGGGCTTTAAAATGAATTTGCTTGCAAAGCATTGTGGGTATGCAAATATCCCAGTTAGTGTTTTACTGCTACACTCCCCCACTTTTTACAGAGCCCTGTCAACTAACATTGCAGGCTAGTACAGGAGCCAGGGAGGTGACCAGATGGAAAGAAACAGGAGAACACTCCCTTGGGGTGAAGAACAAATCAGCAACTTTCAAAAACCAAATCAGATGTTTTGGCAGTACAGTACAGCGAAGGAAATATTTGTTTGCTAAAGAATAGGAACTTATATTAATAGTCTAGGAAAGTGCACCTTCTATTTTTGTCTATGCTAAGTTGCTGATGGCTTTTCAATACAATCACGTGTTTGCATTGATTGCCTCTAGCATCCCCATGCATCTTGTTCAACTGATAACAGTGAATTTCAGAGGAGGGAACCCTAGTTAGAGAAGAAACTACTCAATATGCTGTACATGTGAGCATTGCGACTGTTGACTTAAAGGGAAAATATATGTAATTTTCTTCAACGGGGCACCAGAAGAAACCTCAGTGAGGCTCTTGTTGATTTTTGTCTAGCAAGGGTGGGCAAAACTACACTCTGTATTATGTGCCCTGCATTTTCACTTCCTATGTCAGGGTTACAAGCAGGGCTCTGATATGATGTTACTTCATACTTGGAATCAAACGATTTTTCAGGGAGTAAGAAAGTAGTTGGCTTTGCCAGTAGGGATATTTCATGCTTATTAAAATATGTTATTTCCCCTTAATATTCCTCTTGAGATCAGGCATTAATAGTATTCGAGTTTCTACCAATGCCACTGCTCTGCTGGTCATTGATTCAAAAAGATAGCGGTGGAACTTTGTGAGTAGAAACAGGGGCTAGATTCCTAAATGTTCATGTCTTCATGTTTTTGGTGGGCACACTGCCCTGTTTTTAGGGAGTAAAATAGATGGTGTATATGCCTCCTAGCTGTAAGGCTGGTTTGGAGTAAATGTTGTCACAACTCACAGGCCAACATAATGTAGATAGTGAGCAGAGGCCCAGGAATTCTGATCATCATATTCTGTGGTGCAGTTATTCTGATGCAATTAACGTCCTTACCCAAATTATGAGCGGCTTTTTCTTGTGGCCCTTGAATTACTCCATTAAAGTGGCATATGAACTGTTATTGGCATGTTTTTGACACATTCCTTTCAGTTACAATTATTACATTTGAAAAAATGGCAGAATGTTTGAATTTATTGACAGCCACATCAGTGATTAGCTGTACTTGGTTTTTGTCATAAACATGAGTTGTTTCCCAATGGCATTAAGCACTTTCTATATTGTCTCTGAGCAGTGCTGACAAATGAATAGCCACCACTACACCTATTGTTTATCCTGAGCATACAAAGCTTTTTGTGTGCATAAACGTTTTTCTCTCTGCGCAGGAGTACTTTTGTTAGGTACTATGGCATTCCTTGAAGTCTTGGCCCGGTTGATGATTTGTAAAGAATTGCTGAGGTTTAGAAGGGGAAATTGCTTTCCAAACTCTTCAGAGATGGAATCTCACTAACTACGCATGCTCAAAAAGTGGCTAAAATCGTTATTCAGTTGTGCACATGGAAAACAATGTGTGCACAAAGACAAATCATTTCCGCACTTAGAGAAAAATAATTGGAGGGAACATTGCTGATGAGAGTTAATTGAAGCAGGCCTGTGAATGGGCTTGTTCACAGAAAACAAGGGACAGGAAACACCAACACCTCTTTGATATGCAATGTATTAACTTGAAGATAGCTCCCACCCCTCTGTATGAAGGGCAGAGAATGGCATGTCTGGGATAACTGTTTACAGTGGGCAACCCCCGCAGGCAGACCCCCTTTCAGAGGGAAGAAGTATGTGAATTGATGTAGACAGAAAGTCTGTTCTTGCCACAAACTTCAAAGGAGACCTGCGCTTTGATTAAGAGTCACAGAGAGCTCAATTAACCAGAGATACACTTTGATCCACAACAGACAGGAAGATGGGTGGGACTTAGTAGTAGTACATGTTGTCAACCCTTACCTTTCCTGTTGCAAAGCATTCTGGTTATGACCTGACGCATAACAGAAGACTGTTGGTGGGGACCCAGGATTGGTTCCTTAAGGTAGGCTTAGCTTGCACCAATCACTGGGGCCCATTTGGCATTAAAAGAGGGTTGAGCCCCTCTTTTGGCAGATCATCCAACGGCTTTGAAAGCAGTAAGAAGAAGGACTTATTTGGACCCTGGCTGAAGGTACAATCTGCCTTACAGCTTCCGCCAGTGAAGGAAGGCCAGGATTTCCAACTTCTCCTAGGGAACAGAGGAAGATACTGGACTCAGAGGCATGGGTGTAATTTTCGGGGGGGACAGGGGTGTTTGTCCCCCCAACTTTCATGGCACACCATTTTGTCCCCAATCATTTGGCTGGGGCACCTTTTCTTCAGATGTCATGTCCCCCCCAACATTTTCAGAAAAGTTACTCCACTGCTCAGAGAACCCTTCCAGCAGCTCCAGAACCGGTACCTATCCAGCACACAGAGTGCCCTGCTAGGTTCTGCCAGCAAGCTTCCTAGGTGGGAAGTGCCCAAGAGTCTCTGAACAAAGGACAAGGTTGTTGCCTGCAAACACTCTCCTTAGCTTTGGGCCATCCGCCTTAAAGGAAAACACAAGCCCTGCGAAGAAGCTAGGAGGAGTGCCACAACAAACATCAACCAGCGTCCATCTTTTAAGGACATTTTGGAGGCAGAGGAGGCGTTGAACCGCGAACGGCTGCACCACTAACTGTTGTCAGGCTGCAGTCACTAAAGCCGTCCAAGATGCCTCGACCAGCATTCCAGATCTGCCAACCAGCACAGAAAGTATGATTTTTGACCCAGAGCCACAGTGTAGGCCAGGCTGCAGCCATCCATTCAGTCTCACTTGTCGAACTGTCTGCTGCCTGTTACCCGCAGCTTTCTCCCCTCTTGAACCCTGTGGCAGGAGCTTTAAAACCTCCTGGAACCGACTCGACACTATCGAGCATCAAGATCATCTCAAGCACCAGGTACATTGTGCTTCTGTCCCCCTGGTCCTTCTCGGAAGGCCCCTAGTGACATTTACGACCCCTTGCTCCCTTGGTTGTGAAACCAAATAACCTTGAACAGTTAGACTGATTGCTTTACTGACTACCCTCCTGTCAGTGTCCAGAGTGCATCCCTTTCCTTCGTGAAACTGTCTGTCCTCTGTGTTCCTTTACATGGTGGGCGGTATTTTGTAGTGTGCTAGAAATGTCTGTTGTAATAATAATAAAGTAGATACTTTTATACAACCTTGACTGTACAGTTCCTTTTTATCATCGGGTAATAATTGTATTTTTGCTGTGTTGCAACTAACCAACGATCCACAACCTTGCAGAGAAAAGCCTGCCGTTCTGTCCAAATTACCAAAATTGGACAAGGAGGTTTATAATTTACTTGTGTTCCAATCTGTTCGGATCCCTTCTGGTGTACTAGAGGTGTGGGGCTGATTGATGGTTTAGAAACCGATATTTATCCCTGGACCACTGTTGCCCAGGAATTTGATTCGTCACATTAACACACAAGCACTTAAATGGATATGTGTGTGAGACTTATATGTAATTATAAACGAGCCCTTGAAAATGTGGTCCTGGTCCCAAGCATCATCCTTTTCACTGGCACACCTCGATTGCTGTGCCCCTTACATTCATCTTACAGCAGCTGCTAAGTCGGAAAATGCTTTAACTTTTCTTATTAACAAGTCTGGCAGGCCTTAAGTAGTAATGACCACCACACCATATCACTGTCCCACCTGTCAATACATTGGCCCTCATTACGACCCTGGCGTTGGACCATGGTGCTGATAGCACCATGGTCCATGCCAGTAACTTACCGACTCCGCCATGGCGGAATGGGGAATTACCGCCCCATTCCGAGGTTGGCAGGGCGGTAATTCCCCATGCCGCCATGGCCCTTCCCCATTCCCATCTTTGCCCCATAGGGCTCAATGGGAATGGGGAAGGCACTAATTACTAATTGCGGCACCGTACTTAGCACCAAGGTCCCTTTGCGGGTTGGTTTTTAACGCCTGCAAAAAGCAGGCGTTAAAACCTCCAACCCGCAAAGGGACCTCGTAATCAGGCGTTAAGGGGTTAACGGCACCGCCACCTTTTACGGCGCCTTTAACCCCTTAACGCCAGGATTGTAATTAGGGCCATTGCCTTTTCTGTAGTCGCCCTAGACTTTGGCTACTATACCAGCAACCCTTAAATTGCATGAGCTCACCTCCAGCTGCCATTCTTACTCCGGCACGGCTTAACCTTTGTACTCTCTGCATCCCCCCAGCTATTGTTCCTTGGAAGCTGCACACCTTCCCTTATAGATTAGCCCCTTGCAGCACCACTTACAATGGCTGCAGAGTAGATCTCTAACACTTGGTGCACCCAGCATGTGACACTATAAGATGGTCCTCCAACTTTAATCAAGCCTCCCTCATACCACTGAAGGTGTGCAGTTTGAAAATACCAAGGGTGATACCCTTCTGTACTTCACCCTAGGTAGGGTCACCCCACCCCCTTTTACCTTTTGGGGATTATAGCTTGCCCTCAGCACCACACTCTGGCACATAGCTCATCACTACCCTCACATGGGCGCAATGTCGCTATATGTCCTTGCTCCGATCCTCATAGCTCTTCCACAGTTCCCGCCTTTTAGAAAAAGTTTTTTTGCTGCAATATTAGCTTTCAATCAACTATGCACCCCATTCTCGCTAGTGAACTGCTGCTACCAATGTCTTTACCAGACCTCTTATACACGCTAGCACCTCTATATTACAGTTACCCTATCCCCTTTCACTATCTCATTGTAGGATAACAGACTCTCTGCAGCATATCTTACCATATTTATTGACACATCAATTGCAATGCCAGTGATTTAAATGGAAAACTAGAAGTGCATGTACTCACCAATCTATGCTTTAAGTGGGCCGGGGCTCAGACGCGGCATTGGTCCAAAAATTGCTCTCATGTTGGGGCCCTGCTAGGTCTTCTCAACTCAATTGTATGAAATTCACGGGATCTTTCTCTATTTGTCCCGCTTTCTATGTGTGTCTTGCTCTTTGAGTCTCACTATCTATTTGTATCACTTTCTATTTGTCTCTCTCCCAACGTACCCCCGCTCCAATCATATTTTCACCCTCTTTTTATCTCTGTGTAATTCTCTTTTTTCTGAACTTGGGCATCTGGATCCTGCCACACTGAAACATTACAATAAGTGATTCCAACCAAAAGCTCAGAATCATGCCGTTCGTTTTAAATTTGATTCCGAAAGTGTAATGCCGTCACTCTCAAAAATATTCATCAATCACAGACTGATTTTTACCATGTTTTGGCACCAATATTGTGACGTATACAAGTTGGCAGGCTTTGAAGAAAATGAGGGTTAGAAAGAAAAGGAATTTCATATGAGTAAGTATGATCTATGGCTAAAATAGGGTGCTAAAGAACAAAGTCACAGATAAACTCTCGCAATCCCCACTGATACCTGCCGAGGGACACAGGGAGGCTGAATAAATTCAACAGTGAGCAGATAAATGTACAACTTAGCTTCAAAGATGATGACTCTAATGAGTTCTGTGCAGACCTTTAGATGTGTAACTTAGCTTCAGACCTGAGTAACTCCACAGATTGTACTGAGGACAACACACCACGCCTGCTCCATGGTTGGAATGGGATCATTTTCTCCCCTCTAGGTGCATTGAGAGAACCGCTCTACCAAACACTCGCGTGTTATCAGCCCCCACATGCAATTTTGGTTGCACCACAAAGCACAAATGCAAGGAAATTCAGGCGAACCCAAGTTTCAGTGCATTCTTTGAACTTCGTAGTGCATTTATGTCTCCTGCCATGTATTGCATGGCATGAGGCATGTCTATGAATTCCTATGGCATCCGCTAATTTTTCCCAGTTGCTAAAAGTTGGTGGATTCCATGGGAATCTAATGCATAGCTACCATCAGGAAAATCGGAAACTGATGGATATGCATTCGGTTTTGAAAGGTGGACAGGATGGGGTGTTGGACATATACGTTTTGTTCTGGGTACCCACCCGTGCCAGGAAGCACCTTGACAATCCCCACAAGCGACAAATGGGGTTAAACACCATGCCTACTTCTTTTGCACATGGTTTTTACTCATGTATCACTCTGGGACATTGGAAAATGACCCCCTTAATCTGGCCCATTGCTAGAGAGGAATGTTTTTTCTTAAGACTCTCAATTGTTGCAAAAGGGGTACAATGAGAATAAATCATTCGCTCAGGATCACACACTTTGCTTATGTGGTGAAACCAGGATTTGAGTCGATTCAGTGATTTAAGCGCTTGGCTACATATCTTTCCATCTGTAGGTAATATAAGTGTTTGTTTATTAAACAATATTTTAAAAGTAATGCATTTAAAAGTACACAAATTTCACAAAAAAATAATCTGACATTAAATGAATCGTTTAAGCAACCTGTGGAGCAAAAATAGGCTTTGAGCTTTATTTTACCCATCCTGACTAGAAGACCACAGTAAAAGCCTACAACGGTGTGTCATTTTTAAAACTGTTTTCACAGGAAAGAAAACGTTTTTTAAATTGTATTTACAGTGAAAAAAAAGCAACACAATGTAATGTCACGTACTAAAGTCTTTATTTCACATAGCATGCAACATTAGGCTTTGCTCCCACTTATGAACTCCCCGCAATTACAACTCTTAATAGGCAACAGTCCTTCCCCAGGCATCCCTGTGCCTGGGCACCTAATCGCCCTGATTGTAATTTTTTGTTGACAGAAAGCGAAACTTGGGGAGAACAGCTGTGCTTTCCTGCACTTTCAAGTTTCACAGGAGAAAAAATGCATGCCAAGCTGGGACAAGGAAATAAGCGACAGTGGCAATGAGTACGCGTACTCTCCTAAAGCTTGGAGAAGTCCCGCCCCCCATTACGGTCCAAAATTAGAAGTGCAGGTACTGAGGGCCGGATAGATTTGCCCCATGTAAAGCACTGTGCACGGCTCATAATATATTTATGAACCATGTGTCTAAATGGTTCGACCTCTATTCATAGACACCTTTTTAAATGTGTGCACTTGGTTTGTGGCATTCTTGGTCGATATGATTTCAACCAGTTATTTGTTTTAATGGGTGGTCCCTCCGTCACTCACTCTATGCGAGATCCCCACACCAACTCTCCTACATACACACTTACAAATACACATCAATGTATATGTAATTGGTCGATTTCGATCAAAAGTGCACAAAGTGCACACGTTTAAACAGGTAGCTACCAATAGACGTATTACATACACATTACCTGTACCTCTAGCCATGACCTTAATTGTGATTAGCGAGGTCAGAGTGTAGCTATTCTTCAAAATATATATGGCTATGCTTCGAATGGCTTAATGCAACCTCTGTTTCGTAATATTAAAGGATGTTATAAACTATAGAAGTTACACACCTTCGTAACAATCAACCAGACCCCTCTATTCACTTGGCCATCTTCACTCACATTCCAGCAACAAGGGTTCTGATTATTATATGAACTTTGTGCAAAACCACATTGGCTCTAATTCTACCCATGACCTAACATGAGATTGATAAAGTCATTGATGCATCTGTTCTTTAAAACTACCGACACAGTCGCTTTACCTGAGAATTCATTTGTGGGGCGCTCGCAGTTACACCTGCAATCCCTCAGGTCTCCCTTGCTACCCCTAAAAAAGGAAAACAGGGGGTTCCACAAGTGTAACACTTTGAGCAGTGACCATAAATAAGAAAGAATCGGAATAACAAATAATGTGTCTTCCTGGAATTCTATACAATAATTGCTAAATTTATGAAAGGTTTATTTCAGGAACACGTCAGGGTGTGAGTCACTGAGTTAGTCTGTTCTTAAACACCTCAAATTCACAATGCATAGGAAAACATCCAAAAAGCATTTAGAGTAGAATAAGCATCCTTTTTGGACTATGTATTTTGCTTTTCGCAAGCTGCAGTTATAGCATGTTTCTTTCTGCACTTGTCGCTGTTACAATCATCACAAGACATTCTATCTCAGTGTGTCCTCGGTCACTTGAGAAAATCCTTGTGCTTAAAAGCTTGTGTACAGTGTAGAAATGCTTGCCCATAGCACATAAAGTGGCCCTTGATTTCATTGTGCCACAATTAATACTTTGTTCTAATGTGTTTACCTTTCCTATCTCCCTGGCATGCTGTTCAGGATGTTTGTTTGCATGTTTGATATAACGAGTGGCCAGAGTATGGGATGCCATGTGAGTGTGCTGCTTTGCCTGCACTACTCTAAATTCTTTAATACACAGTTTTGAACCCTCCCAATGGTATGTATTCTGTCAACCTCTGAAGCCTGAAAAGTAGATCCATGCAGGCTTCACATGTGGCCAACTCTGCACCAGACCTGCAGATGAACTGGCCTGCTGTTTAAACTCATTTACCAGTTTAATGGTATCCACTACAGAGTGTAATTTGCTTTCTGACTTTGACATCATTCAGACATGTAATTGCTCATTTTACTATAGTCCGTAAATAGCTATAGCCGGTTAGATAGCTCAGTGGGTTGAGCGCTCTCTGCTGCAATGTTTCTTGATTTTGATTTGATTTTGAATTTTTTATTACGCGTACCAGACAGAATAAACCGTATTTGGGGGCAGATGATAACTAAGAAAAGAGAGATCTCATGAAAAGAAAGCATAGCACAGCAGACATTCTAATTTAATTAACTTTCATCGTTTATTTAAATAAAAATATTTTCAGTCTCTTTCTAAAAAGGTCCAAAGTTTCACACTTTCTAATTTCAAGTGGAATTTGGTTCCAAACTTTCGGACCATAAGCTCCTAAACTTCTGTCTCCTCTCGGGACACATTTTGTTCGTGGAGTGCAGAGTAGGAGCTTCTCTGAATGTAGATTCCTTTTCGGTTGGTATAATAAAATGTTATCAGCCAGGTATGGGGGAGCAAGCCCTTTAAGGCATTTGAACACTAGGCATGCCATCTTAAATTTGATTCTGTTCTCCACCAGCAACCAATGGAGCGATCTCTGCATTGATGACACATGGGGCCGCATTTCGATCCTGGCGGTAGGGTGTTAACGGGGCCGGTAGAGCTGCCGGCTCCGTTAAGCCCCTACCGCCTCATTACGAGGTCTGCTCGCGGGACCCGCTAAGGGCGCCAGGTTTACCAGGCGTACTTAGCGGGTCCCACAAGCAGACCAGGATGCTAACAACGGGCCTGTTAATGACGGGCCCGTTGTTAGCATCATCCCCATTCCCATTGAGCCCTATGGGGGCTGAAATGGGAATGTAGCGGGTCCAGGTTCCCTGAATCGGGAAACACCAGGCCCTCCAAGGTCGGAATGGCCCGGTATTTCCCCATTCAGGGAACCCGGTACCCGGAATGGGGGTAGCCATGCCGCAAAAAGCGGCATGGTTACCTGCAGAGTCGTAATGAGGCCCATGGTCTCTTTTTTTCAGATTTCCAATTACTCTTACTACTGCATTCTGTACTCTTTGGAGTCTCCCCATTTGTTTTTGAGGAATTCCTGCTAACAAGCTATTGCAGTAATCCAGGAGGGGGTTGGTCATTGCCCCCACCACAACTGCCCTGTCTTCCATCGGAATATAGGGGAGTATCTTTCGTAATGATCGCAATACAAAGTGAACTGTTTTCACTTTAGCTCATACCTGCGTCTCACTATTCAGATTCTCCTTCCACCAGCAGCCTAGATTTTTAACTTTTTTTGCATACTGCAATTGTTACCCTAAAATCACTGGAGGAGAACTTTGCCTTTCCAATGGCTTTTTGTTCTTTGGGCTGAACAGTCTGATTTCCGTTTTTCTTGCATTTCATTGTAAATGGTTATTATTCATCCATTCATTGAGTTCTTTCATGCATTGTTTAATTCTCTCAAAAACATCTTCACTGTTTTGGAGCTCAATATACAGCTTTGTATCATCTGCATATGAATAAAATAGCAGCCCATATTTTCTAAATAGCCTGAAAACAGGATGAAAATAAAGGTTAAAAATGAGAGGGGAGAAAGAGGAGCACTGAGATCTGCAGTTTGCAGGTTCGAATCCTGGCAAAACCAAGTCAACCTTTCATCTTTCTGAGGTTGATAAATGAGTACCAATACAGATTGGGTGCAATTATATGTATATTTGTTCTGTATAACGCGCTTTAGTGTAAGTGTTATATAATAACACATCATTATCATTTGGCCTTGTACGTCTGCTTGCGTTCACAGTAATTTGGTAGTATGGGCCTATACACACTGATACTAATGATATATATGGTGATCCATTCTTATATGCAATGTATGTCACATTACAGTGATACAGTAACCATATTTTTCATAGTGTAGTTAGGAACAATGCTATGTGAGGGCAGTTCCTGTTTTGTCGAGGGGTAAAAGGTTGTGTTCCATCCTTCCTGTGATGTCACGTCGGGGTGGGGTCAAATGACATCACTTCCTGTGATCTCATCAGAGGTCAAGGGTTGTGTGATGTCACTTCGTCTACCCCAGGCAGTTTGGTGAAATGACGTCCCTGCTGTTTATCCAAAAATGCTTCACAATGATTTAAAAGTAACATGTTTGTTTGTAGTAATTACAGTTAACCTAGGCATCACACCACATCACTGTAACACAGAGGCACACACAGACAATATATAGAATTGTACATGGGTGAATATCAAGCACAGTGAAATTTTCCACTGAGGGGTTCAGAGTCGCATCTGATAGATGACGAGAGTGAAGCTCACTTCCTGTTTCAGCGTGGCCAACGTGCAGGCGAGCAGGGGGCGGGCTCTGAGCTGCTGTGAGGTGTCGCAGGGATCGACATGAAGAGGGACCTACTGAGCGTTTTTACCAGGGACAGCAGCGCAAGGTAGGTGTCAGAGTACCTAGGGTCACAGAGAGAATTATGACTTTCATATTTCACTGTGATGACATCATAGCAGGGAGTTATGACTTTTAGAATGTTGTATATTAGACAACTGAGTTCAGTGGAAGTCACACACCACAGATCAATCTCTGCATGTCCTCAACATTCACTATTTAAATGTCGCTGATCTATGTCATTTTTAGCTAGCTCTTCACACTACATGCACCCAATTTTACTTGAAGTCACCAATTCTCACATCATATTCTTCAACTTTGGCATGTATTTCTGTTCTCTTACTTCCTTCCCTCATTCGGTTTCTACTCATCTCTTCTTCACACGCCACCCTGTGGTTATCATACTGGAAGCTTCATGTAAGTACTATGCTTTGAGATGCCATATGCCTTGAGGAATCTTTATACGTCACGAGAAACACGTATCTGCCAACCAGCAACCCAGCATTACAAATAAAACAGCTCAGAGCAAAGAACCTTAATGATATGATATGATAGGTTATTTATAACATGCTTAATTCCCAGAGGATTCTAGGCGCGGACCCAGGGATCGTACAAGTGGTGCTGCGTGTCGTCTTGCTTCCAAGGCGAGCACGTTGCCCCTGAGCTATCCTACAGAGACGAATGTCCTAATGTCGAACTTCGTTTTCTTCCTCACATTAACCTACTTGCCACTGGGAACTCTAGCTGCTAACAACCTCAACTACTATAACTAGAAGTACAGCCCAGAAGCAGTATCCGCTAACGCCATTGGTCAGCCTAAGTGTCTGTTTGATCGCAATACCCGGCATTAGTGGTGATCATCAAGCATATTTGTTAAATTTCTGGCATATGATGTAATCAGCTGGGAATAAGATGTTAATATCTGATATAACATTTGTGTGCCTGCACATTTAATGGCAATACCTGGAATATGTTGTGATTGCCGAGCCAAATGGTATAGCTACATGGCAAATGCTGTCAATACCTTGTCGATTTAATGCAATACGTGGCACATCATATGAGTAGAAGAGACAAGACAGACTGACTACCCCTCTCTCTAAGGTCTTTCGACACTACAGATACAGGTGCTAAGGTGCTGTTACATAAATCTACAGCGATTACCTTTTAGGAGAACAAATTATTAAACAGAAACCGTTGAATTATACAGATATAAATCACTTTAAAAAACTGTACATTAATAGGCTTTTTCATACATCACTCATACCTTTCATACCAATTAATTCGTTCTGTAACATAAGGGTTCGGCAATTTACATTTTCTTTAAGCATATTGGTTGTTGGTAGTATGCATGACATTAGAAAAAACACAATTGGTTTTTCTATAGGTCAACATATGTTTCGGCCCCTTTCAATAGTCCCATCGTTGTCTACGGTGGTCTAAATAGTCATTATTGGGCCATCTTCAGGACAGTGATGATTTTGTGAAAGCCTACAGTCTTCACTCTTTTTCATATGAAAAGCCAAATCTAAAAACATAAATTAAACATATATCACATTGTGGAACGGTCTGATCTCTACTAGTTATTATCAAGGTGATGGCTTGATTACTATGCCAAAAGGACTGCACCAACCTGTGGTTGAAAAATTATCGTAGACCACGGAGCTAAGGTTGTAGGGTATCTTCTGTATTACCCCTTCATATGAGTATCCATGCAAATGATGACCACACCTAGCAGAGGGTGTGAACACATGGGGCTTCTTACCAAATGATCTGAGTCCATGAGCATTTTGCAATACTGCTTGCTAAGTGATATGAGTATTTGAGCATTTGATGGCAAAATATTACTTACCATATACATATCTTGGTATATGATGGCAATAATTATCATGAAGTGGCAGTAGCTATACCATAGCATGGCAAAACGTGGCATATTGTCTGACCTCCTGGGCATTTGATGGCATTGCCAGAGAACCTGTCCAAATGATGACAGTACATGACATTTAATGGAAACTCCTGCTTTTCGTGGCAATACCTGGGGAAATAATGGCAATGTTGGCAAATTGTGTGCACACCCTGCTATTTGCTGTAAATCGCTGGAATATGATGTGAGCACATTGTGGCAATACTGGGCACATGATGTGAGTAACTGGATCATCGATTCCAATATCTGCAAAATGTTGTGAGGTCCTAGCCACTTGATGGCATTGCCTGGCAAATAATGTGAGTATCAAAGCATGTTATGCCTATACTGATTAACTGGTTTGAGTACCTGGGCATATGAAGAGGTTTTTGTGCCATTCATATGTGGCGGGTGTATTGTAATAAAGTATCTGGAAGTGTTTTAACTATTGCAAACATGTATCTAAGATATTAACTGTTAGTTTGGTCATGCAACACCATTTAACTGCTTCCTGGATCATTTTACAATAAACTTGCTTTATACACAACCGTGTACTCATTTCTTAAGTGGTGGGCCTGTTTGGGTTAAGGTGGTTAAAGGTTCATCCACACAATGTCTGTCATCCATGTTATTTGTATATGTCCTGTTTCATATTTTGACCGTTTTTATTGTGAGAATGTGTACTGTGAACGATGCTTTGTTGTTATTGTATAATCATCCAGCTAATATGATGTGCTTTAATTCATGGCATTTTTTAAATGCTTTTCATTATAAAATGCAGAGTGTTATGGATGCAAGTAATTTTTAATGTTTGCACATTCTTTTATTTCATATTTTATGACCTTTTGTGATTGCTTGAAAACAAAGTAATAATAAAGAAAATAAAAATAAAATGCAAGTAACTGGAAAATTCTTTGAGTACTTGGCCAATACCAGGCAACATCGAGAGCAGACAGGCCAAACTATCAGCCTTGACGAAGCAGGTCTTGATCAATTATCTTTTCCTTTCCCATGTCTCCTGCGACTTTGCTCCTGTGAGCTTCACTGCGACTGACTGATGCTTCCCCAGCCCCACTGGTCTTTCATTGGATTGACTTGTCTGGGCCTCTACTGCCTCCCTTTAGCCTTCCCGCCTCAGCCCAGCTAAATCCGCTGATGCCTGGGCTGACCAATTATGGCGGCATCCACACCCCAGTTAACACCTGCCTCTGAATAATGGAAACCATCTGTGAAGCTTTTAAGCTCAGCTTCCCTCATCAGGGAGTGTTGGGTGGGGAGGGTGCCTGGAATCAAGACTCTACTAATACACCCAAATCTTTTGCACCAGGTAACAAAAGAGTCGGGAGAGATGAGGATGTGTCATCGAACACAGGACGCTCTCTGAGCGCGCTCGGGCCCCAGGGAATCAGGGACTCTAGCAGGGATGAATAATGCATCACTCCCACCCCCGCCTCCTCAGACATGGCCTGGGGCGCTTGCTCTTGCTGCCTTTGTTTGGAGCCTGGTGCCATTACAATGTTATTGGGGCTCTGTGCCTAGGCTTCAGGGAGCTAGGGTCTTCCTGGAATGGGCAGGAGGTAAATTGGCAGTCTGCCATTGGCCAGGTTTACGCTGGTCGGGTGTGGCCCTGGGGCTGCTGGGAACACAGCTACTGTACCACGCAACCATGTCTTTTGTTGTATCCATGTCTTTCAGTCTGAGTTGGTAATCTTTGTGAATGTGATGCCTGAACAGAGAAACTCACTGTGGTTTATTTAGCGACAGATCTAGATATTGAGTGGAAAATAAAGAAGGTATAAAGAATGTCAAAATAAAACACCTCAAAATTAATTTTGCAAAAAAAAAGTATTTTTAATGAAAGCATCGTGCTGTGAGAGGGGAATTGGGAGGAGTGCTGGGGGCAAGGGAAGGACTTCTACCCATTATGGCTACACAAAATTAGTTTTTCGGTCAAAACAAATTTGACAAAATGTAAAGGTTGACATTGTTATTTTGTTATGTTACTTTGCATTTATATAGCGCCTTATGTACCATTGGTATGGTCTGAAGGCGCTGGTAGGTTGAACGCCCTTGGGAACCGGAGTTCAAGTCAGTAGAGAGAGAACAGAGAGTTAAAGGTGCGTGTGAGCACCGGATATGTGTGGAGCTGGTGTGGCATAAGTGTAATAGCTGCTTCTTAGCGGTAGGTGTAGTGGTTGAGAGATCACGAGTATGTGTTCGTTCTGGCAGGATTTATCCAGACCGAATGTGGCTGTGTTAGGCCTGAGGAGAACGCCTGGCTGGGGGGTGGGTAACAAGCAGTGTTTACTTAGAGTGATAGGGAGTATGCAGCAGATGTTGGTATGAGAACAGTTATACCGAATGGTGTCATAGTATCTCTGTGTACTACTTAAATTGTGGTGTAAAGAAGAGAGTAAGTGTGGTGATGTGATGTGATATGATGGGATACATGCTCTTTCAAACGTTCCATGCACTCCAAACCATTCCATGTAAGTCACGCAATTCAATGCGCTCCAATCCGTTCCATGCACTCCAGTCCGCTCCATTGCACTCCAGTCCGCTCCATGCACTCCAGTCCGCTCCATGCACTCCAGTCCACTCCATGGCAGTCCGCTCCACGCACTCCAGTCCGCTCCACACACTCACGCACTCCAGTCCACCCCATGCACTCACGCGCTCCAGTCCACCCCACGCACTCCAGTCCGCCCCATGCACTCCAGTCTGCCCTACGCACTCTGGTCTGCCCCACACACTCCAGTCTGCCCACGCACTCCAGTCCGCCCAACGCACTCCAGTCCGCTCCATGCACTCCAGTCCGCCCGATGCACTCCAGTCCGCACCACGCACTCCAGTCTGCTCCATGCATTCCAATATGCTCCACGCACTCCAGTCTGCTCCACACACTCCAATCCGTTCCACACACTCCAACCCGTTCCACGCACTCCAATTCGTTCCACGCACTCCAATCCATTCCACGCACTCCAATCCGTTTCATGCATTCGAATCTGTTCTATTTACTCCGATCCGTTCTGTATATTCTAAGTTGTTTTATGCACTTCATCCACATATTTCAGCCATACCATCTTCATACTTCATCTGTTCCATCCACATATTTCACACGTTCCATCCACATATGTCACCTGTTCCATCCACATACGTCGCCTGTTCCATCTGTGAAAACAAGGAAATAATATGAGGCAGGGTAACCAAAAAGGAAACACACCAAACACAGGTTACAAAGGAACATACAAAGCACTTTATTTTATACTGAATCCAGTTACAAAAGAACAGAACAAAATTCAGATAGCTATCGACCCTCAGTACAACACAGCGAACTCCGGCGTGGTTCGGTGTGCTCAGTGAGTGCAAATATTCATTGAAACAGTCAGGCTTTTATACATTTCTCCAGCCTGTTGTCCAGCCTTTCTTCAGGTTAACCATTCCATAAATAAGTTACTGCTCTAGGGTCCCTTGCCAGGTCAAATCTAGTTCATTTTAGGTTTATATATTAACAAGAAGAAATGGTAATAATGTATGCTCTAGGCCTAACATTACAATGCAGGACTTAATTTATACAATATAGTTAAGCAGGTGTTCTCATTCAATTATAGATCAGTTTCGGTGATACAGGTAATCTATTGCACACAGGTCAGCAGAAGGACAAGGTCTCAGCTCATGACCCTAACAAGTGGCCTGCAGGCAAGTTATACATTAGCTGTACAGAGGTCATGACAATCGAGTTCTGTTCTGAATAACATAGGCTACCATTTTAGCTCACATGGTGACTTTATAGAGCAAGAAAACCTAAAATGGCGGCTTGACCCAAAATGACAGTTTACATGGTTTCTAAGGTCAGGACCTTGCAATGCGAGTTTATTCACATGTAGTTTATAAGCAGCTTGTTAGCAGCTTGGCGTAGGCCAATATACATATATTCATAGCAATAGGAGGCACAATATAATTTCTAGTTTGACAAACCCTCCTTTTGGCCTATGCCAAGTGCTAAACTACTTCTGATCTCCCTGCAAATAACTCCATGTGTCATCGTCCATACACCCTTAATAGCTGTCAGAAATATCTATCGCCATTAGATCTTTTACTAAGATCTCTTTCAGTACATACTCCTTAGAGGTTTTATCCGGGGCATGCACTTTATGTCCTATTGTACCTATCGCCTGAGTGCAACATCCCCCTAGCATTGAACATATATTTGGTAGACATTGGATACAACAACAAAGAAATAGCATAATTCCCAAAATAATCAGCAAGACTGAAAGCACTTTCCAACCCCAAGACCGCAAGAAGTCCCAGAACCAAGCGCTAAGATCCCAATTTCCCTCGGGAACATGCACTTCTGAACTAATAATGTGCATATTCTGTATTGCCTTAAAAATAGTTGAGGAGGAATCCGGTACGAAAACACAGCAAGCGGACCCCACTAGTTTACATACTCCACCACGTTCAGCCAGAATGACATCTAATGCCATCTGGTTCTGAAGCGCTACCAATCTGATCGCTTTCTGCTCTAAAGTCATATTATAGAGTATATCTGTGGTCCGGCTGATGGTTCTCTCCAGTACTCTCGCTAGTTTCCTGATATCCTCGGAATTCGCTATCTGCCCAAAGAATGGAAGGAAATGATTTCGCTACATCTCCTAAAACCTGTGCTGGAGTGTCGCCATTCTCGTCCCGCCGTGGACGAGCCTTCGAAACCTCTACAGTACTTGCTATAAACACCCCAGGTAACAGGATTCCTAGATAACAAGTTCCCTGCCAATCCCTGGGCAACCATGGAAATGCTACATTGCCGCAAACAAAATAGATAGGTTCGCCTACATACAAAGGTCTGTCTTCCCCAGTCAAATTTGCAACGTTGGCACAACCTTTAAAATCTCCCATTGACCGGGTGTCATTCCTCTGGATGCAGAAAGAAACTGAATCGGGGCTATGGTTAACAGTATAAGAAGGAGGCACGGCATCCTTATTGCCTATCGGAGCCATTTTAAAGGAAATCAAATATTGGAAAGGACGAGACAGTCTATCAGAAGGCCTAATAGAAGCAATATTGAGCTTACTCCTATTTGCGAAAAGCGAGCATCCCATGGGAGTCAGAACACGTTTCTCAAAACTATTCAAATTAGTGCCATCAAAGTTCCCCGAGATGCTATTGTTCCATCGGCCAAAGAACAGTGCTCTAAGTGAAGCATAACAAGCAGTTGTCAAAGGTAAAGGGTGAATATACCAACCTAGCCTCTTATCCCCATGTTGCGGTAAATGCGAGCAGATCCAACAATTGGTTCTGTTAAAGATTGCATGGGTAGCATTCATAATTAGAAGTAGAGTGTTATTTTGATAATTCCATCTATGCAAAAGATCTCTAGGTGACAAGGTATGTAGTTGCACAGAAGGAGTGGGAACAACAGTTATATTTTCAACAGGTAGGAAATCATTCAAAGGGTACATTCTCTCCAAATACCAAAACCCACAACTAACAGTTACTAAAAGTCCCGTGATGATCACCAGTAGACAACAAAACGTTTTCGGGGCCCCCATACATATCTGCTCATTGTCTCTCCTAGTCACATTTTTGTCCAAAAGTTCAGTACGAACGGTAGCGGATGCGGGCATTGTTGTCTTCAATCGAGAAACACCAATTGTTCGTTTGCTGGCGACTCCGGTCGCGCGTCTTCTTAATGTCTTTTCCCACAAACCTTAGCCAGCAGAACCCTTTATGCAATTGGGCCAAAAAAAGGCAAGCCCTCAAATTCTTTCAATTGTACAGCAAGAGCCGTATTGCAAACCTATCTCCTTGGGCGGAGATTATACTTCACAGTTTCCGGTGCAAAATAATCAGCAGACAGGATGTCGTCACTTCCCACAGGAGGTGGCGAGTGAACGGAAGTTGTATCAGAAGATGGATGATCCACAAACGATGCAGTGGGAGAGCAAGGAGGCAAGATGGCCGTTTTGTCGGGCCTTACAACTTCCGGAACGGCCTCCAATACTCTCTTTCCACCGTCTGCCGTTTTGGGTACGTTGGTTTCAATGTCGGAAAGGGGTTCTGTGTCTTTGTATCGTATGGCACTGGGTGTGGGATCCGTTTGGTGTGGCTGCCGTGGATCCAGTGGTGACGTCCTCCTACCCGCACCGCATTCTCAGTGACCAGGAGCACCTGGTAGGGGCCCCTCCAACGTGGTGCGAGGCAAGACGCTCTATCGAAGGATTTAACGAGGATCCAATCCCCTGGTCGTAGACTGTGACCAGGGCCCTCGTACCTCACCGGCAATGCCTCTCACACCTGGTGATAAATTGAAAACAGGTTTTTAGTCAATTGGTTACAATAGTCGGAGAGAAGTACATTTTCTACATCGTGCAATGAGCAGCTTTTAGGCAAACCCGAAATATTAGCAGGTCTCCCCATTACCACCTCAAAGGGAGAGAGCCCAGTCTTAGTTTGAGGGGTTGTCCGCATTGAAAGTAACACGATCAGTAAGGCGTCCGGCCATTTTAGTTTGGTGCTGGCACACGTCTTAGCGACCTTGTTTTTTATGATACCATTGTGTCTTTCCACTAATCCGGCGCTCTGAGCATGTCTGGCCGAATGGAATCGTTTGTCAATTTGCAATGCCGTACATATCTGTAGAATTACAGCAGCGATAAAATGCGGACCATTATACAACCAGATAACTCTCGGCAAACCGAACCGTGGGAAGAATTCCTTTAACATGGTCTTTGCAGTGGTCATGGCTGTAGCGTCTTTAACAGTGAAAGCCTCGACCCACTTACTAAAGGCGCAAATGACCACAAGAACATATTTTAGATTGTTACATCGCTCCATTTCAATAAAGTCAAAGTGAATCACTTCAAACGGGACAGAAGGAGGCCCAAAGCTACCTCTTGGAGTTGCTGTCCCCTTTCCCACATTGTGTTGCAGGCAAATCATGCAATTTTGGACATAATGCTGGGCAATTTTTGAAATCTTATCATTTACCCAGACTTTCTCTAACATTCTCGTGATCTGTTGAGCGCACACATGTGTGGGACCGTGTGCCATGGTAACCATCATTACTATATAGGCATTAGGAAGCAACCATTTCCCTTCAACCATGTCCACCCAACACCCATCATCATCGAGTTTCCCCAAGCCCTTAGCCCACCTCTTGGATTCTTCTAATGTGGCATCGGCTTGGATATCCCGTACAGACCCGACACCCTCATCCATTGCATAGGCATCTACAGTCTCCCTTGAAACATACATCTCCGTGAAGAGATCAGAGGCAGTTTGTCTATCTATTTGATCAGCGAAAGCATTCCCTTTCCCTACATCATCTATAATCTTGCGATGTGCTGCGCACTTGATGATTGCTAACTGACTAGGGAGCGCAAACGCTGAAAGCAATTGTACTATCAGGGAGCCATGTTGGATCTTGGTGCCATGCAAAGTTAAAAACCCTCTCTCTGACCAAAGTCTCCCAAAGTTGTGAGCCACCCCAAAGGCATACTGGCTATCAGTATATATGTTTACTGTTAGTCCTTCGGAAAGCTCACAAGCTCAAGTCAATGCTATAATCTCTGCGGCCTGCGTAGAGTTATGCGTAATTCTCTTGGTCTCCACAACCGTACTCAATGTAGTGACTGCATAAGCAGTGGGGATGTACCGTCCAGTAGTTTGAAGCAGGAGCCATCACAAAACAGCTCCCCTTGTGGGTTATCCAAAGGAGTGTCCCTCAAATCAACTCTGCCTTTTGTATCTTGTTCAGTAGTATACAGGCAGTCATGTGACTCTTCGTCACCGCAAACAGTATTTTGCGGGAAAGGTAGGAGTTCAGCGGGATTAAGAACGCAGCACCTCCTAATTTGAATGTGGGGAGCAAACAAAATTAATTCATATCTTGTCAGTCGTGCGGAAGTGAGGTGTTGCGTTTGGGTTTTGTTCAATAGAATATCTAGAGAGTGAGGCACCATCAGGGTTAAATCATGGCCTAGGACCATTCCCTCACTCTGTTTTACAGACGCAGCAGCAGCAGCGACAGCGCGCAAACATCTTGGCAAAGCGCATGCAACAGGATCAAGGGCGGAAGAGTAGTAACCACATGGCCTATTCTTCCCTCCATGTTCCTGCGTTAATACAGCCAAAGCACATCCATCACATTCATGCACAAACAACACAAAGGCCTTCTCATAGTTCGGTGTGCCCAAAACTGGTGCCGAACATAATGCAGTCTTGAGCAACTCGAATGAATGTTGATGCTCCGTATTCCATGGCAATGGCGAAGAAATACCCTTCTTCATCAAGGCCAACATCGGTTTTATCACTAGTGAGAGGTTTGGGATCCATAACCTACAGTTAGAAGCCATACCTATCAAGGCTCTAACTTCCTTTTGTGTATTTGGGTCAGACATGCCAGAAATGTTTTTTATTCTTTCAGGTGTCAATCTTCTTCCCTCCTTTGACAGGAGATAGCCTAAATAGGCAATCTATTGCCTGGCAACAATATTGAAACTTTTTAAGCAAAGCTTTGTGACCATGCTTAGCTAGATGGATGAGCAACAACACAGTGCCCTCTTTACAAGAGCTCTCAGAGTCAGCGGCTAAAAGCAAATCATCAACATATTGAAGCAACGTACAAGTAGGTGCCAATCCAAGGGTATCAAGCTGCTCTTTCAAAACCCTACTATAAATACTAGGACTCTCAGTATAACCTTGAGGTGCACGAGTAAATGTGAATGAGCGTCCCCCTAAGGTGAACGCGAACAAGTATCTACTATCCTCATGTATAGGAATACTGAAGAAAGCATTCTTTAGGTCCACAACACTGAAGTCAGTAGCCGTAGCTGGAATCATGGTTAATATTGTCGTCACATCAGGCACAATTGGAAATTGCCAGGAGATAGCCTAAATAGGCAATCTATCTCCTGGCAACAATATTGAAACTTTTTAAGCAAAGCTTTGTGACCATGCTTAGCTAGATGGATGAGCAACAACACAGTGCCCTCTTTACAAGAGCTCTCAGAGTCAGCGGCTAAAAGCAAATCATCAACATATTGAAGCAACGTACAAGTAGGTGGCAATCCAAGGGTATCAAGCTGCTCTTTCAAAGCCCTACTATAAATACTAGGACTCTCAGTATAACCTTGAGGTGCACGAGTAAATGTGAATGAGCGTCCCCCTAAGGTGAACGCGAACAAGTATCTACTATCCTCATGTATAGGAATACTGAAGAAAGCATTCTTTTGGTCCACAACACTGAAGTCAGTAGCCGTAGCTGGAATCATGGTTAATATTGTCGTCACATCAGGCACAATTGGAAATTGCGGAGCGACGACTTTATTAATGGCACGTAAATCAATTATAAAACGAAATGGAATTGCATTATCACCTTTTTTGTACACGGGTAAAATCGGACTATTGCACAAACTTCCTGCAATCTCCTCAATCACCCCACGATGCACAAAATCGGAAACAATGCTCTTCAAAGCTCGCTCGCCTTCAACTGAGATCTTATACTGTGGAATACGGGGCAGCTTAATTCCATGTTTCAAAACTATTTCAACAGGCTCAATCTGCAAAACACTGACATCATTGTCATCAACTGCCCACAAACACTCTGGTACATTACTGAATTCTGGTGGCAAAGGCCTAGTCAAGAATTGCGAAACAGAACATTGCTGTGGTGAAATCGTCAAACGCACTCCATCAGAAGAACAATGAATTACCGCATTTAATTCCTTCAACATATTCAACCCCAGCAAATTCTCTCCACAATTCGAAGTCAAGAGAAATGGACAGTGGTCCGTAAAGGGACCCAAAGAAATAGGTACCGGTGGAGAAACCGGACAAACAACTGGTGTGCCAGAAAACCCTACAGAAACAGTGGTTTGCCCTGAAAACCCTACAGAAACATTGGTTTGCCCTGACAGTGGAATGTTTGGAACCCGAGAATGATCAATGGAGCACTTCTGTGCTCCAGTGTCTATCAAAAATTATTGTTTCCTATTTCCCACTACCATTTCAACGTAGGGACCTTTCTCATTAACGGGAATAGGTGTAGGTTCCAAACCGTGCTTCGGGCAATCCTAACAAAACAAAATATCATCAAAAGGAAGCTCTTCAGATAGATATGCAGCAGACGGATGATCAAATATGTTTCTAGTATCCACACTCGAAGTCTGATTATCCTGTGAAAAAGGTTGTTGGGGATCCTGCGAAAACTGGCCTCTACCAGGGCCCCCTACACCCGAGCGACCTCTGGACCGTCTACCCATATTTCCAAATGTGTTATTCGACCTCTGTCGAAGGACGGGGCATTGTGCACGCCAATGACCCTCCTGGCGACAATAGGCACACTGGTTAATATTCACGGGACCCAAGGGCACATTCCCTTGTGGAACATACTGACCTCTAATCTGCGAACTACCCCCTCTGGGGCCTCTAACAATTTGCTGTAACAATACTTTAGTCTTCAAATCACCTTTTCTCTTCTCTATCTTTTTCATTATTGACACGGTTCTCGTAGTACTGAGCCATGTGCAGTACTTCTGATTGGGATTTCGCCTGCCAAGCGCTCTCAGAAGACATAATTTGTGACTGGATGTCAGGCAGCAATCCACGTACAAATTTGTCCACAAATAATCTTTTCCCAGACTCTGTGCCTAAGTCTTGTCCACTGAAGTCCGAGAATACCTGTTCGAACCCATTAAAGAACTCGGTAGCACCCTCAGATTTTCCTTAGACACAGGCCGTAAGCCTGTCCCAAATAATTCTCTTTTCGGGGATTATAGTTTTCAGTTTTGCAAAGATTCTGTCAGGCAAAGTTAGTATCACCTGAGGTGGTCTCTCACCAGCTGGCCTTTCCCCATCAAGCCTAACTATGTTAGCCCATGTATCTCCCAACCCTGGTACATCGTCTATAGTTCTAACTTGTTTCCACAAATCTACAGGCAGGAGTACAGGGAATAGCAAATCAATGTCGCCTAGGGTAAACACTGAGGACTGCAAAACGGACTCTATCTCTTTATAGAACCCTGTCGGATTTTTCCTAATGTCAGGAATAGTTTGTCTAATAGTATTCACTTCCTGTCGTGAAAACGGGACGTGAACAAACTGCGATACATAATGTGCAGGAATGTCCACAGCAGGTGTACCTGCTGCAGCATTAGCAGGAATCTCAACCTTTGGGACAAATGTCGGAGGAACCTCTCTCATAGGCAACTGAGATGCAGGCAACTCCGAACGCTTACTAAGCAACAGAGCTAAGTCGAGCGCTAAAGCAGTTGAAGAAGTGTCAAGTGAAAAAACTCTCTTATAAATGCTCAATAACTCTGTGGGACAACTAACCTTTCTCCTTAAACATTCATCCTGCAGGTACTCTACCATTACCTGTATCACTTTCCTCTGCATTTCTAGCGTATATTGACTGTATGTGTCATATACCTCAACTGGAGTTATCGATATGTCTGAAATCCATCTAATCGCATCTTTTGTACAAATTCGCCCCTCCTCAGATGTCGATTTACGACACGGAAGAAATCGTTTCTGTACATACATACTTTCTTCTTCGTCATCCTCATTCCGTAACCTTTCCAACTCCTTTCTACACTCAAATATCCTCTCAACATGCTCATGTACCTTCTCCACAGTGTCTCTTGAAAACGCTAAAGTATTCAGGTCCCTCAACCCTTGTGGGAGGTCTGCATTATTTAATTTACCCCACATTACACATAAATGAATCCCTAAACCTTCAATGAAAACATTTTTCTCAGGAAAATTATCCATATTAGAAAGTGTGGCAAGAACATTAGCTCGATCATCTCTCTCCATACAATGCTTAGCCCATGCAAACAAATCCTGTTTCTTTTCTGTAGGAACAGTATTACGAGTAACAATCCTCGACCCCGCACCCTGATCAACTACAAGCGGTACAGAACTACTTGGGAGTGAGGGTGCAGGCAAATTCAATGGAGGTACTATTACTGGTGCAATGGGAAGAGGCAGAGGAGCAGGTGGAGGAACAACAACCGGAGGAATGGGAACAACAGGTTGAGCAGGAAGAGCAGGAATAACAGCAGGAAGAGGTACAGCAGGAGGAAGAGGAACATAGGGAGGTGGTGCAGAGGCACCAGGCCTTCGTTCATTTAACAATTTGTCGATAAACTCATCAGAAACATGAAGATCTTTAGAATGATAGATTTTCTGAATACCGAGTGAGAAAGCCCTGTCCATATTCCTAACCGACTCAGACTGTTTGTCCTGATCATATAACAACGCCTTTTCAGCATTTGTTTTATGACGGCGCACATGTTTTTCCCTACTTTTAAGCTGCTGCAACGCTTCTCTTTTCCAATTTTTCAAAACATCAAATGCTGCAAGTCTGGCCTTCTTTTTTAACAAGACTGACTCTAAATATTCAATACGAGGGATCTCAAAACTACCATTGACTGGCCACTGAAGTTCGGAGGCATGTCTGGTTTGTCTGTGCCAAATTTTATTAAATACTACACTTCCAATGCCATGCTTACAGTACATAGTACATGCCGGTGACCCCTCCTGTGGTGCCGGACGGCTAAATTCCAAACATTGTCTATCGCTGCGGAATAATGCCCTAAAGCAGCTAGACAATTTCCCAGGCATTTCTCAAATACTCGGTGTTACCTGGTCAATAATTGTGTCTGCAGATACAATGCGCCAAATTCAAATGGTCAGGGTTGAATTAAGAGTCGGGTAACGACTCACCTGACCAAACCTAAGGAGGACCGATCGGTTTACAAAGGACTTACCTAACGAATTTTACCTTTTGTATGGTGATTTCGGCAAATCTGCCCCCTCAAAAAATTGACCCTCGTCAAGATGCCGTCTCAGACCACACGGCTATCGTCCAGGGAACGGATCGTGCAGCGCTGTTGAGGTGTCGCGTCTCGTTCAGTCAGGCCCGTTATGTCACACCGTCCGATCCCGGTCCGATAGCGTGCGTCAACCTTCAATAATCCGGCATCAATGTCATCCATCCACATACGTCACCCATTTCGTCCACATACGTCACCCGTTCCATCCACATACGTCATCCGTTCTATTCACATACATCACTCGTTCTGTCCATATGCGTTACCCATTCCATCCACATAGTTTACCCGTTCCGTCCGCTCTATGCATTCAGCGGCTCTACGTACTCATCCGCTCTATGCAATCATCCGCTCTACGCACTCTTTCACTCTAGGCACTCATCCGCTCTACATGCACTCTGCACTCATCCGTTCTACATACTCATCCGCTCTACGTAACTCATCCGCTCTATGCAACTCATTCGCTCTACGCAACTCATCCGCTCTACGCGCTCATCCGCTCTATGCAACTCATCCGCTCTATGCACTCATCCGCTCTGCGCACTCATCCGCTCTACGCACTCACCCGCTCTACTCACTCACTCGCTCTATGCACTCACTCGCTCTTACGCACCCCTCCTTTCTTACGCACTCATTCCTCATACGCACTTGTCTGCTCCATACACTCGTCGACTCTACCCACTAGTCTGTTCTACGCAATCATCCACTCTACTCACTCCTCCATTCTTACACACTCTTCCGCTCTGCGCGCTCTTCCACTCTGCTCACCCATCACGCTTTGCTCACCCACCCGCTCTGCTCACCCATCCGCTCTGCTCACTCATCCGCTCTGCTCACCCATTTGCTCTGCTCACCCATTCGCTCAGCACACTCATACGCTCCCCGCGCTCATCCACTCTACGCACTCATCCGCTCCAGGCACTCATCTGCTCCACGCACTCATCCGCTCCCCGCACTCATCTGCTCTATGCACTCGTTCTTTCCACGCATTCATCTGCTATATGCACTCATCAGCTCTACAAAGTCGTTCGCTCATACGCAGTCATCCGCTCTATACACTCATCCGCTCTATACACTCATCCGCTCTATACATTCCGGTCTGCACATTCATCTGCTCCAGCGTTCTACACACTCTTCCGCACTTTTGCACTCATCCGCTCTACACCCTCATCCGCTCTACACCCTCATCCGCTCTACCCTCATCCGCTCTACCCTCATCCGCTCTGCACATTCATCTGCTCTACGCACTCCTGCATTCTACACACTTCTCTGTACTTACGCACTCATCCGCTCTACACACTCGTCCACTCTACACAACCAACCGCTCTACACACTGATCCGCTCAATATACTCATCCATTCTATACACTCATCCGATCTACTTACTCATCCAATCTACACACTCATCTGCTCAGCGCATTCATCCGCTCAGCACATTCGTCCATTCCACATGCTTCATCCATTCTAACGATTTCATCCACTCCAATCACTTCGTTCATTCATCATGCATTGCATCCATTTCATTAATTTAAATCTTGTTACTGTTTTCGTACGATTTATTCTTATTATCCACTTCACTGCTTTGATCTACTTTACTTGTTCTATTCTGTTTGTCCTTTTAGTTTATATTAGCGGTTATTAGATGTCGATTTCTCGCATCTAGTAGTTTGTTGGATTGGTGTCATTGAGATGCTGTTATTCTGTTTGGGTTGGTTTGCATACGGGTTGGTTATAGGGGAAGAGCCAGGTTTTCATTGTGCTTAGAAGCATATTCAAATGAATGTCGTAGATAGGGTTAATGGGTGTTCAATGCACTTAACAAGAGCTCTCAAGTTTCCCATGAACATGTGTGAGAAGGCCAACTAATCCTGTTTTTGCTTGGAATTCTGGGGTTAGTAACTTTCTTGCATTTCAAATGGGAAATAAAAAATCCCAGAATCCAAAAGGTAAAAATTAAGACTTTATGGCCTGCGTGGTCCCGGGAAATTTGAGAGCTCTGCTTACAAGACATTTGATATTTGGACTTTGTTTTGAGATCAATATTCAGCTACCCTTTATTTTGCTCTATTAGCACATGGAGACCGTTATTGACATCCTCTCAGACAATCAGAATGTTTAGAGTGCAGTCAGTAACTACTGGTATGCAATAGCACCTGGAGCATTCCACGTGCCAAATGGGATTACCAAAATAAATTATCTCAGGTCCAAATAACCATAAAAACTCAAAGAATATGGCTACATACTACTTTATTATCAGTTCAATAAATTGGGGAAACCTGGTGAACAAACAAATTGCAGCTCACACACTCTCAATGCATTTCAGTTACTCAAAAGGTTGCATACCTCAACATACGTCAGCTATGATGTCATCCTAATTGGCTAACACAAAAAACCTACTGGGTGGAGGAATTGGTTAAGGGAACCATATACCTTTCGTTTGTATAGGTGTTAGTATCATCACTGGATGCCTCTTATCTGGCAGGCACGCCTTAAACCACCTCTACCTACGTAGAATAAAGATAATAAAGTTATACCAGCAGCGGATAGACCTGTGCAACAATGTATGGACATTCTGTCCTCACTCTCTTCCACTTCCCCTCCTGCACCAACATCGCTTGGGCCCCCTTCAGCCTCCCGCACCTTTTTCCCTCTTCTTTCCTCCCTCTCCCCTGTCACACCTGATGAGGTCTCTAGACTAGTCCGGTCTACAAAAGCCTCTTCCAAACAGGTGGACCCCTGCCCCTCCAAAACCATCAAGGATAATATTGACTCTCTCGCTCCAGCCTTGGCCGACCTCTGCAACCTCTCTTTTGCCACTGGAGCTTTCCCCTATCCTCTCAAGCACTAACTAGTGTAACCTCTGATCAAAAAACATTCTGCTGACCTGTCCATTTTGGCAAACTATTGCCCCATCTCCAGCACCCCCTACCAGGGAAAACTCCCGGATAAGCTGGCTACCACCCAACTTACCCTCCACACTGAATCTGTTGGTTGTCTCCATGACCATCAGTCTGGCTTTAGAGCATCCAGAGGCACATAAACTGCTCTTCTGAACACCTGCTCTCAAATCCTGACTCTAACTCTCCCTCAGTCCTTATTCTTCTTGCCCTCTCTTCTGCTTTCGATACAGTAAATAACAGCATCCTGATCACCTGTCTTTGTGAAACCCTGGGCATCACAGATCAGGCCCTGGCGTGGCTCACCTCTTTTCTCTCTGACCGGCACTCCCAGGTGGAACTTGGTTCCTTTATCTCATCTATCAGTCTCTCTACTTGTGGTGTCACCAAGGGATCTAACTTGTCCTCCTGGTTCTTCAATATCTATATGGCCTCTTTGGCCCACAGCATCTCTACCTTTACCTCTAACTTTCAGTGTTATACGGATGACACGCAGCTCTTTTTCAGGCTACCCTCAGCCTCCTCCTCGCTCATCCCTAACTGTCTATCTGCAATTCAGTCCTGGTGTGCGGCTAACGATCTCTGCTTGAATGCCAGTAAGACAGAGATTGTCCTCATTCAGACCCCTGCTCCCACTTTCCCACTTTCCCACTTTCACACTGGTCGGCCTCGCTTGGCCCTGCACCCTCACCTACCAATGAGGCAAAATATCTTGGAGTCATCTTCAACTCCACTCTCGACTTCTCTTCGCTCATCTCAGACCTCTCCAAAAAGTACCACTGCCAATTGCACCTCCTCAGAGGTATTCTACCTTTTCTCACTTTCCCCCAGAGGCTCACCACCTTGAGAGCCCTGGTTCTCCTTAGGCTGGACTATTGCAACAGCCTCTTTCTCATCCTTTCTACTTCTACTCTCCGTCTTCTAGAACTCATCCAGAGCAGAACCGCAAGACTTAACCTTGTCCTGAATCCCAATGACCACATCTCTCCGGTGCTGAAATCCCCCTCCACTGGCTCCTTGTGGCTGCAAGGATCAAATTCAAGACCCTTTGCATAATCTACAAGGCTTTCTGGGGCCATGGCCCACACTATCTACAATGCTTTCTTCCTAAATACTCTCCCTCTAGAGTCCTCCTCTCTCTGCAGGTGAGCCCCTTTCACAAACAGAGATTAGAGATTTGGGGTTAGATTTTTATCCTCTGTAGGTGCCTCCCTCTGGTACTGCATCCCTGCCCCTCTTTGCCTTGAGCCAGAGCACCTTAAATTCTGGAAACTCCGCAAGACCTTCCTCTTCTCTTCCTCCTTCTCTCACCCTCTACCCTGCTAACCTCCATCTTTTTCTCCACCCTCCTTCCTTCTTCTCCTCCCTATCTCTGTTCAGCTTTTGTGACTGGTTGCCTGGTTCACCTCCAGAGCCTTACAGGTCCCAATCCTCCACCAGTCTCTGCATTTGCCTCCGGGCCACTGCACTATGTTCAGCATTACTGCACTTTCAGTTCACGCTCCATGAGTGAGGCAACCTCTCTGCACTTAACCTATGGCCCTGTTGGACTGGACGCGCTTGTTCGAACCCCCACCCCCTCCTCCTCGCACCTCCGTCTGCATGAATGCATTACCTAAATGTATTACGACTAGTAAGTTTGTCTGTCCTGCCCCCCCCCCACTCCCCACCATTTTCTGTCCCCACTCCCTAGCTGGGTCTAAGCTGTAACAATTCATGCACTTGCACTAGGAGAAATGTCGTCAGGCCTAGTATGGTCATGTTTCTGTTTAGATCATTCGGAAACCTCAAGGCCTAAGCATGATTACTTTATTTCCCTTGTTCCCTTCCCACCTTGAAGTGCTTTGAAGCTCTCCACCTGTGTATAAGCACTGCATTAACAATTACAATTACAGTTACAATTATGGTCCACATTACATAGACCCTCATGATTGGTAGGCACTCTCTTACCAACCTTGAACATTCAGCTTGATACGTAAGCAACTAGACCAAGGTGCAAGGGAACAACGTAAGACAACTGCCTTTCTTAGCTAATTAGCCTACTATTGCTCATCAGTTAGGACCTAAGCCAAGGTTTCTCTTTTTTAGTTGACCTTGTTGACTGTTCTCTTCCTCAGAACCTTAAAGGGAGCGAAGGTACATTGCTATCTTGGTCTGAAGCCTTATGAATAGGCCTTGTTTTCTGGTCCTAAATCACATATGAGGAGACCATGATTGTGTCCATTCTGTCTGTCTATTTAATCCTATTTGAATCAATTATATTGGGTGCTATTACTCTCCTTGGCCTCTGAAGACTTGGTTGCTCCATTCTGCATGTGCTTTCTGCATTTTTATTTGAACAATACTTGGCACTTGCAATCGTTCACTCCTGTACTTAATGCAAGAGAAATATGTCCTACGTACACAGCGTATCCTTTTTCAGCCATGTAGTTACTCTTGCTGCGGCATCCATGATTCTGAGCCAAGCAAATACCCTTTGTTATTGTGCAAATGTGTATTCCAATGCCTGTCAGCATTGCAGCCTTGATTTCTCTTCTTGGGGCTTCTTGCTTACTATCATACAGTGCCAACGGTGTCCGGTCAAAGGATCGAAAAAAAGGATCGAATGCCCTTTTTTTTTAAACCAAAAGGACCGAAAAAAAAGAAAAACGGGAGGGGGGGGGGGGGGTTGTGGGGGAACCCCCCCATTAATCTATTTTTTTTAAAAAGGCATTAGAAACTTTTTTTTCCCAGCGCTTTTGGTGTCGAAAAAAAGGCATTCGATCATTTTGTTTTAGATACTTTAACCTATAACTATTTTATTAGCATGGCTGCTTAACTTGTGTTATATTTTCTACTTTAGCAAGCCTCTATATGTCTCCTCTACCTTACGTTTCTGCATATATACATTTATTACATCTCTTGTCATTTTTCTTAATGTACATGGTTTTCTTCAAATTTGCATATATGTGTACTTCATTTTTCGCTCTTTAGATATTCATACTTCAAGTTCTGTGGGTCCACGTATCTTCTCTCTTTAGTGACATCAATTTACACTTACCAGACCTTACATTTAGTTCTTCTATGTCCAGTGGTGTCTCAGGTTCATGTCCACCACATCAGTTTGAGGGTACATTAGATATGGTTGTCTAAGTGCATAAAAGCTCTCATACCTTTGATGTGGTATTGGGATGATACCAGGTGTCAAGCACAGTGTTTTCTTCTTGTTCTTCCAGTATAATGAAGGTGAGGGGGTGGGCTCTATAAATGACATGTACATCTGCCTCTTTACACTGGTATTGACTGCATGCTGAACATTCTGTCTTCAGAAGCACAGTGGAAAACAACACTAACATTTCCAGACAAGATTCCTTTAAAGAAGAGACTTCCTTTATGGGGGATCAATTTATTTTGCTGCAACATCCTATTTAACACATAGAAGAGAAACCAAAACATGAGAAAAAGTTTCAGTTTCTTGTACAGAAACCATTTCTTTTTACATGACACTTAATACATGCTCATGTTTAAACTCGTTTCTGTTCAACCAACTTTGCAATTAAAATCCTTAAATTGTGAAGACAACCATGCTATTTACAAACCACAATATAAATCCACATTTAATGTACTAACTCGTTTGGTCTATTTACTGTATCCACTATTAAACCATTTGTTTACCTCACCACCCAAACTCTAAAACATGTATTTCTTCTACCACTATGTGCTGCTAGTCTTATAGATCTCGGGAGGGGTCATTATCTCATGGAATTTATTTCTGCCGTGGAGAGCTCTACACTGTGTGCACATTCTTTGACATTGCTGGAAAGTAGCTTGTTCAGCTCTGCATGTTTCCTGCTTGCTGCCTCTTTAATACAATATGCCGACTGTTGGGAAAGTAATTTCCCTTTGCATGGCCCTATGCTGGTGCTGTTGAACTCAGAGTTACTCGTTTTGGCATATCCTACGCGTTGGTCGGGAGCATGTGCAGAGCCTCCTATTCCAATGTTCAGAGGCTTTGAAGACACACTCTTAAGATACACCAAACACAAACTTGGTAGCCTAATCAAATCTGAGGATTCACATTGAAGAATAAGCCATCTTAATGATGCAAAATTGTAACAGGCAGCAGGGCTGGCTGAGGATTGGTAGGGGCCCTAGTGCTTTAAATATGATAAAAAGTTGCATTGTGAAACGATATTTGGAGCAGGGTTTAAGAAGTGCAGGCGCAATCTCAGAGTCGTCATTGGCAAAGTAACTTTTAATGGCTGTGTGGCCTATGCTATTAGATGAGGACCCTAACAGATGTGGTCGAGTTTTGGTGCCTCAAATGTAAGAGAGTAAAGCCTATTTTAAAAGGTCTGTTAAATAAAATACAATTGACGTGCATTAAAAATCTTTGACTATAATATAGACATTTCAATGTAAAATGGAAATCGATCCAAAATAGGTCAATGCACATTCCAGTCCCTTGGTTTATTTGAGGCAAATCCAAGATTCTTATATAATAATTTTAAGTCTAATGACAAGTACAGTAAATTATGTTGCAAAAATCAAACAACCCTTTATTATATTGTAATATTATTTAACTTGTCAACAACCTAGAAAGACTTATTAGAAAAGACATTTCGCAGACATTGCACGCCTCAACTTAAGTATAATATTATAAAGCCCAATGAATCCCACAATATTTGAGAGTGTACTTAAGACCCACATTATGTAAAGAGAACAGCAAACTTTTTCCAAAAAATTGGAAAAGAATTATCAATATATATTCCTTAGATCTAATACTAGCAAAATCACTCTCTAAGATGGACTCTGAGATCTCTGAAATCAAACAACAATTGAGTACCCTACTATCTCAAGAAGAACTAACAAAAAACCTTGAAGGTACCAACAGAAAGCTAGACACATACAAACGTGCAATCGAACAAAGAAAGATCAGAAAATGTACACGAGATACACTCGACTACTCAAGAGATATAGCGTACTCCTGGCAGGAATTCTATCAGCAAAATTAACAATTTAAGACAAATAGACAGGATAGACAACAGTGGCACAAAAGTAGAAGTACTGACCAATGAGGGACACCTCTAGCAGCGGCAAGAAAAATCTACAATGACTCCTAGTACAAGCAGTACAAATACAACTTCACCGGCAATACAGAGCTCATTAGTACTGGTTCAGGGTGAATTAAGTGGAACAAGCACACATCCTTTTTTAGAGTTACAAAGACTAGAAAGCAACCAAGAAAATTACGAGGCAAGAAAAAAACAGCAAGTTATTCATTAACATCTCTAGTCATACTTTCTCTAAGCAACAAATGGACCCACTCAGCCTAGGACTGACTAATAATACAAACCTATTTGATGAAGAAATCAATATAGCTAAATTGACGAGGAAAATAAGATTAAAATTATCCTTTGACTCTATAACTCCTAGAGGAGAAGTATCACAGACATTTGATTATCTAGAGATGAGGACCAAGAGCACGTTCAACCCCACAATATGCAACTCAGCCCTTGACCTATTGGAAACCAAAATGGTGAAAGAACTTAAAGCAATTGAATGATTTGAGATAAGGGAGCCTAATATGCGTAAACATCAACTCAAACTTCGGAAACAAATGTCTGAAGACCGGACCATAGAAATTAAACCAGCAGACAAATGCAGGGCCATTGTCATAATGTCAAAAGCCCTCGCAGGACAAGGCCACAGTGTTGAGCGACACAGGTGCAAAGGAGATGCTGGACAATTATATTCAGCACGTTTGCTATGACCACGCTTCCAAGCCTATAAAATCTGAGGTTCGGACCCTCTGCGATGAAGCCCTTGCAGGACAAGGCTGCGGTATTGAGCAACGCAGGTGCGCAGGAGACGCTGTACAAAAAACATAGCACCTTTGCTACTTCCACGCTTCCGAGTCTCTAAAATCTGAGGTTCTGACCCACTGCGAAGAAAGCCTGCGCAGGACAAGGCAGCGGTGCTGACCGACACAGCTGCACAGGAGACTTGTATGAAACGTAGGACGTTTGCTACGTCTGTGCTTCCTTGCCTATAAAATCGGAAGTTCAGACCCTCTGCAGCAAAGCACTCGCAGGAGAAGGCCGTGGTGTTGAGTGACGCAGGTGTGCAGGAGACGCTATATGATGAAATGTAGCATGTTTGCCACGTCCACACTTCCAAGCCTATAAAATCTAAAGTTCTGACCCTCTGCAGCAAAGCCCTCGCAGGGCAAGGCCACGTGTTGAGCAATGCAGGTGCGAAGGAGATGCTATATGATGAAACATAGCACATTTGCCATGTCCTCACTTCTGAGCCTATAAAATCTGAGGTTCGGACCCTCTGCAGCAAAGCCCTCACAGGACAAGGCCCTGGTGTTGAGCGATGCAGGTGTGCAGGAGACAGTTTATGATGAAAAGTAGCACGTTTGCTATGTCCACGCTTCCATGCCTATAAAATTAGAGTGTTTGGACCCTCTGCGGCGAAGTCCTCGCAGGACAAGGCTGCAGTGTTGAGTGACGCAGGTGCTTTGCAGTAAAGTTAGCTAGCTCTGCTATTCGTAGCCCTTCTGACCTGGTGCCCTTTCTCCCTTGACTTGTGTCTCCCTTCCCCTGATACTAATCACTCCGCCCATGCCCCCTAGGCTGGGTGCACGCCCTTTCCCTGTTTGCTCCACCCCGCGTAATCCTTGCTCCCTACCCGCGCAGCTCCATCACACTCCTCTTCACATTGCACTCCCTTCCCCTTCCATTCTTGACTGTCTTCAAACCTGTTCATCCTCGTCCCTCGCAATCCTTGACTACGTGCTCCTTCGCCCCTTCCATCCTTGGCTACGCTCACACCATCGCATCCTCTGCTCGGGCAGTTCCCTCACCATCCTTGATTGCATGCTCCCACACTCCCTCCATCCTCGGCTGGGTTTGCTCCCATGTGTCCTCTGCCTGTGTGGTTCACTCTAAATCTCCTTAATCACTCAAGCTCCTGCGCCCCTTCCATCATTGGCTGCGCTTGTGCCTGCGCGTCATCTGCCCATGTGGTTCCCTCGCAATCCTTGATCGCGTGTGCTCCTGCACCCCTTCCATCCTTGGCTGCTCCCGCATCTGCAAGTCCCCTGCCCGTGTGGTTCCCTTGCAATCCTTGATTGGGTGTGCACCAATGCCCCTGCATCCCAGTCAGCCAGCGCACCCACACTACTTCAGCCCACGTGGGTATATTGCATTCTGATCTGGTGCGCTCCCGTGCTCCTTACACTCCCTGGGCGCATTCCCCTGTGATCCTTGATCATGCAGGGCTCTCGCAACCCTTGATTGTGAGGCTTCTGCGCTGCCCTTGCATCCCAGGTGCGCCCATTCCGTGCATCCCCAGATTGTGCGACTCCCATGCAATCTTGGTTGTGCATGCTCTCTCACCTACTAGGCATAGTTGGCCCCTGCACATCCTTCAATCACATGCACCCTCTCTCACAACCCTTGACCCTGCAACGCTAGCCCGGTCTCCAACTGGCTCTACGTCCATTCTCCCCCTGTGGGCCCCTGCCCTCCTCTCTTGCCCTTTCCATCCCCTTCCCCTGTTTGTTTCTCCATTTGTTTGACTGCTCTGTACTTGTGTCTGCTATCTTTGACTACTGTTTACTCGTACTGCCTACTTCTGGATTTTTTCCTCTAGATTCTCTTGTTCATTGCTCTATTACTTAGCCCTTACTCTGCCTGGTTGTTCCCTCACATCATGCTGCTTCCTTCCCTGTTGTGTTCCTCTTACTTTCCCTTAGTCGTCTTATAGCTCTCTTAACCGGTTTTGTTAATCATGGCTACATGACCATTTTTTCGTCTCATCATGCCCATCTTGAATTGAAATTAACGTGCTGTCCTCTGTCTTGTTCTTGTCTCGTCTGCTTGTATCCCTCCTCTTTGTGCCCACCCCTAGTGTCTCCTGCCCTCACCTCCCCCGCTTCCCCCTTGCCCCCTCACCTCTCCCTCTGAATCCTCTATGGTGCCCTCTGTCTCTCCTATCTTCTCTAACTGCTTCTCTATTAACTATCCTGTCCTTCTTACTAAGTCTGGTAGGAAGAAGTTCAAAAGGGATATCCTGGTTTCCAACTTAGGCCTCCCTATCGCTGATACCTGCACAAGCGCTTCCTCCAGACAGACCCTCACCAACATCCTCTTTGTCGTTCCTTTGCCAGGCCTATAGACTCCATATATGATCTCAGTGCTCTCTCCTTTTTCCTCCTTGCCCATTAAAGGTGGCACCCGGTGGGAAGCCCTCCTGGCACCCTCCACCCCTCTAAACACATTATTAACATTTACCTACCTAAATGGCACCGTCTTTGTCCAAGGCCCAAAAGCCAACCTCCTCCTTTTTGATAGACGCTTCCCGCATCTCATCAACTTCCTTTCCTCTCCTGCTGTCCCCTCTTTCCCTTCTCTGGCTCCTCTGCCTCCACCTTCTGCCACCCTTTTGGCTGCCTCTACGTCTTCTCTGGCTCTCCTGTTGCCTCCCTCCTCCATCACCTCTCTGGCGTCTTCATCCTCCTCCTTGGCTACCTTGCCCTCTCCTCCTTACTTCTCTGCCCACTCTCGGGCTCCTTCTACACTTCCGCAGGTTGTGATAATGTATAATAACTGCCTCGTTATCAAATTGTAAGGCCTACCTGCATCAATGACCTGGACAATAAATGCTTGACCGTTACCTCACTTATAGGCATTCTCTGATTGTAGTCCACTTATAGGCATTCTGATTGTAGTCCACCACCTGTTACTGTGTTGATACTTAAGACATACTTCCACCTCTTTTGCTGCGGGGATGCCCGTGATTATAACCGCATCTACCAGTTGCACCAGATACAAACGGCCTTAGTCCCACATCAGTATCCTGCAAACTGGTGCACAATCGCAGGGTAGTCCAGGGCAATTAATGCCTGAAATTTGTATTGGGTCACCTTGTGTCTGCTTGTTGCTATGTATGCCTCCATCAGAAACCTGTCTCTGGTTAGCCTTCACACCCTTGTCTCTATCATAAGTATTATCATCATCCAGCCCGAATCCCATCTTGCTAGAGTCAGTACGCATACCCTTATGCCCAGAAGTCCCATTACCATAGCCAAGCAGTCCAATACCGAATGCTGTATTAAGCCTACCAACTTTCTTCTAACCTTAATTCTTCCTGTCAAGATTAAACCGGTCTATTCTTACCCCCACTGAAGCCTACACACATCTCCCTACTTACAAGAACTGCCTCACTACCTTTAGAAGTGAACACCTTCAGGAACCACAACTTGCTACATGGCTGTAAAGACTGGTAGGGGGTGTCTGTACTTCCGCTCTCTATATGGTAAAGGAGAGTCACAGCGGACCCCAGCCAAGGTTCTCTATAAGGTAGCAATGGACGAGCAATCAAGGCCTAGCTTCTCAGGAGGTGATGCGGGCTGGTTCTTAAGTACAGTGTAGTCCCTGAACCCCCACAAAGGAATGTCATCACACTGTATTACTGAAAACACAGTCTTCATATAATTAATATTCAAAGGTATGTACACGATCACAATAACGCACTTTGTACTCGGAAGTCAATAATGATAAATATATACAATTCTAAAGTGGTACCACTAATGTTATCGAATCTCATTAAAGTGCATCAACTGTACGGTTAAAATGTCACACAGATTAATAACGAGGAAACCAGCAATACAGATAGGCAGGAACGTAAGATGGTTGAAACAAAAGGCAGAACACTGACCCCTACAGCTAGGCGCAGTTCTGAGTGGAGATCCCCCCACCTGAGCAACCTGTAAATAAAGATATATAGCAAAAGCCCAGTCCATATAATGTTCGATAGTCTCACTTCCTCCTATTAAGGTTTTACCCCCCAATGTACCTGGTGGAGTAGAGTTCTCCGACGATGCGTCGACCGATCCTTCTTGAGTGCCTCCCTTTCAGGCGGGAGCCACGGGTCGTCGAGAGGTGTCGGGGAACTTGGCGTTCGGTGTTGGGGAATCGACGGTGAACAAGGTGAACTACGGCAGGGAAGTGGCAGCTTCGTTCCTAGCGGTGCTCGTCGACAACAGAGCGTTGGCATCCCGCAAGGAAAAGGCATGCGGGGCACCTCGGTGACGATAGTTCTGGACCGCAAAGAGATGATGAAGAACTGTGGCCCAGCAAGGGCGTCGAGTTGTCGGCATCTCTGTGGACTTTAGGTGGCGGGAAACCCACCGGTGGATGCTCCTCGGCGCGTCGACGGTCAGGCTCTCTCCAGCGGGAGACAAGCGGGTGACGATGCAGACGAGAGCGGCCGATGATCAATTGAAGTTCTTAGGCAAACGGGAGCACGGCGGCTCCGGTCGGCGGCGGCGGTCATCGACAGTTGCGGACAACAGTCCGAGTGCTTCTCCTTGGAGTTCCGCAGCAAGTCCCCGTATCGGGTCCGCAGCCTGTCGAAGGTCTGTCTACCAGGCAGCGTTGGCAAAGATCAGCTGTGCACGATGGTCCTTGTAGCTCGGGAAGAGGGCGCCTTACCAGGTCCTCTCTGGGTCAGTCCTTGGAAACACAGCAGCCTTCAGATTGCGAGGGAGAGCCACAGCACTCCTTCTCGTCCAGCGGGGGTTTCAAGGTCAAGCGTCAGTTACTCCAGTTACTCGTCGTAGTTGACTTCAGCTTCTGTACATGATTCCTAGCAGTGAAAGGTCCCCAGATATACTTTTGATCTCCCATTCATTCCGCTGGGTCACACTCAAGCATCCAATCACGACTACGGGCATTCATACAGGCAGGCAGCCAATCAGGCACACGAGGTATTCAGGCCATTCACTTCTCTCCAGACACTCACAACAAGTTATGTGTATTGGGACAAGTACCGAGCCATTCAACACTCCAAGCTGCATTCATACCGGTTTCGGGCAGGGTTGTCTCAGTCATTGTGTCAACCACCAGATACTAGACACCCACAACACAGAATGCATATTCGTCACACACTCTATTCACCCAGGTCCCACCCACAGGAGGTACCCACAACATACATCACCGGGAAGGCTCCAGCTAGTCTGGCTGGGCCTTCACAACAACACCATATTTGGCATTTCCACCCAACAGCCAGTCAGGGGGAAGGGACAGAGTCAGGGCTTCCCAGGACTTTAGGAAAACAAGGTAATGGGTAATAGAAAGCAAGAGGCCACCGGGGCCATCTTGTTTTCCATCAGGAATCATCTGATCACAAAGGCAGGGCCTGGGTATCCCAAAATGGAGGATACTCCGCGCACCTGTCGAACTCAGCATGGAGCTGCCACCAGCCCATACCCTGCTCTGCGGGCCACCCACAGATGCCCAAAAACATACACTAGGGGCACAGGGTTGTACCCCCACCCATGGGTGCCATAAGGGTATCCCACGGGTCTGTTCACCAAACCAAAAGAAAGAGAGCTGCACCGCCAGGAGTCCCACATGAACTCCTGCGCGGAAAACACTACAGAACACACAATAAAAAGCAGTAAAGGACGAGGATACAGAGGCCCTGTCCCTCCGATGCATTTCCAGCATCACAGTCGCCACCCCCCTCAGACTGAGGTGGAGGGTGCCGAATCTCCCACGGGATAGACACTCTCATCCAGACGGTCAACATACCTTCTGGAAAGGCCATCTGCATTATCGTGACTCTTCCCTGGTCTGTGCTCTATGGTGAAGTCTAGCCCTTGCAGGCTAATGGACCACCTGAGCAGTTTCGGGTTCTCACCCTTCATCTGCATAAGCCACTTCAGGGGCTTATGATCTGTTTGGACCTTGAAGGTAGACCCCGTAAGGTAGGGCCTAAAACGCCTAAGGCTCCAAACTATACTAAAACATTCCTTTTCAACAGTAGCCCACCTAAGTTCTCTACCCTTGAGTTGTCTACTGATGAATATGATAGGATGTTCTCTCCCTTTGTCATCTAACTGGGACAAGGCAGCTCCAATTCCGGTGTCGCAGGAATCCATCTGGACGATAAAGGGTTGGCTGTAGTCAGGCGCACACAACACGGGTTCCCGACACAGACTTTCTTTCAAGCCATCAAAGGCCCTCTGACAGTCTTCAGTCCAATTGACCTTCCTAGGCTGCTTGGGTGAAGTCAGAGTTGTCAGTGGTGCAGCGATGGTTCCATAGTCCGCCATGAAATTGCGAAAACACCCGGTGAGGCCCAAAAAGGCTCTCACCTGGGTTTGAGTAGTGGGAGTCTCCCAGTCCTGTACATCCTGTACCTTACTGGGGAGAGGTTGGATTTGACCCCCTCCTACCTCATGACCAAGATACGTGACTTTCCCCTGAGATATCTAGCAGTTGGTGGCCTTGATAGTGAGGTTAGCCCTCTTTAAGGCCTGCAACACTCTACCCAGATGTTTCAGGTGCTCTTCCCAAGTGGAAGTGTAGACGGCAATGTCATCTAAATAAGCCATACAAAAGGCTTCCAGCCCACTGAGAGCATGATTGACCAATCTCTGGAAGGTGGCAGGGGCATTCTTCAACCCAAAAGGCATGACCCTAAACTGGTAGAGTCCCTCTGGTGTTGAGAACGCCGTCTTTTCCTTGGCATGGTCCGTCAGAGCTATTTGCCAATAGCCTGAGGTGAGATCAAAGGTGCTCACAAATTTGGCAGCACCTATGGTGTCCACGAGCTCATCAGCCCTGCCTAATGGGTGTGCGTCAGTTTTGGTGACGACATTGACTCCTCGGTAGTCCACACAGAACCTCCAATCCTTGGTACCTGCCTGGGAACTTGCCTTGGGGACAAGGACCACGGGACTGGACCAGGGACTGGTTGAGGGTTCAATAACACCTAGATCCAACATCTTGCGACCTCAGCCTGGATGTGGTTCTTAACCGTATCTGACATTCGGTAGCTCCTGCTCTTGACAGGCATGCTGTCACCAGTGTCAATCTCGTGCTTACACCACGGTGTAAGGCCTTGCGTCAGCAAAAACAGAGAGGCATACTGCTGGAGCAAAGTCCTGCAGGACCTCTGCTGCTCGGTTGTCAAATCTGGAGAGAGCTGCACTCCCTCCACTGAACCATCCTGAGGGTTGCTATGCAGCAAATCAGGAAGGGGCTCACTCTCATCCTCTTCTTGCTCTGAATACAGCAAGAGACATGAGACTTTGGCTCGCCTGTGGAAAGGCTTGAGCCTATTAACATGGAATACCTGAGGGGCTACCCCTGGGATTCCCATGTCAACCAGATAATTGACCTCGCCCATCTTGGAGATTATCCTGAAGGGTCCAGTCCATTTATCTGCCAAAGCCCGAGGCTTGGTAGGGTCCATCACAAGGACCTCCTGTCCCGGAGTCCAATCCAGTTGCGATGCCTTAAGGTCATGCCAGTATTTGTTCAATTCTTGGCTGGCCTTGAGATTCGCCGTTGCTTGACCCATCATTTGTGTCATCCTCCGTCTGAGGCCTAACACATAGTCCCCACTTGCTTGGCGGGACCGGGAGGGGTGGCTTCCAAACCTTCTCTGATCAAGGCAAGGGGCTCCCTCACGGGATGTCCAAAGAGTAACTCAAAGGGGCTGAAACCAACACCCTCTTGAGGTACCTCTCTGTATGCAGACAGCAGGCATGACAGGAGGAGATCCCATTTCCTCCTTAGGGGCTCTTCCAAAGCACCTAGCATGCCCTTGAGAGTTTCATTAAATCTCTCAACCAGACCATTGGTCTGGGGTGGTAAGAAGTGGAGAACTTGTAGGTTACCCCGCACTCTTTCCACATGGTTTTCATGTAACTAGATATGAAGTTGGATCCTCGGTCAGAGGCAACCTCCTTGGGGAATCCAACACGGGTGAAAATGCCCAGGAGAGGCCGGGCAACCACCTTGGCCGTATCAGTCCGCAGGGGTATAGCCTCAGGGTACCTGGTGGCAAGACCTACCAAAACCAGGATGAACCGATGTCCACCTGACTTGGGAGGGTCAAGGGGACCGACGATGTCGATGCCCACCCTCTCAAACGGTGTGCCAACCACTAGCAATGGCTGCAGTGGGGCAATGACACTGCCTCCAGTTTTGCCAGACAACTGACAAGTTGGGCAGGTCCTGCAGTGGGTCTCCACTTCTACTCCCATCCGAGGCCAGTAGAAATGGGCAGAGAGCCTCTGCTTAGTCTTCTTGGTACCAAGATGACCAGCCAAGGGCACCTCATGCGCCAACTGCAGTAGGAAGGGCCTGTGTACCGGGGATACCACCAACCTCTTGAGGGCACAAGGTTCAGGCTTAGTGGGCTCACTAACAAGGAGCTCACCCTCCCAATAAATCCAGAAAGTCCTAGGCACTTCTCCTTGTGCCTGGGACAGGGCCTGTTTCCTCAGACCCTCGAGAGAGGTACACTCTCTCTGTCCTTTACAGAAGTCTGCCCGGGAGGGTCCCCCTTCAGCTAACAAGCATTGAAGATCGGGATGATCCTCCGGGTTGAGAACCTCTCCCACAGGAGAGTCTTCTGGCTCTTCTCCCACAGGAGTTGAGACGGGGTTCACCACTGGACCCAGCCCGTCCGGAGCATGGATCCCAATGGTTGCTGTAGGAACAGCAGGAAGAGAAGGAGCTCCCTCCACAGAGGTGGCCTTCTTGCCCTTCCTTCGTCTTGCCTTAGGCCGCGCCTTCGGCTCGGGTACCTGACTCACAGCCAGACCTGGTGTCACCTGTGATCTAGTGACCGCAGCAGCAGTCATGGGAAGACCATCCGCGAACAATCCCAACTCGACTAGATCATTACCTAACAGAATATTAGCAGGGACATTGTCCTGAACCAGGACAGGAAGCTTTGCTGTCTTGTCTCCAATAACGAGTGTGACTCGGGCTACAGGCGATAATTTGGGAGGCCCACCAGCTAACCTGGTGGTTCTCAGAGGAGCATTTACATAGTCCTCTGGCTTGAGCAGGTTCCTGTCCACCACTGTCATGCTTGCCCCAGTGTCTCTCAAACCAGTAGAAGGCTGGCCATTCAGGAGGACACTTCTCAATAATCTACGGGTGTTCTGTGGGATAGTCGCCAGTACTTCCACGTACTGGTCCCAGGCCCCAAGGGACACTAAGGAAATCTCTATGGGAGCACCAAAGGTGATCCCTGTAGAGGAGGGGAGGACAGTGGCCTCCACCTCAGACATGGGGTAAGGGTAGGTCAGGCTGACAGCCTGTACTCCGAGTGCCTTACCTTTAGACTTGGAGTCACCCCTTTTGTGATCCAGAGCCCCACAGTCCCAACAAGTGCCGAGAGTGCGGGGTACGGTACTGGAACCACCGGCAGACTGCTTTGCAGCAGGTGGACCACTACTCTTATTCCCACCCACAGATGACTTATCCCCACTAGATTTTTGGGTCTTAGGAGAGGAGGGTTTAGGTTTATTTGACTGTGACTGCTTTTGGGACTCCTCAGCTTTCTGAGAGGCCCCTTTTTCTTTGTCCTTGTCCTTCCCACTGGAGTCCTTAGGGGACACCCGGTGGGAGACCCACTTGTCAGCCAACCTAGCCAGCTTAAAGGGATCCAAAATGTTCTGGTCAGCAACATACTGACGCAGCTCTGGTGAACAGGCTTCAGAAAAATGCTCAAAAAACAACAGGTGGGACAATTCAACAAAAGTTTTCACCTTGTAACCATCAATCCACCCCATCATATTCATGTACGCAGCACTCAGCCAGTCAACCCAAGACACATTCTCTCTTTTCTTAAAATCCCTGAACCTTTTAAGGTATTGGGTAGGCGTCTTGCCAAACTTGGCAATCAAAGCAGATTTCATACACTCATACTGACCCCTTTCTTCCACACTCAGCTTCAGAATACAGTCATATCCAGTTTGAGGCACTCTGTTTAGCAAACACTTTGCCCAATCTCTTTTGTCAACATCATGAATTGCACAAGCCATTTCAAACGCTTTAATCCATTGGAGGATATCAGAACCCTCCGAAAACACACCAACCAAATCCTTCATAAATGTAGTGGCTGGGGACCTGACACACTCACTGGGTTTCGCTGAAGTCTCCACTCGAGCTTTCTCTAGCTGGATTCTCTGACATTCAGTGTCCTTGTCTTTGAGTTCAAGATCCCTATTCTTGAGTTCAAGATCCCTATTCTTGAGCTCCACTTGTTGAGCCAACTCCTCCTTCTTAGGCTCAGCATCTATTTCCAACTTGCGATATTCAAAGGCCAATTTCATCCTTAATAACTCAAGTTCCAAGGAATTGCTGGGGTCCGGAACAGAGGCAGCAGGAATGGCGGCAGTCCCAGAAACAGATTCAGCAGAAAACCCAGGGGTGAAGTCCTCATTGGTTGCATTCCCCCCTCATCAAGAGTTTCACCATCGGTCTGGTAGTCCACCAGGACAGCTATCAGCTCAGCCCTAGACTTATCCACAAAGTCTAACTCCCTGGCTTCACAAGCACTCTGGAGAGCCTCTAAGCTCATCCGAGTCAATTTACCATTCGCAATAGACACCATTGCTTGTAATGCAGTTATTTTGTACACACCCAAACCTTAATCTAATAAAGTGCAGTTATTTTGTAAGTGGCACAGTTATACACTGATTCTTAAAACCATAACTATCCCACCGCTGCCACCAGTGTAAAGACTGCTAGGGGGTGTCTGTACTTCCGCTCTCTATATGGTAGAAGAGAGGCACAACTGACCCCAGCCAAGATTCTCTATAAGGTAGCAATGGACGAGCAATCAAGGCCTAGCTTCTCAGGAAGTGATGTGGGCTGGTTCTTAAGTACAGTGTAGTCCCCGAACCCCCACAAAGGAATGTCCACACACTGTATTACTGAAAACACAGTCTTTATATAATTAATATTCAAAGGTATGTACACGATCACAATAATCCACTTTGTACTCGGAAGTCAATAATGATAAATATATACAATTCTAAAGTGGTACCACTAATGTTATCGAATCTCATTAAAGTGCATCAACTGTACGGTTAAAATGTCACACAGATTAATAACGAGGAAACCAGCAATAGAGATAGGCAGGAACGTAAGATGGTTGAAACAATAGGCAGAACACTGACTCCTACCGCTAGGCGCAGTTCTGAGTGGAGATCCCCCCACCTGGGCAACCTGTAAATAAAGATATATAGCACAAGCCCACTCCATATAATGTTCGATAGTTTCACTTCCTCCTATTAAGGTTTTACCCCCCCAATGTACCTGGTGGAGTAGAGTTCTCCGACAATGTGTCGACCGATCCTTCTTGAGTGCCTCCCTTTCAGGCGGGAGCCACGGATAATCGAGAGGTGTCGGGAAACTTGGCGTTCGGTGTCGGGGAATCGACGGCCCTTCTTGAGTGCCCTCCCTTTAAGGCAGGAGTCACGGGTCGTCGAAAGTCCGACGGTGAACAGGGTGAACTACGGCAGGGAAGTGGCAGCTTCGTTCCTAGCGGTGCTCGTCGACGACAGAGCGTTGGCGTCCTGCAAGGAAGAGGCGTGCGGGTACCTCGGTGACGATAGTTCTGGACCGCAAAGAGATGATGAAGAACTGTGGCCCAGCAAGCGCGTCGAGTCATCGGCGTCTCTGTGGTCCACCCACTGGTGGATGCTCCTCGGCGCGTCGACGGTCAGGCCTTCTCCAGCGGGAGACAAGCGGGTAACGATGCAGATGAGAGCGTCCGATGATCAATTGAAGTTCTTAGGCAAACGGGAGCACGGCAGCTCTGGTCGGCGACGGCGGTCGTCGACAGTGGCAGACAACAGTCTGAGTGCTTCTCCTTGGAGTTCCGCAGCAGTCCCCGTATCGGGTCAGCAGCCTGTCGAAGGTCTGTCTACCAGGGAGCGTTGGCAAAGATCAGCTGTGCACGATGGTCCCTCGTAGCTCGTGAAGAGGGCGCCTTACCAGGTCCTCTCTGGGTCAGTCCTTGGAAACACAGCAGCCTTCAGATTGCGAGGGAGAGCCACAGCACTCCTTCTCGTCCAGCGGGGGTTTCAAGGTCAAGCGTCAGTTACTCCAGTTACTCGTCGTAGTGGACTTCAGCTTCTGAACACGATTCCTAGCAGTGAGAGGTCCCCAGATATACTGTTGATCTCCCATTCATTCCGCTGGGTCACACTCAAGCATCCAATCACGACTACGGGCAGTCATGCAGGCAGGCAGTCAATCAGGCACATGAGGTATTCAGGCCATTCACTTCTCTCCAGACACTCACAACAAGTTATGTGTATTAGGACAAGTACCGAGCCATTCAACACTCCAAGCTGCATTCATACCGGTTTCGGGCAGGGTTGTCTCAGTCATTGTGTCAACCACCAGATACTAGTCACCCACAACACAGAATGCATATTCATCACACACTCTATTCACCCAGGTCCCACCCACAGGAGGTACCCACAACATACCTCACCGGGAAGGCTCCAGCTAGTCTGGCCGGGCCTTCACAACAACACAATATTTCGCATTTCCACCCAACAGCCAGTCAGGGGGAAGGGACAGAGTCAGGGCTTCCCAGGACTTTGGGAAAACAAGGTAATGGGTAATAGAAACCAAGAGGCCACCGGGGCCATCTTGTTTTCAATCAGGAATCAACTGATCCCAATGGCAGGGCCGGGGTATCCCAAAATGGAGGATACTCTGCGCACCTGTCGAACTCAGCATGGAGCTGCAACCAGCCCATACCCTGCTCTGTGGGCCATCCACAGGTGCCCACAAACATACACTAGGGGCACAGGGTTGTTCCCCCGCCCATGGGTGCCATTAGGGTATCCCACGGGTCCGTTCACCAAACCAAAAGAAAGAGAGCTGCACCGCCAGGAGTCCCACACAAACTCCTGCGCGGAAAACACGACAGAACACATGATAAAAAGCAGTAAAGGACAAGGATACGGAGGCCCTGTCCCTCCAATGCATTTCCAGCATCACAGTTGTTCCCTCACATCATACTGCTTCCATCCCTGTTGTGTTCCTCTTACTTTCAGGTTCCCTTAGTCGTCTTATAGCTCTCTTAACCGGTTTTGTCAATCATGGCTACATGACCATTTTCTCGTCTCATCATGCCCATCTTGAATTGAAATTAACGTGCCAATGTATGTCCTCTGTCTTGTTCTTGTCTCGTCTGCTTGTACCCCTCCTCTTTGTGCCCACCCCTAGTGTCTCCTGCCCTCACCTCCCCTGCTTCCCCCTTACCCCTCACCTCTCCCTCTGAATCCTTTATGGAGCCCTCTGTCTCTCCTATCTTCTCTAACTGCTTCTCTATTAACTATCCTGTCCTTCTTACTAAGTCTGGTAGGAAGAAGTTCAAAAGGGATTTCCTGGTTTCCAACTTAGGCCTCCCTATCGCTGATACCTGCATGAGCGCTTCCTCCAGACAGACCCTCACCAAAATCCTCTTTGTCGTTCCTTTGCCAGGCCTATAGACTCCATATATGATCTCAGTGCTCTCTCCTTTTTCCTCCTAGCCCAATAAAGGTGGCACCCGGTGGGAAGCCCTCCTGGTGCCCTCCACTCCTCTAAACACATTATTAACATTTACCTACCTAAATGGCACCGTCTTTGTCCAAGGCCCTCAAGCCAACCTCCTCCTTTTTGATAGACGCTTCCTGCATCTCATCAACTTCCTTTCCTCTCCTGCTGTCCCCTCTTTCCATTCTCCTGCTCCTCTGCCTCCAGCTTCTGCCACCCTTTTGGCTGCCTCTACGTCTTCTCTGGCTGTCCTGTTGCCGCCCTCCTCCACCACCTCTCTGGCGTCTTCATCCTCCTCCTTGGCTACCTTGCCCTCTCCTCCTTACTTCTCTGCCCACTCTCGGGCTCCTTCTACACTTCCGCGGGTTGTGATCATGTATAATAAGTGCCTCCTTATCAAATTGTAAGGCATATCTGCATCAATGACCTGGACACTAAATGCTAGACCGTTGCCTCACTTATAGGCATTCTGATTGTAGTCCACCACCTGTTACCGTGTTGATACTTAAGACATACTTCCACCTCTTTTGCTGCGGGGATGCCCGTGATTATAACCCGCATCTACCAGTTGCACCAGATACAAACGTCCTTAGTCCCATATCAGTATCCTGCAAACTTGTGCACAATCGCAGGGTAGTCCAGGGCAATTAATGCCTGAAATCTATATTTGGTCACCTTGTGTCTGCTTGCTACTATGCATGCCTCCATCAGAAACCTGTCTCTGGTTAGCCTTCACACCCTTGTCTCTATCATAAGTATTATCATCATCCAGCCCGAATCCCATCGTGCTAGCGTCAGTACGCATACCCTTATTCCCAGAAGTCCCATTACCATGGCCAAGCAGTCCAATACCCAATGCTGTATTAAGCCTTCCAACTTTCTTCTAACCTTAATTCTTCCTGTCAAGATTAAACCCACTCTATTCTTACCCCCACTGAAGCCTACACACATCTCCCTACTTACAAGAACTGCCTCACTACCTTTAGAAGTGAACACCTTCAGGAACCTCAACTTGCTACATGGCAACCTACAATATACTAGGACCAGCAGACACGATACTACTCCAGTACCCCTGACTACTCCCACTTCACCGGCCCCTAATCTCCCATGCCCAACAACTATGAGAAACACCTGGCAGGCGCCAGACTAGGCAAATCATACAAAATACCTCCAGGTCTTCTGCCCATAAATAGCCCTCCTAAACGCAGCGTAAAAGCCCCTACAAAAAATCCCAAAAATTCAAAGAAGACCAGATCGGTTTCAGCCACACCTGAACTCTCTGCCCACAGCAATAGCCCCACTGCTATCCATGGGGCACTAATCAATTGCAGATACCTGGTTTCCCATGCAGTACACATTGCAGACTTAATCTTAGAATAAAATTTGGACTTTCTAGCAATTACCGAGACCTGGTTACATGCAGCAGCAGGCCCCTCCCTCCTCTTTGCAATTCCAGACAACTATACGATCCTTGGATCAGATAGAGAATCCTCTAGGGGAGGCGGTGTTGCCTTTATAGCCAACACCACATTGGCACTCAGAATTGCCTCGCACATCCCTACTAAGTTATGTGAATGAATGACTGTGAAATTTCCCCTCACTAACTCATGCACTATAACAATGCATCTAATCTATAGACCCCCTGGACCAATGGGCTCCTTTGAAGAAGAACTTATTAAACTTCTCTGCACCGACTTGAAGCCCTCTTCGAAAAATCCTCATATTAGGTGACTTTAGTCTAGGGTTTAATGACCCTACAGACCAATCTGCACTGACTCTGGCCAATTCCTTGGTGAAATTAGGCCTCACGCAAAGAGCCATACTCCCTACACATGACAAAGGAAGAACCCTTGACTGGGTAGCGGACCTTAACTGTGCTACAAATATCACCTCTATCGAGCGGCAACCATGGACTGACCACTTCCTACTGACATTTAATCTTCAAGATTGCATACTTCCCAATAGAGAAAACCTTATTGCCCCACCCATTCCAACCAGGAATAAAAAGAATATTACAGTGGATAAACTGAAGCCTTTTCTCCAGCCTCTACTTAAACCTGCTCTTGCCTCCTCCGACCCAGCAGAATTGGTGGATCTCTATATCAAAACCATCACCAAAGCTCTAGATTGCATTGCCCCTCTAAAAATGTGCAAAGGTAAACCTAAATAACACCTGACACTTGGTTCACCCCCAACCTTAAAGCCATAAGAAATGAAAAAAGGAAATGCGAAACAACCTGGAAAAGTAACCCGTCCAAAGCCAATAAAGATATCCTTCTAAATATCTCAGCTAACTACAAAGATGAAATTCTTCTAGCAAAATGTGATACATACAATAATAGGATTGATAAAGCCAGTTCAAGTTCCACAGAACTCTTTACTATTCTAAGAGAACTCGAATCTCCCATCCCTACAACAGATAACTGCATCAAGGACAAGAATTGGTGCATGAAAATTCAGGAAGCTCTAGCCAATAAAATCATTTTGCTCCAAAAGAAAAGAAAATGGCTGCCAAAAAATGAAACCTGGTACCTCAGACTAATACCCTGAAACATGGCCCTTCCCTCCCTAAACCGTCTCAAAACTTTATTGCTTCACTCAAATCCTCCAATTGCCAAGGTGATACCTGCCCAGCATCTGTCATAAAAGAAGCTGCCAGCGAACTTGCCCCCTTCATTACCCTGTTAATCAATGCTTCCTTCCGCAGAGTCACTGTGCCTACTAACTTGAAGAATTCATGGGTATTCCCACTTCTAAAAAAAAATAATTAGACCCTAGAATCCCCACGAATTTTAGACCCATTAAAATTGTCCCTTTTTTACGTAACATCATTGACAAAGCTGCCTACAACCAGATACAAACATATCCGGAGACCAACAAGCTACTTGGACTCTGTCAATCTGGCTTCAGACCCCAACATGGCACACAAACAGCCCTGATTGACCTGAAGATCCCGATCGATGACTTGAAAGATAAAGGGAAACCAGCTCTCTTGCTCTTGTTGGATTTGTCAGCCGCGTTTGAATCTGGTAGGTCACAAGGTGCTATGCAAACATCTCTCTACTGCGGCCCACTTTTCAGCAGAAGCAACGGCATGGATCCAATCCTTCTTAAACAACAGATCCATGAGAGTCTTCTCAGCTTTGGCAGCAGCCGATCCCATCCCCATATCCTTTGGAGTCCCACAAGGTTTGTGTGTATCACCTACCATGTATAATGTATTCACCAAACCCTTGTTTGATGATCTGGACCATCTGAGTGTCACCTACACTAATTATGCAGATGACACTGAGATCCTCATACCCCTGACAGGCGATTACGACAAGGACCTTGCTCTTATTAATAAAATCTACCTCATCATTCAAGCTTGGATGAACACTCACAGTCTGTGCCTGAATGATGAGAATACTGAGCTGCTCCTCTTAGCCTTACCCATCAACATTAAAATACTGAGCAATCAATACCTCTCCTTCTACATTGATGGAAATGACATAAAGGTGCCAATAGAGGTAAAAACATTGAGTTTTTACCTAGACTCCTCCCTGAGTCTGCGCAAACAGGTCAGTGCAACAGCCTCAGCGACAATTTACACCTGCAACCTTATTCATTCCTGCAAACACTTTCTCTCCACAAAAAGCTGCACCACCCTGGTCAGAGCTCTAGTATTGTCTAAAATCGACTACTGCAATGCAGTATACCTAGGTGCCAGTAATTACATCATCAATAAACTCCAGATCATGCAGAATAATGCCCTCAGAACTGCATTGGCCATATCCAGAAGGCAACACATCTCAGCGACTAGACGCAACAACAATTGGCTCTCCATCAAAGGGAGAATACAACTTAAAACAGCGTCCCTGACTAACAAATGTCTCAACAATGCAGCCCCCCAATACCTTGCTGATAGATTCACCAAAAACAACCCCATCCAGCCCACTAGGATGACTAACTCTACTGCCTAAGAGTTCCCAGGTACAAACGAAAAAAAGCAGGGGCTAGCAGCTTCCCAGTTATGGCTGCTCAACTCTGTAACTCCCTACCCACTACATTAAGAGTTGAATAGTCCTTCTACAAATTCAGGAAAGACACCAAACTTTCTCCAAAGATGCACCTCAGTAGACCATGCTAGCCTCCCCTAAACTCAAACCATGTACAGCAACAGTATCCCTAGCCCACTGTATTATACTGTCCCCCTCTTGGATTTTTCAAACCATTTTAGCTACCCCTTTTCTCCTCGACATCATTATTATATTTCTCTATACTGCATGCACATGTTACTCTTGTATTGTATTGACTTACTGTGTATTCCCTATTCTGTAACTAATTGTGTATATTCCTTTTATCGTAATGACTTACTTTGTACTGCCCATTATGTAACTAAGATAATGCATATCCTTGTAATGCGCCCAGAAACCTCTGGGTTTGGAGCGCACTATAAATAAATAAACAAACAAAACAAACAAACAAACAAACCCCAGACCTGTACCCCTGCACGAAAGTCTTTTAAGGGTGGCAACCTTATCCACATTGCCACGCACAATTCTCGCTCAGCTGTCAAAGAGTCTGCTGACATCTGCTGTCTCCTGGAAGAACTCGACCTTGATGTTCTGACCGAGACGTGGTTCATGGACAGTTCTGTCACGAGTTTTGACACTCTCCACTCTGGTGGCTTCAAGATCCTCCCCATGCCCAGGACCAACCATCCCTGTGGGGGTGTAGCCTTGATCTTCCTGCAGTGGATCCCTGCCTCTATCATTCCTATGCAGGTCTACTCCTCCTTTGAATGCCTGGACTACAGGCTCTCTCTCTCTCTCCTGCACGCTCTGTCCCTGTGGCTACTATCTACTGACCACCTGGCCAGGTAACCTCCTTCCTCTCTGAGTGTGCGTACCTCTCCTCCTCCCTCCTTGCCTCTACCACTCAACTCCTCCTTCTCAGAGACCTCAACATCCACCAGGTGCTTCCTGTCCTTCCTCTGGATTCTTTCACAACCTCTGCGATTCTCTTTCTCCCTCTATTCTTCCCTCAGCCCGACACACTCTGCAGGGCACACCTTGGATGTTCTGATCTCCGCAGACCTCCCCGCTCTAACACTCTCACCACTCCTCTCTCCTGGAGTGACCACTTTCTCCTCTCCTCTCATCTCTCTCTCTCTCTCTACCCCTCAGGCTGGGCCAAATTCTGCACTACCCCCCAACTTCTCAGTCATCCGACTAATGAAGCATGTGATAGTTGAGGTTTTCGTCGCCACTTTCTCTCCCCCTCCTGCACCTCTGGCTGACTCACATCCTGACACACACTTTCCAACCTCCATTGGTCTATCCCTGACACCCTCGATGTACTTGCCCATGTCATGAGGATCTACTTGAAGCCCAAAGCCAAGTGAAAATCTTGGTACGACTCAGACCTCGTCAGCCTTAAACATAAGTGTAGGGTGGCTGAGAGGAAATGGAGGGCCTCATGTGCACCCTCTGACAAACTGGGCTACCGCCTGCTCCAAAGGCAGTACTGACTCTCTTTCCACACTAAGAAGAGAGCACACATCTAAGCCAGCATCTCTGCGGCCTCTAAAAACGTGGCCAAACTCCTTAAAATCTGCAAGGAGCTGGCCAGTCCTGCTGCTGTCTCTTCCTCTCCTGTTCCCTCCAAGGCCCTCAGTATGGCCCTGGCTTCACACTTCATCTCTTAAGGCCAGAACATATGGTCCACCCTCTCTTCCTCTCCTCCTTCTTCCTCTACTTCTGGCCTTCCTATGGCCGCCTCTCCACTTCCCTTCTCTTCCTTTCCTTTGTTCGCCCCTGACAATATTTCTATACAACTCTGATCTATGAAAGTTTCGTCAAAACAGGTTCTTCCCTGTTCATCCAAAACCCTCAAGGACCACATTGACACCCTCGCGTCAGCCTTGTCCGACTTCTGCAACCACTCTTTTGCCACTTGCACCTTCCCCTTCCTCCTGAAGCATTCCCTTGTGCACCCTCTTCTTAAGAAACCCTCAGCCATTCGTTCCTGTCCTGTAAATAAAGCCTGATCTCGTAATAGTGGGGGTAATACCTTGGTCAGGTGGGCTGAGTCCCCAATCTAGAGATTGTGTTGCATGCAGCAGTATCAGCTTTGAGAAGAAAACCCCAAGTCTTCTTGGTCAGATACTGTAAAATTATTGGTCTAATGCTGACAAATTGCACTCCAAATAATTATAATCAGTCCGTTTGTTTCTCTCTTAGTAGACAGACAATGTTGTACGTTGTTATTGCTACTTTTTTGGTATTTATTGTTGATCACAGCCGACACGTGTTTCGACCTATGGTCGTCCTCAAGGCAGCTTCTTCCTTTAGTAGTATTCCCTATAGAATGTCATCCCAATATTAAGGCATGTGAGTTCCATCCATACAGGTTTCAGATTGTGATCCTTTAGAGTATGTAACTCTAAATTTGATCACATGAGTCCATTTCTATTCTTAGTGCCTTTCACGTGTGCACTACAGTTTGCAATATATTACGGTTCCCAATACCCGAGATTTTAATGTTTCAATGATGGGAACGCTCCCCGTAAACACCAACGTGGATGGTGTTCATGGGATCGATCCCATTATTGTAATATATCGCAAACTGTAGTGCACATGTGAAGGGTACTAAAAATAGAAATGCAGTCATGTGATCAAATTTAGAGTTACATACTCTAAAGGATCAGAATCTGAAACCTGTATAGATGGAACTCACATGCCTTAATATTGGGATGACATTTTACATCTTGACTAACAAATATCTTATAATGCCAGTATTTTATGGACTTCCTAAAATCCATAAGAACCAACAACATCGCCCTTTCAGACCAATTGTGGCAGCCACAGATAGCATACTTGACCAGATAGCAAAGTTCTGGACAAACTTCTACAACCACTGGTCATAAGAAAACTCAACCTATTTTAGAGATAGCACCCAATTCTTGACCACAACGGAAGACCTCCCTATCTTTGACCCCAACTGGACACTCTTTACGTTAGAAGTTCAGAGTCTTTATACTTCCATCCCACATAGTGATGGACTTGATGCATTCAAATGGATACTTCTACAAGAACAATCATTCCAATCAGATCTTTACATTGGAATGAACAAAAATTATCTTGTACAACAACTATTTCAGAATTAACAAACAATATTACGTACAAATATCCAGTACCTCAATAGGCTCGGCCATGTCCCCAGCCTATACGAACATATTTATGTTCGCATTCAAAACACAACATATTCTTGAACATCAAACCTGGGCTCAAAAACTAAATACATGGAAGAGATATATCAATGACATCTTTGGGATCTGGAAGGGTCCCAGAGATGAACTTGAGTCCTTCTTGAAATATCTCAATGAATTTCACCCCAGAATCAAGTTTACAATAGAAGTGGGATCCCCGATTGTGCACTTTCTTAATGATAAAATCACCATGGTAGTCCACGCATTGAGTACATCTATCTATCGTAAACCCACTGACGACAATAATACAGTACACAAGTTACTATCCTCAGCATTTGAAAACCAATCTCCTCTTGAGTCCATTCCTTAGAGTGAGAAGAATCGTATCTGATGATAACGCAGAAACAGCAGAGACATTGATGAATAGATTCAGATCTAGGGGTTACCCGGAAACCGTGCTCACAGAAGCTAAGAACAACAGCACTTTATATGCCAGGAAGACTCTGTTGAAAACAAAAAGAAAGAAAGATGATCCCCCCTTGATACATCTAACTAAATGTTCCAAACAAAGCACACAAATCGAACGCTTACTTAGAAAAATAGGAAAATTAAAAGACTTGATGCCCAACTTACAAAATTGTTCCCACGACCTCCGAAAGTCATATTTACAAGAGGGTGAAACTGAAGAGACAACCTAGTAAAAGCAGAGAGAGTAGACTCATAAATTCCCGGTTCTAACCGGTCCGATAGCACAGCGAGTAGAGTGCTTGCTTTGACATCTGTGCAGAGCCTGCTGACGCAGATTCCAATCCCTGCAGGGCCAAACTCAGCCTTTCATCCTTCCTAGGTCAATAAATGAGCACCACACACTGTGGGTAATAATAAGCAGCGCTCAGATACCTGAGGGTTCGTAGTGCTATACAAATGGTAAATTATTATTATTATTATTATTATTATTATTATTATTATTATTATTACAACTTTTCCTCAACTCATCCAAATGGCACCTTCCCCTGTGTTCGTTGCTGCCATTTCCGCAATGTACAGTAGGGCGGACACATCAAGCACCCCAGGACTGGTCAAAAATATAAGGACTAAAAAACTGAAATCACCCGTAGCTAGACACTTTGAAGAAAATAGACAACCATTGCCTAACTTAGATATGTGATATTAGAAACAGTCAAAACACCAGCAAAAGGAAGTGATACCAGTGACCTCCTTCTGCGTAGAGAAATGTTCCGGTACACAAGTTGGACACACAGGAATGAATGAAGAATTCTCACTGGTAGATTTCCTGTAGTGCACCAAATAATAAGATTTCCGTAAACTAATCTTGCAGCTCTACCAAGAGATAGATCAAAAAGATGACACCGCATAAGTTATCTAGAACAGCAGGAGGGAGAATTGGATGCATTCCCAACACTGGCCAAAGTGCCATGATTCATTATCATATTGGCATACAACTTGTACTGTCCAACTAATGTCCATAATGTTTGGGAAGATTTAGAAACTGTAGGATCTATGATAAGAGATTGCATTCGGTATTAAGCCTTTGAACAGTTTGAATGTAACTGTAAGAGTTGTATAATAGCTCATCATAATGGCTATGATGTTCTGAGATCAAACTGTAAATACCAATGTATAATTATTTTGTAGATATCATGCATCAAACTATTTCTGCAACTATATTAGCTATGCTAGGACATAATTCTATGTACTATGTACTAAGTTGACCAGAGGCACCTGGAATGAAAACGACACTGGTTGTATAACTACAGTATTTACTGTATATTGCACAAGACGGTATATTCCATCAATGTCTGCAACACAATGTTGATGATTATGACACTTAGATTAGTTGAAAAACACCAAAAACATTGTTGTACCCACGGAGATTATACAATGTAATGTATTTCTCTGCACAAATACCATTACCACATTCTTGTTCTATGACATCATAAGCATTGCACCTACATTGATCATGAGAGGAATCCTTTGGACCCAACACAGACTGCTATAAGAGTTTGATGCTGTTATTTATTAGATCACACAGATGCAGGTATAGTGACCCCACATCCAATGTATAGCTGCAGTAATATAGAATGTTTCCATCCCCCTATCAGGTCCAGAACCGATATATATAATTTGGAATACAAAACTAAAGGTAACTGCTGCAGGCATTAGTATACACTACTCACGGAACTGGTTGTATACAAATTGATCGTTTTACAACTGCTCGAATGACAATTGACCTTTTCACAATTGACCGAATTGTGAAGGTCAATTGTACCATATATGTGGGGGGAAACCCCCCACAACCCCCCACCCAACGCCAAACCCCCCAAAACCCATATATATATATATTCGGTCAATTGTGAAAAGGTCAATTGTGACCCTTTAAATTCGGTCAATTGTTCATTCTAACAATTGTAAACGACCAATTTGGGTAATACCACAGAACCTAATGCCGACATCATCATTGTGATGTTATTACATCCGCCACAATGCTCATTGAGGCAAGTCTTATAGTGCCCATCTTGGATCACAGGCGTGTTTTTGCTCAGATCCATTAGGCCTGAACTCCAACTTGGGTAAGTCACACAGGACCTTTTAGCTAGCGCTTAGAAACCAACTATCATAGTTTTGAAGAACATCAGATGCTAAATAGAGACACTATTCTTACATTGCAATATAGTTGATTCATAAAGAATCCCCCCCCCATCTATATGAAATGACAACGATCCTGACCACATCCTCATTGTGGATGACTTTATTTGATACACAAAATTGTGATTAAATACACCAATCCAGATTATGTGAGTAGGTGAGTAATTTTCACTCCTACTTGATGATTTGTTTTTGATAATTAAGAGTGTTTTTAACTGATATAAACTTGTGGATGTTATTTTGCATTGGACCAAATTTGTATATTTAGTATGACTCTCACCACAAGATGGTGAACCTAGCACTTGATAAACGTTCTCCTTTGATCTCTGTTCCAACCTACTCTAAGGTAGGCACATCAATTGCCCAACACGAGGTTTATCTTACTCAATACTTTAGTCTTCTACAAGATTAGTACTAATTATTGGAAATATCACACTAGGTCGAAGTTTCGTTCTTCTGTGGGATGGATTTGGAAATGTCACGTGTAATGTACTAATCAATAAAGTAGGGCAATTTATATTGATCTTTGTATTTGTAAATGGTGAGATTCAGTTGGAGATTAGGGATTTACAGCTACTTAATGTCTGGAATATTATTATAATTTTGTGGTTTTCTGCCTATAACAACTGTAGCCCGAGTTGAGCAGGTCGAGAGTTCTCAGCCTTTTGGCAACTTGAGACTGAATGACCGCCCGGCCAATAATTACATGCATTAAAGTGCTGTCTTTCTGAAACTTTTGCACCACATTGTTTCCTGGATTTATTTGGAGTCAAATATTATTGTTATTAATATTATTATTATATTTATTGAGCATAGATCTAGCTTCAGGAAACAACAGAGCGCTTTACAGTTTATAGGGGAAAGACAATGTGGGGAAGCAGAGATACAAGGGAGTGGGGAGCTAACAATGGGGGAGGTGGATGGTGACAATTCGGCAGCAATGGAGATCTGCAAGCAATCAGGGGAGGAAATGGGGGTGCAGATGACCCATTCTCTGGTCAGGTGGGGAGTGGAGTGTGTGTGGAACTAGGTGTTTTGGGAAGAGCTATTCCTTGAAGAGGAGTGTCTTGAGCTCCTTCATGAAGTTTAGCAGTAAGGGGGTGAGTCTGGTGTTAATGGGGAGTAGGTTCCAGAGTATGAGAGCATAGACAGAGAAGGCCTGTATTCTGATTATTTCCTTCCTGCACCGGCATAGTTCAAATATGCACATGTCCTTATTTCTAGTGAATCGTAGGGCCTCCTATGAACAATCAATGGGAGTTGGAGTATTTCATCCAAGTAGAGGTCAATGATCCACATTGTAGCAACAGTGCTTAAGGCTGTTTTATATCTTTGGATAAATGGATTCACCCAGTCACTGAATTTGGTTATACAATATATCTCTTTCTATTACAACACCCGTTTTGGGGAGATACTCTTCGTCCATAAGAGAAAACCCATCTCAAAAACATCTATACTATCGCATCCAGTTGCTGTTGTTATGGTAGCAGAAAGTACAAATATCCTGCCTCTCTGAGCTGAGGCAATAAATAAATATAGCTGCCTTTTTGGTAGAAGATAGTTCATCATTGTCAAAAGCCTCCATTTTTTAAACAAATTCTCCAACTTGCACCTCCATGGAAGAAACTTCAGGACAGGGAAAGAACGCATGAGGAAATTGCAGAATTGCCCAAGTTAATAATGTGACAATCAGGAAGAAGATAATGTACAATAGTCCACATGCCGTAAAATTTGAATACGAGTGAATAGGTAATGTAGAGAATACACGCAGTGCTTTAACTGTGGTGCACTGATACAGTGTGGTTGCAAGCAAAGTTTCCTTGGTTGCCTGGGAGACATTATATGAGCACAACATACAAATGAGTATTATGGTGCATGTTGCAAGCAGCCCCACATATAGCATGGCAGAGGGCAGAGCAAGCAAAGTGCCCATAGTTGTCGGAGGCACTCAATACAGGCACCCTAGTCAATGAGTGTTGCACATTCTAATGGATATTTTGAGACCATATAAAGCAATACAGTGGATCTCTGTACAGGCATCAGTGAAGTAGAGTATCATGCCATTGCATAACCTTTCTTGACAATATCAGGTGTGGCTGAAGGATCTCATGCGGATACGTGCGCACATACAGTACAGATGCTGCACAACATCTTGCATATGCTGGAAGCTATTGAGAGGCAACCGCAGGTGGAGGAACTCAGGGACACCAAACACTGTTCCTCACAATTATTATGTCATTATAATTGTTTTTTTATAAAACGCTTAATACCCAAGAGGTTTTTAAATGCGGACCTGGAATTCAAACATGTGTTGCTCTGCGTCGTCTTGCTTCCAAGACGAGTGCGTTGCCACTGAACTATGCTACCCGTGCCAAACAGAAATAGGTTCTGTAGCCAGGAGAAGAAGGGAGAAGCGAAGAGTGAGCCCTCAGATTCCTGAAGTACAGATTTCACAAGATTTTGTTGCAGGCCTGTCCTGCTGGTGGAGGAGGAGTTAGAGAGCAGGTATTATGAGATTTAGTGGAGCAGTGCTTTTAGGCAACACTCAACAAAGAGACCTCCAATTTAAGTTTCAAGTAATACGTATTTAGTACTGGCAAAAGAGATCACACATATCTCATTCATCCAGCAACTGGCACATTTTCCACCCAACCCTACATTTCAATTCACCTCATACAATCTAGTGTATGTACTAAAGGCGTGTAGCATCACACATAGAACATAAACGCGTTGAAAAGAATGTAACCACAATAGTGACAGTATATAATTGTATACCCATCAAGAATGGTGTGTTGCTCATCCAAGAGCCAGAGAGAGGGTGTTCCCATCAACGGAGGGATCAAGGAGGAGGCTGCAGATCTCCGGTAACAGTTAAGGTGAGTAGTGGGTCCGTTAGAGACAGAAGCACACCAAGGAATGGGAGCAGCATAAGGGGCCCATGAGACCTGCTATCTTATGATCCGATGGTCTACCAAGCAAAGGGGGTGAACGTCAGTACAAATGCGCTCTACCAGAAGAACAATATCCTTTAAAAGTGGGTTGTGTGGCTTATGTGCAGTGAAGGAGAGAATGCTCCAATGTGCCAGCCATCTAGGATTTGGATGGGCTGCCTGACCCTGTGTTAAGGGAAAGAAAATACCAAACAGAGTGGTGGTCATTGTGGAGACATGCACCAAGTGCATGGCCCAGTATAAGTCACTGGAACAAGGGTATGGCATTTCTATATCACCTCTTACTCCACTGAATCTTAATTCAGGCATAACAGCCAAAGTTGCAAGAAGGAACATGGTAAGGGACAGCTCCTTGTTAATCTGGCTCTTGTGGCTTTCAACAGAATAGGTTAAGAATTCCATAACACACGCCTACATTTGTCAGAATAAAAAACAGGTTCTCCAGATTGGAGGGAAGGATGACAACCCACAGGGCAAATTAGATTAGAATGATCAACAAACGTGGATGGCTGTCCTAAAATTAACACATATGGACATACAGATGGATGGAATAAACCCCAAACATTGTCCATCGGATGGAGATATTTGAAAAGACTATCGGGCAGAACCAAATCAGGATATGGGGTCAGCTGTGAGTATACACACAAAGGAGTTCAGTATGCTACTTGTAGTGCCACATGTTGGCCTCACTTCCGGTGATGTTGGTCCTTGGTACTTGGCAGCTGAAATGGAGCTGTGGGAGAGACTGCAAGGATAATCTGTCTATTTGCTAATTTGATGCATACCATGAATTCAATGGATCGCTTTAAGAACCTATATTGAAACAAAGCCTACATTAAAAGAACAGTCTGGATATTTCTATTTTCCAGGTGACAAGTGACAGCACATGCTGCATTTGCAGAGCCACCCCTTTCTGGCTGTTGTGCCCGCAGCCTACAAACCCAGGCTTCAAGTGGGAAGAGGCAAATGCATTTCAGATATCTGATATATATGCCCTGCTCGATGGATTTTTTGCCAAATTAAAAACAAGTTGGGTACCCCGTCCTCTGCCAAATATTAATACAATACTCTGATTTATGCCAAAGCAATAAAGGATTTCCTTTGACTGCTTTTTGCCCAACTTATTTCTTGGTTTGGTGAACATACGTCCAGTAGTTTGGGGTGTGCATGTGAGAAAAGATTTGATATTTTCTCTATGGGAAAACCTTTTCAAAAGTGAAAACATACTCTTTAATTAATTAATCTTTTGAAATGCGCTTACTAGTGGAGACCCGTCTCTAAGCGTGGGGGTAGGATTCAAAGCTGTGTTGCTTTGCGTTGTCTTGCTTCCAAGACAAACGCATTGTCCCTGTGCTATCCACTGTTTGACCCTTCAAAGCCTTTGAACTGTAACATGGATTTGTACGAAAGTGTTCTACTTTTGTGGGGCAGACATCCCATATGGATATAAGCATGCGGATCCATCGTAGGGTTAAAAAGTTGTTAGACATACAATATATGGATTTCCTATGGATGATAGGTTTCACCTTCTCTATCGGGTGACTAGCATTGTCCTATAATATAATATAAGGCAGCGGTTGCTGCCCTGCAGTTAAGGTGATAACTATGAGCCATAGGAAATCCCAAAATTCTATAGCTAACAACTTTTGACTTGGCAGACGGATTTTGCTGAAATTTTCCAAACAAAACGTTTGTCACTGGCTCCCACAATCTGGACAATCGTGAAAGATTTGTTAAACAATTAAAAGGTTATTAAGAAAGCAAACAAATGATGTTTCTGGCCTACTCCCATTCATTGTCCCATAGGAAAAAGTCAATTTGTGGGAAAGCTGAAGAGCAAAAATCAATGGGCATGAAGCGTTGACTAGATTTCTGGAACATGTTTGGGGTAAATCCACCAGAAGCTTTTTAAAATATTCAACGGTGAAGTGGGTGCCCTCTGCTCCCAAAAACATAGCTATATATCCCATGGTGCTTTACAGTAGAAAGGCTGAGAAGACTTTCAGAAATGCAAAGATGCTATTTTTACCCAAATCTCTATTAACAATACCTTTTTACTTGCTGGATGGATTTGGATGACATTTTCCAAGCATAAAGTTTGTCAAGGGCTGCCCCAAACTGGAATTTATTGGAACAATAGGTTAAAAGATGAAAAAGTTATTAAGAAAGCATACACGCATATGGTTTTTTGCAGCGTACTCCCATTCATTTTCCCATAGAAACAAAGTGCAGTTTTTGAACAGCTGCAGCGTGAAAACCGCTGGCAGATTTTGACCTAATAAGAAACGATTTGGGCACAATGTGTTGACTTAATTTCCTTGACTGCTTTGGGGTCAATCCATCCAGTAGTTTTGAAAATATTTGACAGAGACAATGGGGTGCCCCTGCTAATTAGAAACTTTACATATACCTACCTTGGTGGTTTGCAGCATAGAGCCTTTCAGAAATGAAAAGTCACCATTTATTTTTGCTTGATGTGAGAGATTCCCCTAATAATCCTTGGAAAAGGCAAAATTGAAAGAACTCAAAATGATATTTGGAGGAGCAAAAGGGATGCCATCAAGCTTCGGAATTAACTCTCCCATGACCTTAGAGAGTCTAATAATCTTCTCCACTTCAGAAAGAGTCTCAAAACTCTTCTTTTTATGAAGTCACTCCTAGGGGAACACTGAATGTTTTGAACAAAAGCTCTTGGATGGCCTGGCCATAGGTGCTATTATAATAATAATAATAATAATAATAATAATAATAATAATAATAATAATAATAATAATTTTTATTATTATTATTATTATTGTATTTATTGAGCACAATCCTAGCTTTGGGAAGCAACGGAGCACTTTACAATCATAGGGGGAAGACCACCCCAGTGAGGCAAGCAGAGAGAAAAAGGAGCAGGGAGCTAACAGGGGAGGGTGAGGGTGGGAAATTGGCAGCAAAGGATCTACAAACAGCTAGGGTGGGAGATCACTGAGTCTCAGGCAGGGTGAGGAGTGCAGGATGTGTGGACCTAGGTGTTAAAGAGGAGACATTCCTTGAAGAGGAAGGTTCTGAGCTCTTTCCTGAACTATAGAAGCGATGGGGCAAGTCTGAGGTTGACAGGGAGGAGGTTAGAAAGGCAAGGTCTGTCGTCTGATACTTTCCTTCCTGCTCTGTCGTAATTCAAGTCTGCATATTTCTTTACTTCTGGTGGATTGCATGCCTCCAGAGATGGTGATTTTCTCAGTGAGGTAGCTTGGGGCCTTCAGGAGGACAGCCTTGTAGATGATGCAATAGGATTTGAGGATGATACAGACTTACAGTGAGAGTCAGTGCAGTTTGACGAGGGTCGGGGTAATGTAGTCAAATTTGTAGACTCCTTTAATGAGTCATGATGCAGCATGCAGAACACATTTCAGGGTTGCCACAGTAGTCACCGCAAGACCTTCCAAAAGGGATTGTTACCATCCAGGTGGCGGAGAACCAAGGCTTGGATAGCAGATCTGATGTTGGGACTTGGCACAGGTGTCCAGCTGAGGAGCGAATCCCTCAAGGTTCATAGCAGAGAGCCAGGTCTGGATGTCAGGGTGTTCAGTGTTGTTGGTCAGCAGTATGATATTGCTATAGGTAGGCGCTATATCAATAGCAATAGCAATAGAAATCACATCAGACTATAGGTTTTGAGTGGGAAAGAAGACACCATGCAAAGTTAGGGATTTGTAGGTAGGCTGGGCAGCCAGTTATGGGTAGACCATTGTGGGTTTATCTGAGGAAGACTGTGGGAATCTCACATGAATACAGCGGCAACGCCGCAAGGCATACTCAGAAACAAATGTGCAACATATGAAGTGATAGAGGGAAAGAGGGCAGAGTTAGGGAGGGAAAAAGCAATTGGGCGGATTGAGGGGACTTGGTAAAAAGAAGGGGTACACATGATGAGTGTCTGTGAAGTTGTGGCAGACTTTTTAATCCCAAAATGTCTTTCCTGTTATCGCAGGAATCAGCAAACTGCCACGCGACAGCAGGAATTTCTGTTATTGGAAACGATTACTGTGAAATTATCACAGGAAGAAGGAGTTAAGAAAAAAAGGTTTAACATCTGCAGCACCTCCTTCTACTGGGCAGAGGGAAATGGGTGTTTGGTATCAAATTCATGAATTGACATGGCCAGTGGCCATTGCTCGTCTGCCCAAAAGAAAGCTATTGGTCCAACATGTAAAGCAGCCATGACCAAAGACTATGGCTAGTGAGGCCTCAAAAAACGATCAACCTCTACAGAGGCCACTTGATTATGTGAATTAGAATATCTTTGATCACCTCTTTTATTTAATTTATTTTATTTATTGGTCACTTGTTAGACGCTTATACAATTAGCAAAACTGTTTCAAAGCGTCCACAGGGCAACAAGGTGGGGACAGGGAAGGTAGACAATGAATTACAAAGGATCAATAGATCAATTGATAGTACAAACAAATGATGAGAATGAAGGGGAACTTGAGACAGACCTTCTGCACCTTGTGAGTTTTCAGAACATGCAAGTGCAGAGGGGATGTGGGTGAGTGATAGGTTCTGTGGTGCTCATGGAGAAGTGCTAGGGGTGAAGTGCTTAAGAAGGGAAAAGGTAAGTGCAACATCCCGAGGGAGGGTGAGCCTAAGCAAGTGCAGTGAATAGACATTGGCTGGGATGAAAATGTCGGGGGTCAGGGCCCAGAGGATACATAAGGGCTCTGCAAATCAGTCACACTACTGAATGATTAGCAGGGAAGAGAGAAGGAGCAGGAAGAGGTGAAGAGAAAAGTTTTGAGGCTTTTTCAGAACTTGAGGAGGTCTTGTTCAAGACGCAGAGGGGGAGGGAGGCATTTCCACGGGAGGGAGCCTGCAGAGGAGAGAGATCGACCACCAGCTATCTGTTTACAAAGCCGCTTCACATGCAGATAATTGGTGCCAGAGGAGCGCAGTAGTCTAGAAGGAGAGTATTTGGTCAGAAAGCGTAGAGGATAGAGTGGTCCCCGGCCCCAGATAGCCTTCTGGATGATACAAAGGGATTTGAATTGAAGCTGTGCTGAGACTGGGAGCCAGTGAAGGCTCTGTACGGCAGAAGAGATGCAGTCCCTGGGCTTGAGGCCAAGGACAAGTCTTGCTGCCCTATTCTGGGTTAGCTGGAGGGGTTACAGGGTGGATAAAGGAAGATTAAGGAGGAGGCTGTTGCAATAGTCTAGCCTGGAGAGAACTAGAGCACAGGTAACATTAAGTCTCTGGGGGAAGGTGAGGCAGGGTAGAGTTCCTTTGAGAAGGAAGAGCTGAAAGTGGAACTTCTTGACAATGATGAAGGAGAGGGAGGAGTCAAAGATGACTCTGAGACTCCTGGCTTCCGTGTACGGGGCAGGGGGAGAGCTCATGAAGGAAGGCCAGAGAGAAGGGAAGAAGTAGGGTGCAGGGGACCCAATGGGGAGAACCTCCGTGTTTCTGGAGTTGAGACAGAGGTCATTAGCAGTGCACCAGGCCTGAATGGCAGTGAGGCAGTCAGGGATGAAGGAAAGTTCAAGGGCATCAGTGGGAAATTTGAAGAAGAGTTGTGTGTCATCAGAATAGCACTGAAAGCTGGGGGAGAAGGAGGCAATGAGGTGTGCCAGTAGAGAAAGGTATATGTTGAAGAGCCAGGGTGAAAGGATGGATCCCTGGGGGACGCCACAGGTGGAGACCGAAGTAGGGGAGGAGAAAGGGCCCAGAATTAATTTAGACGAACAGTCCATTAGAAAGGAGGTAAGCCAGTCCACTGCCAGCTCAGAGATACCCAGGGTATCATGGGGCCTTTTTATGAGGAAGGAGTGGTTCACTGTGTCAAATGCAGAAGAAAGGTCAATGAGGATGGTGACAGCAAGGGAGTTGGAATCAAGCGATACAAGCAGTTCTTCACAGGTGTTCAGAAGAGCAGTTTCCGTGCCTCTGGATGCTCTGAATCCAGACTGGTGATTGTGTAGACCGCCAACAAGTTCAGTATGTGAGATGAGTTGGGGGAGGGCCAACTTCTCAAGCAGTTTCCCCAGGAAGGGGTGAGAGAAATGAGACAGTAGTTGCTGGGCAGGATGGGTCTTCAGGTTTTTGTAAGGAGGGCCACACAAGGGAGTGATTGAGTGAGGATGGAAAAGAACCAATAGCAAAGGAGTGTTTGCAGATATCAGCAAGAGCAGGGGCGAGAGAGGGGATGTTGTCCTTGATGGTTCTGGAAGAGCATGGGGCAACCTGTTTGGAAAAGACCTTCATGGAGTTGACAGCTCTGGTGACTTATTGAGGGGAGACAAGTGTGAAGTAGGAGAAGGAGGAAGGGGTAGAGTGAATGGTGGGGGGGCAGAGTGGGGGAGGGTTGGTTAGAAGAGTGCATGACAAGGCTGTTCAGTATGTTCTGTGTTTTGGAAGTGAAGTGAGAGGCGAATGAATTGCAGAGGGCCTGGGAGGGACTAGGGGCAAAAGACACTGCGGATGGGTTGGCAAGTTCCCTGCAGATTTTGAAGAGTTCAGCCATATTGTTGGATGCATTGGACACTTGTGCCTTAATGTATGCTCTTTTTTGGAATGGATGGAGAGTCTGTATTGTCTCTGGATCATGCGGCAAGCCAGTTTGTCAGAGGGTGAGGCTGAAGAGTGCCACTTCCTTTCAGCAGCCCTGCACTCATGTTTATGGTCTGCAAGTTTGGAGTCGTACCAGGTGTTACACTTGGAGGCAGGTTTCAGGTGGATCCTCATGACTGTGTGAGCACTGTGCAAATGACTTCTTAAAGGACAGGGGCTGGCTCCCCAGATAATAGCTGAGTGTTCTTCTAGTGGCCACAAGGGGCCACTAGTGAGTGCACATTTTCTATTATATCCTTCTAAAAAAACTCCTATTCCACACAGAAGGTGTGTGCTCCCATAGCACGTACACAACAGCATGCATCATAGAAAGGGGAGCGTACCTTCCGAGCATCAGCTGGCAATTTACTGTGATAATCAGCAAAACTGGTAGACCTGGCCTGGCTTCCTGCCACCTATTAGTTGACTGACACTGGTTATTAAACACATATCAGAGGCAGGCATTTACAGCAAACGAAAAAAGGCCAACCTTTGAAAAAACACATTAATGGATCAATGTGCTGCATTCATAGTTATCCACTTAGGTGTCTGAAAGAGTATGTGTCGTCACATACATGTATTTGTCTGCATCTGTTCTATTACTATTTCATTGGATATAAAGGTTGTCGTGCAAAACAAGACAGGTGAGGAAGTTCAGGCTGTACAGCCTATGGAAAGAGGAAGGGGCAATCTGATTCTCTCTTTTAGGGTCTAATAACCTTATATACATTAAAAGAGCCTCAGGCAACAGAGAACACCCTTTACTGGATAAACTGGAGAAGGCGGATGTTACGTAAGCATAGGGGAAAAAAGGGGAGTAAATGTATATTGTTTATAGGCTCTGTTTAGTGCAAGGAAATGTTTTTATTTATAGCCCTCAATCTCGACTTGCCCTCTACGTCAAGGAGCTTATCTTCCATGTGGACAACGTGGTGACAGAAGTCTGTCCTCCTGTTTGGTCTCAGGAGGATAGCTCAAGGGCAACATGCTCACCTTGGAAGCAAGTCGACACAGAGCACCACAGGTTCGATCACCGGGTCCACGCTTAGAAACCTCTGGGTATTAAGCATGTTATAAATAACCAATCATATCATATCAGAATAGGCCACTATGATTTTCTGATTGGCCAGTGGGTTATTTTGTCTGGTGTTGGAAGGTGAGTGACTCCATTTGGTGCAGCGGGTCCGTCAGCCGAGAGTAGGATGGTCCCAGCCTGGTCTGCTGTAAGGTGAACTATGACTTTATTCCATACCTTCGAACACTAAGAACATAACATCTAGGCTAAGGATGGTTGTCAACCGAAGGTGAAAAACAAAATATGGTACAATAATGCTCTTATTCTGAACATGCACTGCTGCGTGCCTGACCCAAGTTCAGTCGGAGGAAAATGCCCTGGTATTGGGCTCTGGCAATGCCCAGGAGACGAAGAGAAAATAACCCCTTGTCTGCTTCGTAAGCCATGAACTGTCGCAAACTGACTGGGTCTAAGGGCAGGATAGCTGGGTGAAATTATGGACACTCCTAATATAAGTGGGCATCGATCTGTCGCTCATGTCGAGGTATGCTGTCATCCAGTGAAACAGGAAAAATAAGTTCCTAGAATCATTTGGCAACTTACCCTGAAAAGCTATAAGTGCGATATAGCTGACTGGCTCCCTGCCATCTATGGTCTGTTTGCAGACTGTTTGCAGAGCAGATAGTACTAGGGGCACTCCACGTAAAGGTGGGCGTAAATCTGTTCCTCTGTTCTGGGTCAAATTGCCATCCGGTCCATGCTTCTGCAACTTGATGGCATTAACTGTGTTCTCTTTGTTTTGTTCTATTTATGGGGTAGGGGGCAAACCCTCTGGTTCTCAGTTACCTCTGCCTACTGCTACCATCTAATCTCCATTTATGGGTGATGGGTGAAAGGATATGCAGCTGTTATGTTTTTGCCAATGGTATTCACCGGACTGAATCACGTACGCATACAGTGTGGCTCCTTTGGTCAATGCCTATCCAAGTGGCTGGTCGTTGGTTGACTTCGTCTTATTTTGTGTGAGAAATAGCTCAGACAGGAAGGAGGTGGGCATGGTCCATCGGTTAGGCTGGGGGATGTTCGGGGTGGATCAGCATGTTGAGATCGATGTAAGGGGAAGCTTAGTGAGGGGGTTCAATGTGGACTGCAAGCAGACCTCTCAATCTGCGACCAACATATGGAAACCCGAAAATACTAATGAACGATGTCCACCACAGTCAGGTCTGGGTGTGAAAGGCCTCTCAGAATCGTGCCATTTTGAAGCAGTTTTTCAAAGTGTGATGGTTGGGCGAGTTTCTCAGCTGTGGCTCTTCTGGTCAGGAAGGCAAATGGGTGAATAATAAGTGGATCAGGGCAGATCATTCCTAGAACCCATGTATCTTCTTGAGACAGAGAGCTGGAGAATGGGAGGGAGAGATGACGATAATTGGTTCTCCAGTCTAGAAGGCCATCACTCCAATGCCAGGAGATCAAATACATGGAATTTCTGAACATTGCATCGTTACGGAATTCTTCGGTCATCTATGAATTCTGTTGAAAGGCAGTCATAACATTCTGGCTGTGGATTGCAATTAAATTGCCACTATTTGATTCGCCTAAATAGTTTTCCTTTATTTTTTGCCTGTTTCATCTTCATATAAACAAAGTGTAATTGTGCTTTTTAAGTAAGACCTAGATGTGGAGTGTGTATGAAAATGAGGAAATGCTCCAACTCTTTGTATGGCGAAAAAGGCTGGTTGGTGGCAATTGCTTTAGTATTGTTTAGTCCCGGTGATGGAAACCAAAATGTAAGGATACCTCCATCCTGCAACCTCCCCTTTTCCCCCGGCCCACACATGCCTCGGCAAATGAGGTGCTTCTGCTTTAAGCCCGGAGCCGATGGACTGGGTCTCCCTGGAGAATCACAAACCGGGAAGATTAACAGACATTTATTTCCCAATAATATATGCGAGGGAATAGTATGTTACCACATTCGTCCCAATAAAGTACAAACATTTAAGTAGAAACTGAAGAAGGGCTAAGCGAAATATTGTCTTGACAGTACTGTTGAATTAGTGGGGCTTGACACTGCCAGATACAGACTTATTTACTTATCTATTTAATTTCGGATCTGGAATGTGCTACATGCCACGATTTGCCTCTGAAAAGGACAGTTTTTCAAACTCCTTTATACATTTGAGGAGCGAATAAATGGGAGGGAGCTACATAATGTGGCACCCAGGTAAGTGGAGATTCTTTCATCTTGAGTCTCCCTTTTGATTACGGAAACTCAAGGTGGCAGGTGATGGCTGAGCATAGATTTCTGAAGGGACCACTTCAAGTGAATTTAGGAGTCAAGCATTTGGCGCCAAGCTCATGCAGAGCTCTATGGATAGTGCTGGCTCATCTCTATGGCTGGTGGTGCAGGCTACTTTGAACTGAGATCTTTTGTCAAGAGGCAGTCAATGGAAGGTAGTAACATGCAGGGTGATGCTTTATTTCCTTCTGTCGAGTCATAACAGTAGTCTTTCTGCTTTGTAATGGATGTGTTGTAGGCAGTGGATTTGTCCATAGTGGTGGTACAGAAAGAGACCTTTGCCGTAGTGCAGGTTAGAGGAAATTGTGGTATTTACACCTGACGCTATCAGCAAAGGAGATTAAGGGGAAAATTCAGTAGAATAGTTTTGGCTTGAAGAAATAGAAACTGGAAACCACACTCTTACAGGGAATCATTTTATTGAATCTTTTTCGATATTGCTACAGATCTGCCTTCTCAATTCCTGCTATTGTTGTCCGCACCAGTACATGGGGGCGGGGCACCAGACCTAAGACTTCTATATATCTCCATTAGTGAACTATGCAAACGAAAATGGCTCTTTATTTTACTAAAACCAACCATTTTTGGTACATAGCAGTACGAGCCATCTTAAACGATCATGTTGCCTTCCCTAAGAACAGCTTCCGGTTACATATATGAGTGCTTAACTTGCGGGATACCATCTAATTAATCACTTTACAATGCTACATATGTGATTGGCCCTTTATATCAATCTTGTCTGACTGCATTTTCATAAACATGGACAAAGACTAACAAGGCAATACACATAGAAGTGAAAATTCAGGAAATTATGCAGCTACCACTCACTTATTATCCAGACATATAGGGATGTGTGCCCATTTACTATCAGGGAATTCATACCAATGACTTATAATACTATAAAAGGCGTTTTGGCCTCTAAATCTCTGTATCGTATGATTGTCTTGGGAGGACAGCTCAGGGGCAACGTGCTCACCTTGGAAGCAAGACAACACAGAGCAATACAGGTTCGATCCCCAGGTCCGCTCTTCGAAGGCGCGTTATAAATAACCTATCATATCATCATATGTCCTTAAAACAGTTGAGAATTAAGAACAGCTGGATAATCTTACCACTAAGAATTGGAACACAACAAGATAAATCTGTTCATTTGTGGAGAGTTGCTAAAAGATAGAATATGACTACACTAACAAAAAATATTGCTTGTTTTTGAGGAAAACCATAAACTAATAATCATTATTTCTTTATTTTCTTTTTGCTCCCCTTTTCTGCGGTATGTCATCATTCCTCTGACTCACATTAACCATAAGAGCTTACTCTTTTAATTTTGGACTTGGGTTTTGTTTAATAAAATACAATACACTGCATATGTTTTTATTACACACAAAGGAATAAAACACGTTTGGAATATATTTTGCAAATAATGTATGATGTACCTTTCTTGTGTCACATTTACACCACATATGATGGTTTTAACATTTTCTTCAATTTGGAAATAGTACTTGAGCCTTGATAAAGACCAATCAGGTCAAAACACGTGTCAGGCAGGTTCCAGTGGCTTTGCAAAGAAATAAACCTACTAGCTTGTGTGACAGGGCCGCTGGTCCATCCCTATCAGGGGCGTGCGGGAGCCCAACCCCAATAACCCTTAGTGCCAGAGAATGTGTATGCAGGCCTCCTCCCATCATCTCCTTAGCTGCCAGGACAGTACCAGGTCAGGACCTGGCGTTGCACTGTACAACATGCTTGCAAGAAAGACCACAGACCAGCAAAGGAGAAAAGCCAGCTGACCAGGAGAAACTCCCTAATGAAGCAAGGCCACGTAGAAAAGGTGGCGGGGCTTAAAGCCCTTATGTAACCTTCCAAGTGTTCCCCTGTCACACCCCTTGAGAGCAAAGTAAGACATTGGTAGGGTAAGTCGCCAATCCAGAGAGGGGGAGGGATATATAAAAGGGAGCTTGGGAGCTGTTTGGTGTGGGCTGCAGTTGTGTGAAGACCGGTGGCAGAGGAGGACGTACGAGAGACCAGAGGAGGCAAGAGCAACCAGCGTGCAGATGCTATTGTTAATTAGAAGGTCTGTGTGAGAGAGGGGAGAGTGTGAGTAGTAGAGGTAGAGTAGGAGTAGTGGTGGAGTGGAGTAGTGGTAGTTGGGAATAAGTAAAGTAGGCCGTGGGAGTAGCGAGTGAAGGAGATACGAGGTAGAGTGGTAATTGGTAGTAGAGGGTTGAGCAGGCCACCATATTCCTGGGTGTCATACAGGAGTGAAGGTAGTAAAGATTGGTAGTAGTAGAATAGGAGCAGTAGTAGATGGAGAGTGGGCAGAGCAACAGTGAGTGGGAAATTAGGTGTAGCTATTGGTATATAGGTAGAGAAAGGAGGGAAGAGAAGATAACAGAGACAGAGTGCTAGTTGGAGGTACAAACTTTAGTAAGAACAGGAGTAGTAAAGGAGGTAAGCTCGAAGGGTGGAGGTGGAAAGGCGCTATGAGATTGGAGGGACAGTAATGTGGTGGGGGAACAACTTGAGAGACCGGTATAGCGAAGGGTCAGGTTCAAGAGGGTCTGAAAGGAGAAAGCGTAATGCTGGGCAGAAGACACCATATATTGCTTGCAAGACTACTAAGCAGGGATAAGTGAGGGACAGTTAGAAGATCCCTAGGGAGTCAATTAGACATCGTATCAGGACTACCACCACCAGTTTTAGAAAGAGAACAAAGGATAGGTGCTACCATTGGCAAGCACTAACATCTCTGATAAGGACACATGAGCTAGGGATGAGGAAAACCTGGGGAAAGGTGAGCTAGAGGGGGATAGCCCTAGCGCCAAAAAACCCCAATCCCTGAGAATCATAGAACATTTTCTCAAATATCAAACCAGTATGTAAATCGAAAATAAACACCCTTGGACTTGTCATCAGGGTCAGCGTGGTTCTTCGTGGTGGGCCACCCTGTTACACTTGTTGCATATTTACAATATAAAACTTGTCTACAGTATAATTAATTTGGGACAATAAACTTATACTGCAAGAAGGAAACGTCTGTGTGTGAACCCAATTACTTAGCAGGGTAAACAGTGATCCTGACACCTCTCATTTGGTGTTAATTGAATCCAAATGAACCAGAGATTGATGCGAGACACTAGACAAGGCAGGTGGTTAATTTCTAAGGACATTTGGGAGATTGTTGGGAGATTACATGTTAGCATAACTTGGCTGGATATCTTCAATCAGATGATGGATATTTTAGATTGGAAGCGAGTGGCTGACTATTACAGGCTTTCGGAGTTTCGGAGGTTCTGAGGAGGTGTTGAAGTCCAGACACATTGAAAGCTTGGTTTCACTTGTGTGGGGGCTCTTGATGTTGAATATTCTGGCAGGGAAAATAGCTGTTTGCCTCATGTACAGAGGATCTGTAGTACCTAAGATGGCTTAGGTATAGATTGACATGAGGAGAAGTAGGCATCATTTGAGGAGCCCAAAGAGAAACTTGGAACCATTTTCTTGATATGAATTTATGAGTACGGTTGATGCTTTTCAGCGGGAGGGATGCATCAATGGAGAAGGTTAGCCAAGAGTATATAGAATCGTATGACACATGATGGTTGAAATCCTTCATTTTTTAGAACGTATTCCTAGAGGCAGTGAACCAGATCTTGAATGATTTGGTGTTTCCACAGGCACATTTCCATGCATGGAGGATGGTTCAGTGGTTTAGGGAACTTGTGATGGATAAGTATTGCGAATGGTAGGGTGAGGTTTGAAGAACATGGGCTTAATGATAATAATTGTTCCATCCTGTCCGAATAGGAGGTCAAAAGTATGGGGATTTGGTGAGAGGGTGGAACGACCTGTTGGATTTGTCCTACAAAGACTATGATGAGTTTCAGGTCATGTGCAGCTGGGATACCTTGTGGATCCAATCATGCATTCATGTAACCAAGGAATAGAGAGTGTGTTGAGGAAATGAGAAGCTTAGTGTTGGGTTTTGCTTTCTTCCTTCCTGATTTTCTATGCATGAATAGTGATGTCATGGGAGTTCTTAGATGGAACTACAGTTGGAGAGCGGCTAGCTAAGGAAGAGGGTGTGCAGGTGGATGAGCCTTACTTTCCCTGAATCTTGTCCTGTATAATTTGGTGCTGTGACCAATAAAGAATATTTCCTTTTTTGACCTGCAGCTTCTAGTCATCTCTGGGAAATGGAACTTTACAACAATGGTGGCGGGGGAACCTGTTACTGCTTTACCTGCCTCACTACTACCTCACCAAGCAGAGACCTGCTGCCTGTGCTGTGTTGGGGTACAGCCAGTGACATAAACCACCCCCAAACAAGAAGATCCTCCTCCTGCATATATCTTGGATGCCAGGCTCGATAGAAACTCCTGCCGTCAGGCTGCAGTTCTATCTATTGTGACTCCTGCGGCGATTATCAGTGTTGATTAAGTGTACTGGCTGTTCTTGCCAGTGCTGTCATCATTACTTGCGAGGAAACCTTACTGGAGTGCAGTGTGCTATTCTTTTCTAGCTGTCAATCATCTGACAGGGCCCCTCTCTCCATAAGTTCAAGAGGTGTTTTGGCAGTGGGTCTCTGGGACAATTAATGATGGGTGCTACACTCTGGGTCTACTCAATGGCGTTATGACTACTCGGCGCTATGGTGGCCCAGTGATGAGCTCCAGGGCTTCATCATGGTCCGTGTTCAGGGGTTCACTGATGACATTTAGGATGAATGACGTGGCAACACACACAGCATTTTATGCTGGTGGACTCGGGGAGCTCGAGCGTCCCTGCGCTTGGAACAAAAGGAACGGCATTTTGTTTACATTGCTGAAGTGGACCCGGCTTTTGGAGCAGTGGTCATGAGAGTGGCTGCACTACAGAAAAGGAGTACCCGCCGAGAGGTCTCTTGAATGGGAATTGTGACTGTCCGTTCAATGAACTCCTGCAGGCTTCTACCGGATCTCAGATTCCAGAGCACTGGGTCGGCGCAGTGCAGGGGTCAAGTCTTAAAAATTAAAGTGGGGGGACGCATCAACAAATGCAATGGGATGTGACGTTGCCAGAAATGCACATTTCATTAAATTGGCTTTGCATAACCACCCAAATTGCAAAGGACGAATGGCATTTGCCTTCCATACAATCAACACACACAAAACCAAGAGAGGATATTTTCTTCTAATAGTGTTTTTGAAAACGTTAAAAGGTGTGCATGTTTTAGACTCCAAGAACCAAAACAAATCTTTTTCCTGGGACTTGCAGTACCGAAATGAGACATTTCACCTTTAGTTGTTATATTTCATCAGATTATATAATGTAGTGGTGAAGTGTCCAGCCTACAAACCAGACAACTGCGTTTCTATCCCGGAGATCGAATTTAATTCATAAATTCAAAGAGGACATTCAATGTTTCTCATTTTAGCTGGGGGGGACTGGGTCCACCCTCTGAAAAAAAGTGGGTGAACTCCGTGCCCCCACCTGTACACTCGACTTAAGCCCTGTGAACCTTCTGGTTTTCCAGGTACTGTGCATCTCTTTCTCCCGCCAAGACTTTTCTGCAAGACGATGGAGGCTGGGCATGGGTCATTGGCTCTCGTATTGTTTACTATTGCACGAGACCCGTTGGCCTAACCTTCCTTAAGATGTTGAGATGGCAGCATAAAATGCATCTGGGGATTGGGGCTGTGCTGTAGATTAGGCCCAATGCCGATTTAAAGAAAAAGGAGCAACCGGTTCTATAACTATCTAGCACGACGCTATGGTGGTGTGAGGCCACCATGTGAAATGGGATGATAATGTTAGGGTCTGTTATGTATGTTTATTATAGCTGCTATTTTTAGAAAATGGTTATCTTACATGCTTCATGGTCTATGGTTGATGATACTGTGAGGCAGTGATACTTGTATGTGCCGTGGTGGCCTCGGTGTTGAGCTGGCTCTTTTGTGCAAGGGGTGTTAAGCACTTAAAATAGTTCCAGTTTTGAGTGATGTGTTATTTGACTGACAAGTTTTTCTCCCACAGGAACACTCACTTGGACAAACGTTAGGGTAGACTACGCACCTTGTGAGCTGCTGATTTTCTTTCCTACAGTTACATATGTCGGAGTGACCTACTTGTTATTTGTGGTTGGTAGGGGGTTGGGAGGGGGGGTCGTGTACCAATGTTTAGCTGTTGATACGTTCTATGTTATGGGATCAAGTGCTGACCACTGCATGCTGGGTTCATGGCCTAGCAAGCCACGGACCCAGCAAAGCTGGGGTACAGTGATGTATAATGGGTTGTTTCTTGCCGAATTCGGGTTTCTACTGCCTACGTAACGCCTTCTGTGAAGTTTAGGGAGGTGTTGGACACTATTAGTTTTGAGTGCGTGTGTGGTGTTGGACACCATTGGTTTACATGCATAAGGCGTTGGAGACCATTTGTGGAGATTCTGCAGCTGAGGGAGTGTGCCAGGCGACTGGGTCACATAGGGCATTGTGTGCTCACATAGTGTATGTGTGAAGCTGGTGGTATACTCTGATATATGTCATGGTGTCTCCGCTGCAGGTGCATAGTATGAGGTGCAGGGTCGGTGGTTATTTATAAGGTGCTTTCTGTCTAAAGTGAAGGTACCTGGCAGTAGTTGTGGTGTTTGTGGGCGCTTTAGTGAAGACTAGTTGGATTTCGTTAAGATATCCTTTTTTTCAGCTTGAGTGTTCTCACCCTCTCGTCTATTTCCGTTTGCTGTGGCTCGATAGGTAGCAGAGTGCAGAGTGTGGCCCACTGCCATGTGGGTGTGTGCTTTGGGTGGCATGTGAGGACGTTTTGAGGGTATAGTCTCTGGGTGGTGTGATGCTTAGTACTGTGAAGCGTGTGACTCAGTTATGGTGAAGTTAAGTAATACCCCTGGTGTGAGTGGAAGTGTCACCGCACATGGTCGAGGTAAGTGGGGACCTTTGTGGTTTATGTACATGAGTTGGATTTTGATTGGTAGGTTGTTCGAGTGAATATGGTGAGTGTGGTTCTACCTCTTGATTGCATATGTCGCTTTTGATTGTTAAAGTTTCTGATTTCTGATAAGGGGGTGATGTGTTATGTTGTGCTTTCTTTCTTCCGGTTTTCTCTGCATGAATGTTGATGTCATGAGAGTTTGAGAGTGTAATATGGTGTGAGCACTGCCTGCTGACTGTTCCTTGGATGACCGTTGAAGAGAGGCTAGCTGAGAGAGAGTGTGTGCCGGTTTATCATCCCTACTTTACCTGGGTCTTGTGTCCTGTAAACATTGGGACTGTTCTATCCTGTGCTGTAATCAATAAAGAAGATTTCCTGTTGTGTCTGTGTCCTCTCATGGAAAAGACACTGTACAACATTGAGCTGCGACGTCCGCAAAGTCATTGGCAAGGGGAGGCTTGGGCATGGACTGGCAGTAGATGAGGAAGGTATTACTGAAGTCATTGTGGCTGGGATTCCATTGAACATAATGGCCTTTGAAGGAGGGCTAAGAGTTGAAAATTATTTTGTTCAACCTTAGAGAGGTTCGATATATGAAGGAGGCTTTGTTTCAGTGTGTATGATGCTAAAACCCTGCGGTACAAGGTCTCGAACTACCAGATTGCAGCTGTCAGAGAGACATTTTTCTGTGATACAGAGTAGATCCGGTCCACCAGGTTTAGAAGGTATTTTGTTGCACATCTAGAGTACAGACGCAGGTAGTTTAGGGCAGATATGTGGCTCCAGTGCGGGTGGTAAGAATTGCCAGCATATGAAATTGTCCTAAAGGGTGTCTTGAAAGTACTAAACATTATAAATGAAACCTCACTAAATTGACCCCTTTTTCAGACAAGCTCCTTCTTGTGACATTTCAGGAAATGTTATCTCATTATAAAACAAATGCCACATATATGCAAGGATAATTCCAGCAGAACATGTCCTATTTACCATTTTGTTCTTTCAAGGAGATGGCAGAGAGGAAAGTTATTTGATTTGTTGGTTCTGTGCTGGCCCTACCCATAGGGTTTCATATCGCCTTACATGGTTCAAATATTGAAACGGTAGGAGTTCAAAAAATAAGTTACAAAATGTTTTCAGGAAAGGAAAGGAAGAATAGGATAGACAAATTATAGCAGTGGAGGAGGGCAGGGTTATGTGTGGGGTACCATATAGGTTTTAATGATCTTTCTGAAAGAGGTGATGGAGGATGCAATCTGTATGTGGAGAAATAGTGTGTTCCATGCCCTGGGTGCACAGTGGGTAAATGCATTCTTTGTGTGCATGTGAGTTTGCAGAGTGGAAGGTGATGGCTGGCTTATCTGGTGTTTGTGTGGGTGATGGGTTTGAGTTTGTCAAGAGGATAAGATTAGAGCTTTGAGGTAGATTACTTTGAAAAAAATGCAGAGTCCTTTGAATGGCTAGCCAGTGGAGTTGGGCAAGAGCGGGCATGATGTGTGAAAGTTTCGGCAGGTGGAGGAGGAGTCCGGCTGCTGCATTTTGTTATGGCTTGCAGGGGGGAAAGGGTGTTGCTGAGAGTACAGTGAGGAGAGCATTTCCATAGCCCAGCTTAGAGATAGCCAGTGCTTGGCTGCAGTGAGGAAGTCGTCAGGAGGAATGATATGTCTGATTTTGTGTAGGAGGTGTAGTTGTAGATTGCATGTTTTGGTGACAGAGGCTATGTGGCATGTGAAAGAAAGGTGGGGGTCAGTGGTGAAGCCAAGGGATTTGCCAGATATGGAGAGGAATATGTGTGGGTTGGCCGAGGCAAGTTCTTGGATTCAGGGGGTGAGGATGGGTTTGTTCTTTGGGGGGCAGATGAGGAGGTATTCTGTTTTGAAAGGGTTGAGTTTGAGGACATTGTAGCCATCCACTCATTGATGGTGGAGAGACAGGCTTTGAGGGTGTGGAGCTGTGAAGGGAATGACGTTTGGAAGTATATTTGTGTGTCATCTGCGTACTGGTAGAAAAGTATGTTGTCTTTGCTAAGGGTCTGCCCAAAGGTTTCAGCATATAGGTTGAAGAGGAGTAGAGATAGGGAGGAGCCTTTGTGGTACCCCATACTTGACAGGGGTGGGGTCTGATCGATTAGAGGGCATTGAGATAAAGTGTGTCCTGTCAGTGAGAAAGGAGGGGAACCAGTTGAATACGGTGCCAGAGAAATTTATTCTGTGGGATAGTATGTCTAGTAGAATGGTGTGGTTGATGCTGTTGAAGGCTGCACAGAGGTCGAGGAGTACGGGAAGTGATGTGGGGAAGGTCATCGAGGATGTGAAGAGTAGCAGTCTCATTGATGCATCCAGGCCAAAAGCCAGATTGGAAGGGGTTGAGTAGGTTGTTTATGGTGATGTGTTGTTGCAGTTGGGTAGTTACAAAGTATTCCTTTTTTCTGTTGAGGTATGGTAGGATAGTAATAGTGCCTTAGTTTTTTAGGAGAGAGGGGTCGGGAGATAGACTTTTGAGGAGGGATGACATTTGTCCCATTTTGAGTGCAGTGGGAATAGTGCCATGTTAGAGACAGGAGTTGATTATGTTGAGCCATTGGGGAGCTAGGGCGGTGATGTAATTGGATACAGCATGAGGTGGGCATTCATCATCCAGGAAGTGTGCAGGTTTTGTTTTGGTAGTGAGACTCCCACCAAAGTCCCTGGGCTCTCCAGACGCTGATCCCACCACTATCCCATGGCACCCCCAACCTGCTTCCAGCACAGTCCCTTAGCTCCCCCTCCCTGCTCCAAGCACAGTCCCAGGGCTCTCCCCCTGCCTCATTCCTCCTACCCCACTCTCTGCATAGTTCCGGGGCTCCCCCTACCACACATCCTCCATAGTACCAGGGCCCACATGCTCTCCAACAAAAAAACCAATGGCCTCCCACCCACTCCAAAAACAACTCCAGGGACTCCCAGCTGCTCCAAAAACAATCCCAGAGCCCCATACCTGCTCTGAAAATAACATTGGGGCTCCCGCATCCACTCCAAAAACAATCCTAGGGCCTCCACACCTGCTCCAAAAACATCTCCAGGGCCATCCCACCCGCTCCAAAAACAATCCAAAAGACCCCCTAGCCTTTCAACACACAACCCCAGGGCTCCCCCACCTGCTCCAAAAACAATCCCAGGCCCCCCTTCTAACCTCATATAATTCCGGTGCCGTTTCCTTCCTGCCACTGGATTCAAAAATCCTGGAAGCCAACACCTTCCACTCTGCAAACTCACATGCACACAAAAAATGCATTTACCCACTGGGCACCCAGGGCATGGAAACACACTATTTCTCCACATACACATACACATACACACTATTTCTCCACATACACATACACATACACATTGCTTCCAGGGTCTCTATTTCCTAGGTCAGCTACTCCCAATGACCCTAAGCCTGGCCCCATCACACTGAGCATGTATGCACGGGGCCATGGCAGGATGGGATATGCGCAAACGTGTATGCCCCATCCCAAACTGGCTTTTTCTCCTCTATTGTAAAGTGTCACAGAAAGCGATGTTACATGAAAGAAATTTGAAAAGCTTGTCATGAATTAATGTCCCTGAGTCGCATTGCGACAACCACATGGGAGGCACACTTTATGCACTGACCGGATCCACAGAACGTAAGCAAATTGTGCTCTCCCCACACACAACAAAGGGAACAGCTTAAACATCATTCCCTCCTCATTACCTATGCAGGTATTATCCTACTTGATTGATCTGAGCATGCTGCCATGCCACTGTCGATCACCCACTAAATGACCGTCCACAAAGGTCATGCTCAATGCTCCCTCCCTCAGTGCCACTCATGCAAATTCTTACCAGTCAATAAACTAGAAGTAAACTTTGCAGACTTCCCCACCAAAGGGAGTGCCTTGTCCTCCTAGAATTATTGAACAACTCTGCTATGAAACTGTTGTACACTCAAGACCCTTAAAGATCAGCCTCACTAAGACCAAACCATCATCCCCAAAGTACACCCCCAAGCTTGCCTCAAGCAAATGCTCAATCAGAGTCCTAGAGAAACAGTGGCAAAAACGGTAACGTTGGAGAGCTTACCAACCTCAAATCTCTTTGTGCCAGCCGTAGGATTCTGATTGTAGAGACCAAAGCAGCTTACTACTCCATAACCATCGTATGCCTCTAAAATGAGCAAAGGCCTCTTTGAAGTACTAATGCATTGTACCAAACCCTCACCAGACACTGAGGTGCCAGCAACTCAGGAAAGAAGCAACTGAATTAACAACTTTTCTATTGAAAGAATAGACAAAATCCCCCAGATCATTGAATCAAACTCACAGCAATAGCCCACCTTGCACTCCAGTATGCACACAACCGCTGTGGGCTAATGCTCTCTTCTCCCTCTCCCAGACATCCTGAAAACAATCACCTCCCTCAAACCTACTTCTTTCTCTGGCGATATCATCCCGGCCTCCATCATTAACCAATTGAAGGGCCTGGTGTTCAATGCACTCCTCAGCATCATAAATGCTACCCTCACAGAAGGGTAATTTTCGGACACCCTCAAGACTGGTCTCATACAACCGCTTTTTGAAAAAACTCCTAGACCCAGATGACCTGGAAAACTACCGGCCCATTAGCAAGCTAGCGTTTATTGGTAAAATCTTGGAAAAAGTAGTCACTACAAAACGACACTCCAGAATTTAATAACTACACATCTACAGGACCATCGGTTGGGGTTCCACCCCAAGTGTAGCATAGAGACAACAACCATCCAGTTGGTAGCTAATGCCCTCCGAATCATGGATAAGGGAGACTCCTGCTTCCTCATCCTCTTTGCTTTGACCTCTTGGCTGCATTTGACACTGTCAACCACTGCATCCTCCTCTCCCTCCTCTGTGACAGGATGGATTCTCTGGCACTGTGCTGAATTGGTTTAACTCATTATTTGTGACTGCATACCAGGATGTCCAGATGAACACATTGAGTTCTAACTGACCCAGTCTCCTGCAAAGTCCCCCAAGGCTCCCTCTTCCCACCAATACTTTGCAACCTTTGCAGGGAGCCTCTGGGGATACTCCTCAAAGATTCCAATATAGCCATCCACCAATATGTAGATCATACTCTGTGGTAAATGAGAGTAGAAAAGCCTACAGGACATCAGTCATCTCTGCGATTACGTGGCCATCATCCAGACTACCTTAAACTGAAACCATCCAATCCTGAATTTGTCCTCATCAGTCCTTCCGCTAAACAACAACTTGCCCAACAATACCTCAATGACATGCGCCTAGAAGGATTTGATCTACAACTGTTGAATTCCAGAAACACATTACAAGGATGGCCCAAACTGCCTTACTCCATTTGTCCACCATTTGCAAAATCAAACCCTTCATCCCATCGCAGAACTGCTGGTCCGTAGTGCAGGCCCTTGTGGACTCGCAGATCAATGGTGCAAATGCCCTCTGTCTGGGGCCCCCAGCCACTCCCTGGCCTCCCCTACAAGAAGTCCAACACGCTGCAGCACATCTTATAATGGGTGCGTGGAAAATTGATCAAATTACCTCGTTCCTATAGGAAGTACATTGGCTTCCTCTCCAGGCCAGGATAATGTTCAGGACTACATGATTCATCTACAAAGCAGTCACGAGTAGCACACCATAATACCTGGTGGCTAAGCACCACATATTGGATGGCACACACACCTTGCACAGCAAGGTAAGCAACCAGCTTCTCATGCACCCACCCTGAGGAACTTGATCCCAGAATCGGCTTGGGATGCCCTCACAATTCTCCCATTTCACAAGTCTCTCCGAATGTGGCTTTTTAACACTATCTGACCAAGGACTAACACACAGACCGCAACTCACAATTCTCATCTACTGTTAAAGATGACAGCCATATGGCTATGCATGCCCTGTACAGTGCTCTGCTGCTCTCCACCTAGGTCAGCGCTTTAAACAATACAATTTAAAAAAGATATGCTGAGAGTCTGGGGACCCAAGAGACAACACACATTTTTAATGTGACTTATTCTATGGGGCGATCGATTGATCTTTGCTCTGAGAAACCTGCAATGATACACAAAGCATCTCTTAGACATGCTAAGATGCCTTCCTAATTATCTAAGTCGGAGTGCACAGCATACAATTCCTCAAAAATCAATAATATATCTAAATCTTAACCACTCTTCTGGTGCAGTCAGGCGTCTCCCATGGCCCAATGGGAGAACAATAACAAAAGCACAGTAGAAAGACTTGTTAAACCAAATGAGTCACCCAAATGCACTCCGTTAGGGGATAGTGCCCTTCTCAAATTTCAAACAAATTCAAAAATATTCACCTTTGACATTTAGTAGTAAATGTACAGAAAATGCATAAGTGCTTGAAATACATGTTCATCACAACAGATCAAATTCAATGGAAACCTTTGATAATATTTAATAAAGCAAAAAATTAAGTTCAGTTTGTATATCCAACACATATACATATGAATCCTTTTAGAATAAAAAAAAAGAAGTAGCTAAAATAATTACCAGACTGACTCAAAGAGAGTCTTGTTCTACTACATATGGCATAGAGGAATCCATTAGCATTTGTATTTTTGGATACCCAATGTGTTCCGTATAGTCATCTATCCTTTATCAGGGAGCTCATTCCATACCATTCAATGACAAAAATGTAAATAATCAAAAAACAAAAAGAAATATCACATCTTCAATGAAAAGATCAGATATTCATTCTTCATAAACTACTCCCGTAGGTATTGGCAGTTTGTATGCCAGACTCAACAATGCATAAATTCAATAGAATTTTTTCTAATCTCTGTAAATGTAAGAACAAAAAAAGATCAGATCTAATACTTGTGTGCTCAAGTGAAGCCCATAAGGTATGAGGAATTAAAGATGCCCACCTATATTGTGATGAATTCAATGGGGTCATCATGGATTCCCCGGCAGGCCCTCCTCCCATGCGGCCAGGGGATGGCAGCCGCTACCTGACCCTGACCTTAAGGGCGGTTGTATGAGTGAGGATCACATGGGAGGAGACAGCTACTGGGGAGATATTATGATTACCTTGGATGACGCACAGTATTCCCCCCTTTCCCATGAGGAAAACCCTCTGACCCCCAAGACCTTAATGGCCTATTGTCAGCCAACAATTCTCCCCTGTAGAGAAAACCAAGAAACCTCTTCTTTACACTAATCTGGTCAGGTCCCCACTTTTAATTCAGACACTCACAACTCACACAACACCTTTTGTTTCTAATGTGTCTTCAAGTGAAACCTCTGAGAAAAACCATCTAAGAGTTCAAAGACCCATGATATCCATGGACTCCAACTCCCATAACTACTTAGGTTATGAGACGGGGAGGAGGATGAGGGAGTTTTTGCAAAATGACAGGAGCCTGAAGTACAACATGCAGACTAGTTGTTTTTCCACTCCCTCAGTGTGTGGGACATTTAAAGGTGGCAACCGTACTGTCTAAGAGAGGAGTGCAGGAGAGGACGTTAAACCTCATGCTGAGGCTCACGAACGCGGAATGCTGGAAGGTCGCCGGAGCCAGAGGAGAAAAGCTGCATGCAAGCAAGAAGGGTCGTGGAGACGCTAGGAGCCTTGCAGGAATGCCTGGTGTGTGAGTCGTTCACAGAAGCAGCCTTCTCCAGCACGGCAGCCGAGAGGGGAAGCTGGTGTGTGACCGCAGAGCTGTGCAATATGCAGGAGGAACATCTGCACATTCCAAGTGGAAAGCGGATGAAGGAGCCACACCGCCAAGGCGCGAGCAGAGTCGGAGATGTTGGACACCACCAGTGAGTCTGCCCAAAGCAGCTGGTGGCCCCAGGGCATTCCGACAAATGCACCAACAAGTGTTTGAACAGCTGGAGATTGCTGATGTAGAAAAGACCCAATAGCTTGTTTAAATGTAGTCAAGACAAAGTACAAGTTCAACACCCAATAAGAGGAATGTTTGAATGCAGACAAGACAAAGTACAGAAACAAGCCCCAATCATATATAAATGCATGAGATGTAATTGTGGGGGGAAAGTTATCCAATAAGAAGAATGTTTGAATGAAGACAAGGCAAAACATAAAGGCAAACCCCAACAATTAGAAGGTTTGAATGCAGACAAGGCAAACCGCAATCAAGTATAGATGAATGAGATGACAATGTGTGAAAGAAGTCTGAGCTGAGCAAATGATACAAAGCCCTCACAGTATATTCCTTTGAGGTATAACCAAAGAACTGTGAAAAACTATAAAATAAGTCCTGGCATGCGAGTATACCAGGTGATCTGAAAACCCTAAAAGAAGTCCTGGCATGCGAGTACACCAGTCAGCTGGAATTGTATGATGATTACTGGCAGGGGAGTATACCAGGTTATCTATCAAGTTACAAGAAACACTATAGAAAGATTGCTAGACAACTTATTGTTTAAACAAGAACTTTTTGAGTCCAGCAAAGACATGAAGGAACTGTTAACCAAAGAGAAATTTTATTTTGTGAGTTCAGTGAAGACACAAAGGAACTGTTATCTAAAGAGACATTTTGCCATCCTCTCTCCAAATCCAGGTCAAGGGGACCATCCCCTGGATCCAAGGGTCTATACCTTGGAGAACATTTTCGTTGGAATCATTTTGATACTTTGGGTTTAAACTCTTTTGCTAGCATCAAGTTAAAGACATTTTACTTGCATCCTTTGTTGTTGTGTTTATAGTGTGAGGGTCACGATAGGACATTTTGGGCAAAGGATGGCTTTTCAGTTACTGGCATCCTGACACAGACAGATCGTTAGTTTTTATTTTCTAGGTATGGAAGGTCCTCTTTAGAACAGCAAGAGAGAGGCCTTTTCCACCCCACTTTTTTTTTTTTAATATAGGTCTTTAACCAAAAATATGACAGCTTTGTGACAACATGACAGCTTTATGACCAGCTTTTATTTCTGACCCCTCACACCATGTACATAAGATCTGAAAGAAACATGCCACATCCTACAAAATAAAAACAAAATGCACTTAACAGGTCCCTGCAGGGGGTAGTCATAAGCACCAGCAACAATCAATCAACCAGTGTTGATACCAATATTGAAAAATAGCTCACTTATATTTGTGATCATTTCAGAGGACTATAATGTGGACAAACAAGGGCCCTGATCAAATTCATAAGATATAATCTGCAAACAAAAACTCTGAAACCAAAAAACACTTCCATTAGCTTATTACGTCCTACCTCTGATGAAAGATCCACAGTGTTCACTTCTGACATGCGGTATCAATGAACTCACCTATATGTTCACACACAGAGAGCAAGGCACCGAGCTGGTGAACCAGTCCAGCGCCTCATTCCACGCTGATTTAAATGAACCCGCAATGCAGTCATGTGATTAGGGAATGAGTCCCTACTGTAAATCAATTTGCCATGGTGGCAGCCATCTTAGAACAATTAAAACCTTTCATGTATGTCAGATGCCCCAATGATTGTGTAGGGGGTAATTGATTTGTACAGTGAATGACAGCTTTAACCCTATTACTGTTGTGTTTTTCACATTACGTATTAAGGTTAAGGATCTCAATCACATGCGACTATTCCATTTTAAATCTTCTCACAATATATTCAGTAATGCGACCATACCACAACTACCAAGATCTTCTGCCAAGATAGCCTATGTTGCAGAGCCAATCTGCACACCATATGTATACTGATCCGATCGCATTTGTATACTCTTGTATGAGTAGGGATGTGGCACAAATGTCAAATGCAAATATGTTATAATTGGTTTAAATTTGAGAAGGGATTTACTTCCTATTGGAGTGCTTTTGTGTGAGTCCTTTGCTTTAACAAGTCTTTTTCTGCTGAAGTGCCTTCCTAAGTCAGCTCTGGAAGTCAAGATAATGTTGAGTCCTCAGAAAAGCTTTTCTCCAATTCACTGGGGTAAATCTTAGCAAATCTTAGAGCCAGCTTTGCCAACACACTGCATAGTACAATCCATTGGTTTTCAGAATGATGAAAAATATTCAAATAATGTCCATCGTAAGTTGTTAAAAGTACATTATTCTCAGACTAATTTATATTGGACACCTAGAAAACATGACCACATTTGCTATTTACTGCGTTGGTGCATCAAGCCCTAATAAGTCCGACAAAAGTGATCTTCTCAGTCTCTGGGATGCCCTAAGTATGTCTTGATATTCTCTAAAGGAGGTATTTGTCACGATAAGCCATGGCATCTGGAGCTGCAGTAATCAAGATTCATGGAGTTGGCTGCCCTTTGACCAATGCTCCACATGTGAGATAAGGCTGGATCCTTCTAGAAACTCCTAACAACTATTTTGGTACAATGTATGCAAGAGTTAAGCAGAGAAGTTAAGGAGAACATCATTATCAGTATGGCAACACCGTATATTGTGCCCTACCCGTTAACAATTACTCTAACATGAAGTTGTAAGCTGAAATGGGATGATAGCGACCCAGAAAATGTCACAAATTGGAGATTAGAGGAGATGATAGCATATTCAATTAGATATCTATATAGATAATCTTGTGTTGATAACTGTTGCATTTGTTGAATAGATTACAAAAATCAACCATTCAAACATGCAACATCGTGCCAACGCCAGACACATTTCAATAAGTCCAGCATGGTCAGACACATGGAGACATATATATTTTATTATGCTTATTTGTAAATTGAAGAAAATTGCCATGGTGTAGATTTTACCTGCAACTGTAGAATTGTTCAGAAAGATAATTCAAGGGGGTGGAGTCATAAACTCCCAAAAATGTAGCATAATCAGAGAAAAGGGGAGGACAGTGTATGTTTCATCCAGATCAAGAGACAATAAACTGGCACCTGATTATTTGGATATTTTGGGGGAGTGTTCAAAGATTGATAAGGAGACACACAGTGGGAAAGGAAAGCTGTCTGATATGATCGGAGTGGGACTGCTGAAAACATGCTGGAGAATCAACATTGTCTGGGAGGTGGATTAGACCAGGAGGAAGACTAAAATCTGGAGGCAACCTGGAGAGGCAAATAAAGGAATGGATTCTGAAGGTCTACATGACTGAACCTGGAGATGCCATATAACCAAGTCCCTACGTTTCCCCTGAGATATTTTACATAAGTCAACTTGTCCAATCAAACAAGTCTTGTGGTGGTCTGTTTAATTGAAAATATTCCCTTTCTTGATTGGGTAGGCCAACAAAGTAGATTCTTTGTATTGTTACTGAGAAATAATTCAATTAACTCCCATATAGTCAAAGAACGTGGGGTGAGCTTGGGGGAGTTCAAACCCTTCAACCTCTCTCCTAGCACTGATTAAAGGTGTAGTCATTTAAATTAAGTGGGTATCCTTTACCTTACTCTGTCCAACTCCAAAATCCCCTAAAGGGAAGTGGTGTACTTATAAAAAAACAAAATTCCTAACTGCTCCCCATTCCCTAGACCCTGACTTATAGCAGAGGGGTTTCCGTAATAAACAGAAGAACTGGATTTGTGCTGGGGCAGAAAAGTGTCTTGCCAAATTAAATAGAGTGAAGTCCCTGATTAAAAGCATACATTCTAAAGAGAGTGAGAAAAAGACTCCTGGTAGAAGAGGGATTCTTCATTGCACCGTGGGGAAGGAAAAAAGGGTTCCATATATATAAAAAGGGTTTTGTTTTTATAGGTCTGTTGTGCTCCAATACTGCTCGCATTTCCAAGAGTGCGGGGAGATTAAAAAAATAAAGAGCACTGCATGTGTGAAAATGGTTTTGCCAATAGAAAGGTTTTGCATGTTATTTAAATTAAACTTCATGAAAAGTGTATTACCAAGTGTATGATCCGGTCAGGTTTCAAGGTGCTACATGTTATAACGTAAACCCCATGCAAAGTATATTGTGAACTTAAATTGTTCCGTCATGTCTTGGGCGTTGCACAATTCTGTACATTAAGAGTATTTTGTGGGTGACCCAGGTATGTGAAGCATCCTATAGACCTTTGTTTCTATGTAACCAGGGTGAAAATAACCAAAGAAGGAAAACTGTACATGTGGTGGGGTTAAAGACTCTGTGAGCCGTGTTATCCTAAACCAACTGGTGTTTCCAATTTGTGTAAAAAGTGAAATGTCAAGAAAGAAAAGTATTTGGGCCACATAGTGTGGTAGCGTGTCGTGTGATTTTGTGTAAATATTAATTTTAAATATTAGCTAATAAATATATATATTTCTACACATCAGCTGGGTTCTTGGCTTACCAATTGCTAAAAGGGGAGGGATGTACGTGGTAAGATATGGTTCACAGACAGGTCTAGATTTAATTAGATGAACAGGTATATTGGTGTGGTGCTTTGATTGGGGGGAACAAACTCCCTGCCTTAGTTGTTGCCTACAAATTGTTTTACTTGAGATTGGTACAATGTATCCGGCATGGGGAGTGGTAATTGTTATGCAAATTGAGAGATAGTGCCTACTGAGGTTTCTGAGCCCATAAATAGTCATTGACTCACCCCTTATCCAATGCGAGATTCCATGGTAGTTATGGTGGGGAACGAATATAGAATAGCACACTTCTGCCCTTCTGCCACCAGGTGTCCTGCTCAAGGGCACAGTGTTGATCAGTATGCATGCCCCGTCACACAAACCCTGCCTAAACCCTGGTGTGTTTCACAAACATCTGTGACCTCTTTTCGTATCATATTCCAATCTACACCCTTTCCAAGATTTTACATTACACTCCCAATGCAGTATGGCCCATGTAGTCTTTTACTTCCTCAGACTATACTGAGACTAAAGCAAGCAGGTGGAGGCCTGGTGTACAGCACACTGGTCATTGCATCCACTGCTGTACCTACTGGGAGCTGCCTGCCGGTGAGTTCTCCCAGCATTGTCCACTGTGGAACCTTTGTCTCTCTGACTCAGGCTTCCCAGTCAGTTGTTTTCTCCGTTTCTGAGCTCCAGTCCTGATCCCCTTTATTCTTGTTTCATCCTGTTTGTATACATCTCTTCTGTACACGCCCTCCCTTGTCCTGTTATGTACAGCTCATCTGTTAACTGCAGCCAGTTCCTGTTTGTGTGGATCTCCTGTGTGCACCACCAGCCTGTTCCAGTTGGTGTACAGCTGCTAGTTACAGACCAGAACAGAGCTTGTTCCTGTAGGTTTCTATTTTTTCATCTCCTTGCATTTGCACTTTGCACTGCTTTGGCTTCCTGTATTGTAAGTGTGTAAAAGCAAAACGCTTGTTGTCAGGGCTTTAAGTGGGCCGAGGTGAGCAAGGTCAGAGCCCCAGCAGTCTCTGAAAAAAACAATTCTGTGACAGGTTGCTGCCGGGGCTCCCTAAAGTTCCCAGGCAGCCCCATCCGATTAGGCCACTAGAGGACGAGGCCTTTTTCTCTAAAGCTTGAATCTCTCACTCCTGTGCGAGACCTTCAGGCTTTAAAAAAAAATACGGTTTCTTCCATAATGGTGGCACCGGGCACCTGTCAGGAATCCCTTTAACAAATAGATGTATTGAGGCTTGCACCACCTTTATGGAAGGCCGCTAGAAGCTGAGGACTTTTTTTCCTAAAGTCTGAAGCGTTCACTCATTCGTCAGAGCATCAGGCTTTAGCAACAAATGCCTTGCTTTCTAGCAGCATTGTCTTTTCATTTTTTTATGGTAGTGTCGGCCCCCACCAGGCATCCCTTTAACCCAAGGGTGATCGCTACATCTCTTAGTTAAAGGGATGCTTGGCAGGGGCCAGCGCCACCATAAAGTATGAACGGATGTGATGCTGAGCACCGACAGGTCTAAAGGAGGTTCCAGACATGACATGCACCCATGCCCGCCATTTCGAGCTACCAGGAAGGAACTCGCCAAGGCACGTGACGTATGAAGAGCAAATGAACCTACAAAGAGCTGCACTGGGACTGGGTATACATCAGAAGATCCATACCGGTTGGAGCACCCATAACCAGACAACCCTGGGCAGCACGGTACCCTATTAAACAGCCATATCTGCCTCTGATACGAAATGAGGAGTACCTACACACGGTCCACAAAGAGACCCCAAAAGCCTTAATGGAAGGCCAGTGGAAATGACACAAGGGCCTGAACAGATCCGTGAATGAACAAATGCAGCTATCGAAGATAACACGCCAGTGCGAGTAACTACGAAATTGAATGGAATAGGCACAGAGAGGAGACAATGCTACAACGCGAGGAAACAGTATTACGAGACAAGATGTAAGCAACCGTCCTGTTAAACGTGTGTAAATAGGCTTGAAACGCAAGATGCTAAGAAATCGATACTGCTTGGAATGCTTAGTAGAAGATAGAGCAGCAAGCGCCAACCGTATTTCTACCTCAATAAAGCACATTATACAAGTGTAACTCCATTTTGTAAAACCAGAAAGGTACCCAGGCGGCCAGAGGCCTGACATGCCAAGTTTCGAAACCCAGCCAAAGACAGGAGAAAGAGCAGAATCGAAACTCAGCAAAGAGCGACTCATGCTTAGGAAATCGAGGTCAACCAGAGAAGGGGAGGAGAGCATGAGCTCACAAGACTCTAACTACAGAGAATACCAGCCCGTCCGTGAAGGTCAAGATAAGAGAGGCCCATGCAGGTGACTAAGCTGACGCAGAATTAAATGCACAAAAGGAGAGAAACTGAAGCAGATTCACGGTGAACCAACACATGACCAGCCAGGCGCGAAGAGGTACCACCGCCTGATGTCATCCAGAAACCAAAGATGCTGGTAAGAGGATACAGTTCCGAGGCCATACCCAGACAACTAATTGACACATAGCCCTAAAACACTGATTGATGGAAAGGAGGAAGGGTGAATCTTGGGGCACTAGGTACCTGGGTGTCTATTCTGCATGCTGCTAATTAAAGTGGAGATTTATGTTTAGGGGTGTAACCTGACCAATCACAATGGACCAAGTTATCTGGATCCTATAGATAGTGTAACCAATAGGACGTCGTACTTGTAGTGACGTCAATCACGTGTGATGTAGAGGGATGGGCGTAGATGCCCACCCTATAAGAGTTATCCAATCCACATGCTTTATTTCTATATACAGATATAGCACCTATACTTAAGTTACCTTTCCTAACCAATTATATTGTATGATGATTTTTTATAGAATTAGACATCAGTGATGACGAGTGTAGCCTATAACAATGACTGTTCGACTGAAGTTCGAGGAAGTCGGAGCGAGACCGGTGATCGCACTACAGCAGATTCCCATTTGTTTCCCTGTTTGATGTATGTATCATTAAACAGACTCGTTATTGAGTCATATCGGAGTAAGTGAATCCTGCACTCCCTGTCCTCACATGGTGCAGCTATCTTGAAGTACAAGTTCTAGAGGGTGAGTGCTGACCTATGGGCCCGTCAGTGATTTCCTCCCCTCGTGGACACTTGGTAGCGTGAGGATGGTTTCGGCCATCGATTATAGATTATCGATTGATATAGAGTAAGACACCCTTAGACCGAAGGCACAAAGTAACTCTGGGCCTTCAGTAAGATCACAAGTCCTTTCGCCATTCCGGCTGAGTAGACTGAGAAGCTTCCCGTGGACAATGATAGAGTAAAATATTTTTAAAAAATCTGCAGTGGGTCTGAAGGAACCCGCCTTTCCAAGCATAACCCTTCTCATTCCCATGGGCAGCAGATCAGACGAAAACCTTAAAAGCAGGAAGTTCCAGAGAGGAAACGATGCGATCTGTGAGTAAAGCAATAAAACTCGTTACTTTGGCAAATGTTGTGTAGGCATTAGAGCCAGTAAGGGAAAGGTAACGGAGGGTGGTGGAGAAACAATAAAGTAGTTAGAAGTAGAGAAGACTGTATATATAGGGGGTAATGACTCGAGAATAAGAAATAAAAACGTAAAGAATTTCAGGGGGGCACCTGAAGTAAAAATATAAGGAATATCAGGAGGGCACCTGAAGTACAAAACATAAGGAATATCAGGGGGGCACCCGCTTATACTAGTGGAAAGTTTAAAGAACTGTGTGAATATTGTTGGTGACAAAATTAAGAATGGAGGAAGTTACCCCACTTGCGCATTTATGTAAGCAGCTGCCCAAGCATGCAGTAAAATTGAAAAAATACAGCCAGGAATGGGTTAAGGGTACCGCCAATAAGGTTTTCATGCCTTGGCCCCAGAACGGGTCACTGTCAAAGGCTGTTTTACAGCACATGACAACATTTCTACACGCCACATACACCGACAAGAAACTTGAGAAACGCCTTGCTGTTCTCAAACTTTGGAAAATGTTCGAGCAAGCGAAGGAAGAAGAACCACCCGAAGACTGGATATTAAATATATGTACGGAGGGGGGTGAGACGCCTACCGCACCACCAGCCCCGCCGGAACCAGTCATTGAGGGGAACAAGTCAGAGGGCCTTTACCCGTTGAGAGAGCTCAAAGCAGCCACAGGGTATAGCAACCCCGCATATGAGTCACCTACATGCAGTAGTGACGAGACAAAAGAGAAGGAACAGGAAATTGATTTGGCCTCCACAGTCCTGAGGGACAAAGAAAGGCACGGCGATGGAAGGAAGGATCAGGCACAGACTAGTGCACCTCTTGATAGAGAGAGAGAGGGAAAAAAGCAGAAAGGAAGTGATGAGTTAGCATTCGCAAAAGACAAATGGATGAAACGACAGATATTATTGAAATTAGATGGAAAAGGAAGTGATGACGTAAGACCGAGTGAACGGTCTGATGAGGCGCAAAGAAAGGAAAAGGAGAAAGAACAGGACATGAGAGACGAGAGGGTAAGAAAGAAGGATAGGTTGAGGTGAGAACAACTATATCGCGAAGAGCAGGGAATCCAGCTCAGTCGCACACAATACGCTACCTATGAAAAGTACAGGCAGAACATGCTAAAGTTGGAGGAAGAAAGGAGAGTGCACGAAAAGAAAGTGAAGAAGCGAGAAGATGAGATTAGAAGGGCAAAGGAACGTAGAAATGAACGAATGAGAGAAGTAGATATGGCTAGAGAAGAAGAAAAGAAGTGAAAAGAAATAAATGAGGAAGCAGAATGCAAGCGTAGACAGAGGGCACGAGATCTTGAGTATTTGGAGCAGGAAGTTATTAAACCCAATCCTGTTGTAGACTGGGAAGACATAGAAGAGTTCTTTCCTGCAAGCGATGCGGTACCAGGTACAAGCGGGACAAATATTGACGATGACTTCGACACCAGAAGCATCGGGGAAACGATTGATAAAATATATGATGAGATGGGGCTGGAACTTATTTCCCAAGGTGGAAGGGAGGATGAGCGCTTAGAGAGCACTCAGCTATATGACATCGAGGATGTCACCTGAAGTAGCGGGAGCAGGGGACTATCCCTAGATAGGCTAGAAATTGGGCAGACCGAAGATGATGCAAGAAGTTGTGTAAACTGGGAGTATTCAGAGTCTGACTCCGTGGGGAAACGGAGGAAGTGGCACATGATGAAGGGAGACGGTGCGAAAAACGGCTCCCAAGGGACCGAGAGGTACAATCCTCAGATGCTAGTGGGTCCACAAGTAGGACGCCGAAGTCCGCTGGACAGTTCAGCCGACATAAAGAAGCACCCCACGGTCAGAGGGGGACGTCAGCACCTGCCTATGTGGACAGGTTGATGGCATTGCCAGGTAGACGGCAAGGCGGGGACACCACCCCGGTGAAAGACCGGAGAGGTACGGGGAAAGTGAAGGAGGATTGCGCATTCCAATTCCCACTGCTAGAAAAGGGGGGAGCAAGACCACAATATATCCCATGGCCGCATATGGACCGAGAAAACCTGAAAAATAAGCTTCCAATGCTGACATCGGGAGCTGGGAACTGGATACACGAGTTAGAGAAAATGTCGGGGGGTGTCACCCTAGCCATAGGGGACATTAAGGGGCTCTTAATTGCTATGCTTGGTGAAAGAGCAGACAACATGTGGAAAAGGGCGGGATACTCTTGAGTAACCATAACTGACACCTCCCATGACAGAGCGCCATTTAATAACTGTAGAGCAGCAGTGTGGAAAGCGCTGCATACGTTATATCCAGATACATCTGATATGGGATCTATAATGACTCGAAAAATGAAAGAGTCAGAGGATTTGTTGCTTTATATCCAGAATTGTCAAGACGCATAGGTGCTCGAAACGCATGAATCTTGGATGAAATCCATCCCTGTGTTCTACCATATATTGTGCCAAGGGTTAACAGAACCAGTGCAAAAACAGCTCAAGAAATGGGTAGGAATAGAAGCTAAACCATGGGCTGAAATCCAGTTGACAATTGCACATTACTGTAGATTGTTGCAAGAAAAGAATCGAAAGAAGGAGGCAACACGTAAGGGAGAGGAGGTGAATCTGGTTCAAAGGAAGCTCTCTAAGTATGCTCTCGAGGGAGCCATGCTCACCAACCCAGCCGAGCTAAGTGAACAAAACGTGACTAACTCATCACAGAATAATCAGGGTAACACAGGATTTTACCCAAGAGGAAGGCGTTTTAGAGGAAGAGAATGGCAGAGTAATCAGGGAGGGTTTCAGAATAACCAAGGAGGGTTTCAGAATGTTCAAGGTGGTGTCCAGAACGCACAGATGGGCAGTCCAGCTACATTAAATGGACAAATGGCCCGACCACCTCCAGTTTGTTGGCTGTGTGGAGTGACAGGACATGTGGCGCGCATGTGCAGAAGCCAAAGCAAATGGCAAAACAGCCAAGGGATGGGGGCAGGCATGGTGAATCAACCTGCTATCCCACAACAGGGCAATGCATAAAATTATACCATGCAGCAGCAGGCGGCAGGCTTGGAGCTAGGTGCGCAGCAAGTGGTTCAACCACCGAACATGGGGAATTTGCCACAGGGACAACCCCAGCAGGCACCGCCGCAAATGGCTCAGGGCACTAATTCTGGTGGAGGAATTAACCTTGGAAATGGGGGAAACCCACAAGTGTACAGTGGACTGAACCTATATATAAAATAGGAAAGCTCACGGGAGACTCTGATGTGTTCTATCCTATCAGTGACACCAGACCCTAACAGGGAACCTAGGATAAATGTCACCATAGGGGGGAAAGCATATTCCTTCTTAGTTCACACGGGTGCAACACGCTCGTGCATACGAGAAGGCAAGTTCTCCTTGTCCGGCGAGGCTATAGACACCCAGAGTTTTACTGGAGCTCATAGTAGAGTTCCCTTTACTGATGCACTCCCAGTCTCTGTAGGAGAGCACGAAATGAATGTACCTCTATTATATTCACGTCAGTCCACAGTAAATATCCTGGGTCGGGACTTAATGAAAAAGTTGAATCTGACCATCTCGTTTACTGAGGATGGTATAGTGTGCTCCACCCCAGGAATGCATTATTCAAACATGTGCGAAATGATCAGAGCATACTCTGGACGTGCAGCCATGAGAGCTATACCGCTGGAGCCAGAAGTTTTCGCATATGGCAGACGAGTGCTTATGGTGGGATTGCCAGGCCTCGCAGACAAAACTATGAGAACCCCTGATGAGTTTCTATTCAGACCAAGAATACCCATGCACGAAGAGGAGGGACAAGTATTTCCCTTAATGATACAATCTGCCACAGTACGAGGAAAAGTGGTATTGGTTGAAGGATATGATGATGAAGGCAGACAATGGGGTGCGATTATTGCCATTGAAGAAGGGTATCGAGTGACTGACGTCACCGATGACGATCTGTTCAAAGAACACCCTGACCTAGAAGAGACAAGAGTGGAAGTGAGTCTCATATTTTGGGTCAAAATTATCAGAAGCGAGGTACCCAAGAGAATGATGTTGGCACTAATACGCCCAGAATACTTTGATAATGACATGGCCCAAGTGCCTGCCATAGTATGGGCTACAGGGCCCTATGATGTGGTCTCCTGAAAGGGGCGGGTGAAGTGAAAATCAAATTGAAACCAGGAGCAATTTTACCACGAGCGCGACAATATCCTATGTCTAGACAGGCAGATGAGGGAATTGCAAAGACAATCTCCAACATCATGGAGCAGGGCATCCTAGTGACGTCAGAATCACCTTGCAACACAGTGATTTACCCTGTCAAAAAATCATAGGGAGGGTCTTGGCGTTTAATCCAAGATTTACGAGCATTAAACGATATTGTTGAAGCCGAGTTCCCTCTAGTCCCAAACCCCTCCACAATTCTGTGCAACATACCCACCGAGGCAAAATATTTCATGTTGATCGATTTGAAAAATGTGTTCTTCTCAATCTCGTTGCACCGTGACTCGCAAGACTTGACATCATTTACTTTCAGACAAATTCGCCTGAAAAGTGAGAGGTTGCCACAGGGGTATTGTGAGTCCCCGTCTATTTTCAATAGAGTCCTGCAAATGGACCTAATCAATATTGCGGTGGACAGTGTTGTTTTGCAGTTTGTAGAAGACATCCTGATCTGCAGCACCACTGAAGAGCAATGCAGGTGTGATTCTGTCCAACTATTGACTATACTGGCTGAGAATGGATACAAGGTTGACAAGGAAAAGTTGCAGTACTGCCAACAGGAGGTGTTGTAAATAGGGCAACTGATCTCACATGAGGGAAAGAAGGTAACCCCAGAAATGGCTGAAGCCATCAAGAACACGGCCAAACCGTGCATGATAAAACAAATGTAAAGCTTCTTAGGGCTGTGCAATTATGTCCGAGCATGGGTCTTTGACTACAGCTCGTATACCAAGCCTTTGCTACAGGCCCTTAAAAAGGCCCAGCCAGCAAGAGAAGAAATTGAATGGAATGAAGCAATGGAGAAGGGGTTTACAGAACTCAAGGCGGCAAGTGTAAGGCCCCAGTTCTCAGGATTCCTAACTATGCAGAGGAATTGTATCTGTTCTCTCATACTGATGGTAATTTTATGACGGCAGTGCTCGCACAACGAACCTCGCTGGGGTACAAGCCCCTAGCATATTACAGCGGGAGTCTGGACCCGGTCATGAAGGGCCACTTCCCATGCAAACAAAATCTAGCTGCTGCCGCGTTCGCCATCAAGAAGGCGTCATCCATTGGATGGGGTGCTCCATGACATTGTATGTTGAGCACTCACTATTCACCATACTAGAGAAGCCAAAGGGCACATTGACTTCACAGAGAGCATCCACCTATGAGGTGATTATCTCCAACCCATCGATCAAAATAGTGCGATGTAAAACTGTGAACCCTGCTACGTTCATAGCTGAGCCAGTCACTGAGGGAGAACCTGTGCACGACTGTGCGAACTATGAGGAATTCTAAGATGAGATCCCCAGGGTAAAGGAAAATGCCCTGGCAAGTGGAGAGATCATCTTTATTGATGGGTCTTCGAGAATTGACCAAGAAGACGGACAGAGGTATACAGGCGTGGCCGTGGTAAAACACATAGCGAATGGAGAGTTTCAAGTACTCGTTAGTGCACGAATACCATCTCACTATTCAGCACAAGCTGCAGAACTATTGGCATTGATACTCGCCATTGAGAATCATGCAGACTAGGAAGTAACGGTGTACAGTGACTCCGCCTATGTGACGTCTACAGTTCACTCAGGACTAGTGCAATGGAAAAGGAGGGGCTACCTCCGAGCAGACGGCATGCCAGTGTAACACGCAGCCTTATTGGACAGGCTGAGAAAAGCACTACAGCTCCCAGTGGGCACAGCGGTCATGAAATGCGCCGCTCATACCAAGGGGACAGATTTCGTGTCACGTGGAAACCATGAAGCGGACACAGAAGCCAAACGCATGGCATCCAAGAATGAAACAATCATGGATGCGGAGGTGGCACGTACCCATGAAAGAATGATGGTAGCACGAGCCACTCCAGAGGCCTATAGCAATATGGGGCAGACTTAGCTAATGGAGCTCCAAGGGGAGGCACCTCAGGAGGAGAAGAATTTGTGGAAGCATCGAGGGTGTTCTTTAAACCCCTCTGACGGACTGTGGAGGCAAGACAGCACTGGTAAACCAGTAATGCCTGTCACCCTTCTAAAGGTAGCGTTCGAACAGCTTAACTACCCTATACACATGTCAAAGGAAAATCTTGCTGCAACGCTTGCAGAAGACTGGTTCACACCAAATTTAGCAGAGCATGTTGCATTTTTTATGGTAAACTGCATTATCTGCCAGCAATTTACCTCTGGGCACACATTAAAAGTAGTGAGAGGAATCATCCCCAGACCAAATGGACCTTTCCAGCACCTGCATATCTATTATGTTGATATGATCCAGGTGTGTAATGGGTACAGGTATTTATTTAATTGTGGTGGTGTGTCCCTTTTCAAGATGGGTAGAAGCAGGTCCCTGTACACACCCTGATGCAACCGGTGCCGCAAAGTTCCTGGTGAGGGAAGTGTTCCCTAGATGGGGGGTGTGCGAGGTAATGAGATCAGATAATGGGGCCCATTTTGTAAATTCAGTTTTTGAACAGATCAGCTTGTTGCTTGGTATAAAGCACACGTTCTCGCCGGCGTAAAATCCTGGGGGGAATGGGATATGTGAACAAATCAACGGTTTGCTTAAGGAAAGGATAGCCAAGTTGAAGCTCACATTAAAGAAGGGATGGTTGCACTGTCTACCACTGGCATTATATGCTCTTCGGAACCAGCCAGGTTCCGACCATCATCTCACGCCGCAGGAAATAGTTACTGGTAGAAGGATGAGGACCCCTCTTACCCCCGAGACAGAGCTAGATGTGATGCCCAGCCAACTAGGGAGGTACTAGGAGAAGAGATGAAAGCATATCTGGACTGTTTGACATCCAGCACCTTTGTCATTTCAGGCCAGCTACAGCGACGGCAGAAAGGGGACTGCACAGCACAAACCACAACAGATAGTGCTGATGCAGGCGCAGCTCACAGCCTTTGTGCGCCCCTCGTCTTCCCTGGAGACAGCGTCCTCATAAGAAACTTTACCAGAAAAAGGTGGGACGACCCAAGGAAGGTTTAATGGCCCTTTTATCGTAGAGGACTGCACCCCGTCCGCTATCAAGCTCAAGGGCAGGAGAGCATGGATCTTCCTAAATGACATTAAGCCTTTTGTAGGAGAGAGCCCTCCTGCTGCACCTAACTCAGAAGAATCTACAGACAAAGGAGAAGAACCTCAGCACGTGCAGACAAGATCCATGACGAGGAAGAAGGACGCAGTAGCAGCAAAATAAAGGCAAAAGAACGCTGGGTGAATTGTGGCTTTTAAAACAAAACATTTCCTCAAAACCAAAGAAAGGGATAAAGGACAAAAAAAACGGACACTCTGTGCATCCTAGTTGCAGGGTAAAGAGAAGCACATCCAAAGCCACAACAACAGTGGGAAAATGAACCTTTTAAATCACGTCACACCCAAGTAGTACAGGGAATCAAGACTCTGATAGACTGCCAATAAAATATTCTCTGAGAGCGTAACACATTATCCTGAAGCAACCAGTATCAAGACTTTCTCTACATACCTAATGGTAACCCCCAGCAGAAGCCTCAAGTGGGATGTGCTCACGTACTTTCAATTGGTGGTACTATCATATCCGTCGCTCATAGGAAGAGAAACAAGTGTCACAGAATTCATTCAAGATCCAGATAACAAGAAGGTAATCTGGCAACTGCTGACTGTCATCACAGAAGCTTTCACTGAGCTGCCTGAATGCAGTGAAAAGGGCACAAATGCTCCCACCTCAAGTGATCATCGATGAACTGACCTATACCATATTTTTCTGAATCATAGAGGAGTGCCCAAGACTTGTCGGGAGAACCGCAGATACACTAACCTTTATCAGAGATCCAAGAAACAATAAATTTCTCAACCAAGTATGGTACAAATTAAATTACTTGGTTGCAACTCACGCAGCAGGAAAGTGTAAAACGTGTTCACATCAAAAGAAGGGCTTGTGATCGGGTCCCAGCAAAACAAGGCAGATGTCTCTGTCTCCCACGGATATGCAGCTTGCACACAATGTTATGCTCAGACTAGTCACGGACTATCCAGAAATGGTGGGAAGGCCTGCTGATGTTGACGTTGTCACCTTCCTAAGAGATCCAGTCAATTTACTACACATGTGGACCCTTCGCCATGGTATCATGCTCCAAGTGGAGCTGTCCAATTTCCAGCGAGAATTCCTAAGGAGTTTCCAGTGAGACTGTTCGTCGAGAGACAGATCGAGGAAAGTGCAAGACTGTTCACGCTGCAAGAAAGGCCTGTGATCTAGAGGCTAGAGAATCAGAGAAAATGTCATTAACACCAGAAGACAGCCAATATGCATATTGTGTTTTCTTTCACCTCATTGAAAACTTTCCAGAACTAGTGGGCAGACCCAACAACATGGATGTGCCCACTTTTCTCAGTGATCCAGCAAAGAACGCGCAACTAAACAGGCTCCTGAGGGCTATTGCAGTGCAACTATGAAGCAACTATGGACACCCACTGCTGAGGAGAGCCTTAGGAGAAGGAGATCCAAAATAGAATTTTGTTGTCACCATTTCACTGTGGAGCAGATAGAGAAAAGAGGCCTGTTCTTCAACTTGTCACCGAGAGACCGAGAGAAGGGAGCAGACCCAAGAACTTCGCCATCATATTTTTCCTGTTCTTCATCCTTCTCATTTTTTCTATGTTTTCATATATTGACTTCTGCTTTTATTTTTGTTCCTGTCTTTACAACATCTTATGTTTGCGATTTTGACTCGGTTGCTATTTTTCATATTTTTATTTTTATTTTTGTTCCTATTTTTACAACTTTATTTTGTACGATTAGCTCATTTTTTCCTATTTTTGCCACATGTTCACTTTTATTTTTATTTTTATTTTTTATTTTTTCAGCATTCCATTTTTGTTTAATTTGTAGCAGTCCTCTCAGTTCTTCTTTCACATTGAACTGTCACCAGCATGTCTTCAGGACCAAGGCAAATTCGATGCATCCACTGGGACCTCACCTACTTTAGACACGCATAAATAAATGTGATGTATCAGAACTGCTAGCCTAACCCTTTTCCTTAGTCTAGCACAGGAAATGTACTGAGGACCCAGAGACTTCCCACGTCACTCACGCGTAGGGGGACATTGGAGAGGCACTCGTCCCTCTGATGGTAACAAACTCTTGAAATACGAGACCAGAGCAAAAGAAGGAATAAATAACTGATTATGAACTCATTTGAAATGGGGGCCCAGAACAGTAACTTGGTTTAACCCACAACAGAAAGGCGCCCCCGCTTTCCTGGGAGAAAATGCTGCCAGATGTCTTACAAATCTATCATGTGTATATGTTTGGTGATCATTATTGTCGTTCTGTCATTAACAATCAGAACTGCTTTCTTTATTGGTGCACAAAGTGTCCCACTATCAGCATGCCCACAGGATAATGAACGTCAGAATCCCACAAAAGCACCCAGACCCTATATAGTGATTCCAGTTCCGCAAAAAGCTAATGATGAAGCAAATGATTTAAAATTGAATGTAATTAGCAGTGATATGTATACACTTGAGGTAATGAATGGAGAGAAAAGCTGGAGAAAGGGTCAGCACGGAATGAATGAAAACGCTGCACTGACCACTGCACGCACCCACACACAGAATGCACACAGACAAGGGCAAGTGTCAATGGCTACAAGGCCTCCAACAAAGGCAGCAGAGAAGGAGAAACTGCCTGCCGAACATTCAATTCCAGAGAATAGTGGAGATAACCAAGAAAAGCCAAGTGAAATGCCAAAGAAGGAGGGAATAGCAAAATCCCTCGAAAGAACAGAAGTGGCCACGAAAGAACTCACAGAGAAGACACACATCCTAATAGAGTATTTGTTCCCATTTATAGTCCATGCAAAGAATCTACACGAGGAGCTCAAAAACAGAACTATAGAAACTATAACTGCAAGCACACCTGCTCCAATGCAAGGAACAAGCCGCAGGCCTACAACACAGCCACAAGTTGGGAGGTTAGTGAACCAATGGTGTTTACGGGAAGTTTATGGCAGACTGCAAAAGGGAAGGAAAGTAAGCACAATTCCTCCCCCTACCACAGCGATGCAGTCGAGGCAGCCTGTAGCATTGAGATAACCGAAATGGAAAAGCAGCACAGATGCATTCAGAGACGTAGTCATAGCAAACTACAGAAGAACGCTGAGAATCAAGAGAAGCCCTCATGAAGATAACAATGAACTTAATGACTACCTGGACAGCACAGCCCATCTCGGGAACAACATATGGTACCAGCACATGAAGGAAGTAGGGCGAATGCAGTCGTAAGGCGAATGCTTCGTCTGCGCTCTACTACCATACAGCATGGGAAAAACCAAGATCTTCGTGGCTGTAGAAGTTGATGTCCCTACAGCACACTGTATGTCGCATGTAACAATGTGCGACACCAGAGAACAATTTATGGGAAGAGACGCCTCGTTGATATGGGCCAACGAAAAGAATAACCCAGATGAAGATGGCTACGTCCACGACATTAAAACAAGAAACCGAGCGCACACCAGAAATCATGTGATCAGGTACGAGAACCCTGGCGTCAAAGGATCAGGGATAAGATGGGAAGTTAACCCGAGACTGAACGTTCAAGGGAAGACTGCAGAAGAGGCTCAAATCTTGAAGAACAGAGGCCAAATGCAGATATGGGGGTCAGTGGTTTCCCCAGATGGATGGGAAGACGGAGTAGTAATCTGCCGAGCGTGGATGGTCCTTGGAGCCTGCAAGGAAGCAATAGAGAATTCACAGAGGTTATGCAAACCTCTGTGGCCAAAGCTGGTAAAGTTACTAACATGGGTCGAAGATAGAGGGGGACCCCTGCAGATAGTGCCACTAGAGAGCCCGAAACTATGCTTCAGAAACAATGGCACAAGGAAGATGGGAGAGAATCAAAACTGCAGATGAATCTTTGAAGCTCCGGGAATGACCCAAGGAACCGCAGTTATTATGGATCATTACTGGGTGTGTGGATCCAAGGCATACATAAGGCTCCCGAAAAACTGGGGAGGTATATGCACACTAGTGAACGTCCACGTTCCCGCACTAGTGATCCCTAAGAATGACCTAAAGTTGGACAGTTTCCCAAAAGCAGATGTTCATCTAAGAAGAAGAAGATCTGTGGAACTGGTATCCAGGATGAAGAGGGAAAATTACTTTTCTCCCAAATCAGAAGAAGCATTCCATGCAATCCCGTACGAACATAGGCTGTTCAGCCTCACCTCAACAGTATTCACAACACTATTCCTGCCCCACATCCAAGTTGGAGTGAATGCTAAATGGTTGCAGATAACCAGATGGGAGTTATTGCAGACCATCAATACCACTATAAAAGGATTCATCGCGATCAAAGAAGAGCTGAGAGCAATTAGACTGATGACCCTCCAAAACAGATATGTGCTTGACATGATCACAGCGATGGATGGAGGTGTTTGTGCAAAAATCGGAGAATCATGTTGCACATTTGTACCATCACATGATGAAGAAAACAGAACGCTAACAGAGGCCATAAGCATGTTGACAACTCTAAAAAACCAGATGACCGATGAAACGGATGAGGTGGATGATGAAAGCTTGCTTGGGAACCTATTCTCATGGGTCCCACAATGGATGGCTGATATATTCAAGTTCCTGGGAGCCCTACTAGCCATGGTACTGCTAGGATTCTGTGTTATCAAGATAATCATCACACAATGCCAGAAAACTGCAAAGAAAGCCATTAGGATGAAAATTATGGTCGATGTCGAGCCAGGCTGGAAGCCATGAGACCTGACAGATGAAGAAATCATGGACTTTGTGAAGGCCAGTGAATTTGCACCAGAAGTAATGAAGTTCACATATCCAAAAAAGCGAAGAAGGTATGAAGGAAAGTGAATCTACTGCAGTCCAAACGGACAGTGCCAGTTTATGACCTGGAACAAAGATGAACATTTCAAAACAGCAGGAAGTTTGAAAGGCGTGATAAAAATATGGACTCCAAAGACGCACATGTTCACGCCTTCATGTACCAATCCTGAAGATGATGAACAAAACACTGAAGAATCAAAAGAAATAGAGGAGAAGAACGAAGCAGAAGTGGTTGATGAACCAACCAGAGGGGGGAGTGTAAAGGAGGTTCCAGACATGACATGCACCCCTGCCCCCCATTTCGAGCTACAGGGAAGGAACTCGCCAAGGCACGTGACTTATGAAGAGCAAATTAACCTACAAAGAGCTGCGCTGGGACTATGCCCAGTATACATCAGAAGATCCATACCAGTTGGAGCACCCATAACCAGACAACCCTGGGCAGCACGGTACCCTATTAGACAGCCATACCTGCCTCTGATACAAAATGAGGAGTACCTACACACGGTCCACGAAGAGACCGCAAAAGCCTTAATGGAAGGCCAGTGGAAATGACACAAGGGCCTGAACAGATCCGTGAATGAACAAACGCAGCTATCGAAGATAACACGCCAGTGCGAGGAGCTACGAAATTGAATGGAATAGTCACAGAGAGGAGACAATGTTACAATGTGAGGAAACAGTGTTACGAGACAAGATGGAAGCAATCGTCCTGTTAAATGTGTGTAAATAGGCTTGAAATGCAAGATGCTAAGAAATCGATACTGCTTGCCATGCTTAGTAGAAGATAGAACGACAAGCGCCAACTGTATTTCTACCTCAACAAGGCACATTATACAAGTGTGAATCCATTTTGTAAAAGTAGAAAGGTACCCAGGTGGCCAGAGGCTTGACAGGCCAAGTTTCGAAACCCAGCCAAAGACAGGAGAAGGAGTGGAATCGAAACTCAGCAAAGAGCGACTCATGCTTATGAAATCGAGGTCAACCAGAGAAGGGGAGGAGAGCATGAGCTCACAAGACTCCAACTACAGACCATAACAGCCCGTCCTTGAAGGTCAAGATAAGAGAGGCACGTGCAGGTGGCTAGGCTGACACAGAATTAAATGCACAAAAGGCTAGAAACTGAAGCAGATTCACAGTGAACCAACACGTGACCAGCCAGGCATGAAGAGGTACCACCGCCTGATGTCATCCAGAACCCGAGGATGCCATAACTTTTCCTGATAAGAGGCTACAGTTCCGAGGCCATACCCAGCCAACTAATTGACACATAGCACTAAAAAAATGATTGATGGAAAGGAGGAAGGTTGAATCTTGGGGCAGTAGGCACCTGGGTGTCTATTCTGCATGCTGCTGATTAAAGTGGAGATTTATGTTTAGGGGTGTAACCTGCCCAATCACAATGGACCAACTTATCTGGAGTCCTATAGCTAGTGTAACCAATAAGACGTCGTACTTGTAGTGACGCCAATCACATGTGATGTAGAGGGATGGGCGTAGACGCCCACCCGATAAGAGTTATCCAATCACATGCTTTATTTCTGTACAGATATAGCACGTATACTTAAGTTACCTTTCCTAACCAATTGTATTGTATGATGATTTTTTATAGAATTAGACGTCAGTGATGACGAGTTTAGCCTATAACAATGACTGTTCGACTGAAGTTCGAGGAAGTCGGAGCGAGACCAGTGATCGCACTACAGCTGATTCCCATTTGTTTCCCTGTTTGATGTATGTATCATTAAACGGACTTCCCTTTGCCAAACTATTGAGTCCTCGTTATTGAGTCGTGTTGGAGTAAGTGAATCCTGCACCCCCTGTCCTCACATGGTGCAGCTATCTTGTTGTACACGTTCTAGAGGGTGAGTGCTGACCTATTGGCCGTCAGTGATTTCCTCCCCTCGTGGACACAGGCATCCCTTTATGTAAGAGATGCAGGGATCATCAGCCTTCCACCAGAGAGATGATCGCTGCAAATTGATGCCTGATGGGAGCGAGAGGTGGCCCTTGCCTGCCACCCTTTGGGACACGCCTGCTTTAGGCCATGCCCCTTCACAGCCCACCTCGATTTCGTATGCCACTCAAAGCGCTGCATGTTACAATTATTCTACCCTAAGTCCATGATACCGTTCCTAGCTATCACATGCATGCCGGTACTTGATTGCCAATCCCTGAGTTTTACGTCCAGTTTGCTCACCCAGTCCCGTTTTGTTTTGAATATTTTTCTGTCCTCTTTACTTTGTTCCTTTTTCTGTATCTGTATTATTCCTAACTCTCTTCGCTTTTGTGTAATTTGGGGTTTATTATGTGGGTGTTAGTGACATTCTAGAAGTGCAGTAAAGATCCCCACATACAGAGAACACATAAGCCCCCTTTCTTTTAGATATTCTTGATAACTATAACTATTTCTCTGCAAATGTACTGTGACTTTTGATCTCCCTAAATATTCCAGGCAGCATGGTCATTTCTCGGGGAAGGCAAAGTGGGAGGCTGCCCGGGGCACAGGTGCTTTGTGATTGTGCAGAATAAGCTGAACCCAGACAGTGCTCGGAGAATAACTTCTGAACTCAGGATGGAAGAGTTCTGCTCCTGTTCGTCTGTTCTTTTTTTACTTTGCATTTCAAGTGCAAAGATAGAAACAGGTGTCACTTTGGTGCTTGGAGAGCATTATAAACAGGGGGATGACTACAGCATTCAGTGGGATCTTTAGAGTGGCTATTGTCAGTGAGGGTGTCCCTTAAGAGGTGTATAAATTAACTGATTAGAAATGGGGGAGGTGCAAAAAGCTGAATGCTGTTTGAAGCAATTACTACAAGCAGATGCCTTATCATACATTGTCTTTTGCCTATAGTCTATTCAAGAAGGGGAACATGAAGCAAAATCATGCTCTTTTTTTACTCAACATTTTTCTATAACGATTTATATGTTGTCTGCTTCCTGTATTAAGTGATGTGTGTGTTTTCCATTCCTCTCTATAAAGAGATTATATTAGACCTAGAAAGCCAAACAATGACTGATAACTATAACAACTAGAGCTGGGAAGATATGTGATTAATTACCTAAATTGCAGACTCGGCTTACATCAGAATTTCACCACTTCAAGTGGGTGAGCCTGTGCACATCGTTTAATCTCACTGTGCCTTGGCCACCAACATTGTGAGTCCGTAGATGTGATTAAATTCACAGTGTGTATGCTGTTAAAAGTAAAAGCCTCTGTCATGACCAACACCTCTACTGCAATGGCCACCATGTCCACTCTTGCATGTATGTCCACACCACGCCCCGTTGGAACTGGCTTTAGAATCTGAGGAGTAAAGCAGAGTGAGCTATCAAAGAAAACTCCAAGGCTCTTGGCAGAAGGAACCATAGAGGATCCGGAGCCCATTGGAAAAGGCTCAGGAAAAGGTATTGATAGGGAGATGGAAGAGCTCAAATAGAAGATTTCAGTCTTAGTTGCATTGAGACATAGATTGTTATTGGGCATCCAAGTCTGGACACGAGACAAGTATCACGACATCAGGATAGTAGCTAACAAGGCATTGCTACCCAATCCAACTGAAATGTGGGCCTGATCAGCAGAAGGCAGCAAGGAGCAGGAGAAAGGAGTGAGAGAAGCTGCTAAATGTGGCAGGTAAGTGTTAGACAGCCAAGTGGAGAGGGTGGGACCTTGGGGAACCACACAGTTTGGGATAAGATAATAGACTGAGAAAGGTAGGTTCAGACCTGACCTGTTTCTCTCTGTCCAGGAGAAAGGAGGAAATCCTCTGAGCGCCAACTCTGTGAGTAAATCCACCTGAGGGCCCTGTCTGTGAGGCCTACAAAGTTGTCTGTGTGGTCAAGAAGAATGGGGTAGTCTGAGCTCTGTTTGACAGTCATCTCTAAATCGTGTTCATAGATGGGCTCCATCAACAACTTTCCAGGGAGCCATACTTTCCTATCCCTGACTTCGGACGCTCTCATGTTGTTCTTAGGAGGCCTCTCTGGGGCGGCTCCTTCTAGGCCCGTTTGCAGGGCACATGCACAGCGCATTAACAAGCTACAAAGAAGGCAGCACAAGTAGGATGATTGTTCGAACGTTATAAAATCACTCATTATTTTTCCAGAAAGCTACCCGCCTCTTTAATAACTGTATTTTTCTCTTTAACCAGCATGTAAGGCGTTTTTGTTTTGCTAGCGCTGCCCTTTAATATGATGACTTAAGAGTTAATCATTGCCAGTCCTGCAATCGCAACCCTGTCATGCGGGTCACTCGTTCACCTGGCGCCACTGCTGTTTGTGTTTCCTGCATGGGAGTTTTATCAGTAATCCCCAAATAACTCTGAAACGTAAAATCACACAGGATAAATGCAGTACATCCGTAACTGTGAACCGGAAGAAGAAGACGAACGTGGTTCAGTCGGAAGCTGGTTTTCTAAGCGGTTTTATCTGGGAAATATATTTTTTTAACCAAAATGCCCTCCACAAATACAGGCATATCACTCAACCCATCCATGTTTGGGGGATGTCACTCGCCCTGGAAACATCCCCCGACCCCAGCACAATAACCTGTGCATTTGTCCATCCTTGTACCAACACATTTGCTCATTCTTTTGCCCTTTTGTTAACCCCAGAAGACAGGTGCAGAATGAGACATGTTTTCCTTGTTGGCATAAAAAGGCCGCAGATTTATTTTCACAACATAATAAACGCAAAACACTGCAAACAAACACTGCTTCCCGCTCCTTGGCCCTGTGAACTGCACGCCTCCCCCTCACCCAGGGGGGAGGGAGGAGAGGACCCAGCCCTTGTTATTAGGGCGCCTCCTCCATTTTTACCTCGACACCTCCACATACGACTTTATCTACTACCACATACTATGGATTTGATCCACCACTGAAACCTTTGCATGAGTTGCAGCTGAGTTCCTCTGTAGAGAAGAATGTGTGGAAAAAGTGAACTCTATGCGTGCACAATGTAGTCTACATCTGGGAAAATATGCATGTTTCCGACTTTAAAGAAATGGGCTGAGTTGCAATGTATTTCACATAATCGTTAAAGGACCCTTATATTTGCTAAGCTGTTGTAATTTGTTTATCTGCTGCCATGATAGCCATAAGGAATATCATTATATTTACAACGTTGTATGGAGCCTTTTATCAATGTATGTGTTTTTGTGGAAAGTTTGATAATTTGATTATGGTTTTAACAACGTGTTTATCTATCATATGTGCTTTGATGGGACTGTTGTGTGTCTGAATAAAGTATGATGAGGATTAAAATAAGGATGCTTTGACTTTCGTTCATATTTTCTCTAGCTGTGATGTGCTTGCAGGTTTAAGCCAAACTGCAGAGAGTTAGCCAGTGTACAGGTATAAAACACTAACGTCTTGCGTGATCATAGATAAAACTCGGCATGCACAAAAAAGGAATTCAAAATGAGTTTGATTATGTTCGCAAAGTGCTTTTAAATAAATAAAAAAACAAGCTTGCAGCAATCCAAACACTCCTATGCAGGACCACTCTAGACACCCTTTACACAGAATGGCAAAAATATTTAACCATTAAAACATGTGTTTGCCCACTAATGGGTTTTATGATTTCCTTTGTTGCTTTGGACATCCCAAGATAGTTTGCTCAGGCCGGCTTTTCAAGCATTTGGCCACAAGTCAGCATTAAGCACCAGTTTGGGGGAGGGGTGGGGCGTGTTTGGGTGGTAACAGCCCGTTAGCATTATCCATGGTGGGCCAAACAAAGCAAAGGCACACAGGAGGGCTTAGGGCGATTACCAGCTGCACCTGCCTTGCATCGCAGTAATTAACATTGATAGCATCGCAGGGCTCCATCCTTGGGTGCTAATATATATTCTTTAAGGGACGCGGGTGTGCGCCGACAGCACAAGTCTGATTCCCTTTAAAAAACAAGATGGCCACCATGCAGTGTAGAAAAGGGCATACATCCCTTTTCTAAGTTGTGGGAGACAGTGACAGGAAGTCGAGGCGGGTGATGAGTGACAGCAAGAAACAGGTAATTGGAGTTAGATTGGATGAAGGGAAGATGGGGTATTACACTAGTGGTGGTATGGAGCCACAGATGGGGGAGAGCAGGCATGGTTAAAACATGGTGGGGTGTGGAGGGGCACTGGAAGCCCACAGTGGAACGGGGGCTCATACCAGTTAATGAAACCTGCTTTCCAACCAATAGGATTCCTCTGTGCCTCTCACCAGGGTGCCCATTTTGGCAATGTCCTTTACAGCATGAAACTCCCCAAACAAGGAAACCTGTGAAAAGTAACATAAATTCCATAAAAAATGTTCATTGACGGCAAAAGGAAGTTCAACCAAATATCATTTGATCATGTGAAAAGGGCCACTTAAAATCTCCTATGCAAATTGAGCACTGGAGGTCTCCCAAATGGGCACAATCATTGTTAATGCTGGCAGATCTTTTGGTTGTTTGTGAAAAGGTTTTTATACTGGGGTGAATTAGTAGCCGAAATATTCCATTTGTCAAGCAGATCAGTCTTCTGCTGCCTTGATTTTCCAAGCCAATAGTGGTGACCAAGATTCCAGCTTTAATTTTGCTGTTTCAGGATCTCATGCGCCTCTCAACTATCCTAGCACTCAATCATTCTGGCAGTTTTCAGGTTAGAAGTATATTCAGTGTACAGGTTACCAGCTGTGCAACCCGAAGAAAAAAGGCCATGGTAGCTTCCCCGCTTGGCCATATTGTGACACTAAGGACCGAGGCGGTGGGCCAATCCACACGTTGTATTCCCGGTGTGCAGCGCGTGCCGGGTACTAATGTGTGACAATGGGCAAACCGCTTTCTTTCCTTGTGCCTCAGCTCCAGTATCTTCAGAATTTAGAAGCAAGTAGAAACTTCCAAAGCATCAGCATTAAACGCTTTTAATATTTGTCTGGAACCGCCAACAGGTGATTCGCTAATTACTGGCTCATATCACAAAGCAAAGCTCATAGATGTTATCGGGTTTTCAGACAATTAAAGTATCGTCCCACATTCACCTCGCAGTCCATGAGCATTTCTGCATTCTGGAATCATCGGTGTATTAAGATTTTTCAATAGAGATCTTTGGGACTGCAGTTATGCATTGTTTCTAGTCTTCCAGAGATGATGGCGTTGAATACTCTAGTGGTGCGGTGTAAAGCAGGCCAAATAGGCGACTACCCTCTGAAGAATCTTTTTTTTTAATTCTGCAGGCAAGTATAAAGTGCTTGGCCAAGTAGTGCTTTACAGTGTGCTTAAACGATGCAGTGCATGAGCAAGTAATGGGGAATCGGATAGTACGTGGCAACAGAATCACACAATAAGTGTGTAGCTCCTCACCGAAGTATTGGGGAGAGTATGGACAAGTGAAATGGCGGACATGGGGCCTTGGAATGTGAGGCAGCCACAAGTTATAGATTAGTTGTTGACTATGAGATACATTTCTTTGTGACCATACCTATGATGTCAGGTGCCTGAATGAAGGGTGCCTTTGCTTCATCAGATCCTTGACAGAGGTAGTAGTACTTACGAGATCAGCAGTGAACCCTGCTACCTTCTCAAACCATTGGATAAGGTATAGAAGAACCCAAACCAGCATAAAGAGGGAAGAAAATACAAGTTATCTGCAATTCATATGTTTCATTTATCCTGAAGGGGGAAACAGTGTTTAATGGCGCATCCTTCCAATAACACATGCCGAGGAAAATCCTCTCTATATTAAGAACCTACCAGAGAGCTTATTTATGATTTGATAGGTTATTTATAACGTGCTTAATACCCAGAGGTTCCTAAACGCGGTCCCGGGGACCAAACCTGTTGTCTCAGTATTGTCTTGCTTCTAAGGCAAGCACGTTGCCCCTGATCTATCCTCCTGAGACCTGATCTTTGGTTGTGTGTAAAGAAGACTACAAAATCCTCCTAGGTCTGATCCAGTCTAAACATCAAATAACTAAATTGCTAAGAACTCAGAGGTAGGCTGCAAGGCTTAGCCTCGGTTAGAAAAATGCTGACCATACTACATCAGCATGTATAACTCTCAGTTGGTTACCTGCCCATTACCGGATTAATTTCAAGGTAGTTTGCAGGGTGCATGTTGCCTTGCTGGGACACACACACGCTGGAATATCTCAGAAGCCTGGCTCACTCTTTCACACCAGCAAGACACTTTTAATTCTACGTTCATTGATTTTTCCATGACCCAAATCATGTTCAAAGGGGCCACACAAAGAGGCAGACACACCAGAGGGAAATACATTACAATGTATCTATATTTAGCCACCAGCAGCATCCATTTCGGGCTTCCCTTCTGGCCTATGATGTATGCATTGAATACTCTAAACCTGCTGGAAATCGAAATCTAAAATTCACCAAAGCTGGACGACAAGAAGACCTTAAATTGGCCATAAAGTAACACAACGAATCATTCTGATTCTTGTTGTATAAATGGAGGAACGTGTCTCCCACGAGTCCTTGCATGTCAGTGACAGATCCGGGATCACTCCATGCAGCCCATTGAAGGCACTGGAACCCACAATCCACCAGGCTTCTGTCCCTTTATCACAAGCATACAGTGGATCTGGCATGATCTCTGCTGGGCACGCATGCGCATGCTGGAGATTTACAATGATGGCAGCCATTGCAGAAATGGAGGCCACTACTGCCCCATAGATTTCGGTCTATTATACCTGGATATTTCAGGTACCAATCATAAAGGTCTTCAATAGGTAGAAGATATGTCTTGGGGTGTCTGTGAAAGGCATTCAGGGAGGTGACGCACACATGTGCTAATAGAGAAAATGACCCACATGGGATCTGGGACAGAGGGATTTGAGGTTGTGTTGGGGTAGTGTTGGAGCAATGATTGTAGAGGGTGGTCGTAGATGTCAGGGAAGATAGACAGAGTTAGCTAGACATAGGCGAGGCAACGGGTGGTTGTGGCTTTGTTCAAATAATGTATTCATTTCATTTCCATTTCAGGTGGACTCGTTAACATAAGTCTAAATGGGAGCTGCTATTCTGCTTCTCTGACTTGCCAAGACAAATCCTATGTGCCCTATATGTTATCCTTGCCTTGCTCTGCACCAGGCTCCATTGGAAGACCAGGGAGTGCTTCTTGCTTGCGAGTGCCTGATAAATCTGAGCCAAAATATATGACGCATGCACAAGAATGCAGCAGGGGGTGTATTATCTCCCTTTCTTCAATTACACGTTTAAAGGCGTGGGTGTATATGCGTGATTTATTGATGATAGTGGATCAAACATAGCACATCATTGTATGGGTGTTCAGTTTGACCTGATCAGAATGCCCGGGCAGCTTGCTGAGCTCCGGACTTGTCCTCTTTCACTAATAGCAAGGCTGAGGGCCAACCCGTGGTACAATTCAACGCTCTCCGCAATGCAGAAAAAGCCCCCTACATTACATTACAGTATGACGTGAAACAGAAGTGACGGAATTAGAGAGACAGCAGGACATGGATGAAGTAGATTGTGGTGTTTTATGATTTGAGAGAAAGACTCGTTTTTGCAGAAATCTGGATTGCACCAGACCAGTGACTCTGCATGTCCTGCAAAGCTTTCACCTTGCTGAAGCCCCACCACAGCGCCTGTTCAGCCAAATGAGCGTGATTATGGCTCATAGACAGGCGCAGAAAGCCCACTGCCATGAAAGACATTAGGCTCCAGTGCCTTTATTCTTATTTGAAGAACAATGTATTCACTATGTATTATATAAACCCATAAAAATGTTAAGACTAACATTACTATATCATGTAAATATTAAGAATAAAAGAAAAAAAAATTCTAAATAGAATCATTGCATACAAACACACGCATGTACCCATTGCATGTCTAGGTGGACAGCCCACAGGCTAAGCTCCTGCCTCTAACACGGGCAAATGCTTTGGTTTGAAAGTTCAAATCCCGTCAGAGAGTCTCAGCCCATCATCCTTGAGAGATCGATAAACTGAGTTAGTAATGAGTTAATAAACTGGTTCGTAATGACAGCTGTTATTACGGTGCTTTAAAGCAGGAAGAATCAAGCAAGAAGTTCGTATAACTAGATATCATTATTATATAAGCCAACTATAAATATGATGACAAGAAAAGAAAACTAACAAGCACCAAATAAAGGAAATGGGATCAAGATGAAAATAAATCACAACACACCCCAAAACAAAAAACGCATATACACTAGACAATCTCCTTGACATATATTTCTCTGTGCATGCCCGTGCATTGGGGACTGGGGACATGCACGGCCCAACATGCACAGACATCCTTTCCCTGCGATGCAGAGCATGCTCTTCTAAAATGCTGTGAGTCTCCCCTCAATTGTGTGAGGAAGCATTATCACGGGAAACGAGAAGCAGGGCGACCTTCAGACCCCAGTGGAGTGACACATTTTTGTCTGTTGCCCATTCACAACATATCCATCAAGTCATCAAAATTCAACCGTCTTTCAACCTGAAGGCCCTATGACGTGTACATGTGGTCATTACTCAAGTAGGTTGCAAACATGTTCGCTACATGTGTCCATGTCACCAGCTAGACCGCAGAGTCTGTCACCCCTGTCTGTCATGGTTGTTGCCCATGTTTGCCCCTCAATGTTCCTCTCAGGTGGTTGTTTTATAGGTGGCACTGCATGGGGAGAGCTTTCTACTAGCACTAGGTTCTTCGCACTTACTTTTCCACCCTCGATGTGCATATGGGCTATCTGTGTCCTTGCTTTGCACAGCATCCAGGCTTTCTTAATTGTGCCTCCTCAGATTTGGCCAGGTGCCTTGCAAATGTGTGTCCTCGGGACGAGCTCTTCGGATCTCTTCCAGGTGGTTCCCTTGGTCAGACAAGCCGCACGGTTTCATGTGCAGATCTGGGGACAGATTACAGAAATTTTGCACTGGTGCCCTATTTTTTAAAACACTGGGACACATTAAAAAATAATTGCAACTCGACAAGTGCAGTTTGGCATATTTAAAGCACCCTAGTGCAAATACTATTCCGTATTAGTACCTGGTTCAAAAATGTAGTGAACATGCATATTTTTTGCACTAGGGCAATTTTTGCCCTGGTGCTAACGCCCTGCCAAACTGCACTTGTTGAGGTGCAATGGTTTTCTAATGAGTCCCAGTTTTTTTCAAAATAGGGCAAACTTTGCTCTAGTGCTAATACCGTGCAAACTTTGCAGTTGCACCAGTGCAAAGTTTATGTAATCTGGCCCCTGATGTCAGTTAGTTGCAGCCAGTACTAAGTGCTTTAGTTTGCACACTTACTATCCGGACACTTACAAAATACTAGATGTTCACCCTTACTTTTTTCTGTGCCTGTCTGTTGCTACTGAGTGTTTTTGTGGCATGTGTCTGCCCACTGTTCTGTCCAAGTGTCCATCAACCATTCCCTATCCATACTTGGTTCCTTATGTCTGCCATTTCACCAGGAAGACATTGGAGTGTACAGCTACATTTGACTCACTCTTTCACTGGTCTTGTTGCCGCCATCTGCATTAAGGATGCCCCACTACTTTTTGATTCCCTTGGTACCTTTCATGCTTGCCCTGGGGCATCACACACCTTTCGGTGGTAGGTGTTCTTAGCATGGTTGACATTGTGCTCTCTATGCATGTTCATCCCAAACTGTACCTTGTCATGTGCCTTCCTTATGTAGTTGTCTCACATGTCTGACATCTACGCTCGCAACACTGCTGGGGGTACAGCCTAGACCCTGGGACTTAAAATGTCAAGGGTGACGGCCACTGCCTTGCAAATCCATCACAAGCAGATGTAGAATTCTCTTAAAATAACAAATCCTACACTTGATTTTAGCCAAAAGGCTAGCAAGCAATTGTTTATTAGAGTGAACAATGTCACAGCTATTTTCTCCTCATATCCAATTTTGATTTTCTTTAAAGACTGTATATATGTGGATTGTCTGTTGTGTGAGCCTCATGTCCAAACCCACATCACAAGATACCCAACAGGTTTTTTTTCAAAAAGTTCAGCTATGATGTCAACATCCAATGCACAGATCTATTATAAACTAACCAGGAGTATTGTGCTGTAGAAAGCATTTTGTGTCCTCAAGGATCTTTTTTAGTTTTGGCTATTAGGTGCCACTGTAAGAACTATGTGGGGAGCTGATGCTAAGAGAGAGATGAGTAGTGAGGAGGGACACATGACTATGGGTGTGCTTTGGTTTTTACCCACCCACTAACAGCCCATAGCCATAGTAGTTTATTGGGGCATCCTCATCCACTCTCTGCCCCACCTCACACAAAACACCCTGCTTTCCTCCACCCCAGGATCTCTTTGAGCTAGTTCTGTATTTTTAAGGAGATGCAATCGTTATTTCTAAGCAGTCTTGTGAATGCCAATAGTTTAATTGCAGCTGTAAACCAGTGCTTGGTATACCATTTGTTTTAATCAAATGTGCTTCAAGCCATTTGATTTATACATAATAAGTGTGTCCTTGCATCTTTTCCTTGCACTGAATGCCCATAGAAAAATTACTGGTAAAGTCAACAGTTTTGGCTCAGGTATAGAGATTAGATAGGTATTTGCAGTGCACTACCATAATAGGATCAGTTATCATAGGTGTGCCAGCTGTTACCATTTTACAGCCAAGTAGTACCATATTTTATGTTCACATGAAAGCCTCAACGTGTGGCTTTTCTAATCTAATGCCTTTTACCTTTGCCGTGCAGTAAAGTTCAAGCACCCAGAGGAAATGGTGCTTACTGTTTACGCACATTAGAATGGTGTGCCGTTACCTGTGCTGTCAGTACCTTTACATGCTCAACAGGAGAACTCCCACGAATACTGTGTTCACTGCAGGATTTCACAGAGGCAGCATTTGTGGGGAACTCAAGGCAATGATACACATAACTCTTCACTTATCGTTCAACAAAACTTTATTTAATAAACAGAATGGCACAGGGTTAGGGCACTATGGGAAACTTTACAACTAAAGACGGGCTTCAAAATGAAACTGTGTAAGGAGGGTTTAAATTCAACAGTGATCACTTAGTACTCCTAGTGTTCCCCTTGTGATCAAGTATAAGAACCAAAACCTATTCTGAAAGGTCCTCCCCCCTCCATGAACTATCTAGTCTACAAAGAAATGTCCAAATGTTGTGGCCAACAGAACAGTCCTAATAATAGCTTAGAGATTTTTTTGCCTCCCAGGTGACCAGTGATAATAACACAAAGGTTCCACGGGTATGACCAAAGCAAAAGCCTACCCTTCAGCGGCCATCCCTATACTAATTCAAGAACAAAGAAACGTGTTCTGTAGGTCTCTCAAGACTTGCAACAGGCCCCTCCACGACCAAGGAGTACAGCATTTGTGGCAGGTCCCTTCTGACCGTGGCTTCGTGGTTCACTACAGGTCCCTACTGGTCCTTCCGTCCCGGCCTTTGCCTCTCCTTGTATCAGAGTTCTTTCCTCCTCATTCTCCGTTGTATCAAGAACACAGGATCCGCAGGTGACTTCTCTCCTAGACCTTTTGGTGCAGGATTCACTATTGAGAGAGGCCTCAGGTGCATTGTTTTCAACAGGCCTATCTTGTAGACCTTGGGTTACAGGACACACAGTAGGCATCTCTGCTAGAAATTGGGCTCAGCAGTCACAGCAGGCCTCTCTCAAAGGTCTTGACCCCTCTTGCCAGGTCCTGGAACCACTTATTATCTTGGTACGATGTTCATTCATCGACAATGTATTTTTAAATGTTTTTTTGCTGAACTTTTTCCCTGATAAAATCTCATCAGAAAATGTAGAGGGTTGTGGGCAAGGGTATATACGGGTGGTGTGGTGGGTGGTCAGGAATAGTGTACAAAAATGTATAGGGGAGAGGAGGGTTGGGGGAGTACTGCCCAAACATTTAAAATAATGTTTTCAATGAGATTTTTCAAAGAAGGAAAGTTCAGCAAAGAGCCCATCAAAAAAAAAAACACTCTCAATGAATGAACATAGAACTATTATCTTCCCCAGGGATTGTGGGTGTAAAGTGAGTGTCAAATGCTATATGACTGTCTCTCTCCCAGAATGCATTGTGTCACTGGTTTCACAAAGACTATTCTGTTGGTGGAAAATGCTACAAGGTTCTGACTCCAACTCTTAGAATGCAATCTGTCACTTGATTCACACAGTCTGTTCTCTTGATGGCAAATTATATTGGGTTGTGACCCCAACTCCCAGAATGCAATGTGTTGCTTTCAGGCTTTTACACATCCTACTGTTGTAGTCAGCTCCCTGCCTTGTCTGCGGTTTCCTTCTTGCAGAGTTTTCTCAGAGTCCAAGGATTCAGAGCAGGTTGCGCCTTCTTGTCTCTACCTGGCTCTGCCAGGCTTTGAGGACTTACAGCTGCTCTCCTTCCCATCTCTGTGCGTCTTCACACCTCAGCTTTGCAGACTCACAGCAGGCTGCTGTACTCCCTCCTCGTCTTGACGTTCCTTCGCCAGCCTGTGTTCCTCACTTTCTGCTCCCTCTCCTGGAGTCGAAGGCATCTATTGTTCCTCTCAACCTGCCTAGGATAAAATGGAAATTAGCAATCTGCCCTTGTGCCAGTCAACCTGTCAAGGATGAAATGTAGTGTAATTTCCTTCCGCTGCAGGCCCTAAACCTACCACTGATAAAGTGCTCTGTCGGGACGTGCCCCAGCGTTCCTCTACTGACCAAGGACTACATTCAGTCTAGTTAAGTAATCTCCCAAGGACGAAGTGGGCAATATGAGTCTTCCCTGTAGAGTCTGAGTTTCGTCTTCTTGGTATGGAGCACTGGTCACCCACTCATGGTGCACCCAGGTAAATCTGTGGGCGGCTTCATCATCCTTCTGGACATTGTTGACTTTGCCAGAGTAAAAACCTGTACACAGCTTGTCTTGCACCATCACACCCTATCTGCTTGTTATTGCACATACATGTGGAGGATGCCTCAGGGACACAATTACAGACCACCCAAGAATCTAAACATTGGGGTCACTCCCTGTCTTTAAAGGATCAATGGGAGTGTCACAGTCACTGCCCCATCGCCCCCATAACCAGAGGGATGACATGCATTGCACCTCCCCTTTACACAGGCACTCTGGCGCCACAAAAGAAATGGCAGAATTTAGTGTGAAGTATGTTCATCAGCATATTGACCCCTTTATTGGTTCTGTTAATTGAACCCAGTTGGCGACCATAGTGTTAAAGTTTCGACCATTGACAAAAATGGAGCAAATTCAGTGCTGCTACTCGCTTCTTAGGGAATGGAACAAAACTGTTTTTGCTCCAGTCATTATTACGTCAGGAATTTCCATGACAGCAAAAAGGAAACACAAGTGTTGTACTGTAATTGACTAATTGTGTAAAAAGAAATGGTGCAAAGTGATTTTTATGAAATGTTATCAACTATTCCACGTATATAAAGTGAAGCAATGTTTATTTTTCTTTGTTAGTATGTTTAATGAGTTTTCTCCATTTGTTTGACTTGGCACACATCCCCATATATGATTGGATTATAAATTGAGCATAGAGGACATTATGTATGCACAATGCTGAACTGCTCAATGCTTTGTAACTCCAGGCGGTAGCACCAAATTCTGCACTCTCTCTCTCCTTGTCTGCCTTAGTTCCACATACATTGAGAGCCTATTAATTCACACCCTCAGGGTCTTGCTGCTTGCAGTTGCCCGCACTCAAATCACTTGGGTAGATTCTAGGAGCAAATAGCCAGAGAGTTGGCTGTAGCCCAGTCCCCTGATGAATGCTTGAAAAAGCTGTTATATGTTCTGATGGGCAAAGACCTAGGAGCCCCCCTTTGAAAGATAGTGTCAACGCAACAGACTGCTCTCAGCTGTGCTACCCAATGGAAGGGTAGAAATGGGGGCCTGCGTTTGTAATATCCATGGGAGCTTTTTCTCTCAATCTAAAAGTCCATGTCTCCCACAATCCCTAGCACGGCACTTATACAAATGAGGGCACTTCCTCCTGTGAGGGGCTCTGGGGCAGTGACCTACATTGGACTTTGCCGTTTGCAGGTGAACGGTCGTGGACAATAGCTTACACTCTTCTTGATCCTTGATAGGAAGCGCTTGGCTCTTGGCCGGGAGGATGTGACACTGCAAGAGTCATGAAGCATGGAGAATGGCTAATTATAGCACTAATAAAATGTATTATTTATGGCTGAGCTTGAGGACGCAGTGACGTCATGCCACACCCAGCCAAAGGACCTCGCTAATGCATTAGCTGATGAAAGAGAGCTGCTCCAGACAAGGGTGTCCATTGCAAGCTGATGACTAACAGCGTTCAACAAGGATTAACACTCGCCACCTAACAGGATTGTTACTCATTTAGAATGGTGAGCCCTAAATGCACGCACTTGCATTTCTTTGACTATTATAATGCTCTAACACCAGGGGATGGTTGGGCTCATTAGAAAACATGACTGGGCTCTGAAAATAAAGTACAGAGCTTTATTGGGTTATTTGACTATCAGTTTGGTAATGATTATTAAGGTCCAAGGATCATTTGTTACTGGTCTATAAACTCATTTTCCTCTTGGAATTCTGATTCCTATATCCAGCATGCAATGAAGGTCTCTTCGTAAGGTTCTGGGAGTCCTGACTCCCATATCCAGCATGCAATGAATGTCTCTTTCTCAGATGGGTCTGGGGAGTCCTTTCTCATATAGCCAGCATGCAAAGAAGTTCTCTTTCTCAGGATTTGGGGAGTCCTTACTCTTTTATCCAGCATACATTCAGGGTCTCTTTCAAAGGTTTCGGATAGTCCTGGATCTTCTATTCCGCAGGCAATGAATGTCTCTTTCTCAGGTTTTCAGGAGTCCTGAGTCCTATATCCGGCACAGAATGAACCAAGTATCTTCCTCTGGTTTTTAGGGAATCCTGACTCCCATTTCCAGCATGCAATAAAGGTCTCTTTCTCAGGTGGGTCTGTGGAGTCCTTTCTCATATAGCCAACATGCAATGTAGGTCTCTTTCTCAGGATTTGGTGAGTTCTTACTTTTTTATCCAGCATGCAATGAAGGTCTATTTCTAAGGTTTTGGGGAGTCCTGAATCTTCTATTCAACATGCAATGAATGTCTCTTTCTCGGGTTCTGGGGAGTCCTCACTCATATAACCAGTATGCAATTAAGGTCTCTTTCTCAGGTTCTGGGGAGTCCTTACTCATATAGCCAGTATGCAATGAAGGTCTCTTTCTCATGTTCTGGGGAGTCCTTACTCATATAGCCAGCATGCAATGAATGTCTATTTCTCAGGTTCTGGGGAGTCCTTACTCATATAGCCAGCATGCAATGAATGTCTCTTTCTCAGGTTCTGGGGAGTCCTTACTCATATAGCCAGCATGCAATGAATGTCTCTTTCTAAGGTTGTGGGCAGTCCTGCATCTTCTATTCAGCATGCAATGAAAGTCCCTTTCTCAAGTTTTCGGGAATCCTCGATCTCATATACAGCATCCAATGAATGTCTCTTTCTCAGGTTTTGGGGTGTCCTTACTCATTTAGCCAAGATGCAATGAAGGTCTCTTTCTCCAGCTTCATTGGGTTATTTGGCTATCAGTTTGGTAATGATTATTAAGGTCCAAGAATCATTTGTTACTGGTCTATAAACTCATTTCCTTCTTGAGTTCTGAATCCTATATCCAGCATGCAATGAAGGCATCTTCGTCAGGTTTTGGGGAGTCCTGGATCTTCTACTCATGCAGTGATGGTCTCGTTCTAAGGTTTTGGGGAGTCCTGACTCACATATCCAACATGCAATGAATGTGTCTTTCCCATGTTCTGGGGAGTCCTTTCTCATATAGCCAGCATGCAATGAAGGTTTCTTTCTCAGGTTTTGGGGTGTCCTTACTCTTTTATCCAGCATACATTTAGGGTCTCTTTCAAAGGTTTTGGGTAGTCCTGGATCTTCTATTCAGCATGCAATCAATGTCTCTTTCTCAGGTTTTCTGGAGTCCTGATTCCTATATCCAGCACATAATGAAAAGGTGTCTTCCTCTGGTTTTAGGGAATCTTGACACCCATATCCAGCATGCAATGAATGTCGCTTTCTCAGGTGGGCCTTGGGAGTTCTTTCTCATATAGCCAGCATGCAACGAAGGTCTCTTTCTCAGGATTTAGAGAGTTCTTAATCTTTTATCCAGCATGCAATGAAGGTCTCTTTCTCAGGTTCTGGGGAGACCTTACTCATATAGCCAGCATGCAAAGAATGTCTCTTTCTAAGGTTGTGTGCAGTCCTGAATCTTCCACTCAGCATGCAATGAAAGTCTCTTTCTCAGGTTTTGGGGAATCCTTACTCCCATTTCCAGAATGCAATGAATGTCTCTTTCTCAGGTTCTGGGGAGTCCTTACTCATATAACCAGCATGCAAAGAAGGTCTCTTTCTCAGGTTCTGGGGAGACCTTACTCATATAGCCAGATTGCAATGAATGTCTCTTTCTCAGGTTCTGGGGAGTCCTGACTCCCATATCCAGCATCCAATCAATGTCTCTTTCTCAGGTGGGCCTTGGGAGTTCTTTCTCATATAGCCAGCATGCAACGAAGGTCTCTTTCTCAGGATTTAGAGAGTTCTTAATCTTTTATCCAGCATGCAATGAAGGTCTCTTTCTCAGGTTCTGGGGAGTCCTTACTCATATAGCCAGCATGCAAAGAATGTCTCTTTCTAAGGTTGTGTGCAGTCCTGAATCTTCTATTCAGCATGCAATGAAAGTCTCTTTCTCGGGTTTTGGGGAATCCTGACTCCCATTTCCAGCATGCAATGAAGGTCTCTTCGTAAGGTTCTGGGGAGTCCTTACTCATATAACCAGCATGCAATGAAGGTCTCTTTCTCAGGTTCTGGGGAGACCTTACTCATATAGCCAGATTGCAATGAATGTCTCTTTCTCAGGTTCCGGGAAGTCCTTTCTCATATAGCCAGCATGCAATGAAGGTCTCTTTCTCAGGATTTGGGGAGTCCTGGATCTTCTATTCAGCATGCAATGAATGTCCCTTTCTCAGGTTCTAGGGAGTCCTTACCCATATAACCAGCATGCAATGAAGTCTCTTTCTCAGGTTCTGGGGAGCCCTTACTCATATAGCCATCATACAGTAAATGTCTCTTTCTAAGTTTGTGGGCAGTCTTCTATTCAGCAGGCAGTGAAAGTATCTTTCTCGGGTTTTAAGGAATGCTGACACAAAAAGTATGCAACATGCAATGAAAGTCTCTTTCTCAGAGTTCTGAGGATTCCTGACACCAATATCCAGCTTGCAATGAAAGTCGTTTTCTAAGGTTGAGGGGAGACCTGAATCATCTATTCAGCATGCAATGAAGATCTCTTTCTCGGGTTTTGGGGAGTACTGACTCCCATTTCCAGTATGCAATGAATGTCTCTTTCTCAGGTTCTGGGGAGTTCTTACTCATATAACCAGCATGCAAAGAAGGTCTCTTTCTCAGGTTGTGGGGAGTCCATAATCTTCTATTCAGCATGCAAAGAAAGTCTCTTTGTTGGGTTTTGGGAAATCCTGACTCCCATATCCAGCATGCAATGAATGTATCTTTCTCTGGTTCTGGGAAGTCCTTACTCATATAGCCAGCATGCAATGAATGTCTCTTTTTCTGGTTTTGGAGAATCCTGACTCCCATAACCAGTGTGCAATTAATGTCTCTTTCTCAGGTTCTGGGGAGTCTTACTCCTATAGCGGGTATGCACTGAAGGTCTCTTTCTCAGGATTTGGGTTGTCCTTACTCATATATCCAGCATGCAATGAAGGTCTTTTTTATAAGATTCTGGGAATTCCTTACTCATATAACCAGCATGCAATGAATGTCTCTTTCTAAGGTTCTGGAGAGAACTGAATCTTCTATTCAGCATGCAATTAAATTCTCTTTCTCAGATTTTGGACAGTCCTGACTCCCATATTCAGCATGCAGTAAATGTCTCTTTCTCAGGTTCTCGGCATTCCTTACTCATATAGCCAGCATGCAATGAAGGCTCTTTCTCAGGTTTTAGGCAGTCCCGAATCTTCCATTCAGCATCCAATGAAGTTCTCTTTTTCAGTGTTTTGTGGAGTCTTGACTCCCATATCCAGCATGCAATGAATGTCTCTTTGTCAGGTTCCAGGGACTCCTTACTCACATAGCAGAAACGTCAAGTAGAATAAGAATAGAAGAGACTTTATTATAGTGATCCGAAAGAAGAGAGTCCGTGACCTGGAGAAGAGCAGTCTCAGTAGAGTGAGAGGCACAGACACCAGATTGTAGGGGTGGAAGAAGAGAGCGAGAAGAAAGAGGACACCTGAGATTAAACTACTCTTTTGAGCAGTATGGAGAGAAATGGAAGTAAGGAGATAAGCTGGAAATTAGAGGGGTCAGAAGAGTCAAGGGAAGACTTTTTCAAGATGGGAATGATGATAGCATGCTTGAAGGAAGATGGGGAAGTTGAAGTGGAAAGAGAAAGACTGAAGGCAGGTGAGATAGGGAAACACTTGGGGAAAAACAGTAGAAAAAAGGGGAGTGGCAATCGGATTGAGAGGAGAAGAAGTGGGATGGACACGAGTGAGAATTGAGCCAGTGTCTAGCTCAGTGAGAGGAATATACAAAGAGACCTGGATATGGAATGGGGGAGTTTGGGGAGGAAGAAGTGCGCAGAATGGCAGCTTAGGCAGTAAAGTAGTCAACAATATCGGTAGAGGAGAGAGAGGGAGAAAGAGACCAGTCTGGAGGATGTGGAGTAAGAATATTGTTAAAGAGCTGGAACGGAGATCGTGGGTGGTGAGAAAGTGACAGGGTGAGAGAGGAAAAGCAATGTTTTTTCACAGAGAGCAATACAGTGTCGTAGAGTGAGTGAAGAGATGAAATGAAAGAGGCAGAAGATTATTGGTTGAGTGAATTTTCTTCCATCAGCACTCAGCCTTTTGGATTAGAGAACAGGTCGATAGAATTGGTAGAGTTAACCAGGTTTTTGGGGGGGGGGTTTACATGAAGGAGACAATGAACGAGAAGGCTGTTGAGCGTCAAGGTTGGATAGCAGAGAAGAGCAACTCTAGGAAGTGGTGAGATCAGCAGAAAAAAAGTTAGTGAAGGGCGGAGGAGAGAAGCTAGAAAGGAGAAGGGATAAAAGGAGTGAAGATCACATCTAAGAAAAGAGTTGGGGGAGAAGAAGTAGAAGAGGACAATGGAGGGAAGTGAGGAAAGGCAAGGAGGGAGTGATCGGGTTGCTATGGAGTATGGGCAGTAATAGGGTTGTCAATAGGGAAAGAGGCATAGGTTGAGGTTGAGAGAGGAGCCAGAGCTGTAGGATGGGGGAGAAGGAAGTTGGACATGGTAACAGGAATCAAGGAGAGGGAGAGAAGAACGAGTAGAAGTGAGTTGAAAATTAAAGTCGCAAAGAAGAAAAAAATGATGGGGAAGAGGAAGAAGAAATGAGAGGAGGGTGTTAAACTCATCAAGAAAATTGGGAAGAGGACCGGGATGGTGATAGAGTGTAAGAAAGACAAGGGAGTGAGATTTCGAGAAGCAATATGCCAGCAGAATGTAAGAGGCACTTTATCAGTTGCATAATGTGCCCACACATGTCTGTGAATTAGCAGCATTGTGCTATTCTGGGGCGCTGGCATCAAAGCCAATGTTTTCTGGGGCCTGAATATATATATTGCACACATTCCAGACAATAGCTTAGAAAACTTGCACCAATGCTGGAATGTTTCGCAAGACTTTTGACCAGTTCAAATATTTCATTTGCACCGACTAACTAGTGCAAACAAAATGTTGCACCAATCGATCTGTGCTAATGACAGTGTTAAATTACCTGGCACTGGTGCAAAATCATATAGAGCTATTACTAAATAGTGTGGGAACTGCGCTGCATAGACAACAAAAAGGTACAAGTGCACATAAAAAAGCGAACGCTTCACATAGTGGCCCCTGCCAGCTGAACACATGTAGGCACTTGGGCGGCTGAAGGTGATGGATCAGGATTGCTAGACCATAAGATTCTCCAAAGGCACTCCTGGAAATCAGTGAAAGGCAGGCTTTCAGGAAAGATCTTTGTCAAATGCCTCCATTCCTGATTATGGAAACTGCGGACCATGGTTCTAATCCCAGCTTTTCCTCTATAACAGTTTGTGTGACCCTGGGCAAAGCACATTTAAATTGTTCTTTTATAACGTGCTAAATAGTGGGGACCAGCCGGGGATCCGAACCTCTGCTGCTATGCGATGCCTCGGAGCTATCCTCCCGGCCCTCTTCTAGTGATGTGACGTGGTTTTCCTTATATCCCCATGTTATATGTATCACATGTTTACCCTATCCATCCTGTCGCTTTATATACGCGTGTCACTATGTATGACCCGTGTCCTGCTCTTGTGCTTGATCGCAGGCACTTTACTGATAACCACCATATCACACTACTATGCTTACTCTCTCCTATACACCATCATTTAACTAGAACACAGCTATGCTATGACACATTCGGCCTAGCTGTTCACATACCCCACAAACACCTCATCATCCTAATAAAACACAGTTAGCAGAGCACATTCCGGCTATCTTATACGTCTCCTCAGGCCTAATGCAGCCAGAACTCAGTCTGGGTGTCCACCCTCCAGACTGAACACATCCAACTGATTTCCTCAGCGCCACACCTACCTCTAAGAAGCAGCTATCATGCAATAACCACACCAGCTTTTTCTCTCTCTCTCTCTCTCTCTCTCTCTCTCTCTCTCTCTCTCTCTCTCTCTCTCTCTCTCTCTCTCTCATACCCAGTGTGCATTGTATGTTCAGAAGGAACACACGTTTGAATTACTAGCACAGACATGTTTGATACATTGATGGTCATTCTTATGCTTTTTTGCAAAGTACCCAGAATCCTGAATTCAGGGCATGGATATCATTTGACCCTTAGCTCCGCCCTTCTGTCCCACCCAAACCGCTGACAATCCCCCACCATTTCCCCCCTCTTACTCCCTACGCACAAAGTTCCTGCAGTACATTTTGTAAATTTCGAGCACTTTCAACCAGGATCGGACTGGCCTATAGGACAACAGGACAGTGCCTGAATTCCATGCCCAATCTGCAAGTGTGGGCCAGTTTTTTAGGTCAAAATTAGCCTGTTTTTTTACCAAAGTGGGCCACTTTGATTAGTTAATTCACTACGCGGCTAGTAGTTTTGAACAGTGTTATTGAACACATATTCTTTCAAATGCAGAATTTGTAAAATATTTGACCAAAACAATTCCCCTGGGAATTACGCAAACATACGGTCTTTCATAACCGGAACTAATTACTATCCGCAACTGAAGGCCCCGTTTATGCCCCTGTCAGATCGTGCTGTCAACTCTAATAATACTTCCACCACTCGCCACCCTACAACTTCGCCAGCTTGTCTTGGCACCCTTGTCACCTTTCTCTTTCTCGTGCACAGTGATTGGGGCAAGTAGTGGCAGCAGGTGCTGCCTCTGCCACTTCTCACCAGCGTAGTTACGTGGAACTACGTAACGTTACCTGGGTCAGAGCCTGAGGCTCTCTGAGTGCGGGCAACTACTTTTGGAAGATTTGCTTTGTATGCTGCATGGAAGAGAGATTTGAGTAAACATCTCAGCATTTGTGGTGTCATCACTGACTCATGTCACGTGGGGAAAGACACGGGGAAGTGCGAAGAGTAGGGGCGAAGGAAAAGGAAAGTTAATTACAGTTTGAATGCGAGTGATTATAGACGATGGAGCTCTCAATGGAGCCACCATCTTCTCGAAGCTGCACCTCAACAAGGGGTACCATCAACTGGAGCTCAGTAAAATGTCCAGATACATCACCACTTTTGCCACTCATCTGGGCCTATATAGGTACAATCGGCCTAGCTTTGGAGTCTCGTCTGCAGAGGAAATCTTTCAATCAGAGATCCATAACGTGATCAAGCACATACCAAACTGTCTTAACTACAGTGACGATATTTTAGTATTTGGTCAGACACAAGAACAGCACGACAACAAACTCATGCGAGTGTGCATGGCTCTCGAGGAAGGCCAACTCACCTTAAACAAAGACAAATGTGAATTTAGGAAAAAGACACTGCGGTTTTTCTGTCACATTTTTTCAGAAAAAGGAATGACACCTGATCCAGAAAAAGTCAGGTCCCTCACTACCAGGAGGCCGGATACCCCTCAACCAGAAACCCCTGAACCGGCACAGTCTGGCTCCCCATGCAGCTCACCCAGCCCTAGCATTCTCTCCTACATTCTAGCACGCCATCACACCTTAAACTTATTTAAAATATGCTTCAAAAATGCAACGTAATTTTCTAAGAAACACAACCTCATATTCCGTACTTCAGTATTCTGGGGGGGGATGTCTTTCACATACGATGGAGGGACCACAAGCACCTCCTCTGCGGCCTCTTGGGAGTAGCCACAGTGTTCAGGAAGACATTGTTGGGCAAACACTATCATCTGAGGCGGTACAAAGACTGGGGGCCTCACTGCTCAGCCCTCTCAGAGGAGGTGGAGGATGCATCAGCCTCGAGGTTCCCCAGACAGACTAAGAAAGACATGTCGGGGCTGGTCGGAGTAGGTGGGAGTGGAGGTAAATGGGAATGGTGATTAGGGGAGCTGAAGGAAGGTGACTGGGGGTGAAAGGTGGAGCAGGATAGGACATAATAGCAAGGGAGGAGCAGATGGGAAGGGGAGATAGGTAGATTGATTTTGCAACACTATTTTCCTTCCTTTTCCTTTTGCTCTGTACCGTTTTTTTTTATAGAGTGGTACAAATGTATTTTTCCAGATCTGGGAAGACATTTTTGCAGGATCACAGATCAGTGAATTCTGGATCGACGCAAGCACTTTCTTTAGGGTGCCCCTAGACCCAAACCCAATGGAATTTGGGCCCCCTTATCACAAACCTGGCACACCCAGATTAATAGTCCTAGAGCTGGGCCTGAATGCGAGTGATTAAAGACATGTTGTACCCCACCTCTGGCCTCCGCCTCTTTTGTGTCTAGAAGTGAAGCGTAGCAGGTCCCTGGGACTAAGGTGGTCCACGAAGATATTACAGCATTCAACCGCTAAGTAGAACTGGACAAAGGCAATAAGCATGTTTCTAGCGTTACTCCTAAAATTCTCGGCTCTGATTGTAGTAGAGTCTAAAGTGAAGTGTCCCCATTAAAGCCCAGAGCAATACAGCATTCGCAGTCTGTTGTCAATATTTATCATAATGTGAGAGTAAATGGGGTGTTCGGGAGAATGTGAAAAGCTGTCAGGACAATCAGAGAGAGCAGATCCTGCCAGAGTGGAAGGGTAAGGCTGGGGAACTGGGCATGCTGATAGGGAGAAAGATTTGTGAATGAGAGTCCTCCTGCAACAGTTGCCATCCTACAACGCTGCGACGAGTTCCTGGCACAATCCGTAGGAGGATGTCTGACAAAAAGCAGTGTTAGCAACATGGGGACTAAGTGAAGTCTTGGAGCAGCAGCTGAGCTTTTTTCTATAAGAGAGTGTGGCCATGTGTTTCCTGGATGTTGGAGGACACGGAGACTGCTAGTGGGCAACCTCCCAGGAGGGAAGGTGTGTTTGGGATTTTGCTTTACAGGGAACATTTCAATATAGATTGTTGGATTGTTTTAAAGGTGTGCACCTTTTAAACTTTGCTGGCAACGTTATAGGAAAATCTTCTCTCTTGGGTTATTTTTCGAGTGGTGATTAATTTTTTGAAAGGCCAATACTTATTTGTCCTTTGCACTTCCTTTTTTTTTTAAAAAAAGGACCAACTGAATTACATTTGCAGATTTAACTTTAAAATGTTTTCACCTCCTCTATGTATATCAATGAGCCAGCCCCGCCACCCCTATATTTTTTTTTAGGTCTTGAGCCCTGTTGATTTCATTAACACATGAAGCTTTGAAACTGCTTACTCTCACTGGCTCATAGCCGTTCTGGTAACTAGGGTGTGCTTTGTTCACACTAAACTTTGCCCGGTCTGCCTCTGCCCCAATCCCTGCCATGACATCATTGAAACCTACGGTCACAGCAGTACACATTGGGCCTCATTACAAGCTTGGAGGTAGCCATGGCATTTTTAGCGGCATGGCTACCTCCAAACTCGGGTCCGGGTCCTGAAAAATGGGATTTATAAGGCCATTCCGACATTTGCGGGCCTGGTAAATCCCATTTTGGGAATGGGGAGGATGCTAACTACTGACCCGTTAATGACGGGTCCGTTGTTAGCATCCTGGTCTGCTCGTGGGTGCCGGTATGCACATCTGGCCAAACCAGAAGTGCATACCGCCACCCGCGAGCAAAGTCGTAATGAGGCCCATTGTGTAGGTATGTAGCTTAAAATAATAAAGATATTGCTTGGAGGATTCATTCAAAATAATCCTCCTTTCTGTGCATTGTTTATAGGATGTCTTTTGCAGGGTTTCCTTTCCGGTCTATAGATATAATTCCCTAAAGACAGTGGTCGAAGTGTATGAAAAGAAGTAGTGGAACTATGTTCCCTAATGGCCTGCACCTTTCCCGATAAACCCCATCACCACGCCCCTCCCATTCACAACACAAACACCAAAACACATGCTCCTGCTGTTTAGGGAAACGCTCAGTGCATTGCATTGAATGTGCAAGTTTCAACTTCTTCCTGTACTTTTATTTTAAAACGAAACCATTCCGGAACAGTTTCTTTTAAAAATAAAAGCATAGAAACTGTAACCCTTAATTAAAAGAAGTAGAGGAGCACCGCTGCCGACTGTTCCTGCCCACTTCGACCACTGCCTAATGATGTTTCTGTGTCTGGGGCTGGGCATGCTCACACTGAGGCTCAGCCCCTCTTCCTCAAAAATTCTCCAGAAACAAGAAGAAAAAGTGCCTTTGTACCCCATTCGAATGGCTGATGTTGCAGCCATTTTATACTTGCATCCATAAATGAGTATGTATGGTTCCTGGTAACAAACATTTCAATGTTAGGGTGAGTGTTATGAACAGTGATTTGGGCACCAAGCCATGTATCTGTTATATATTTGGAGATTCACACATACAACCCTGTTATTATAGACTTGTTCATCAGATTTATAGAGCTCTGATCACTGTTATATTCTTGAAATGCTCTGTGATTTAATGCAAAGCAGACAGGAACACTCATTGGTGCCATTTTTCTCCTTTCCCACTCATATAGGTATTTTGAAAGAGTGCCATAGGGGTGTATCAGATTATCTATTTTGGAATGATAACCTTATATCAGAAAATAATTCATCTGGTTAGTCTAGTATTGCCCCTTGTGAAATCCAAGTGAGGGGGTACAAACAGAACTCCTACAACACAGGGGCCAGGCCGGTGGCCAGTGGGCCCTCAGAGCTGGCAGGCTGGTCGCGCCACAGTGTGCCAGTACAGGCAGTTTGAAACTGCATTCAGGCAAGGCCTTTCCTAAAACCAGGTGAGAGAAGAAGCATTTAATTGGGCAGCAACAACTGTGTTTTCACATTAGACTTACATTACAATGTAATGAAACCAGCTTCATGTGTATAACAATGCTTTATTGATATTGAGGAGGGGTTTGGTCGCAGGACACAAAGGCGTAGTTTGGGACTGACGTGTGCCAGTCGTGGGAAGTTGTGGGGCGCTATTAGGGGGGTGGCGGCGGATGCATTCCAGTGTTTCGCCCTGGACACCAAGTTGGCTAGAAACTGCCCTGGTGCTTATTGAACACAATTTCATCTCATCTTTTCCCGGAACAGCGCTTCGAGGCAGTCTGGTCCATTCAGTGCCCTAGATAAATGCAACCAATGCAATGACTCACTCAAATCTCCTGCAAGCTTAGTGTGTGCGATTACTCTCTCGCCTAGAACTGATGTCGGAATTAGAATGCTGTTGAGCGCTGAGAGCATCAACACTGTGAAATAACATTTAATTACATTTGGGATTTTCTGAGCTCAGTGCATCCGCCCGGGTCGTTTACACAACAATAAGGACCGTCACTTAAGTGAAGGAGTGGGAAGAGGTTATAATGATGCAATTCAGAGCGAACATAGTCATCCTTAGCATTTAAGGATTGAAAAGCACTCCTTATCCAAATGATACTAAGAGAAACTCACGCTGTTGCCTTCAGCTCGCACCCTTGTCTGGGTCACTCGCCGTTGCGTCCAGCGTCTCCTTTGTTTCTCTGAGTAGTTTGACGGCTACCCCGGGTGTTGTCCCTGCTCTGGCCGCTGGCGCCCCTTTGCCTCAGTGAATTCTCTGCTGTGCTCCCCTGCCATTGGCTCTTTCCACTGGAGAGAGGTCGGCAGCTGTGGCGGTTCTGTGACCTTTCTAGCAGGCAGGGCTTCGGTGTCCCATTCTGTGAAGCATGCACCTGAACCTGGGCAGGGCAACAGGTACAGCCGGCTCGGCCATGCACCCAGCCAGCCTCTGGGCAAAAGCTACAGAGCTCTGGTAATTGTAGCGCTGGCGCCACCTAGTGCCGAAAAAACCAAACTTCAATCCTCCTTGCCAATACATTGTCACAGGGCGTCCTAGTTTGATGTTGATGGAGAAGTTGTCGGAGCCCAGCAGTGGAATTTCGGAATAGCTCCAGGGGGCAGATTAGCAAATCTTTGCACTAATTGTGACGCTTAGATAATACAATGGAGCAATCACTATTATTTAAAAATGATTTCACCAAAGGAAAATTGAAGCAGGATACTTTATATACAACTAGCAAAAAGTACCCCTTCTCCGAACGGGTTCTGTAAATAAACATGACAATACTCTCATCAACAGTTGAAAATCAATGATTCTGTACGTCTCTGCTTCGATTCTCTTATCGCTTGATGTGCTTTTCACCCTGAAGTAAACTACACTGAGAATGGGCGTGTGTGGCTAGTTGGCATATCCCGGAGCAGACGTTGTGGGGAGGTGAGAGCTGGTGTGCTTCTGTATACCGGGACCTCCTGTGCTCTCTCCCCAACTGTCGCGTCACCCTGGTGTGGTGCAGTTCGTTGCAGTGCAAATATCTCAGAAACCATGCATCCTAGGGCCTTGAACGTGATTTTCCTGGTCTCATAGGGATCTCAAGTTTTGTTCCTCGTGTCGAGACTGGTCCTTCTACGAGCACATTGTTATTTCGCCAATTTCAGGCAACTGTATCATGTGTGAAGGTGCTGAAATCTGGGTAAATGGGTGTGGTGTCCAAATGTCATTTAGCCAGTAATGTCCGATGGGTCCTAATAGGTAACTGTGCAAAATTTGGTGCACATTGATGAAATACTGTGAAATTGTATTAGGAACAACGCTTTGCCAAGCCACAAACCGTGAACCCACATACACATTTTGACTTTTGCTGAAATGCGGGGAATGGGATGGGGTGTCCAAATGTGATGTGGCCAGTAATGTCTGGGTGGACCTAACAGGTAACTATGCAAAATTTGGTGCAGATTTGTGAAACGATGTGGAATTGTATAAGGAACACCGATTCATCAAGCCACAAACACATTTTGAATTTTATTGATATAGATAGATATATAACATGAAAAGAGCTTAAGTACGCACATTTTGAATACAAAAACGGATTGGTCCAAGGCAAACAAACAATAACGCCATAAAAAAGACAGAGAGGTCTCGCTGAAGGTGGTGGGACAATAGAATTCTAAACATTTTTGGTCTCTTATCAATTCAAATTTCAATTCCCAGAGTTGTGCACAAAGTAATATAATAACAGAAGATACATGGCAAGAACATTTAAGTAAACAGTACACAAATCCAACAAGGAACCTGAAGGAGCCCCTCAGTGAAGGGCCATGGGAATTGAATTTTACAGTAGACTTAGTTGAGGAGGCAATCAAAAAAGCCTCATCCTCAGGAGCCGCTGGACCAAATGGGTTGACCAACCACATTCTAAAATCAAACATTAGAACATGGGCAAAGGTCCTACCAGCACTACTCAAAGAGATCAAAAGGTCCAAACCATTCCCAACATCTTGGAAAAGATCAATAATAATACCCATCTGCAACAAGGGAGATCAGGAAGATCCCAAGAATTATCACCCGATCTATATTCTAGATGCAGACAGCAAGATATTTGCGAGCATAGTTTTGAATGAACTAGAAACATGGACAGAGAACAAAGGAATCATGCCTAAACAACAAATCGACTTTCGAAAAAAGGGCTATTGACATCACTTAATGGCCTGTTAATGAAATTGATCCCTCAAATACTTTCGATACTGTCAACATAAGCCTGTTGTGGAGTTAGTTGCAAAAATGGGGATTACCACAACGACTGTTAGCAATTATTGTGGAACTTCATAGACACACACAATTGCAGCTCAGATTGGACAGGACAGCAACCTAAGTAACCCAATTATATCAGAAAGAGGGGTCAAACAAGGATGCCGATTGGCCTCGTGCCTGTTCAATTTTTATTTGTCAGATCTGTCCAAAAGCCTGGACAATGCTGGGTTTGCGAGTCTGAAAGTTGGTTAAGCTAAACTTATATGGATCACTTATGCAGACGATATTGTCCTCTTGGACTATACTCCCATAGGACTTCAACGCCTATTAGAAACTCTGGGAGAATATTCAGAATTAAATGACTTAATAATGAATCCATGCAAGTCAAACATTTTAACATTCATACAGCCACAAAAGCATGTTCAAGAATTCACCTGGCAAAGGAGAGGACAGACCATACCGGTAGTGAACAAGGTCATATACCTCAGTTTCTGTCTACAGAGCCATCCAATGATAGGTTTGGTTAATGCAAGATTTACAGCACAAAATAATGCAACTGAACGCACAAATGAAAACAATTCTTCACACCTACTGCAAATTTTCTCTTCTCTTGTTAGTAAAATTCGACACAGGAAAGATAGTCCCATCTTTTATCTATGGTTTGTACATAAACCCAATGACAAAGGGCATAACTGGGATAAATGTTCTACAGCTGCCTCAGCCTTTACCGATAACGTCACTAAGTTACGAGTTGGCATTGGAATCCTTAAAATCACAGATAGACTAGAGGGTGCTCTCATCATATCGAAAGATCATAGATCCACCCAATAACTCATTTCATGAAAATATAAAAGACATGCTAGGAGAAAAGGATTATCCCTACCTAGAAGATCTCAAAACACAAGTATCTGAAATTATGTTAAAATGTTAGTGTAACGATCACCTGGTATCCACGGCGACGTCACTCAGCCTGTTCTGACCTCTTACAACCTCGAACCCTTTCCTGGAGTCTACTCGACCGGAGACTGGGCCTGAAACACAGGATTGGTAGAGTTTAACTACCTATTGTCTCTGTGTGCTTGAATCCCTTCTTCCCCGGGGTCCAACCCCTCCCTTTGATCCACAGCTCACCTTGTATTCTTGGAAAGTGTGCTCTCCATCCTGCTTTCAGCGCAGGGGCGCGTTGCTTGATGCGAGCTTGTTGCTGCCTAGTTACTTCACTGGCAAGAGTCCGACAGGTAAGTATAATGAGTTTTTTTAACAGTTCTCTAACTTTTTACCTTTGCTTCCTTAGATGATGGCCGGCGTCAGGGGATGGCGACGTGCTGCTGAGATGAGTAGCGCTGAAGGTGAGTGAGAGCGCGATGCGCAATGCGATGCTTTTGTATTTGTAGTGAACTGAGTTCTTTTTCTGTGTCTTTTAGGTGCCGCAACGTTTTCAGCGTGGATGCCGGTTATGAAGAAGAAATGCGGGGAGTAAGTGCGGTTTGCGGCGCCTCCAGATGTTTCCACGCTAACCTGGAGTGTCTTTTCTCTCTTGCAGGTGGATGAGAAGTTCTGGAGACAGAGTACCCCCAGAGCGGCTGGGATTCAGGTAAGCATTTGAAGCTCGTACAGTCTTTAAAAAATAGGCGAAGATTTGCTGAATGCTTACTAATGCCTTTTTTCCGTTCTTTTCCCTTTTCCTTAGGAAGCGGCGTGCCGGAATGGGAATAACACCGCCGAAGATGCCCGCCGAACAGAAGGAGTGATGAATGATGGGCAGAAGCGCCGCAAGGTAAGGGCGTTCCTAACGGTGTTCTTGTTCTTGCAGGAGCTGAGCGCAGTAGAAAGATGCAGGCCTACTGGAGACCGATCCGAACACGGTGAGTGTCACGCTGCAGGTGCAGAAAACACAAAGCATGTTTCTCAGCCTGGGCGTGTCTTAAATAGTCTCTGGCTATCCCAGGTGTCTCTGGGCTGAACAACACCCAAAAGACTAGACTGCACATGCAGTTCTGGGAACCGAAATATGTGGGAGCATCCATCTTGTCCCCATCAATGCACTACAAGTCCAATCCCCAATGTTATCATATGGGAGTGAGTGAGTCTGGTGCCACAAGCGCCAAGTCTGACTCCAAGGGATGGAGAGGCCCTTGAGGACCATGTAGGTGATCGTGACCTGGCTCCAGCCTGACATCTTGGAGGGCTGGGGACATGATGGGCAGGAATCATGACAGTTAGAGGGATGAAACAAATCTCCTACAGAATCCCCTGAAGCTCAAAGAATCTGCAAAGAGGGCAGATTGGATTAATACAATCTCTGTGATACAGGGATCACAAATATACCAGTATAACCAAATTGACCTTTTACAATTGACCTTTTGTCCTAATTGACCTAATTATATTGGTCCTAATTGACCTTCTGCACAAATGACCTTTATGTTATTTTAAATATTTTATATATGTATTGGGTTGGTTTTGGATTATAAATAATATAAGGGGATTGGGTGGGGGTTCTGGATTGGGTGGGAGGTTGCAGGTGGTTTTCCCCTGCATATATGTCCTAATTGACCTTTTAAATTAGGTCAATTCTCCTGAGGTCATTTCTCCCGAAGTCAATTGTGAAAAGGTCAATTAGTATACATCCCCAATTATTATCATCATGTGACAAGCCCAGAGGATGTGTCCTAGGTATCTGAGATGCTTCCCGAATTCACAATGGATAACAGAATGTTTGAGATTCAGCCTTAATCTATTACCAACAAAGGAGATACTACACACAAGATACAAGGACATCTATCCAGTGTAACTTATGTGTTGACAAACAGGCACACTCCTTAAAACATCTAATGACAAAAACACAGAAACGTAGGGTAAAGAAAACTGTCAAGATGTGTAGACATAGATTGGTGGATATCTACAACATCCTTTTGGGAAAGACTAGTGTCAGGAAATGAATCAGGACTAACAATGCAGATTCTGAAAATTCTCAAGGAGCTAAATTTGGTCCTACTAAAGAAGAAAACATAAAGAATAGCACCCACAAAAGTACTGTAATAGTGATAATCCTTTTAACGATTTGGTGAACAAAATGAACTAACTCACTTAATCGTAATTATCATATTCTCATATACTTTCATATATTTTTAATGCATGTATGTAATCTAAATTAAAACCAACTGGAAATGGCCCAAAATGTCGCCCTCACAATTGCGACGGCGAAAAGCCCGATTTTTTTTTAAACACCCCCTTCACACCACATATACATGTGGGGGGTATGGGATATTATATTAGTATGGGGGCTTGAGGGAGTCTCCCCCCGCATATCTGTGTGGTGTAACGGGGGTTTAATGAAAACAAAAAACAACATTTTTGGCATTTTCGGTCGTCGCAATTGTGTGTGGTCGCAGTAATCACAAAGATCCAACTTTGTAAAAAGCTGTTTTACGACTATAACACAGTAATACATTTTTGTACAAATCTGTTTTATGTCATGCAGCAAACATAGTACAAAAACAGTCCAATTTATCTGTGCAGTAATGCAAATGTTTTTGGATAATATGGATTGTAAAAAAACCTGTTTGCTCCATTTTGCATCATCAAAGCATTTGCTCAATGTTTAGCCCTGGTGCAAATGTTAGATAATCTGCTCCCCAACACCCGCGTTTGTGACTTCCCTTGTGTGTGACTAAATTAAACTATTAGCATCAATGTGAGTAAAATGGTAGAAATTACCCAAGAAATGCTGACTCACTTCTCCAAACGTGGACATTAAATGCATTTCTGTATCCCCACCTCGTGAACCTACTATTATACATACTCCAAAATTCTGCAAACTGAAATCAAAATGAAGTTCTTAGACAAGTTATCAATAATCGATAACCCAGGGGTCTGTTTCTGTTGCCGAAGCAGGTGTGTTAAACATCACAAACCCCTCGGCTACTTGTGGACCATATAACATAAACTTTGCACTTGCAATTTTGGGGCTGCTTCATTGAATTTGTGCGCTGAAAAACGGGGATTTATGCGCCATTCTGCCCACAAATCCCCTTTTGTTAAACAGGGATTTGCGGGCAGAATGGCGCACAGATCCCCGTTTTTCGGCACACGAATTCCATGAATCAGCACCTTTGTACGGTATTGGCACTGGAGCACACATTTTCCTAGTGCCAAAAATCTCTGCTTTCAATGCTTTGCCCCAGTTCAAAAACGCATTGAAAGAATAGGTTTTTGCCACAGGGCAAACTCTGCCCCAGTGCTAAAACCGCGCAAAAAGGTATTTGCACTGGAGAAAAAGTGCTGTAAGGTGGCCCCTGGTTGGAACTATTATTCTAAGAGGACCCAGATTTTGGCACAAACCTGTCATGAATAGTTCAGGAAATGCTCAGTCCGATGCCCCTTTTCTGGGATTGTACTTGCTAGAAAGAGGGGGAGAATGTGTTGGTCATTACAGGCAGAGTGAGACTGTAGCGAGTGCGCCTCCATAACTGTCTCACTGTAAATTTCTGTTGGTGAGAGCAACCAGGGTGAAACGAACGAGATATGATCATGTTGTGAAAGTGTTCCACCAAAAGTCGTGTACATATCACAATATATGCTAATGTCACTTCCTGTAAGAAACAACCCTGTTTCTTATTCAAAATATATATATATATATTATTCAAAAAGGATATATATACATATAGGCAATTACTCTAGTTGCCTATACATACTTATCCATACAAAAATACAAAACATGTAAACAAAGCAAATTTCATAATATACAAAAACCTTCATTCTGGGTTAGTACATTTTTGGCCTGTAATATTATACCACAGCGTTTTTTCACACCCTTATGCCTGTTATGAGAGTAACTCTTTTGGTATGTGTTATGTAGGGTGTTGACTATTTTTAGTCACTAGATAAGCAGGAGTAGGAGGAAGCTTGTGGTCCACCTCTTTTTTGTTTAGTGTTATATACATTATTGACCACAGGCCCATCGGAAATATAAAATCACAAGGTACAACCTATCTTTACACATATCACAATATGCCTGAGAACACCAAGAAGCTAGTCTTCGAAGTCCCCAGAGTGTAAATTGAGGCGTAAAATCATGGTGTAAACTGCGTGTGCCATGAATTTATGCACTGTCACATGGTGGTCCTGTAGATAATTGCCCTTTGGCTTTTCGCCGGGAAAGCATAGGCGTAACACCATACGGTAAAGTGTATAAAACATGCATAATTTATGCAATGCAAACTACACCATGGTTTTTATGCATATAATGTACACCTTAAAATTATGCTGATGGGAATGCTACTGAAACAGTGCACCGGTTTCTACTCCAACATTGACTCCAAAAAATGCACCTTGTGCAAATTACCAGGTGCAAATTACAGCAGTACATTTGGCCATGTGCACATCAGGTAACACTCATCCTAAGAAGGCATGTAAACCCCACAACAAGACAGACATGCAAAGAGCCACCATTCAGGGTGTGGGGACTGCCTAAAAAGCACAGAATACAGCAAGCTCACTTTTGAAAGAAGCATGGACCGATACGTCCCATTGTCACTAGAAATCGGGAGCTAAGGCGAATGATCACCCTCGCACAGGTGGGTCAAAAAATTGCTGCACCCCACAGGAGCCCCCAGCCATGGCAAGCCATCAGCCTGCTGCCCAACACCCAGTCAAGGTAGCCCATCATCCTGCAGTGAAGGACCCAGTTCGGGCGGGCAATCAGACTGCAGCTCAATCCCCAGTCCAGACAGCCCATCAACCTGTAGCCCATCCCAGGCAGCTCATCAGCCTGCACCCATCCCCGAGCACAGTAGCAGTGCCAGGAAAAGAGGTGGGGCTTGAGAGCACGAAGTCCCTAATCACAGAGGGTGCTCAGGTCCAGTATTTTGCACCATGACTGCACAGACAAGCAAGTCCTCACTGGCTACCATATTTGGGCTCCTTGAAGAAATGAAGCACTACACAGAGCCGGATAGGGACACTGTTGCCTCCATTCCCTTATTTTACAGCATTCTGTGTTCCTGACGCATAACATCACTTAGTCCTGATTCTCACGCATCCTCTCAGAGGTCACATCTGCCATGATGAGATGGATGCACCAACACATTGCTTTCCAAACAGACCCTACAGACCTCAACCACATCAAGACAATACACGCAGGCTTGGACTGGCCTATAGGGAAATAGGGCAATGCCAAACCAAAAATGCAACATGCTAGTGTGGGCCAGATTTTCTGGTCAAAGTGGGCCACTTTTTGGTCATTGTTATGTTATGCTATGTTGATTTGTACCGCTACCAACCAGGGTCAGTCTCCAGGCGCTCATGTGTCTCTGCAAGAGAGGGGGGTGGGAGGTTAGTGGGGATAGAGTGAGAGGATAGGTTCAGAACTAGGGGGAACTGGCATCTGTGAGTGTTTTGTATGTGGGAGTTTGTGCGAGAGGCCTCATGCTTCGTAACCGTATGGGTAAGATTCAGTGCCTCAGGTGTGTGGTAGTATTTAGAGTTGGTTTTAATGTGTTGTGTGGGGTTGTGGAGTGTTTGGTAGTGCGTGCTGGTTAGCTAGTGTCCATAAGGGATCCAGTGTCAATGGACGCTGTAGCTGTAAGATAATCCGGTATCTTGGGCTGTAGTTGCTTTGTTGATGGTTTTATGGACTATGTGGGAGGTTCACTCTAGGTGTGCTTCAGCATCTAGAGATGCTGGGTGTGAACATATTATTTATTCTCAGTTTATGTGTAATGTGGCTAGTCCAAGGTCTGGTGTAGTCGCGTTAGTTATGTTGGAGGAGCAAGAAGGGGAAAATGGGTTAGTGAGTCGGTCATTTTTTAGGAGCCCATGGCACAGCTCTTTGGTTGCTGCTTGACGGTATCTAGCCAGGTTCTTGTTTGTGGTTCTTTGCCCCATCTCATCTCCTCTCTAGTTGTTTGTCTGTGGTGTTGTCGTTGATAGTGTTCTTTCAGGGTTGTCATTGTCTGCTGAATAGTCAGCTTTTGAACAGTTTCCTGAAGGTGATGTGGTCTTCTGTGGTTCTAACTTCTTTGGGCATAGAGTTTCAGATGTTAGCAATTAGATGTGAGAACGCTGTTCTGCCGAATTTCCTTTTTTCGTAGTGTTTTGCCTCTGTTTTTAGGTCGTTACTGGATCTTAGTTCTCTTACTGGGCGATACCAGCTGATCTTGTTTTAGAGGAATTCCGCTCCTTGTCTGTGCAAGGCTTTGTGGGCGATGCAGAGAGTGTAATGCATTGAGGGCTAGTTTGATAAGTTACTTCACCATGTGGCTAGTAGTTTTGTCCAGTGTTACTGAATAAATATTCTTTAAAATGCACAAGTTGCATCACTTTTTGTCAGAAAACTCCCCTGGGTATTCCTCAAATAGTCTCCCACGAAAGGAATGAATTGCCATGTTCAAATATTAGCCACTTTTTCATTGTGCCACAGAAAATTTTATGCCCCAGTCTGAACTTTATTACAAGAGGGAAACAGAAACTGGGTAGGAATATTCATAAATACAGGGATTGGTCCTGTCGGAAATTATTCAATTATGATTTATCATATTCTTATTCATTAATCAACTCTATGGAAATGATTCTGGCAATATGGATCCCATTAAATTCAATTAGGGATGTTTGAGGAATGAATTACTCACTTTATATGTAACCCTTGTTTTGCACAGAGTGCTCACAAGGGCAGTTTTTTTTTATAGCCAAAGAGAAATGTTATCTAATGTTTTTTAGCAAAATAATATAGCATCACACGAGTACAACATGTGTGATTGTGACTACACATAATTAGTGCCCAAATACTACAAAACATAAATAATTTTCCAACACATACATTTTAGGAGAGATGTGCATATACGATCTTCAACAACTTTTAAAGTGTATAATATCAAACAACAAAAGCAACATACCTCTCACTAATCTTGTACCGTACTTCAAAGAGCAACCTAAATAATTACAATAGCAGGGATGAAATAGGAGCTACATTTAAGCGAGTAATTAGTGTATCAGTGTACCAACCCTGTTGGAAACAAAATAAAGTAAGGGAAGCTGTAGTACCTTGTAGTACTACTTCAGACGTATTTGTGAATGGATGTATTTAAACGCCAGAGAGAACAGACAATAGTTCACCAGGATTTGTGTTCAGATACAAAAGGATGATTAAAATCAATAAGCTGTCTTCTACCAATGTAGACTCAGGTCACATCATTGCTGTGCACCTAAAATAGCATGATAGATTATGAAAACCTCTCTTAGAATTCATAGCACTCATGTATGTGGAACCTCACTTTACTTAATAAAGTAAGGGAAAGGGAGGACAACCTACCTCTCATTTCATGATTTAGACACAATGTAAACAGCCCAAACGAAGTATCTGATTCAGTTCAATTGGCGTTGGCAGATGTGTTGTATTTCCATAAAATGAGACTCTAAAGTGAACATTTACAGAAAGTAAAACCAAAGGACGAGGCTTCAACTTCAGAGATAAATAAATCAAAACTAGGTCATGGCTACAAATTGTAGTTGTGCTCAGCGCCGCAGGTCCGCAGCTTAAGTTGCCCAGTCGACGCTCACTGCGACTATGCCACGCTATCCTTTGCCATGACATTGGTGCCATCAGGCCTTTAAAACCAGCATACTGAACCTTCTGTGTTAAAGCCTGCGAAGTTCAAGGGCGCGGTGTTGAGCACAACAGGTCCGCAGGTTACACTGCCCCATCAACGCGCACTGTGACTATGCCATGCTATCCTTCGCCACAATGTTGACGCCATCATGACTAAACTGGCCTACTGAACCCTCTGTGGCAAAGCATGTGAAGGCCAATAGCACAGTGTTGAGTGCCGCAAGTCCGCAGTTTACGCTGCCCGATCAGCGCTCGCTGGGACTATGCCATGCTATCCTACACCATGACATTGATGCCATCAGGCCTTAAAAACCGACCTACTGACCCCTCTGTGGCAAAGCCTGCGAAGGACAAGGGCGCAGTGTTGAGCACCGCAAGTCCACATGTTACACTGCCCAATGAATGCTTGCTGCACCTACACCATGCTATCCTACGCCACAACGTTGACAATATCAGGCCTTTAAAACAGGTCTACTAAACCCTGTATGACAAAGCCTGCAAAGGCCAAGGGCGTGGTGTTGAGCACTGCATGTGTTTGGCGATTAAGGGGTTCAGTGAAGAGTGCGAGTCCACAATGCAGTTGTCAACCATCAGCAACCGAACAGTAAGGAAGGTGCAGGAAGGGTTACTCCTGCTCCCTGCTAAACTACCCGGCCTTTGCATGTACTTCCATTAATCCTGCTGATATTTTGTTCTCTGTCTTTGCGTAACATTAGGCCACCCCCTTAGTGGTTAGTCGTACTTTTTGTTTTATGTGCATCTCCCTCTCTTCTGCTGTGTTACTGTTGCTCTGTGAATCTGTGCCCCTTTAGGCTCCCTCCCACTTCTAGGTCACTGTCTATTGTATTACTGTTGATCTATGAATCTGTGCCCATTTCGGCTCTCCCACTTCTAGATCCCATTCTATTGTGTTACTTTAATCTGTGAATCTGTGCCCCTTAGGCTCTCTCTCAATTCTAGGTCCCCTCTACTGTGGGTTCTGTTGCACCGTTGTAGTTACTTTTGTACTGTTGTGTGCCACCTGTCTGCTCCCTTGCTACGACCCCTAGTGGGACCCCTCTCTGCCCCCCTTGTGCTTCCTGCATTGCGGCGTTGGTCTGTGCTTTTCTCCTTTCTCTTTTCACTCCCTTCTCCTCCTCTTCTTGCACCCTCTATGGTGCTTTCTGTTTCTCCCATCTTATCTAACTGCTACTCTATCTCCTATCGTATCCCTCTCATTAAGTCTGGAAGGAAGAAGTTCAAGAGAAGCATCCAACCCAGGCCTCCCTAACGCTGTTACCTACATCAGTGCTTCCCCCAGACAGCCTCTTACCAACATCCTCTTTGTCGTTCCATCACCAGACCTGTGCACCCTTCATATGGTCTCGGCTCTTCCTCCAATCTCTTACTCTCCCATCAATGGTGGCACTCATTGGGAGGCCCTCTTGGCCTCATTCTACTCCTCCAAGATCACCATTAATGTCTTTCTGAATGGTACTGTCTTGGTCCAGGGCCCTCAGCCCAATCTCCTCCTGTTTGATATGCTTCTCCCGCACCTTTTCAACTTCCTTCCTTCTCCTGCTGTTACTACGAGCACCTTGCTTGCTCCAATACCAACCCCTGCTTCCACCACTGCCCACCCTTGAGCCCCTCATTCACTTCCGCTGAGTGCACCTTAAGCCTGTAACCCACCCCGGAATTCTTTCAAATGTGGCAAACTGCTCCACGCCGCTACTCTCAATTCTCACCCTGCTGTCAAACACTCCTTTGACATGTGCCACTGTCTTGAAGAGCTTGACCTGGATGTCCTCACTCCACCAAGACATGGTTCACGGCCAGCTCTGTCACGAGTTGTGACACTCTCCTCCCTGATGGCTACAAGATCCTCTCCGAACCCAGAACTAACCGACCTGTCCGTGCAGTAGCTCTGATCTTTCCTGAGTGGCCCCCTGCTTCTGTCATTCCTACGTAGGCCTATTGCAGGCTCCCTATCTCTCCTGCCCCCTCAGACTGTGGCTACTATATACAGGCCACCAGGTCAGGTTGCCCTCTTCCTCTCTGAGTGGGCTGACTTCTCCTCCCCTTGCCTCTAGCTCTCAACTTCTCCTCAGAGACCTCAACATATCTCCTCGGGGCTTTTCCGCAACCTCTAAGACAGGCTCTCTTTCCATTCTGCCCTCTTGTCCGACACACTCTGTCAAACATACTTTAGATGTTCTCATCTCCTCAGACATCCCCCTCTCTAAGCCTCTCCCCACTCCTCTCTCTTGGACTGACCACTTTCTACTTTCCTCTCACCTGAAACTCTCTATCCCTCAGGCAAAGCCCAAGCCAGCACTGCCACCTACCTTCGCGGTCATTAGGCCCATGAAGCATGTGTCAGTGGATGGTTGTAGGTCAAATGGTCGAATCTAAATGGTCGACAGGACAGATGGTCGACACCAAAAGATCGACAGGTCAAATGATCGAATTATTATTTATTTTTTTCACATTTTTTTTTGGGGGGGTGGTCCCCCCAAATCCCCTTTTTTTGCTAAAACCCCCTTTTTTTCCTAAACAAAAACCTAAAAAAATATATATAACTAAAAAATAATTCAATCATTTGTCCTGTCGACCAAATCGTGTCGACCATTTGTCTGTCGATCATTTGACTAGACACCTCAGTGATACCATTGCCTTTACTTTCTCAGCTCCTCCTATTCATGCAGATGACTCACACTCTGACAAAGCCCTCTGTAATATGCATCTATCTATCTCCAACACTCTGGAAATGCTTGCCCCTGTCATGAGAATCCAGCTGAAGCCTACCTCCAAGTGCAACTCTTAGTATGACTCTGACCTCGCCATCCTGAAACGCAAATGCAGGGTAGCTGAGAGGAAGTGGAGGGCTTTGAACGCATCCTCTGACAAACTGGCCTGCCACCTGCTCCAAAGGCAATACAGACTCTCTGTCCTGTCCAAGAAGAGAGCCCACATTCATGTCTGCGCTGCTGCGGCCTCTAACAATATGCCCAAACTCTTTAAAATTGGCAAGGAATTGGCTAATCCAGCTGCAATCTCTACCTCTCCTGCTCCCTCCCAGGCCCTCTGTACTGCTCTGGCCCTCACTTCACCTCTAAAAATCAGGATATCCTGTCCTCTATCTCCTCATCCTCTTCCTCTCCTTCTTTCTCTCTCGGCCCCCCTTTGGCCAACTCTCCCTCCCCTTGTCCTTTCTCCTCTTTCTCACTGACAACACCTGACGAGGTTGTAGAGGAAGAGCCAAATGCCCCTACTAGAAGCTTTGCCCCATGTTGCCTATATGTTGGGAACCGGAAATTGTGACACATGCAGTACCAGTGGGAATGCCTGTACCGCAAAGAATTCTTGAAACAAGGTATCCATTGAGAAAACCCTATATGCATTATCAAAGAAATTATGGTCTTCTTGACAAAGACCCGGAAGAAGTGTGAAAATGGATGAGAAAGAGGAGTGGTGACATCATGCAGAGCACAACTGACGCACCCTGGAGAGATACAAAAGACGAAAGAAATGAAGCAATCTATAAGATCCGAAGAGGAGGTGTCGAAGTTAAGCAACATTTTGGGATCTAAATGAAGATGCTCGTGCAAAGAAACGCTGAAGAAAATGTAAAGTCATTTTACACTTGTACATATACTGCAACGCAAGTAGACGAAATAATCCTGTGGCTGGCTACGTAGTGAATAGATTGTGGCGATGTGCCAATGTATATACATTGGAATATATAGATTGTGGATGTTCCACGATGCACTTTAGCAAGACTTGAACCCAATGAATGGAAAGGGCTTGAGTGTGGCACAGTTGTAAAATAGCTAATGGCGAAGGAGAATTTAAGAAAGGCTGGCTGGCCCAGCACCAGGAGCCGAGGCCACCGTGAGCCTGGTTGGCTGTCAAGAAGCTACATGAACATGAAAAAGAAACAAACTTCGGTTTGAGGTGGGATGAGGAGTTCATTATTTATTAGTACTATATGCAACAAAGAACTCGAAAACGTGCTCTCCAGTCACATGGTCAGATGAAAATAGACTTTTGGTCGAGCTACACCGAACCCAGAAGATAAGACCATGCCACACTCCCTTTTATTCTCAGGCACAGAGAGCTTCTGCAAGGCCAAGTTCAAAGCTTTAATTGAATGGCAGACCGCAAGAGTGATAATAGATGTTGGGCTAATTGGGTAGGAAGGCATGACCAGGCAGACCCGCCCAGCACCTGGGGCAACCAGCTTGCGTACTGCTAGCAAGTAGAATATTCCAGAAGGGTACAAGCGTCCCAACCAATTGTAGAGGCCCACATATCAGAAAGCCCTATAGCTTGTGTGGCCAATGAATCATCATGTATTTTGTGACGATGAAGATGACTTCCACTAGAGGAGGGCTTAGTTGTCCACCTGATGTTAGAGACCCAATCACAACCCCTGTCAGTATGGAACATATACTTAGATGTTCCCTGTAAGCCTATCACATCCCCAAGTAGGTTTTTGTAGTTTGCCATGTAGTGTGACATCAATGATGACACATTTCTGCTATAAAAGTAATGTTTTTTATGTGATGCGTTAAGATCGTGCTGTGCGACATCTGTTGATGTCCTTTGTTATTCTCTGTTTTAGATAATTGCCAATAAAACAGTATTAAGATTTGCCAACTTCCTGACTCAGTTTGATTATTGATGTATGAGTAAGTTCTGCATCCCCATCCTTCTTTAAATGTTGCTACCTCATCTTAAAGGGCCACAGAACCCGGTGTTAATGTGGTAGCAGAGATAGGATGGTTAAAGATCCGTTGACCCAGTAGGCTTTTAAGGGTCGTGGAATATTGGATGTCCTCCGCCATTTAGCTGGAGGACCACAGGGCTTCCTGTGGTTAGCGGCCGAAAATAAGTTCTTGCAAGACATAACGAGATAGGTGGGACGGTTCCTCTTTTACAAGAATCCCCTCCTGGTTTCTACAGGGAGCTGAGCGGACCAAAGGCGATGGTGGCCGGTTGAGGAGGCGACGATCCCGAGGTTCAGGAGCTGAAAAGCAAATGGTGAGTAGATTAAGAAAGGTGGCAAACAATGAATGAGCATTGAGTGGAGGAAGTGATAAAGGGAAGAAAGTAACAGAGGGTTGGTGGGGTATTTAAGTTAACGGTGAAAGAGCATCACATAGAGGTATGCATATGTGATGAGGAGCGTCACAGGTTAAGCCCATAATCCTACGTTGAAGGAATGTTTAGAAGGAGTTATTTCAAAATCCAAGTGGATACATAGGCGACAAGGGAACAAGGATTTGGTAAACAGAATAACTCACACCCCCATCGGGGGAATTTTTGGGGCAAGAATAAGCAGTAAAGAGCGCTGAGAAGAGATGTATGTTCGGGCCGGCCAGTTTGTCTGTTTGTGTATTGAATGTATTTTATGTATTAAGGAAACAATGAGATGTCGAAGAGTGACAAATGATATATTGTGTTAAGAGGTTGAGAGTAAAATATTGATTTAGTTAGTCATTAATGGTATCGACTGAATAGGTAGATTGAAGTAAAGTGAGACATAGAGGTTTGGAGCAGTGACGATTGGTGCACATTCATATTTCATTGTTTTTCTGGAAAGTATTTTCTGTGTAAAATAACGGTTAATATTGACAGTCGATTGTGACTTGTCATGATGGAAGATGTTACTCTGCTCATGCACCTGTGCAAACAGTTGCCAAAACACTCACCCAAGCTTAAGCAATATAGTGCAGAATGGGTTAAGGACATGGCAGACAAAATGTTCATGCAATGGCCACAATGGGGATCACTGTCAAAAGCAATTTTGCAACACATGACTACATACTTGCACGCAGCGTACGCAGGGAAGAAGCTGGAGAAAAGGCTAGCTAGCCTAGAGCTTTGGAAAATGTACCAGGAGGAGCGGGAAGACCCGCCTCCTGAAGACTGGATGCTTAACCAGTGTAAAGAGGGGGGTGTTAGGCCTTCTGCCCCCCTAGCGTGCCTGAAGTAAATGGCGATAGTACGAAAGATGAAGGATTGTATCCGGTGAGGGAGCTTAAAGCAGCGACAGGATACAGTAATCCGATACATGAGCCGCCTTCATGTAGCAGTGATGAGACCCCAGAAAAAACTCCAGAAAAGGATGTGATCTCTAAAGTCTTACGGGTTCAAAGAGAAAAGTGAATGACCAAGTGTGACCCTAGATCAAGAATGAGAAATTAAGAGATGCAAGGGAGAAAAAGACAGAGCTGATGAGATAATGCTCATACAGAACGAATGGATGGGTGGTCAGATATGGCTCAAACTTGATGGGAAGAGTTTCAAGGAAGTACGGTAAGAGGAAGATCAAGATGAGCAAGATAAAAAAGAAAGGGAACAAGAGAAGTGATTGAAAGAAGACGAGTGCAAAAGAAAGGGTAGGCAAAGACGGGAACAAATGTATCAGGAAGAACAGTTAAGAAAGGAAGAGAGAGCAGAAGAGCAAAGAAAATATGCCTACAGGCAAAGAGCAATCGAAGAACGAGATGAAGAGGTGTGTAGGGTAAATGAGAGGAGAGAAGCAAAAAAACAGGAAGAAGAAAGAGTTAGAGAGGAAGCAAAGAAACAAAGGGCATTTGATGAGGAAATGCAACGAAAGAGAAAACGGAGGGCACGCAACATTTATCGCATTGAGAAAGAGCTAATGGAACCGAGTCCAGTAGTATTATGGGAGGATATAGAGGAGTTTCTTCCGTCACAAGATGCAATGCCAGGACCCTCTAGGGTAAACCTAGAGGAGAATTTTGAGTTAGGAAGTATTGGAGACAGAATCGAGAAGGCTTATCAGGAAATGAGGACAAAAAGTGAAACAAGAAATAAAGGGAAAGACGATCGATCTGAAATTGCCCAGTCACGATGCAAGGAGGGAAGCTTGTTTAGTCTCAAGCACAGAGCATTGTCTTTGGACAGGCTGACTCTAAACAGGGATGAGAACGATGACAGTCATATTAGTTGGGTACAAGATATGTCAGACAAAGACAGGGAAACCTTCCGTGGGGGGTAGGGTGTTGGTGCATGCTGTCCCGAAGGGTGTTTTCAGATTGATAAAGAAGTGTGGTGGTCGGATTTAGACCAGCCTAAAGAAAGGACGGCAGAGCCTATAGCGTACCCAGAGCGACATAAAAGGCGATCTCATTGTGAGAGGGGGGAATCGTCACCATATGTGAGCAGACCGAGGTCATTACTGAGAAGAAGGCGATCAGGAACCATTGTCCCTACTATTAATAGGCAGACCATGGAAGCCCATTGTGATTTTGCAATTTAGCAATTCCCCTTGTTAGAAAAAGGAGGGGCCAGACTGCGGTATATCCCATAGCCCCAGATGGATAAGGACAATTTAAGATGCAAATTTCCCAGTTTAACATCCGGCGGGGAAATGGATCTGTGAACTGTAAAAAATGACAGGCGGAAAGGGCTGATGACATTTGGATGAGAGCAGGATACTCAAGTGTCACAGCACAGAATACGGTGCATGATGGAGCGCAGTTTAATAATTGCAGAGCTTTATACGAGGGGGTGACCCTGTCCTCAAACGTTTTTACTCTGCAGTGGTTTGTTGCAGTGATAATTTAAACAGACCTCCACATTAGAGGTAATACAACATGGCAAATATGCGTTACTGGAAGAAGGTACTGATCCAAATACTGGAGATAAACTACGGTGACCTTTATTTTAATTAGGTCACACATGTAGATATTGAAAATAAAAAGTAAAGGGTCAAACATTACACCAAATACACATGTTGTGTTAAATCAATAACATATTATTCAAATGTTAAGTACACATCGATTTGCAAAGGAACATGTGCATTGGTGACAGATGGGCACTGAATCTGACATTTCCAAATAAAATAGAAAACCAAATTCTAAAGTGTCCTGTGAAAAATGAACTGAAAATTCAAAGGCGCATCTGCAAAATTCATGTGGTGTGTTAACACTGTACAATAGTGTGGTATTGTTTTTCCTGTACAAAGTTTTGCTAAATATTACTTCATATTTGACAAAAAAACAATGAATTTCCACAGTTGAAACAATATTATGTGAAAATCAAAGCAAGGGACACCGTTAGAGCCAGAAGTTTTTCACTATGGGGTACGCATTTTGTTAACATGGTTACCCGGTTTAGTGGGCAAGATTATGAGAATACCTGATGAATTTCTGTTTAGACCACAGATGCCTATGGATGAAGAGGGGGGACAATTGTTTCCCTTAAAATTGCAGGCAGCCATAGTGTGAGGGGAACTGACCATGCTCGAAGGATTTGATGATGTGGGCAGGCCATGGAGAACAGTGATCACCATTGGGGAAGGATATAGTTTGACCGACATCACTCACGAGGATATGTTTAAAGACGACTCACAAGATGATTAAGTAGTGTTTGAAAGGAGCATTAGGTATTGGATCAGGATAGAATTAAAAGGTATTCCAGAGCGAATGATGATAGTGTGACAGTGTCCCGTGTTTTTTGATGAGGATATAGAGAAAGTGCCAATTTCTTTATGGAGTATGGGCCCTTACGACAAAGGCCTGTTAGAGGGGGTGGGAGAAGTCAAGATTGAGTTGAAACCAGGAGCAGTTTTACCTCGAGCAAGGCAGTATTCCATGTCTCAAGAATATATCGTCTATGATGGAATAAGGCATCTTAGTGATGTCAGAGTCACCAAGTAATACTGCAGTGTATCCTATTAAAAAATCAAAGGGTGGGTCATGGTGTTTAATTCACAACATGAGACCGATTAACCAGATTGTAGAGGCAGAGTTTCCTCTAGTTCCGAATCCTGCGATGATTTTATGTAGTATTCCCCCAGAAGCACAATATTTTACGGTGATTGACTTGAAGAATGCGTTTTTTCTTCTCAATCCTGTTGCATAAAGTTTCCCAAGATCTTGAAAGACCAAAGAAATATCGAGGATTAGTACCACAAAATGAAATATATCAATCACGGGTCAAAAGGTACAAGTATCTTCATTTCTGTACAGATTCAAAGCAAAACAGATAGCTATCTGGCTCCTAACACCTCGCAGTGTGTACCAGCAGACACAGTGAGGGGTGAGAGTACTGGACATCTTAATGCAAGCTCTTTTATACATTATTCCAATCATTGTCCAGCCCCTGTCCAAACTAATGATTTACATGCTAGGGTTTGTGCCCAGTTCACATGACAAATATGACAAAATTGTTTAACATATTTAACAAGTTTGCTTGTCCATGAAGATACAATGGCATTATTGGGTCTCCGGCTCATAGTAAGCCTAGTTTCAAGAAAGAACACAATATATTACAACCAAAGCACACGGTTTGAGTTTGCTCTACATTGTTCCGTTGTTTAGATGGGGATGAGGCTTGTGAGCGCAGACAACACTTGGATTGCAGTTCATATGAGTCACAAGGTTTCTTTGCACAGAACAAACAGTCTGCTCTCAGCAGCCCAAATGTTGACGTAACTCAAAGGTCGTTCGGGTCAGCTGTAGTTGAAAACACAGTCCACCATTTTAGGACACAAAGCAAGAGTTCAAATCAAAATGACGGATAGTTCTTAAAATGGCGGCGAAGTTGATTAGAAATCGGAGCATTTCAAACGCGGTTTTCTGTACAACGCAAATGGGTTTAGGCCAATATTCATAACAAAGCGGTATTATATGAATACAGTTTAACAATCTTACATCATTTACATTCTGTCAGACCAAGTTGAAAGGTACATGTTTGCCCCAGAGATACTGTGAGTCTCCATCAATCTTTAATATGGTCCTTGAGATGGACCTAGCAATATTGATTTGTCAAGCGTTGTGCGCAAATACATAGATGATATTTTAGTCTGTAGCATAAGAAAGGAAGAGTGCAGATGAGACTTGATTTAGTTAATGATTATTTTAGCAGATAAAGGATATAAAGTGGATAAAGAGATGTTGCAGTACTGTCAGGAAAAGGTCAGTTAATTTCACTTGAAGGGAAAAAAGTTACACCTGCAAGAGCTGAGGAGATCATGAAAACGTCAAAACCGCACATGATAAAGCAAATGCAACACTTTCTAGGACTGTGTAATTATGCTAGAGCATGGGTATTTGATTATAGTTCATATGCAAGACCCTTGTTCCAGGCCCTGGAGAAGGCACAAGTGAGTAAGGAAAGAATTGAATGGACTGAGGAAATGAGGGAGGGGTTTGATGAATAAAAAAAGGCAATTTGTACAGCTCCAGTTTTAGGAATTCCCAATTATTCGGAGGAGTTCTTTTTATTCTTGCACACAAATGGAACAGTTATGACAGCAGTACTCACACAGAGAACTACATTGGGGTACAAACCCTTAGCATACTATAGTGGGATTTTGTACCCAGTTATGAGGGGTAATTTCCCTTGCGAACAACCGCTGGCAGCGGCCCTGTTCACCCTTGAGAAACCTGCAAGCATAATGATGGGGTTTTCCATGACTTTAATTGTGGAGCATACTTTGTTTGCTGTTTTAGAGAAACCTAAGGGTACACTGACATCTCAAAGAGCTTCTGCTTATGAGGTGGTTATGTTGAATCCAGCTATCAAAATAGGCAGGTGTAAAATGGTGAATCATGCCACGTTTGTAGCTGAACCACTGGCAGCGGATGAGCAAGTGCATGATTGCTCAAACTACAAGGAATTCTATGACGAGATCCTGAGGGTAAAGGAAAATGCTCTAGCAGCTGGGGAGGTTCTCTTTATTGATGGTTCTTCAAAGATCGATCAAACCGATAGAGAAAGGCATTCAGGCTCAGCTGGGGTAAGACACAGAGCCAACAGGGAATTTGAAGTGGTAGCAAGTGTGAGACTACCGTCTGATTTTTCAGCACACGCTGCAGAATTGGTGGTACTTATTGTTGCGCTTGAGAATCATTCAGGGCAGGAAGTGACAGTGTACAGTGACTCCACATACGTGACGTCAACTGTGCATGCAGGGCTAGCACGTTAGAAAAGGAGGGGCTACCTATGAGCGGATGGCACTCCAAGCCACAGACGAAGAGGCCAAAAGAGTTGCATATTGTTCTTATTCTTAGTTTTTATACACCTAATGTGAAAGAAAAAAATTGTTGAAATAATGGTTGTGAATGAAGGGTTTAACCATCTATCACAAACACAATTAATGGAAGTTCAAGATGGAGCTCCACAAGAAGAGAAAGAATTGTGGACACTCAGGGGTGTTCTTTATCCCCTCCCGAAGCACTGTGGTGACAAGACAGGCATCACTGGTAAACCGATGATGCCTGTAACCTCAATAAGGGTGGATTTAGAACAGCTACACTACCCTGTGCATGTTACTAGGGAGAGCCTCGAAGCAACCATTGTGGAGGACTGGTTCGAACTGAACCTGTTCGAACACGTTGCTTTTTATGTAGTGTATTGCATCATATGTTGAACGCTTACTGCTGGGGACACGCTGTGAACAGTCAGAGGAGTAATTGCTTGACCAAATGCTCCTCTTCAGCCTTTACATACTGACTATGTTAATTTTCATCAGGTCTATAATGGATACAGGTATATGATAGTGGCAGTGTACCCGTTCTCGAGATGGATTGAAGCTGGTCCATGCACACATCCTATTACCACTTGCACTGCAAAGTTTTTAGTTCAAAAAGTATTCCCTAAATGGGGAGTATGTGAGGTGTTCAGATCAGATAATCGACCCTATTTTGTGAATGAGATATTCAAAAAGATTAGCTTATTGCTCAGCATTAAACACAAGTTTTCTTCTGCTTATCACTCACAAGTGGGATATGTGACAGACTCAACGGTCTGCTCAAAGAGAGAATAGCAAAGTTGAAATTGACACTGAAGAAGGGGTGGCTGCATTGCCTGCCCCTTGCATTATATGCATTACGAAATCAGCCTTGCTCTGACCACCACCTCACACCTCTCAAACTAGTTACAGGGAGGCGAATGAGAACACCTCTGACCCCTCCATCGAGGACTAGGAGTGATGCCCAGACAACTGCAAAATTGTTATGAAATGAGTTACGTGAGTACTTAACATGTATGACCGCTAGTATCTCTGTCATTTCAGATTAAGTCAAGCAAAAGGCGTGTCGGTCTCAGAACACAGATGAAGATAATACAGCAACTGGACTTGAGAAACTATGTGTTCCTGAATTAATTGCTGGAGATAAGGTTCTAATAAGGAACTTCATGAGAAAGTGGCACAAGACCAGGTTTAGTTGCCCTTTTGTCGTGAAAGACATTACTCCTTCAACAGTAAAGGTCCAAGGAAGGCAAGCTTGGGTACACCTAGGATATGTGAAAGTCTATGCTGGAGAGACCGTCGCACCCCCCATCACATTCGGAAGCAAGTCAAGCAGAAAAGTTCAGCATGTGCAGACTCAATCGATGACGAGGAAGAAGGACGCAATGACTATTCAGTAAATAGACAAAAGTGTACATTTGGACTGTGGCTCCTCTGAAACACTCCTTTAGATATTCTAGCAGGAAGTGAGAGGGTCACTGTCCTTGAGCCACAGGAGTTTGTTGACATTGGACTTTGGAGTGCTGAAGTAAATGGAAAAATGCCCGATTTAGACTTTCTGTTTGACTGGAAGAGGGAGCAGTTCCCCGACTCGTTTCTCACTGAGTTTCTCTTTGGAGGTGCCCATGGTGCTGACAGATGTTGATGTACCTTTATTCAAGATCCTAAAAATGGCCCAGCGATTAGACGTTTATTGGCAGCAATTATAGAAAAAATCTGACAATTACCTGAGCATCTCTTCGAACACACAGATGGTCATATCTAATGACGATGCCCACAAACTGCTTGTCATGATCTTTTAGTATTTGCTTCAAGTTCACCCTTATCTTGTTTGGCGCAACACCAACATTTATGTGTTTATACAAGATCCTATAAATCGTCCTGCAATCAGCCGGTTACTTGTGGAGATTATCGAGCAAATCAGGCAGCTTCCTGAACACCTGATAAATTTGCCTGAATAAAAAGAGTTTTACCTCCCTTGAAAGTAATTACAGGCAAAAATGGGGTCTATTGAGCACATTACAGTTCCAGAAAGTGAGCAGAGTCAACGACGTGTGGAGAGACACCAACGGTGGAGCCTAATGTATTGGTGCATAATCTAGGCATGTTCAGCATCCATTATCGCTTTTCCATTTCTATTGATCCACACTATCTACTTTGATGGTTCCAAAAGGGAAGGAGTCCCATTGATCCTTCCCACTCCAGTCACCTTTGCAAAACTAGACACTGTAAGAAGGCCAAGGCAGTATGTGATTGTCCCTACACCAGTAGCCCATGTCAAGGCACCGGTTTCTGTGACAAGTGCCCCTATGATTCCTCCAGTAGGAAGAATGTATACCGATGTATTTCATGAGTTGCTTATACGAGCTCATCTGGCAAGAAAGAGACATAAGAGAAGTGCAAGGGAGGATGATTATGAATTAAATGATTATTTAGAAAGTACAGCACATTTGGGGAATAACATGTGGTATCAGCACATGAAAGAAGTGGGAAAAACACTTCTAAGGGGATTGCTATGTATATTTACTCCTGCCTTACACTATGGGAAATTCTAAGATATTCATAGCTATTGAAATAGATGTTTAAACAGCTCATTGCCTAACTCACCTTGCACTCTGTCATATAAGAGGTCAATTCAAGGGTCGAACGGCATCCTTGGTATGGTTGACAGAATGGTCAGCTCCAGATGAAGTGATTTATGTTCAACATTTAAAGACAAGAGAAAGAGCACACACCAGAAATCATGTGATAACATATGAACAACCAGGCAAGAAGGGAGCTGGAATCAGATGGGATGTAAACAGAAAGCTCAACTGCCAAGAGAAGACTGATGAAGAAGTTTGAAGCTGCAAGAAAAAAGGCCTGATGTGAATCTGGGGGACAGTACTTTCTCCAGATGGCTGCGAAGAAGGCATAGTCATATGCAGAGCTGTGACAGTAAGTGGTCATCACAAGGCAGCTATCGAACGAGTGGAAAATGGATGCAAATCTCTCTGACCAAGGCTTGCAAAGCTGTAACTGTAACTTCTACAGTCCCTTGCCTCCTGGCCCTTACCCAGAGCTGAACTGCTCTGGTTCCACTTACTCAGAGCAATGCTGCCCTGTTTGCCCTTCCTTCTCCTTGGCACTTCCCCCCTCCCTTTCCCCTTGCAATTCACATTCTCACACTTGCACGATTTAAATGACACATGGCCTAGTAAGATTGTTTGTCTTGTACTCCCTCTCTCTACCCTCCCTTGTCTTATCGCACCTAGAAACACTTATAATATAAGATGACTTATCATATCATATCATATCATAGACATTACTCTGGAGCCTAGGTGAAGTCTTGGCTATTTAATCATCGATTTTTATGAGAGCGTAACCTAGTTTTGATTTCATTTATCTCTGAGGTTTCAGGATGTTGTCAGCCCTTTCCCTTAATTTATTAAGCTCTTGAAGTTGTGATATACACACACGTCTCTCCTAAAATGTATGTGTTGCAAAATGAATTATGTTTTGTGGTATGTGGGCACTAATTCCATGTAGTCAAAATCACATATGTTGTACTTGTGTGAAGTTTATATTTTGCTAAACAAAACATTAAAGAACATTTCTCGTTGTCTATAAAAAACGGTAATTGTGACCACTTTGTGCAAAAACCGGGTTATATATGATGTGAGTAATTCATTCCTTAGACATCACTAATTTAATTTATTGGGATCAACATTGCCAGAAATATTTCCATAGAGTTCATTAATGAATAAGAAAATTATATATGCATAAGTGAATAATTTCCAACAGTAACAATCCCCTGTGTTTTTGAGTGCTCAACCACATCAAGGCCAGCTTTTAAGCCATTGGAGGCTTCCCCAATTTGGTCAGAGGACTGGACTGCATACAAGTGGCACTTGTACCATTCAGGCCACAAACGCATGTTTACATCAACTGATGCAGGCAGCAAAAAATCAATATGCATATGGTCTTGGTTGCAGACACGTGCTTCACACACATCTGTGCCAGATTTCCAGGGTCTACACATGACTCCATGATTCTAGCCCACAGAAACCTGCCAGGCATCATGGAAGACCTACATCATCACTGGGCATGGCTGCTGGGTATATGGAGGACAGCACAAACCACATCAGTGCATTGAAACATATTAATCATTGCATGTGTTATGAGCACAGCACACCCTGAAGGCCATCCGATCAAGAAGGGTCCCACTGACCATTCACAAGGCGTGGGGGCTGACTGCGGATGCCAGCATGCAAGTACCTGTCCTGCACTGCTAACCATGCAAATATCATAACATAAGGACAGGTATGCAATCCTTCTGTAAGACCTAGCCCCTGTGATGACCAATACTCCCTTCAGTGTATGCCAAACACCAGCTGCCAAACCACTGACTCACCTAGGGATACCTGCCCACTCCTAGCTAAAAGTGTATTTGGAATTCCCAATGTGCACTCATGCACTGCACTGTTCTGTCACCACCATGGAATGCGCTACAGTGGAATCCATGTGAGAAAATGTCACACGTATGCACACCATAATTGGAAATCTGTACACCCAACAGCAGAAAACATCTCAATAGAATCTCAAGTACAAATCCTGCTCACAAACCCTTAATTCCACTCCTGCTCATGCCCATGTCACTCCAAATGGCCTGTGTGACTAGGCACCGAGGCAGAGCTGGCTTGACTAGCATCACATACCCACGAATCTTTTCATTGACCCCCACCATGGTAACATGAGCCAGATAGCATCCCAAAAGACCACTACACCTATGTACACATATTGCAGTTAGATCCAATGACATATGATGAGACACAACAAGCTGCTGCTGATGCAACACATACTGAAGCTTTGCATGCCACATGGGACACACCTATTGAACCACTTGTGTACACATCGACAACATCCACTGTTACCTGATTCCTGCCTGTCTGTCATGTATCCACCACAGATGCATGAGGGGAATGGTCACCATAAGCATGACAACCATGTACCACCCACCATGCCCTTGAAGGCACTAGAGTGTAATATATCCATTATCCTCTCTTGGTGATGCCAGATACGCCTCTGGCTGAGGACGCCACTGCGCAATCCCGCCAATCGCTGGGAGCACCACTACAACAATGCCCACTCCCGTACCCTAGCCATCATGGAAGGGCCTGTGGTGCATTGAAGAACCGCTTCCACTGCCTTCACAGATCTGATGGGGCATTCGAGTATCCTCCAGTGAATATGTGCCAAATCATCACCATGTGTGCATTAAACACAATGTAGCCATCAGACGCAACATCCCCATGCCTGATGATGCCATAGCAGATTATGTGTTTGATGATCCAAGTCTGAATTCATCCTCTTCGGTCCGCCCCCTAAAACACAACTTCTCAAACAATGATGCAATGATATGCAGGACCTTACACTCCAAGCTAGGATACTGTTCAAGACTGCATGTATCATCTACAAATCAGTCACGAGTAACATAATAGCGTACCTGGCAGTTAAACTCCACATATCTTGTGGCACACACTCCTCACGCAGCAAATCAACTAACTGGCTTGAATCACAATTCATCCACAAAGAGAGGACTTGCAAACAATCCTTCATGCCGGACATCATTTTTCTCCACGATTACCTAGCCATCTTCCAGTCCTGGCTGTCTACCACAAACTATACCCACCCAATACTAAATTTGTCCTCATTGGTCCACCCAGTAAAAAACAACTTGTCCAACAATGGCTCAAGGCGTGAGCCTAGCAGGATTTGGTCAACAACTCTCAGACTCAGTAAAATCCTTGTGACATGCTTCACCATTGACAGCAGTCCGTCCTTCCAGAAACACATAGGCAAGAAGGCCCAAATAGCCCGCCCCAGAATCTCTACCATTTGAAAAATCAAACCCTTCATCCCGCCGCAGACATCTGGACCGTAGTGCAGGCTCTTGTGGTCTTGTACATTGATGGGGGAGATGCTCTCTTGACAGAGCGCGCATGCTGCTCACTTGGCTCCCTTAAAAGCAGTCCACCAGGCTGAAGCACGTCGTATTACAGGAGCACAGGAAGGTAACCGAATTACCCCCATCCTACTCAAACTACATTTGCTTCCACTACTAGCCTAGTTACTGTTCAGGACTGCATGTGTCATCGACAAAGCAGTCACTAGTAGCACCCCATCATACCTGGCGACTAAGCTCAACATATCTGGTGGCACACGCTCCTCGCGCAGCAAATTGACCAACCGGTTTGAATCACAACTCATCCATAAAGAGACGACCTGCAAGCAATCCTTCTCTTGCTATGTATCCACCCTCTGAAACTCAATCCTGGTGTCGGCTTGGAATGCCACCACAATTCTCAAATTTTGCAAATCTCTCAAAACATGGCTCTTTCTACAACACTTGACCAAGGACTAATTCCAATGGACACACATACTGATGCACAGACATCACAGTACTGTGCCACTGTTAAAAGATGTGAGTCCAAATGTTGGCTACCCACACTAGGTACAGCACTCTGCTGCTCTCAAGCTAGGTTCACACTTTATACAATAAAAAAAATGAGACTCATCATGCCAAGCTTACTGATGCCTCTTGGGTGTACAGAGATGTGTAATATCAGGCCCATCGATACTGAAGGTACCCCAACTGTTTTACCAAGTATTTCAGGCAGAGGGAACAGAGTAACCACCACCCTTTTCTGGGATAAACCTGCCCCTATCACTTTAAACACCACCGCAGCTTGGAGCATACTGAAGGAGGGTTCCCGTTATGATAAGGTTGGTGTAAGGCATTGTGCGAATCAACTTCTGGGGCACCAGTGGTTCACGGATGAATGTCGGTTTCTAAATCATTGCAGAGAAGCAGACGTGCACGTCATTGATAGAACCTGCCCCCTCACCTCCAACATACTGGATGAAGGACAAGAAGATACTGTGCATGACACCAGGTATCATTCCAATTATTATTATTATTATCTTTATTGTTTTTGGTTTATACAAACCTTTACAAAATAAATTCTTTTCATAATACAATCGAATAGTAGAAAAAGTTTACATAAAGATACATCATAAAAAAGAAGAAAATACAATACACTACACTACACTTTTTAAAACACATTTGTCTAATACAAAACCGAACCAGCAATACATTAAACAGCTAAAAACGGACAATTCATATTAAAACACTTTGAGCCTAGTACTTCTCAATATACATAATAATTGTACCAGATAAGTGAGACATTATTAATAAACTATGACTTCAACTCATTGTTTCTTAAAAGCTTCCTGAGTATTTAGACATTTAAATAGTTTTCATGTTAATTCACAGATAATTCTCAAAAATTCATTAATACGCATTTTTAAAACCGTCGAGTTACCATGAAGCATTTCAAACCACAAGTTGCATCTATTTACATTCGATGTGTCATGGACAAACATTGCAAAGTATTCTATTCTTTGTTTCAGTAAGGCAGGACAAACCAGCAACAAATGCATTAATGATTCGTTAACCCTGGTGCCAGCACAATGTCTGCAGGATTTCTTTGTCTCATACCTGCACCTTATATTCTGAATTTCATGAGTACTTAAAACATTAAAACAAAATCTCATGAATTGGTTTCTGTATGCTCTGGATGGATATTTTTCTAGATATTTCTCAGGATAAGATTTCCATTTCCAGAATGATATAGCTTGTGAATATATCGGGGAGTTTAAGATTATCACATTATTCTCCAACCAGTCTGAGGCTTTTAGTAATTCTTTCACTTTAAGAGGATTCCTTTTTAGATTTTCTAATGTAAGCCCTAAATCGCTTAGAATTTTCACACAGTCTTTTTTTAACTCACAGATGAAAACTCCAAGCAAGTCAACACCCATGAAGTAATACAGTGTGTTATCTTCAGACATCATGTACTTTCGTAGTAAAGATAATTTTTTCCAATGTACTGTACACTTTAAAGAGGACAAACCTAACTCATAACGTAGGAGTTCCATAGGCAAACATTTCGGTAGATATCTTAAGACCTTTCACCATACTTGTGCTTCGACTGTTTTCAAATAAGCTACCAATTCTTCAGAGTAGAACTCAAGACCGTATGTCAATCGAGGAATGGCTTTTGACCGATAAAACAGAATACAAGGCATCATTGTAAACCTGCCATATCTTCTCTCCACAGCTGATATCTGGTTGGCAATAGCAGAGGCTTTTATGCCAAGATGTCTTTTTATAAACCCCAACGAATGAGGAGATGTGTATATATAACCCAGGTATTTTAGCATTGATTTGTTTTTTAATTTTAGACCACCACACATAATCGAAAAATAGTCTTCTTTTATATTTTTCACACCAGTGTAAAATATTATTGTTTTATTAGGGTTTATCAGTAGCTTTCTATTCAAGATGAATTTCTCAAATGCTACAATCAACCTTTGCAAACCCACCTTAGTCCCGTCAAACAACAAAAAGTCATCCGCATAAGCTAACCAATTTATTCTTATTTTGCCCAATTTAGGTGAGACTAAACCACTATCATCTAAAAAGCTCCCTGCTTTTGAGACATACAGATTGAACAGTGTTGCTGCCAATCTGCAGCCTTGTTTTAGACCATTATGGGTAGAAATTTGTTCAGATAGTAGGCCACTGTTGTTGAGTCTCACTCTAAGCACAGTGTTCGAGTAAAGAGCTACTATAACATCTAACAGGTTTTTTTCAATGCCAAGATCAAGTAAGGTTGTCCATAGGGTTTTCCTATCGACCATGTCGAAAGCCATGGATAAGTCCATGGATGCTAAATATAATGACGGCTTGTCTTTTATTCTAGCCATACTCAACAGATTTGCTACGATTGATCCGCCCAAGTCTGTACCCATCCCTTCTCTGAAACCTATTTGTTTTATATCTAATATGTTCTTATTTTTTATCCATAGATTCAACTCATCCAAAACAATTGCTGCAAAAATCTTAGATTCTACATCTGATAACATGATTGGCCGGTAATTCAAGGGACTTAGGCGGTTACCCTTTTTGTGTATCAATATAACATATGACAACTTCCAGGATTTAGGAATTTTCCTCTCGTGTATAATGGATCTAAACATACAGTTCAATAAACCTGCCCATAGTTTTACATTGTTTTTCAGTGTAATGTAGGAAAGATTGTTAGGACCGGGGGTGCATGTAGACTTAACTTTATTTATGTGCCTGGAGATGTTATTTAATGATATGTTCAGCGACCATAACCGGTCATTAATATATTGGATTGAGAATTGGGTATCTGATTGTTGGTACAACTTCTCAAAATGGTCTACCCAGATATGCCCAGCAATTGGATTTGTTGTCAGTTGTTGCTGAGACACTTCAGTTCCATTGACTATAGACCATATATCCCTAGAGTCGCCATAATCTATGGCATTAATCATCGCTTCCCCATCCTTTTGTGCCATGTTTGCTCTGTGAGACAGTAACCAGTTTTTATATTTCTGCTTGATCTGTTTTGTTTTGCAGATCAATTCTGTCTGATTTGGTGTTTCCTTTTTTACTATACGTAGTTCTTTTCTTAACAAAGCCTTCCTATTTCGTACTTCAATATCAAATACATGTAGACATTTGTTGTTGGGTATTTGTGAAGTTGATTTTATGATATTGCCTTTTGCCAGCATATATGCTACATATGTTTTAAAACAATCTCCTGAATAAGTTGCACGTTTCCACTCAATTGAAGAGGATAAGTAGTCATGTAACATCAAGGTGTTTAACTTGGTTATATTTTCAGGGGTCCATTTTACCTTAGTACCAGCAACATTAACTTTGATGTTCCCCATATTTTGCACTACATCTATATTTGCCTTCCTCCAGGGTAAAACTGTAGATAGCATTGCAAGGTCACTTTCCAGCAGACAAGTCACCTTTAGTGAACAAAAGTAATTTTGAAAATTATTGCTTACAAAGATGTAGTCCAATATGGAACTAAGGCCCCGTGCTTGCCATGTTGGAGTGGTATTAAACAGAGGATGCATTCCCCAACTATACATGAAAACCACCCACATACTACCTCTGTACACTTTATTACGGGCCCCCAAAGCCTCCAAATCTGTGGATGCGAGAATCCAGGTTGCATCATCATATTCCATGCTGCAATCTGCATTCAGATCTCCTGCAAGCAACAAGGCACTACCCATGTTTGAATCCAACCAATCATGTAGTATTTGATTAAGCATTGCAAATAGCTTTAGCAGCTCTGTGTTTGTATGAGTGGCGGTGTTCCAGTATACATTTAACAACATTATGAAGACATTGCCATTATCTGTAGCTAATCTAAAAGTACCAACAATTGCACAATCCATGACCTGCTGTTCAGAAACCATCTTTATGTTAGTCTCTGATCGATAACCCAATACAAGGCCACCACTATTACGGCCATGCAGACCTTTAGATGCCTTCAAATTAATTGTACCATAGCCATCCCATAATAAATTACCTGTGGCCCAGGTCTCTTGCAACAAGACAAAGTCATAACACTTTAACATTTCAACAATTTTTGCATTAGCAGTCAGATGTGAGCATCCCCTAGTATTCCTTGATGCAAGGTTAAAAGCTGTATCTACGCTAAAGTGGATCCTTCATTGTTTTCAGCTTATCTATGGATTCCCTAAGAGATAGGGCTAGCCATCTCCATTCTTGCATATCAGATAGTTGGGGTTTAACTTCCGTCATTACCGGTTTATCACCTTCTTTATCGGTGGAGCATCTAACCTCTTGTGTATAAGTGCCTTGATTAGAAGGATGTTTCATGTAGCCATCATTTGAACCCGAATTTCCGTCAATATTATATGACTCCTGAAATTCCATCACGTCAAATCCTCTTTTTTGAAGAGCACCCGCTTCTTTTAATATAAGTGTTCTGACCAAAGGAGAAATGATTATTAATCTAACATAGTCATATCTCTCTTCGTGGATAAAATCTACAAGTTGTATGTCTGAGGAGGTTATTAGGCGTAATTCATCAATGTCATTAAATAAACTTAGAATGTACTGCCTATTTAGGGACCAAGGTCCCCCATCATCAAAGACATAATAAAGCACCAAACTTGGTTCTTTGGATACACAGGACGCCTTAGGTTGCGGGACACATTTCTCTTGTTGCGATTATGGTCAGATTCTTGAAATTGATAGCGTTCCTGTCTGCCTTGAAACGACCCTATACCTATGTTTTGACTTGATACTGCATCAGGCAACCAGTTGTTTCTGCTTACGCCACTTTCCATAGTGGGATTATCATGTTTACCTGCAGAAGGGCCTGCTAAATTTGGGAGGAGTTTTTTTACTTCACTTAGTTTGTGATTCAGAATATCTTCAACAATGCTACTGACTGCTTCCCTAGGTGAGCGCTCCATAGCAGAAGATCCTCTGGGCCTTTTTGGTCATTTTCTTTGCTTTTCTGTGCCCCCCCAGGCCCGTGTGCAGCCCTCTCCTTCCCGACCCCTTGCTTCCCTATTCCCGCCTCCCCAGCCCTCCCACCTCCCCTGATTGGTCCTGATACTTCCCTGCTTCCTGGGCCATAACGACCCTCCTCGCTCCCTGCCCGCACTTTCCATCGTGCTGAGCAGGTGAGCGCTCCATAGCAGAAGATCCTCTGGGCCTTTTTGGTCATTTTCTTTGCTTTTCTGTGCCCCCCCAGGCCCGTGTGCAGCCCTCTCCTTCCCGACCCCTTGCTTCCCTATTCCCGCCTCCCCAGCCCTCCCACCTCCCCTGATTGGTCCTGATACTTCCCTGCTTCCTGGGCCATAACGACCCTCCTCGCTCCCTGCCCGCACTTTCCATCGTGCTGAGCAGGTGAGCGCTCCATAGCAGAAGATCCTCTGGGCCTTTTTGGTCATTTTCTTTGCTTTTCTGTGCCCCCCCAGGCCCGTGTGCAGCCCTCTCCTTCCCGACCCCTTGCTTCCCTATTCCCGCCTCCCCAGCCCTCCCACCTCCCCTGATTGGTCCTGATACTTCCCTGCTTCCTGGGCCATAACGACCCTCCTCGCTCCCTGCCCGCACTTTCCATCGTGCTGAGCAGATGAGCGCTCCATAGCAGAAGATCCTCTGGGCCTTTTTGGTCATTTTCTTTGCTTTTCTGTGCCCCCAGGCCCGTGTGCAGCCCTCTCCTTCCCGACCCCTTGCTTCCCTATTCCCGCCTCCCCAGCCCTCCCACCTCCCCTGATTGGTCCTGATACTTCCCTGCTTCCTGGGCCATAACGACCCTCCTCGCTCCCTGCCCGCACTTTCCATCGTGCTGAGCAGGTGAGCGCTCCATAGCAGAAGATCCTCTGGGCCTTTTTGGTCATTTTCTTTGCTTTTCTGTGCCCCCCCAGGCCCGTGTGCAGCCCTCTCCTTCCCGACCCCTTGCTTCCCTATTCCCGCCTCCCCAGCCCTCCCACCTCCCCTGATTGGTCCTGATACTTCCCTGCTTCCTGGGCCATAACGACCCTCCTCGCTCCCTGCCCGCACTTTCCATCGTGCTGAGCAGGTGAGCGCTCCATAGCAGAAGATCCTCTGGGCCTTTTTGGTCATTTTCTTTGCTTTTCTGTGCCCCCCCAGGCCCGTGTGCAGCCCTCTCCTTCCCGACCCCTTGCTTCCCTATTCCCGCCTCCCCAGCCCTCCCACCTCCCCTGATTGGTCCTGATACTTCCCTGCTTCCTGGGCCATAACAACCCTCCTCGCTCCCTGCCCGCACTTTCCATCGTGCTGAGCAGGTGAGCGCTCCATAGCAGAAGATCCTCTGGGCCTTTTTGTCATTTTCTTTGCTTTTCTGTGCCCCCTTGGCCCGTGTGCAGCCCTCTCCTTCCCGCCCCCTTGCTTCCCTATTCGCAGCCCGCGCGAGGTGAGGAAGCCCATCCGGGCACGCCGCCTATTTCTCGGGAGCCAACTGGGCCCCCAGGCCCTCCGAGCGTCCCTCTCCCACCCCGCACCCTCGTCCTGATTCCCGCTCCCCTCCCGCCTCCCAACCCGCCCATCCCCGCTCTGATTGGGCCGTGAGCCCTTCATCACTTGTCCTCCCAGGGCAGCCCTCTGCCCGGCAGCCCCAGCGGGGCCGCCTGGGTCTAGTGACCCGTTCAGTGCACCCGCTCCTCTTTCACTTCTGAGGAGCAGGTGAGTGCTCCCCCCCATGAGCGACCCCATTTGAGTGATTTTGGGGTTGATTTGCTCCCCCGGGCCCCGCGTTGCCCCGTGCTTTCCCGGCCTCCCCTTTCCTGGTTTCTCCCTCGCTCGCCCCACGCCCATCAAGGTCCCGCTCCCGCCTCCCGACCCGCCCATCCCCTACCTTCATCACTGGTCCTCCCAGGGCAGCCCTCTGCCCGGCAGCCCCAGCGGCTAAGGGCCCCGAGGCCAAGGGCGGCTCCAACAGAGGCGGCTCCAGAAAGTGTCTGCAGGTGTCCGCAGGGGACGCCAAGGAAGCCAGCAACCAACAGACACCAACAAAAACCGTGAGTGTGGCATGGATGGGGAGTAGAGCAATCACTCTACTCCAGAAAGTTCCTGCCACTCTAACTTACCTATCAATGGCCTAGACCGCTACAGACCCGCACCATGCATTATTAGAAAGATGTGACCACCAGCCCAAACCTATTAATGGCGGGACATCAAACACTGCCTGCAGTATAATGCTAACCATACCACGAGTGAACCACAAAGACTAGCCTGCGCCAAATCTAGACAGAAATATGATTGTTAGCATGGATTCTCAAGTTTTATGAATCCTAGCATGTCCACATTTGGATAGAATTGTGATTGTTAGCATGCCCACTCTCAGATGGAATTGTGAATACTGGCATGTCCACACTTAGACAGAATTGTGAATGTTGGCATGCCCACTCTTAGATGGAGTTGTGAATGTTAGCATGCCCACATTTGGATAGAATTGTGAATGTTAGCATGTCCACACTTGGATAGAATTGTGAATGTTAGCATGTCCACACTTGGATAGAATTGTGAATGTTAGCTTGTCCACACTTGGATAGAATTGTGAATGTTAGCATGTCCACACTTGGACAGAATTGTGAATGTTAGCATGTCCACACTTAGACAGAATTGTGAAAGTTGGCATGTCCACTCTTAGATGGAGTTGTGAATGTTAGCATGTCCACATTTGGATAGAATTGTGAATGTTAGCATGTCCACACTTGGATAGAATTGTGAATGTTAGCATGTCCACACTTGGATAGAATTGTGAATGTTAGCACATCCACACTTAGATGGAATTGTGAATATCGGCCTGCGTCGCATCTAGATGGAATTGTAAATGTTAACATGTGAAAGATGCATTAAGAAAGCGTGCCCTATAGCCTCTCCATGAATTTAGAAGTGTACCCAAGATCCTCTGTGACAGTTGCATTTAGAAGTGTGCCCAATAGACACTCTGGAAAGTTGCATCTAGAAGTGTGCCCAATAACCTCGCTGTGAATTTAGTAGGGTTCCCAATAGACACTATGAAAGTTGCATTTAGAAGTATGTCCATTATCCCCTCAGCGAAATTTAGAAGTGTACCCATAGCCTCCCTGAGAGTTGCATTTAGAAGTGTGCCCAATAGTCTCTCTAGTAAATTGAATTTAGAAGTGTGCCCAACACCCTCTCTGGAAAAGCCTCTCTGAAAAATTGACTTAATAGTGCGCCCAGTAGCCTCTCCGTAGAAAATGGAATTTAGAAATGCGCCCAATAGCATCGCTGTGAAGGTTGCATTTTAGAAGTGTAACCAATACCCTCTGTGAAAGTTGATTATAGAAGCGTATCCAATAGACGCTCTGTAAAGTTGAATTTAGAAGTGTTCCCAATTGCATCTGTGAAAGTTGACTATAGAAATGTATCCTATAGACACTCTGGAAAGTTGCATTTAGAAGTGTGCCCAATAGTGTCTCTAGTAAATTGAATTTAGAAGTGTTCCCAACACCCTCTCTGGAAAAGCCTCTCTGAAAATTGACTTAATAGTGCGCCCAGAATCCACTACGTAGAAAATGGAATTTAGAATTGCGCCCAATAGCATCGCTGTGAAGGTTGCATTTAGAAGTGTAACCAATACCCTCTGTGAAAGTTGATTATAGAAGTGTATCCAATAGACGCTCTGTAAAGTTGAATTTAGAAGTGTTCCCAATAGTCGCTCTGTGAAGTTGAATTTAGAAGTGCTCCCAATAGTCGCTCTGTGAAGTTGAATTTAGAAATGTTCCCAATAGCATCTGTGAAAGTTGACTATAGAATTGTATCCTATAGACACTCTGGAAAGGTTCATTTATAAGTGTGCCCAATAGCCTCTAGTAAACTGAATCTAGAAGTGTGCCCAATAGCCTCTCTGTGGAAAACTGTATTTAGAAGTGCGCCCAGTACCCTCTCTGGGAAAGTTGCAATTAGAAGTGTGCTCAGTGAAAGAGCATATAACCGATCATACCACACCACCATGCTTACTCTCTCCTTACATCACCACTCAACTAGAACACAGAGATACTATGACACCATTCGGTATAACTGTTCTCATACCAACATTCCGCCGCTTACTCCACATCATTCTATGTAATCACTGCTGGTTCCACACCCCCAGCCAGGCGTTTTCCTCAGGCCTAACGCAGCCACATCCGTTCCGGATAAATCCTGCCAGAACGAACACATTCTCCTGATCTCTCAACCACCACACCTACCGCTAAGAAGCAGCTATTACACGAGTACCGCACGAGCTGCACACATACCCGGTGCTCACACGCACCTTTTGACTCTCCCTACTCTCTCTACTGATCTGAACTTCGGTTCCCAAGGGCGTTCAACCTACAAGCGCCTTCAGACCATACCAATGGTATATAAGGCGCTATATAAGTGCAAAATAACATAACATAACATAACATAACATAAATTAGGGTATTCAATAGTGCCTGTATTCTGATTCATAGTTTTGTCCATTTTTGATGTGATATTTTCAACATTTTTTATTTGGGGAGACTCAAGAGTTTTATCTTTTACAATAGGATCGGGATACTTATTCTCTTGCATGCCCTCTTTAAGATTACCACGTGAGGTGACCCCACCACCCCTATTGTCAATTTGTTGAGCCACTATAATTTCTTTAGCTTGTGCTACTGGGGATATGGAGCAAGCGGTGGGGGTATAATTCATGATTGTGGGAGTATTTGGTCTAGATAAGGCATTCGGGTTCTTGAAGATATCAAACATGTCTTGAACCCCCCTTTCTAGGGCACGGAGATTGCTATCAATCCATTCAGAAGTAACTTTAATTTTTTAAGTGCCGCTGATAGCATAGAGGTACCTTCTGTATACTCTGATTTGTCTGGATTTGGTGTGGCGACCGATGGTAGGGCTGCCAATTTAACTAATGATACTGGAGGAGTTGGTTCTGCTGTATTATTATCAGCCACCACCTTGTTGATGTTATTGTTATCTTTCTTATCTAGCCAAGCCTCACGTATATCGAGAGTTCTCATAAATTTACGAGATGTGGTGAGGCTAGCCTTCGCCTGTTTTGCCTGCTTTTTTCTATTTTTTTCTCCTTGTTTTCAAAATTTTTTCAATAAAAGCACCATTATCGTCATCACTTATAGTAGTTACACCTTCAATAACAGTGGCGGGATCATTTAGACCTGATTTTACAATGTTAGTCTCTATCACAACAGGAGCCAGTCCCTGCGGGGTCTTTAATGGAGTTACATTTGTGGCCAACTCTTTTATCTTTGTAATACCACTATTGTCTAAGTGCTTTTTCATGCAGTTGGGCTCAATACCTTAATTTATGATCATTTGTGTTAGCATTTCAGGTAAAGCTGTAAAAGCCAACACCATCTCATTTAGCAGTCTAGAATGAGTCTTTAATTCAGATAAACCCAGTGCTTGAGTCTCTATACAACATGTCCCCGGGGCCACGGCTGAATTTCCATTGTTTATTTCCAATACTGAGGTAGTGTCGTAGCTTAAATCCTGAACCAAGTGTTGTGATACATCCAACAATGAGGTTACTCCAATGCTAAAAATTGGAGGAGTATCAGCATAATTTGGGCTCTCGTTCATTCTATTTTTTTTACTGTTGGGTTCAGTTTCCCTATTTACGTCAACATCAGTAATTGAGCCCTCCTCAGCAAATAGGGATTGCGAACTTTCTGAAAGGTGAACATCATTGAGTGATGCCTTTGGGCTAATTATAAGTTTTTGTTCCATAGAGCATGATTGCGCGCAATCCACCATTTCCCTTTTGGAGTTAGTTAAATCAGAGGCAGATAGGGCCATTGCACGGGCAGTACTCAATCTGGTGGCCATATAGGGCACAGACAAGCTGGAAGAGCAAAACTTTATTTTAGCAGATTTTTTTTCAGCTACTTTAGCAGATTTTTTTGGGCTCATGACTCATTATACTATATCTAAGTTGAGACTCCGACCATATTTTCAGAACAGAAGGGCTATAACAAATACCATGGGATAACAGGGCAGTGTAGGGTTACCAAGAAATGCAGAGAAATGGGCTAACACCCCGCGGCCTTACCAGACCAAATAGACACATCAAGCCACTTCCAAAGCCACTTCACAAAGCACCCTCTGTGAGAGATAAAGATCGTATACCTGTAATCATGCTATACACACATGCGCGCGGTTAAGATAGAGTAGTCATAGGTGAGAGCAAAACATTTCAAAACAGCTTCACAGCACAGTGCCCAACAGACAGAGAGATGTCGAGTTCACCAGAATGTTAAATATGATAGAGCATATCGAGTCATTTCCCTACAGTTTAGATGTTCATCAGATTTTCACATGTAGGTTAAATAAACTTAACTAAGTTAGGCACTCACAGTATCAGCTCACGTAAACTCGATCTAACACGTCATGTTGGGAGACAGTAGAATTCACAAGAGCACTCACAACGCAGCTCGCTGCGAGCAGCGAACAGCCGAACAGCCACTTACAGAGCCACTTGCTCATGCGCGCGGACTCCACTTCTTATTGATTTCTGGGAAAAGTGGGAATTCAATAAGAATTCTTATTGAATTCTGGGAAAAGTGGGAGGGGTCAATCTAAAAGTTTAAATAAAAAGATCAAATTAGGCTCTATATTTCATGTAATGTCCTTATAATTATATTAGGTAGTCCACAAGTCACAGTTCCTTTTGCAAAGCGGACGGCAAGCTCTCTAGCGTACCAGTAGAATCTTCGTAAGTTTCACGAGTTGAGTGTCCAGTAGAATGCCCAGCCGAACAGCCACTTACATGAAAGTGGGAGGGGCCAATCTAAAAGTTTAAATAAAAAGATCAAATTAGGCTCTATATTTCATGTAATGTCCTTATAATTATATTAGGTAGTCCACAAGTCACAGTTCCTTTTGCAAAGCGGACGGCAAGCTCTCTAGCGTACCAGTAGAATCTTCGTAAGTTTCACGAGTTGAGTGTCCAGTAGAACGCGCGGACTCCACTTCTTATTGAATTCTGGGAAAAGTGGGAGGGGCCAATCAGTAGAATCTTCGTAAGTTTCACGAGTTGAGTGTCCAGTAGAATGCCCAGCCGAACAGCCACTTACAGAGCCACTTGCTCTGAGCGCGCCAGATACTCATTCCAATACTACACCGGGTATATGAGAGACGATATGCATCCAGACAATCGTACCAAATGTACCCTGGAATTGAAGGAGTAGCAGGTGATTTGAAGACCCCAATGAGCATTGAAGAGCTGTAAAGAACATCTAAAAGGTGCAAAGTGATGTCATAAGGAGAAGACACAATGACACACTGAAATGATATGAGGATACTTAAAGAATGTAGATGTAACTGAAGAAGCAAAGTAAACATATACACAAGTGAGAAGAAACCATAAATACACAGAAGAAAAGAGGCCACATGTGTAATAAATGTATATAAGCTGAAATGCAAGGTAGATGACTCAAATAGAAGCTTGCTGTAGTAGAAAATATCACATGGGTAAAGCAGCCATGTTGAAAAGATCGAAGTCAGCTCTGAAAAATAAGTAAAGCGAAAAGCTTGAAGGAGAAAGACCAGGGCTGCAGAGCTGATAGACGCTGGAAGTGGATTTATGCATGTACAAGGGATAGCTGTTAGTCAGAGATCAAGGATGTCACATTAAGAAGCAAATTGCAGGGTACAAATGGAGTAAACGAGGATAAGCAATATACGCAGGACATATTTCTCTTAGATTAAGTAAATGAGCAAACGTTTGTGAATGCCAAGTATTGGACAATTACAGATGGAGAAAGCATATGTGAGGTGGAGCAACCTAGGCGCCAGAGGTCGAAGAGGGTAATGCCATTTGACATAATTGAATCAAATAGCACTAAATAGAAAGGCGAGATGGACAAAATCATAGTCTCTTCACATGTGGTTCAAGACCAAAAAAGGCCTATTCATAAACTCCAAACAATGATAACGATGTACCTTAACTCCCTTAACGTTCCAGGGAAGAGAACATTCAACAAGGTCAAGTACAAACTCGAGGCTTTGGCTGAAGGCTTGGCTGATGAGAGATGGTATACTAATTGGGTTAGTGGGCACTAGTCTGACGTTGTTCTCTGCACCTGGGTTTTGTTTTGCTTACTTGCTGTTATCAAGCCAAAAGTCCAAGGGTGGGAGAGAATGCCAACCGATCAGAGGACCTATTTAATGGTGGATCATACATTGTTGCACAGGTCTATCTGATGCTAGTAGTATGTTAATATCTGCATTTTATTTAGTTAGAGGTTGTTCAAGGTGTGCCTAATGTTTGTGCCCTCCCTGACTCACACGTGTGAAATGAATAAAACAGACACTCCCTGGGCAGGGAATAAGGCACAAAAGAGCAGGCTGCGAGAGTTCAATGAAAAGTTTATCTAGATCTCTGAAAGCGCTATAAACACATTTATATAGTACATTGACATCTTTAACATATGATGCTACGTTGGACCTGGATTGGTCAGCCGGGGTGGTGTCTTAGGTGTGGGCATCATCTCTTCCTCCGGGTTGGTTGCTTGGTTGGCGGGAGGATTGACGTCAGACATTTGTACTCCGGATGGGTGAAGGTCAGGTCGCTGTGAAACACAGCGGTCACTATCTAAGCTAAGAAAATACATTCTGAGTAATGCATGCACTAAATAATAGTTGATCAAAAAGACTCTCAGCAGTGTATCATGTCGTTATACAAATCACTCAAGAGTTTATATCATCCACACATTTGGGTTATACAGGTCACAAGTTTATGGCCTTGACCACTATAATACTGTCATTGAACTATAGGGTTGTTTGTTTGTTTGTTTGTTTGTTTGTTTGTTTGTTTGTTTGTTTATTATTTATAATGCGACGAAATACCATAGGGTAACAAGGCGCAGCAGATACAAGAATTTGCTAAACTTGGTTGCAGACAATAAAATATGTACAAGTATGAACACAGTAATAATAACAAAAAAACAGGAAGAATATACATATGTACAATTAACAGTTGTGTATCCAGTGTGACCAAGTGATAAGTGGGAGGCACGGGAGTCTATCTCAATGTGTTTAGACAATGGCTGTCTTCAACCAAGCCATCAGCTTAGAGTGGAAGTTTTGGTAGGGTAGGTCCATTCTGAGAGTGGATGGTAGGGAGTTCCAGAGTTTGGCCGCTTTCACAGGGAAGCTATAACCACCTATAGTTGATCGTTTGTAAGAAGGGACAGAGAGGCAGTCTCTGTATGCTGTCCTTGTCGGTCTCAAGGATGTTAGTCTGTGAAATCTGTTGATCAGATAAGTGGGGGCCGCGTTGTTAAGGGACTTATGGGTAAGTGAGGTAGTTTTTAGGGAGATTTTGTCTATGATAGGGGTCCAGTTGTGTTGCTGGCTATGTACTGTAATGTGGTCTCTTCTTGAGATGCCCAAGGCCGCTCTGAGTGCGTTGTTCTGGAGGGTTTGTAGCTTGCTAGTAACGGCCTTGGAAGACCCAAGATAAAGGGCGTTACAGTAGTCTAAACGGGAGAGTATGAGGGCTCTGGCCAGGGTCAGGCAACTAGCTTCAGCTAGAAAAGGTTTGGCTGTCCGGATCAATTTACACGTACAGGCCGTGGAAGAGGCTAGTGAGTTCACCTGTCTGCTAAAGGTGAAATAGGAGTCCAGGTAGAAGCCCAGTGTTTTGACTTTGTGTCCCACTCTGATGGTATTGTCATCGATTATGAATGAAGAGTTGGCTGGGCTCAATTTCTTTAGACTGGCTGTAGTGCCCAGTGTGATGAGTTCCGTTTTATCATCATTCAGGCATAGACCGTGAGTGGCCATCCATGCCTGGATGATGATGTAAACCCTATTCACCAAAGCCAAATCCTTTCCATAATCTCCAGAAAGTGGAAGGAGGATCTGGGTATCATCTGCATAATTGGTGTAGGTGATACCGAGATGATCCAGATCGTCGAAAAGGGGCTTAGTAAATATGTTATACAGTGTAGGGGAAACACAGGAACCCTGAGGCACACCACAAGTAATGGGTATAGGGTTTGCCACGTCTGTGGGCGAAAAGACCCTCATGGTTCTGCCATCAAGGAAGGATCTGATCCATGTAATGGCCTCAGGGGAGAAATGGGCAGCCGTGTGAAGGTGAGTGCAGAGGACCGAGTGGTCGACCAGGTCGAATGCTGCGGAAAGGTCGAGGAGGAGTAGTAAAGCTGCTTGGCCGTTGTCTTTAAGCTGATCGATTTGTGTTTTGAGGTCGATAAGAGCTGTCTCAGTCCCATGTTGGGGTCGGAAGCCTGATTGTCTGGCTCCTAGCAAGTGGTGTTCCTCCAGGTGCTTCTGTATTTGAACATAGGTGACCTTGTCTAGAATTTTCAGGAGGAATGGTACCGTTGTTATGGGTCTGTAATTAGTAGGTGTGGCTGGGTCAAGAGTAGGTTTTTTTAGTAGGGGTAGTACCCAGGATTGTTTTAGGTTGGTTGGGATGGAACCGGTGGAGAAGGAGGCATTAATTAGCTTAGTGATAAATGGGGAGAGGTCGCTGGCAGCGTCTTTTATGAGCTGTGCTGGACATACATCTCCCTGGCAGTAAGAAGGCTTTAATGACAGGATGATTTTTTTCACTTCAAGTATGGTCACTTTGGTAAAGTTAAATCGTGTATATTCACTTGTAGGCCGCTTCTCAGGTGGCTTGGACAGGGCAGGATTGTTCAAGGAAGCTTTTTTACAGGATATTTTATTTTGTAGCGTAGCGATTTTGTTGGCTAGGGCATTTTGGATGTCAGTGCACCAGTTCTTGTCTTTTATACAAGTGTCTGGGGGTGCTATGGGGGTTTCTACTTCTTTTAGAATCGAGAATAGTTCCTTCGTGTTTGAACTGGCTTGGGAGATGTGAGAGTCAAAGGAGGTACGTTTTGCTAGGAGGATTTCATTTTTGTACAGGGCTGCTAGTTTGGTAAATTTGATTTGGCTGCTGATGGATCTCTTTTCCAGATAGTTTCACAATTTCTTTTTTGTTGTCTTAAATTTTTAAGGAAAGGTGTACACCAATTGTTTAGGTGGGTGTTGGGCTTACTTGGCCTGAGTTTGAGAGGGGCTATTAAGTCCAAGGAGGTGGACATGATTTTATTATATTCATCGACCAAAGTCTCAGGGTCCGAGTTGTCTGGGAGTGAGTTAAGTGTGGGGAGTAGGTTGGGGATGAGTCTCTCCACTGAGATACTCTTTTTGTTTCTCGTAACAGTAGGTGGAGCCCTGCTCGGCAATATAGGTGGAGGTCTAGTAGTGGACAGCGCGAACGATACCAGGTGGTGATCAGTCCAGGCTAGGGGTGAGATGTCAGTGATGTTAGCTAGGCAATTGTAGTCAGCTACCCAGTCAAGAATTCTGCCCTTGTCATGGGTGGGTTTTAGGCATCTTTGAGTGAATCCTAATTCTGTGGGGGTGTTCAACGTGGTGATGGCGGCTTGGTCTTCAGGGTCATTAAAGCCCATGTTGAACTCTCCGAGGATGAGCACCTGCGTGGCGTTTTTTAGGTTAGTGGATAGTATAGTGTTGAGATCCTCATCGAAGGTGCCTAAAGGGCCTGGGGGGCGAAAGATCACATGGACGTTGAGGGTTTGGGTATTCGTAATGGGGATTTTGGCTTAGAGTAGTTCGCAGGATGGGACATTGATGGGAGTAGCTATTCTTATTGGAAGGCTACATTTATGAATAATGGCAACACCGCCTCCTCTGAAGTTGGGTCGGTCTTGTCTCAGGATGGTGTATTTCTCTGGGATTGCTAGCATAAGCATGGGTCCTGCTGCCGGGTGGAGCCAAGTCTCTGTGATGGCAAGGAGGTCCAGGTCTTCATTGATAAGTAAGTCTGCAATTTCAGTTGCGTGAGCTACTAGTGATCTTGCGTTAATTAGAGCTCCCTTAATTTGGGGGCTCACTAGAGGTGCGGTAGGGGCCAACAGTTTCTGAGGGGGTTTAGTATTTTCCTGGTTGGTGGGATTGGTTGGATATTTAGTAGGGTGGCTTAGAGATAATTTGGGTATATAGTTGTCAAGGCTAGTGAGAGTGGATCTGGATCTCTTATTGGTGGGCATGGAGCGGGCGAGTGGCTCGTGAACTTTGGCTAGTCTAGCTCTGAGTCTTGTATTCCTGTCTACCATAGGGCATGGGAGGCTAGTCATAAGCACTGGAGGTGCCTCAGTTGTTATTAGCGGTAAATTGTTTGACGAGTTGGAGTTAGGTAGGGTCGTGTACATGGTAGTTGGATGTTGAGGTGGCAAGTTGGATAGTATAATGGTAATTAAAAGGAATAGGAGGCCAGCGAGGTAATTGCTGAGCAGGGGAGGCATGCTGGTTAGTGGCAGGAGTGCGAGATGCATATGCAGCCGCAGGCGGGTGCGCCTAGATACAGAGTTTACGCTAGGGCTGAAGATGCACGGACACGGTTCAGGTAGATGCGGATTATGACAGAAGCAGTGGTCAATAGGTGCAAACTAGTATAGGCAATATCTGGTCAGGTCAGTATGGTCTATCGTGACCATTGGGCACAATGCAGTTCAGAGTAGTCTGTAGCGACCATAGGGCACAAAACAGGTCAATGTGGTTTGTGGCGACCATGGGGCACAATGCAGATCATAGGGCACAATGCAGATCATACGGGCACAATGCAAATCATAGGGCACAATGCAGATCAATGCGGTCTATAGCGACCGTGAAGCACAGCACAGATCAGAGGGTCATTAACGACCATGGGGCATAATGCAAATCAATGCGGTCTATAGCGACCAAGAGGCATAGCACAAGGCCAGTGTGGTCAATAGCGACCATAGGGCACAATGCAGATAATAGGGTACAATGCAGATCATGGGGCACAATGCAGATCATGGGGCACAATACAGATCAATGCAGTCTATAGCGGCCATGCAGCACAACATAGGTCAATATGGTTGATGGCGATCATATGGCATAATGCAAATCAGTGGAGACTATTACCCTGAGGTCCAAAGCAAGGTGCAGTGAAGCAGCTTCTGGTAGGTAGCGTTCAAGGGTTCCGAGTGGTTCTGAGGTTAAAGTTGATGCTAGTGGCATTTGCAATAAGCAGGGCTGGGCAGGTAGCAATTCATTGCAAGGTTTGAGGGGGCTTTCTGGAGGGGTTGGCAGTCTAAGTGAGGACTCACCTCGTATGTTCCGAGAGCAGAAGGATTTTGGGCAGCATGCAGACACCTAGCACCTGTTGCGCTCTGTCAGCTCCGTCAGCGGCCTTTTCCTCGGCCTTCTCCGGAGGGCCGGCGTTTGCCTGCCGGCTAGAGGGGATTGGCTTTAAGCACAGCCAATCCGGTTACTGTGGTGCCTGATGGTCCGTATGGACAAAGGCTACGACAAACGTGTCGGCCATCTTTGGAAGGGTGGGAGCGTGTTCTGGCAAAAGCAGGATGCACTCCTGTGCATAATAAAACAGGCTATTAAGCCTTGTTGCGGGCGAGACGGAGGGTGCACATACTGCACTTGCAGATGACTTTTAATTCTGCAATAAGCGGCGGAATGCCGTGAAGCCGTGCAGGGGGCCTGTGGTCATCGGGCATGTGGCCCCAGGCTTACCTTGCCTCTAGTGGGGTTGCAGTTGGGTGGGGCTCCTGCCGCCCGGGGGAGCTCAGCCAGAGCTCCTGCTCAGCTGGGTTAGTCTCACAAGAATCTGAGGTATGTGGCACTTGTTAGTATTGGGCACGATATACTGCAACAGGGGTACATGAAAGGGATGCCTTGCAAGGGCACAGGGTTAGAATGGCAATAAGTTTCAACTGGCGAGGGTAAGAGGGCAAGGACACTTTTCTGGCGATGAACGAGCTATGTGCTCGGCTCATGTTGGTTCACATGCAGGACAGTGATCTCAGAGGAAAAGGGATGTGTTACATTTATTATTTGTTGCAAGCAGCTCCGGCCTCAGCGTGAGAATGGAGCTGCAGAGTTTTCCAGTTGGAGTGGGAACGAGGGTGGGGCCATGTGCTCCGAGCTACTGAGGCGGGCAAAAGGGAGATATGCATTTTGTACTATAGGAGTGAGGCCTGGCTACCAAGATGGAGTCGAAAGGGGGTACAAAAAATGGATGCCCTGTGTCCATCTCGGTGGTCCCATCTACGCGAATGTAACCAAAAGTTAGTATCGCATAAGGGCGAGGGGCGTACCCACCACTAGAGGCACTTGGTCCAAGTTTTGTACTGAGAAGTGATGGTAGAGAGGGGCCCATTGGCCACCCGCTCCCACACATTCCCCCCTTTCGTTACATCTCAAGTAACGAATACTTGTACTTTTTTTTCTTTTCATTCTCCCTTCGGTAGTACTCAGCCTCTGCCAACGCCTCATCCCACGCGGGGGTGCCTTTTATGGGCATCCATGCTCTACAAACGCTTCTAAGGCTGTTTCCTCTTCTGGCATATTCATCTGGTGTACACATTAGGTAAATACCTCCATCCCCATCTAGATCTACCCATACTACTTGGTACCATTGCAACTCTCTTGGTTCTTTTATCGTTGTATGATGCAAATTATCCACTATATCCCCATATTGCCATATCTCCATATTGCCTGTAAATTGCTGTCATCCTGTATTGTGGTGTAGTGTATTCCCCTGTTTGCATTTGTGCATCTATCATGGTAGCTACCGTTGTCGGTCGGCCCATTGTTACCATCATCATAGCCGAGATTGGCATGCTTTTCTCACAACACTGTAGTCCCAGTTGGCACACACAAAAGAGCAGGAGCACAAAAACGATGATGGGGATCAGTATTTTCATTGACACATTTACCCATGATGGTATCCAGCTGAACAAATTGTCGAACCACGTGCTTTCATCTGCTCCTCCTTCCACTCTCATTCTTTCCCCTAAGTTGTGCACTGCATTTATCACATGGGACAGTGTCCCATTATCAGCATCCTCAGTTGGCACGAATGTGCAACATGCCCCGCCCAATTTATTGGCAAACACCGCCGTCCATCGCCGTGAGAAGATCTGGGACATATCTGTTTTGCATTGTCATTAGGCACAGCGCGTGGAGCTCTATTTTTATCACGTTGAACCCCTCTTCAGTGTCATTAGCCAGTTGAATGAGATCCCAGCGCACTATCTGCAACCATTTGGCGATCGCTAATGCTTGCAGTCCCGGGGCAAGAAGTGAGGCGAAGAATGTCTCTGCTGATGAAAAGAGCTTGTATTTCTGCAGGATCTCAGCAAGGAGTTTTGATGATTCGGATGAGATGTAATTGGAAGACCTTTTATCCCGTGTCAATCTTTTCTTTAGTTCATATTCTGACAATTGTTCATATGCTGGAGCTTCTGTTCTTATTAGTTGGGGTGCTGTCGATGGTTTAGCCGATTGCCCTGCTGCCGATATGCCACCCGATTGTTCTGCTGAACCCTGGATATGGCTTTCTGGTATTACCATCAGGGCTGTGTGGAGCGTCACTAGAGCACAAGTTCCTTTCCACGATGCAGGGAGGTGCAGGTAAGCTTGTTTGCCACAAACCCAATACATGTCCATTAGTGCAGCTGTGCCTTTCTTCATGTCGGGTATTATTACCGTTTTGTTACATTTCCTTGGCTCCCCCATGTTCACTTTCCCTTCCCCACGGAAACACAGTTCATGTGGTACTTCTTTTTGTATTTTCATAGGTTTCTCTAATGCTGTGACCCATGTTAGCTTTGCGACATGTTGCGACCAGGTGGGGTCATATACCTCTTTTATCCATTGGAAAGTGTCATTTGTTAGGTCTCGAAGTGCTTTGGCTTTGCATTGGATTGTTTCTTCGTGCCATTTAGTTTCTGCATATCGTGTCCCCTTGATGACAAGAAATGGTTCCTCGAGGCAAATTACTCCTTGGCGCCGGCTTGTGCATGTTTTGTCATTCTCCAGCTTTTCCAATGTGACGGTGTGCGCCTGGAACATGCTCTTTATTCTGCATAAAACAAGATGAATTAAACATTGGGCCTCCAACAAGGGCACTTCCTGTGGTACTAACATTTTCGGTGTTCCTGATGCATGCGGGATGAGTGAACAGACGTAGCAGCTTTCATTTGTTGCTTGCTTCGCCGTGGCACTCATGTCAGAATACCATTTATTTGATTGATCAGGGTGGCGGGGATCTTCTATTTCATCCAACCCCAGGTCGTGATAGATGTCATATCTTTTCCCTCCTGCCCCCCTTTATCTCCTCCTCCTCCCTTCCTGGTTATTGTTTTTCACCCTTTTGTAATGTATTGGAAACATCCCGGCCCAGGTCGTATCATTACTATTCAATATGGCATATGTATCATCATTAGTAGCAGCAATATTGTGTGAGGTAGGGTGTATGGTTGTCTGTGCATTAATACTAGTGTTAATTAAATCATTTGTCCAATAATAATCTCCATCATATTCGTTATATCCATAAGCATTACTCATATTTACATTGAAATGTAACACTGACACACTTGTTGATCCTACAGTGATGTATTCTGAGGGTTGCATTCCATCTGTTTTGTTGACATTAATTTCGTGTGACTCCTGCCATATAGTCTTCAACCCAGGAAATATCATGTGCGATCCTTCTCTTAGCATGTTAGCCCCGCTTCCCCCCCTTTGCATGTCATTAACAAGAGATAAAAGGATATAGTACAAAGCTGCAAAAAACAACATTACTGACATCAAAATTGCAGCACATTTCAAAACGCATTCAACATCACTGAACCTTTTAGCCCTAATGGTGACCCTATCACTATCTAGCATTAATTTGCTCTCTCCGATCGCAGGTCGTTGGGCCATTGTTCACCTGGAGGGGCGATATAAATTCGTTAAGTCACCACAATATATACATATATTTACATTCTTGTTCAACTTCACGTTTAATCATCATTTTCAGTCAGGCTTGTTCTTTTACTATATTGCTCATGTACTTTTGCTATAGAGATAATAATCGGAACGAAGGTAGGAGATAGAGAGGGAGAGACAGTTGAGGTGTAGAGACAATATGTTGGCCAATTAAAGAGGAGAGGGGGAAGAGACAGAAAAGAAGGAAGGAGGAGATAAGCTGTGCAGAACAAAATACATATCATCACTTTTATCTCTGGATATTCTTTTTTACTGACTATTTTGTTATTTGCTTTCAACCTCATTTGTTGTCCCAGTGGCACTGTCTTGCTCCTCCTGGGGGATTGTACTATTGTGTGCCCTCCTCACATCGGATATGTGCACCCAATACTTCAATCCATTTACCTTCATTGCGGTGGGTGTACTATAAATGACCTCGTAGGGGTCATGAAATCTGGGTGAATTCCACCTTCTCACAAAGCTGCGGACATACACATGTGCCCCCGGCATCAGTGGCCCACTTGAACTGTCTGTGGCCGGTGTGGTAGTGTCAGTCATCACATTTTCAGTAAAATGCAGAGCTATTTGTCGCGCTATGCTGCGTACTGCGTGTGTTAGCTGTGTTAGGTATTCCTTGAACTCTTCCCCCAGCACTGTGGCAGCCCTGTGTGCATCCGATGCTCTTCTAATCGGGGATACTGATGTGTGTTTTCTCCTCCCAGTTACAAATTTGTGGGGGCTTAGATGGTGGTCTTTACATGGTTGCGTCCTGAGTTGGAACAGTGCTAGGGGCAAGCAATACACCCAATTTTTCTATAATGTGTTACACAACTTAGACAACGTACTCTTTAATAATCCGTTGATCTATTCGCCATTGGATGATAAATTGAGCATAAAATGTGTTTTACCCCCAAGAGTGATGTCACTTCCTTTAAGAGGTCATTTACAAAGTACGTACCGTTGTCTGATCTAATCACATCGCATATCCCCCATCGTGAAAACACCTCCCGCGCGAGGAACTTGCCTGTACATTTCGCGTCTGGGTGGGGACATGGGCCTGCTTCCACCCACCTTGAAAAGGGGCACACCACCACAATCAAATATCTTGCTCCATTACACCGCTCTCCCATATCAGGATAGTCTATGTGGAGCTCTCTAAATGGTCCTGTTGGTCGGGGCAAGGTACCACGCAGTGTTCTTAATGTCATTCCTGAATTATATGTTTGGCAAGTTATACATTCTACAATGAATTTTGACAGGTGCTCTTGCAAATTGGGGACGAACCAGTGTTCCTGGATGTCTGCGGCAATGTGTTGTTTTGCTACATGGCCGGGAAATGCAGCTGTTAGAATGCGATTTCTAGTAATTCTATGGGCATTACAACCTTTCCTCTTGTCTCTTGCCTCCAAATAAGATCTGTGGCTGATTGTTTACATCCCCGTTTCTCCACAGTTCTTGCTCCTTTGCAACTGTATTATCTGCGCTATTGGTGTATTATTGTATGCTTCCTCTTGTGGATCTATGATGGTTGCTTTTGTGATGCATTCGATTGTCGGTGTCACATTGAAATACGAGGCCTCCTTCGCTGCCGCGTCAGCTGCCGCGTTTCCCAATGAGATTGCATCTTTGTTGTTGGTATGAGCTTGGCATTTCACCACTGCCACTACCGATGGTAATGCTAATGCATCTATCAGCTCATTCAACAATGTTGCATGCTGTACTGGAGAACCGTCTGCCCTCCTGAATCCTCGTCTATGCCACCGTGACAATTCTGATTGCACCGTGGTAGTTGCATAGGCTGAGTCTGAGTATATTGTCACCGCACTGCCTTTGGCTGTGCACAGGGCTTCAATCAGGGCAGTTAATTCTGCTGCCTGTGCTGAATAATGGGATGGGAGGCGCTTTTGCACAATTGTCAATATTCATCTTCTTCCATGCGTACTACCGCCATTCCAACGTGTTTTTCCCCTGTTTCGGGTTTATTGATGCTGACCCATCTATGAAAAATATTTCTCCCTCCTGTAGGGCATTCTCGCTTGCTTTCGGGATGTGATCCCCTTCCCCCTCATATGTGGCACAATCGTGTTCCTGTATGTCCTCTGTCGTGCATGGCTCTGTAATAAATGTTGCTGGGTTCACTGTCTTGCACCTCACAACGTGTACGTTGGGGCTTGAAATTATTACTTCATATGCTGTTGCTCTTTGTTTCGCTAGTGTTGATTTTGAACACTCAAGGATGGCGAACAGGGAATGCTCCGCATATAGCGTTACCGGACATCCCATGACAATGGTGGTGCTTTTTTCAATCGCAAAGGCCGCAGCTGCGAGAGCCTGTTCGCACGTGAAATGACCTTGCATTTATGGATCTAGTGTCCCACTGTAGTAAGCCAAAGGTTTGTGACCTAGTGATGTATTCTGTGTCAGTACGGCTGTCATCAGTGTCTAATTGCAGTGTGAAAACAAGAAAAATTCCCTCTCATAATCTGGGTTCGCGAGGACTGGGGCGTCAGCAATGAGGTCTTTTAATTTCAAATACTGTGTTATCATTTCCGGCATCCATTTTATTGTTGCTCTATTTTTCTGTGCCTCTTTTAACGCTTGTAGTAAGGGGCGTGTGTATGCTGGCTAATCAAGGATCCATGCTCGGCAATAATTACAAATGCCAAGAAATGTTTGCATGTCTTTCACAGTTTTTGGTATTATTATGTTGTGTATAGCTATTACTCTGTCTGGGAGTATTTGCTTCCCATCTTTTGATATTAACTGTCCGAGGTATACAACCTCGGTGAGAGAGTATTGCAATTTCCCTTTGTCTACCTTGTATCCCTTGGTAGCTAGCACATTCAGTAGTGCTATCGAGTCTTCTCTGCACTTTTCTTCTGTATGGCTACAGACGAGTAAATCGTCTACGTATTGAATGATGGTGCTGTCTACATATATGTTTCCAATGTCTTCCCGTAACACCCTGTTAAAAATGCTGGGGCTTTCACAATACCGTTGCGGGAGTCGGCGATGTTCATACCTGTTGTTCCCTAATGTGAACGCTGTCAGGTACTGGGATCCTGAGTCGAGTGGTATGGAGAAGAAAGCATTCTTCAAGTCAATTCCAGTGAAACATGTTGATTCTTTTGGCACACTGCACAATATTGATGCCGGGTTAGGCACTAAATGGAACTCTTTTTGAATGACGTCATTGAGTGGGCGGAGATCTTGGATCATCCTCCAGGCCCCTCCCTTTGCTTTTTTGATTGGGAAAATCACTGTATTACATGGGGAGTTTGATGGCACTATGATGCCTTGTTTCAGGAGTACATTTATGGTTTCCCTAATTCCCTCCTCCGCTTCTCTTGATAAGGGATATTGTTTTACCCTCGGGCAGTATTGCACCAGGTTTGAGTTTTATTTTTATTGGTGTCACCTCATGCAGCAGCCCTACATCGTGGGGCCCGGTGGTCCAAATTTCAGGTGCTAATTTTGCCATGTCTTCCTCAAATATAATCAGTGGGGCCTTAATGCTAGCCATCAGTGGGTTATGTACCTCTCTGTACTGGACCATGATATCACATGGTATGCTTATTTCCATTATTATTTCTCCATCATCCTCACCATCAGTGAATAATTCCTCATCTGTTATATCTCGTAGCATTATGTTTGGGTCTTTGCATGACACAGTCCTCCACTTGCACCCATGCGCGTCCAGTCCTATGACCACAATACATTTGCTGGATACTTGAACTGCCTCAATGTCTATGGACATTATCGTGCCTGACACAATGTCTGTGTGCGCAATTGGGCGTAATATGAAATCAGATGGTGTTCTCCATTCTTTTCTCGTTATCTCTGGCACCACTCGTGCTAACACCTTGATACCATATATAAACATGCTTATGTCAATGGGTATTCCTCGCACCACAACTTTGTTCATTACTGTGCTGATCATCAACACGGCTCGTACTGGGCATACTCCTGGTATTGAGCACACTATTCCTCGTTCTGTAAACAAGATCGTCATATTCAATTTGCTTAACAAATCTCTCCCCAGCAAATTGATTGGCGCGTCTTTGTGGTACAGTAAGGGTGCGCGCACGGTTTTTACCCCCACCGTTATATCAAGATCTTTAGTGTGAGGAACTTTTAAAGTAGCACCAGAGAACCCCTGCGTCTCTAAATTCCTGCCTGAGAGCGGAAACCGCCCTTCCATAAAATAATATTTCTGTGCTCCAAAGTCTACCATAAAGATAAACTGCTTATTTCCTATCTCTGCCCCCACTAGTGGTTCCTCTTCTGCACATAGGGTGGTGGACAGGACTGGACACGTAAGTGTTCCCTGTGGGCTGTCCTAATCTGAATGTCTTTCTTGCCCCGGCACTGAGAAGACATTGTCTCCAATCACGGTCACGCCACGGTACGGTGCGGGCGCATCGTTTGCAGATGTTGCATAACAATTATTGGTTGCGCTTCCCACAGCATTTTGTCTTGCCATTGGTTGTGGTGGTGGTTGCTGTCCTTGCTGTACCTGAGGTTCGTTATAGCATTGGTCTTGCTGTCTCCCACTTCCCATCGGTAGTCCATAGAGGCTACCTGTTTGTGGGCACCCCCAACCTTGTTCGTTCTCCATGGGCTGTTGCCCCTGGTAATACCCTAAAGGCCGCATTCTACAATCTCTAGAGTAGTGTCCCCATCTACCACAGTTCCAGCATGACCCTTGTGGTCCGCCTCTCATTCCTTGGCCGCCAAATCCCCATTTCCCATACCTCCAAACACCCCTCTCTGGCCACGGTACCCACCTCTTCCTGGTCTTTCTTGCCACTGTTGCCCACCGTATTGCTCTTCTCCGTTCCACTGCCCTTGTCCTCCTGTGGCCCGCAGCGCTGCTATTGTTGCTGGTCTGTTTCCCGCTCCTTCGTCCCCCTCGTTTTCTCGATCTGTGGTTGCGCTGGCGTTGACGGCGGCAACCTTCACTAATTTTTTCTGTACCAGCTTCGCCTCGTCTTCCAGCCTTTTTTGTGCTATCTCCTTTTCTCTCTCTTTGATCCTCCTGCAGTGGTGCACAATTATAATCTGTATTTCAGGCCAGCCCTTGGCTTCTATCCCAGCTATTTTATCCAAGGCCTTCTGCACCTCCTTCGGAGCCCCTTTTTGATGATAAAATAAAACAAGGCGGTGGACTGGTTCCACGCCGTACCAGTTTCGCTTCTCCATAAATCCTGCACCCGAGGATGAATTGAGTAGGATCCTCATTCTCCTCCATTGTGCACTGCATCACTAAATGTAAATCTGGAATATATGGAAACGTGCGCCTCAATGCATCCAACACTTGTGCTCAAACGTTATTGAATGCCGATCCATCGTGGCGGTCACAAATCATCGTTACTCCAGGGAATCCGGCCTTTTCCCACACTGCGTCTGCCTGGTCACCGATTGCTGACACTAATAAGCTCTTCACATCTCCTATCGCTAGCGGCACTCCTGCTGTGTTTTTCTCAAAGGCGTGTATCCATTTCCCAGCCCCTCCCGACAGTGGGGGGAGGACCTTAAGCAAGTTGTTTTTATCCATTTGAGCCCATGGAATGTAATGTGGCCTACCTGCTCCTTTATGTATCAATGGCATTTGTAACTTGTGTTTCTTCCCTACCTTACTTACTGCACCTTTCTTCATTTTACTTACCATCATATTTCCCCCTTCGCTGTCTTAGTCTACCCTGCCATAGTGGTGGCGATGGTGTGTCTGGATACCGGCGGTTTGGCAGTGGGGACCCGGTCTCAGCAGCTGCCTCTTCATATTCGTCTAAGTCACTCCAGACCTCTTCTATTTCTGATTCTTGCTCATTGTTTCCTTCACATCCTTCCCCTCTCTCACTTTCTGGGGTGGGTGGGCATATAATCCTCACAGGTTTGTCATTCAGATGGAATAGGCACTCCCCTGATCGCCACTCTTTCTCTTGCCCTTGTGGTATGCGTGTTCCTTCTGATGATACTGACCGCGCTGGCACTGAGATCGCTTGCACCACTTCCCCTGCTGTGCTCAATGTTGACGTTAGATCCGCTATCATTAATGGTGGCACCTCTCCACCCCCTGGCACCATTTGGCTCCTGTCGCACAATGCTCGTAGCCGTGTTATTTCCATCTATGTATGCGCTAGCTGTCGGTCTAATTCTCCAGTGAGATGTGCCAAATTCACGGGGGGGTGCGCTTGTTGGGCCATAAAAACCCTCCTTTATCATAGGGGGGTGGTGCTGTGGTAACTGCTCCGGTTGTGGGTATGGGAGTGGGACATGCTGGTACGTACAGGGTCTCACTATATCCTACTGCTGGTCTCGACATTAAAGGATATATTTTAGTTGTTTCGCCTTCAGCTGTAGTGGTT